>NW_027472590.1:19154140-20354140 GCF_030347505.1 Rhynchophorus ferrugineus
TTTTACAATTTGGGCCCAAGTTAGAAGCAGAGCCTAAGGTGTAAATTATCGATAGTCCATATCTCGGAAACTATAAGAGATAATGCAATTTGGCAACCGGCAATGTAATTAGCATGCCGAATATTACTTGGAATGTGAATTGGAACGAAATCGCCAATAGATAAGACCATTTTACAATTTGGGCCCAAGTTAGAAGCAGAGCCTAAGGTGTAAATTATCGATAGTCCATATCTCGGAAACTATAAGAGATAATGCAATTTGGCAACCGGCAATGTAATTAGCATGCCGAATATTACTTGGAATGTGAATTGGAACGAAATCGCCAAAAGATAAGACCATTTTACAATTTGGGCCCAAATTAGAAGCAGAGCCTAAGGTGTAAATTATCGATAGTCCATACCTCGGAAACTATAAGAGATAATGCAACTTGGCCACCGGCAATGTAATTAGCATGCCGAATATTACTTGGAATGTGAATTGGAACGAAATCGCCAATAGATAAGACCATTTTACAATTTGGGCCCAAGTTAGAAGCAGAGCCTAAGGTGTAAATTATCGATAGTCCATATCTCGGAAACCATAAGAGATAATGCAATTTGGCAACCGGCAATGTAATTAGCATGCCGAATATTACTTGGAATGTGAATTGGAACGAAATCGCCAATAGATAAGACCATTTTACAATTTGGGCCCAAGTTAGAAGCAGAGCCTAGGGTGTAAATTATCGATAGTCCATATCTCGGAAACTATAAGAGATAATGCAATTTGGCAACCGGCAATGTAATTAGCATGCCGAATATTACTTGGAATGTGAATTGGAACGAAATCGCCAATAGATAAGACCATTTTACAATTTGGGCCCAAGTTAGAAGCAGAGCCTAAGGTGTAAATTATCGATAGTCCATATCTCGGAAACTATAAGAGATAATGCAATTTGGCAACCAGCAATGTAATTAGCATGCCGAATATTACTTGGAATGTGAATTGGAACGAAATCGCCAATAGATAATACCATTTTACAATTTGGGCCCAAGTTAGAAGCAGAGCCTAAGGTGTAAATTATCGATAGTCCATATCTCGGAAACTATAAGAGATAATGCAATTTGGCAACCGGCAATGTAATTAGCATGCCGAATATTACTTGGAATGTGAATTGGAACGAAATCGCCAACAGATAAGACCATTTTACAATTTGGGCCCAAGTTAGAAGCAGAGCCTAAGGTGTAAATTATTGATAGTCCATATCTCGGAAACTATAAGAGATAATGCAATTTGGCAACCGGCAATGTAATTAGCATGCCGAATATTACTTGGAATGTGAATTGGAACGAAATCGCCAATAGATAAGACCATTTTACAACTTGGGCCCAAGTTAGAAGCAGAGCCTAAGGTGTAAATTATCGATAGTCCATATCTCGGAAACTATAAGAGATAATGCAATTTGGCAACCGGCAATATAATTAGCATGCCGAATAGTACTTGGAATGTGAATTGGAACGAAATCGCCAATAGATAAGACCATTTTACAATTTGGGCCCAAGTTAGAAGCAGAGCCTAAGGTGTAAATTATCGATAGTCCATATCTCGGAAACTATAAGAGATAATGCAACTTGGCCACCGGCAATGTAATTAGCATGCCGAATATTACTTGGAATGTGAATTGGAACGAAATCGCCAATAGATAAGACCATTTTACAATTTGGGTCCAAGTTAGAAGCAGAGCCTAAGGTGTAAATTATCGATAGTCCATATCTCGGAAACTATAAGAGATAATGCAATTTGGCAACCGGCAATGTAATTAGCATGCCAAATATAACTTGGAATGTGAATTGGAACGAAATCGCCAATAGATAAGACCATTTTACAATTTGGGCCCAAGTTAGAAGCAGAGCCTAAGATGTAAATTATCGATAGTCTATATCTCGGAAACTATAAGAGATAATGCAATTTGGCAACCGGCAATGTAATTAGCATGCCGAATATTACTTGGAATGTGAATTGGAACGAAATCGCCAATAGATAAGACCATTTTACAATTTGGGCCCAAGTTAGAAGCAGAGCTTAAGGTGTAAATTATCGATAGTCCATATCTCGGAAACTATAAGAGATAATGCAATTTGGCAACCGGCAATGTAATTAGCATGCCGAATATTACTTGGAATGTGAATTGGAACGAAATCGCCAATAGATAAGACCATTTTACAATTTGGGCCCAAGTTAGAAGCAGAGCCTAAGGTGTAAATTATCGATAGTCCATATCTCGGAAACTATAAGAGATAATGCAATTTGGCAACCGGCAATGTAATTAGCATGCCGAATATTACTTGGAATGTGAATTGGAACGAAATCGCCAACAGATAAGACCATTTTACAATTTGGGCCCAAGTTAGAAGCAGAGCCTAAGGTGTAAATTATCGATAGTCCATATCTCGGAAACTATAAGAGATAATGCAATTTGGCAACCGGCAATGTAATTAGCATGCCGAATATTACTTGGAATATGAATTGGAACGAAATCGTCAATAGATAAGACCATTTTACAATTTGGGCCCAAGTTAGAAGCAGAGCCTAAGGTGTAAATTATCGATAGTCCATATCTCGGAAACTATAAGAGATAATGCAACTTGGCCACCGGCAATGTAATTAGCATGCCGAATATTACTTGGAATGTGAATTGGAACGAAATCGCCAATAGATAAGACCATTTTACAATTTGGGTCTAAGTTAGAAGCAGAGCCTAAGGTGTAAATTATCGATAGTCCATATCTCGGAAACTATAAGAGGTAATGCAATTTGGCAACCGGCAATGTAATTAGCATGCCGAATATTACTTGGAATGTGAATTGGAACGAAATCGCCAATAGATAAGACCATTTTACAATTTGGGCCCAAGTTAGAAGCAGAGCCTAAGGTGTAAATTATCGATAGTCCATATCTCGGAAACTATAAGAGATAATGCAATTTGGCAACCGGCAATGTAATTAGCATGCAGAATATTACTTGGAATGTGAATTGGAACGAAATCGCCAATAGATAAGACCATTTTACAATTTGGGCCCAAGTTAGAAGCAGAGCCTAAGGTGTAAATTATCGATAGTCCATATCTCGGAGACTATAAGAGATAATGCAATTTGGCAACCGGCAATGTAATTAGCATGCCGAATATTACTTGGAATGTGAATTGGAACGAAATCGCCAATAGATAAGACCATTTTACAATTTCGGCCCAAGTTAGAAGCAGAGCCTAAGGTGTAAATTATCGATAGTCCATATCTCGGAAACTATAAGAGATAATGCAATTTGGCAACCGGCAATGTAATTAGCATGCCGAATATTACTTGGAATGTGAATTGGAACGAAATCGCCAATAGATAAGACCATTTTACAATTTGGGCCCAAGTTAGAAGCAGAGCCTAAGGTGTAAATTATCGATAGTCCATATCTCGGAAACTATAAGAGATAATGCAACTTGGCCACCGGCAATGTAATTAGCATGCCGAATATTACTTGGAATGTGAATTGGAACGAAATCGCCAATAGATAAGGCCATTTTACAATTTGGGCCCAAGTTAGAAGCAGAGTCTAAGGTGTAAATTATCGATAGTCCGTATCTCGGAAACTATAAGAGATAATGCAATTTGGCAACCGGCAATGTAATTAGCATGCCGAATATTACTTGGAATGTGAATTGGAACGAGATCGCCAAAAGATAAGACCATTTTACAATTTGGGCCCAAGTTAGAAGCAGAGCCTAAGGTGTAAATTATCGATAGTCCATACCTCGGAAACTATAAGAGATAATGCAACTTGGCCACCGGCAATGTAATTAGCATGCCGAATATTACTTGGAATGTGAATTGGAACGAAATCGCCAATAGATAAGACCATTTTACAATTTGGGCCCAAGTTAGAAGCAGAGCCTAAGGTGTAAATTATCGATAGTCCATATCTCGGAAACTATAAGAGATAATGCAATTTGGCAACCGGCAATGTAATTAGCATGCCGAATATTACTTGGAATGTGAATTGGAACGAAATCGCCAATAGATAAGACCATTTTACAATTTGGGCCCAAGTTAGAAGCAGAGCCTAGGGTGTAAATTATCGATAGTCCATATCTCGGAAACTATAAGAGATAATGCAATTTGGCAACCGGCAATGTAATTAGCATGCCGAATATTACTTGGAATGTGAATTTTAACGAAATCGCCAATAGATAAGACCATTTTACAATTTGGGCCCAAGTTAGAAGCAGAGCCTAAGGTGTAAATTATCGATAGTCCATATCTCGGAAACTATAAGAGATAATGCAATTTGGCAACCGGCAATGTAATTAGCATGCCGAATATTACTTGGAATGTGAATTGGAACGAAATCGCCAATAGATAAGACCATTTTACAATTTGGGCCCAAGTTAGAAGCAGAGCCTAGGGTGTAAATTATCGATAGTCCATATCTCGGAAACTATAAGAGATAATGCAATTTGGCAACCGGCAATGTAATTAGCATGCCGAATATTACTTGGAATGTGAATTGGAACGAAATCGCCAATAGATAAGACCATTTTACAATTTGGGCCCAAGTTAGAAGCAGAGCCTAAGGTGTAAATTATCGATAGTCCATATCTCGGAAACTATAAGAGATAATGCAATTTGGCAACCAGCAATGTAATTAGCATGCCGAATATTACTTGGAATGTGAATTGGAACGAAATCGCCAATAGATAATACCATTTTACAATTTGGGCCCAAGTTAGAAGCAGAGCCTAAGGTGTAAATTATCGATAGTCCATATCTCGGAAACTATAAGAGATAATGCAATTTGGCAACCGGCAATGTAATTAGCATGCCGAATATTACTTGGAATGTGAATTGGAACGAAATCGCCAACAGATAAGACCATTTTACAATTTGGGCCCAAGTTAGAAGCAGAGCCTAAGGTGTAAATTATTGATAGTCCATATCTCGGAAACTATAAGAGATAATGCAATTTGGCAACCGGCAATGTAATTAGCATGCCGAATATTACTTGGAATGTGAATTGGAACGAAATCGCCAATAGATAAGACCATTTTACAACTTGGGCCCAAGTTAGAAGCAGAGCCTAAGGTGTAAATTATCGATAGTCCATATCTCGGAAACTATAAGAGATAATGCAACTTGGCCACCGGCAATGTAATTAGCATGCCGAATATTACTTGGAATGTGAATTGGAACGAAATCGCCAATAGATAAGACCATTTTACAATTTGGGCCCAAGTTAGAAGCAGAGCCTAAGGTGTAAATTATCGATATTCCATATCTCGGAAACTATAAGAGATAATGCAATTTGGCAACCGGCAATGTAATTAGCATGCCGAATATTACTTGGAATGTGAATTGGAACGAAATCGCCAATAGATAAGACCATTTTACAATTTGGGCCCAAGTTAGAAGCAGAGCCTAGGGTGTAAATTATCGATAGTCCATATCTCGGAAACTATAAGAGATAATGCAATTTGGCAACCGGCAATGTAATTAGCATGCCGAATATTACTTGGAATGTGAATTGGAACGAAATCGCCAATAGATAAGACCATTTTACTATTTGGGCCCAAGTTAGAAGCAGAGCCTAGGGTGTAAATTATCGATAGTCCATATCTCGGAAACTATAAGAGATAATGCAATTTGGCAACCGGCAATGTAATTAGCATGCCGAATATTACTTGGAATGTGAATTGGAACGAAATCGCCAATAGATAAGACCATTTTACAATTTGGGCCCAAGTTAGAAGCAGAGCCTAAGGTGTAAATTATCGATAGTCCATATCTCGGAAACTATAAGAGATAATGCAATTTGGCAACCAGCAATGTAATTAGCATGCCGAATATTACTTGGAATGTGAATTGGAACGAAATCGCCAATAGATAATACCATTTTACAATTTGGGCCCAAGTTAGAAGCAGAGCCTAAAGTGTAAATTATCGATAGTCCATATCTCGGAAACTATAAGAGATAATGCAATTTGGCAACCGGCAATGTAATTAGCATGCCGAATATTACTTGGAATGTGAATTGGAACGAAATCGCCAACAGATAAGACCATTTTACAATTTGGGCCCAAGTTAGAAGCAGAGCCTAAGGTGTAAATTATTGATAGTCCATATCTCGGAAACTATAAGAGATAATGCAATTTGGCAACCGGCAATGTAATTAGCATGCCGAATATTACTTGGAATGTGAATTGGAACGAAATCGCCAATAGATAAGACCATTTTACAACTTGGGCCCAAGTTAGAAGCAGAGCCTAAGGTGTAAATTATCGATAGTCCATATCTCGGAAACTATAAGAGATAATGCAATTTGGCAACCAGCAATGTAATTAGCATGCCGAATATTACTTGGAATGTGAATTGGAACGAAATCGCCAATAGATAATACCATTTTACAATTTGGGCCCAAGTTAGAAGCAGAGCCTAAAGTGTAAATTATCGATAGTCCATATCTCGGAAACTATAAGAGATAATGCAATTTGGCAACCGGCAATGTAATTAGCATGCCGAATATTACTTGGAATGTGAATTGGAACGAAATCGCCAACAGATAAGACCATTTTACAATTTGGGCCCAAGTTAGAAGCAGAGCCTAAGGTGTAAATTATTGATAGTCCATATCTCGGAAACTATAAGAGATAATGCAATTTGGCAACCGGCAATGTAATTAGCATGCCGAATATTACTTGGAATGTGAATTGGAACGAAATCGCCAATAGATAAGACCATTTTACAACTTGGGCCCAAGTTAGAAGCAGAGCCTAAGGTGTAAATTATCGATAGTCCATATCTCGGAAACTATAAGAGATAATGCAATTTGGCAACCGGCAATATAATTAGCATGCCGAATAGTACTTGGAATGTGAATTGGAACGAAATCGCCAATAGATAAGACCATTTTACAATTTGGGCCCAAGTTAGAAGCAGAGCCTAAGGTGTAAATTATCGATAGTCCATATCTCGGAAACTATAAGAGATAATGCAACTTGGCCACCGGCAATGTAATTAGCATGCCGAATATTACTTGGAATGTGAATTGGAACGAAATCGCCAATAGATAAGACCATTTTACAATTTGGGTCCAAGTTAGAAGCAGAGCCTAAGGTGTAAATTATCGATAGTCCATATCTCGGAAACTATAAGAGATAATGCAATTTGGCAACCGGCAATGTAATTAGCATGCCAAATATAACTTGGAATGTGAATTGGAACGAAATCGCCAATAGATAAGACCATTTTACAATTTGGGCCCAAGTTAGAAGCAGAGCCTAAGATGTAAATTATCGATAGTCTATATCTCGGAAACTATAAGAGATAATGCAATTTGGCAACCGGCAATGTAATTAGCATGCCGAATATTACTTGGAATGTGAATTGGAACGAAATCGCCAATAGATAAGACCATTTTACAATTTGGGCCCAAGTTAGAAGCAGAGCTTAAGGTGTAAATTATCGATAGTCCATATCTCGGAAACTATAAGAGATAATGCAATTTGGCAACCGGCAATGTAATTAGCATGCCGAATATTACTTGGAATGTGAATTGGAACGAAATCACCAATAGATAAGACCATTTTACAATTTGGGCCCAAGTTAGAAGCAGAGCCTAAGGTGTAAATTATCGATAGTCCATATCTCGGAAACTATAAGAGATAATGCAATTTGGCAACCGGCAATGTAATTAGCATGCCGAATATTACTTGGAATGTGAATTGGAACGAAATCGCCAACAGATAAGACCATTTTACAATTTGGGCCCAAGTTAGAAGCAGAGCATAAGGTGTAAATTATCGATAGTCCATATCTCGGAAACTATAAGAGATAATGCAATTTGGCAACCGGCAATGTAATTAGCATGCCGAATATTACTTGGAATATGAATTGGAACGAAATCGTCAATAGATAAGACCATTTTACAATTTGGGCCCAAGTTAGAAGCAGAGCCTAAGGTGTAAATTATCGATAGTCCATATCTCGGAAACTATAAGAGATAATGCAACTTGGCCACCGGCAATGTAATTAGCATGCCGAATATTACTTGGAATGTGAATTGGAACGAAATCGCCAATAGATAAGACCATTTTACAATTTGGGTCCAAGTTAGAAGCAGAGCCTAAGGTGTAAATTATCGATAGTCCATATCTCGGAAACTATAAGAGGTAATGCAATTTGGCAACCGGCAATGTAATTAGCATGCCGAATATTACTTGGAATGTGAATTGGAACGAAATCGCCAATAGATAAGACCATTTTACAATTTGGGCCCAAGTTAGAAGCAGAGCCTAAGGTGTAAATTATCGATAGTCCATATCTCGGAAACTATAAGAGATAATGCAATTTGGCAACCGGCAATGTAATTAGCATGCAGAATATTACTTGGAATGTGAATTGGAACGAAATCGCCAATAGATAAGACCATTTTACAATTTGGGCCCAAGTTAGAAGCAGAGCCTAAGGTGTAAATTATCGATAGTCCATATCTCGGAGACTATAAGAGATAATGCAATTTGGCAACCGGCAATGTAATTAGCATGCCGAATATTACTTGGAATGTGAATTGGAACGAAATCGCCAATAGATAAGACCATTTTACAATTTCGGCCCAAGTTAGAAGCAGAGCCTAAGGTGTAAATTATCGATAGTCCATATCTCGGAAACTATAAGAGATAATGCAATTTGGCAACCGGCAATGTAATTAGCATGCCGAATATTACTTGGAATGTGAATTGGAACGAAATCGCCAATAGATAAGACCATTTTACAATTTGGGCCCAAGTTAGAAGCAGAGCCTAAGGTGTAAATTATCGATAGTCCATATCTCGGAAACTATAAGAGATAATGCAACTTGGCCACCGGCAATGTAATTAGCATGCCGAATATTACTTGGAATGTGAATTGGAACGAAATCGCCAATAGATAAGGCCATTTTACAATTTGGGCCCAAGTTAGAAGCAGAGTCTAAGGTGTAAATTATCGATAGTCCGTATCTCGGAAACTATAAGAGATAATGCAATTTGGCAACCGGCAATGTAATTAGCATGCCGAATATTACTTGGAATGTGAATTGGAACGAGATCGCCAAAAGATAAGACCATTTTACAATTTGGGCCCAAGTTAGAAGCAGAGCCTAAGGTGTAAATTATCGATAGTCCATACCTCGGAAACTATAAGAGATAATGCAACTTGGCCACCGGCAATGTAATTAGCATGCCGAATATTACTTGGAATGTGAATTGGAACGAAATCGCCAATAGATAAGACCATTTTACAATTTGGGCCCAAGTTAGAAGCAGAGTCTAAGGTGTAAATTATCGATAGTCCATATCTCGGAAACTATAAGAGATAATGCAATTTCGCAACCGGCAATGTAATTAGCATGCCGAATATTACTTGGAATGTGAATTGGAACGAAATCACCAATAGATAAGAATATTTTACAATTTGGGCCCAAGTTAGAAGCAGAGCCTAAGATGTAAATTATCGATAGTCCATATCTGGGAAACTATAAGAGATAATGCAATTTGGCAACCGGCAATGTAATTAGCATGCCGAATACTACTTGGAATGTGAATTGGAACGAAATCACCAATAGATAAGACCATTTTACAATTTGGGCCCAAGTTAGAAGCAGAGCCTAAGGTGTAAATAATCGATAGTCCATATCTCGGAAACTATAAGAGATCATGCAATTTGGCAACCGGCAATGTAATTAGCATGCCGAATATTACTTGGAATGTGAATTGGAACGAAATCGCCAATAGATAAGACCATTTTACAATTTGGGCCCAAGTTAGAAGCAGAGCCTAAGGTGTAAATTATCGATAGTCCATATCTCGGAAACTATAAGAGATAATGCAATTTGGCAACCGGCAATGTAATTAGCATGCCGAATATTACTTGGAATGTGAATTGGAACGAAATCGCCAATAGATAAGACCATTTTACAATTTGGGCCCAAGTTAGAAGCAGAGCCTAAGGTGTAAATTATCGATAGTCCATATCTCGGAAACTATAAGAGATAATGCAACTTGGCCACCGGCAATGTAATTAGCATGCCGAATATTACTTGGAATGTGAATTGGAACGAAATCGCCAATAGATAAGACCATTTTACAATTTGGGCCCAAGTTAGAAGCAGAGCCTAAGGTGTAAATTATCGATAGTCCATATCTCGGAAACTATAAGAGATAATGCAATTTGGCAACCGGCAATGTAATTAGCATGCCGAATATTACTTGGAATGTGAATTGGAACGAAATCGCCAATAGATAAGACCATTTTACAATTTGGGCCCAAGTTAGAAGCAGAGCCTAAGGTGTAAATTATCGATAGTCCATATCTCGGAAACTATAAGAGATAATGCAATTTGGCAACCGGCAATGTAATTAGCATGCAGAATATTACTTGGAATGTGAATTGGAACGAAATCGCCAATAGATAAGACCATTTTACAATTTGGGCCCAAGTTAGAAGCAGAGCCTAAGGTTTAAATATCGATAGTCCATATCTCGGAGACTATAAGAGATAATGCAATTTGGCAACCGGCAATGTAATTAGCATTCCGAATATTACTTGGAATGTGAATTGGAACGAAATCGCCAATAGATAAGACCATTTTACAATTTGGGCCCAAGTTAGAAGCAGAGCCTAAGGTGTAAATTATCGATAGTCCATATCTCGGAAACTATAAGAGATAATGCAATTTGGCAACCGGCAATGTAATTAGCATGCCGAATATTACTTGGAATGTGAATTGGAACGAAATCGCCAATACATAAGACCATTTTACAATTTGGGCCCAAGTTAGAAGCAGAGCCTAAGGTGTAAATTATCGATAGTCCATATCTTGGAAACTATAAGAGATAATGCAACTTGGCCACCGGCAATGTAATTAGCATGCCGAATATTACTTGGAATGTGAATTGGAACGAAATCGCCAATAGATAAGGCCATTTTACAATTTGGGCCCAAATTAGAAGCAGAGTCTAAGGTGTAAATTATCGATAGTCCGTATCTCGGAAACTATAAGAGATAATGCAATTTGGCAACCGGCAATGTAATTAGCATGCCGAATATTACTTGGAATGTGAATTGGAACGAGATCGCCAAAAGATAAGACCATTTTACAATTTGGGCCCAAGTTAGAAGCAGAGCCTAAGGTGTAAATTATCGATAGTCCATACCTCGGAAACTATAAGAGATAATGCAACTTGGCCACCGGCAATGTAATTAGCATGCCGAATATTACTTGGAATGTGAATTGGAACGAAATCGCCAATAGATAAGACCATTTTACAATTTGGGCCCAAGTTAGAAGCAGAGTCTAAGGTGTAAATTATCGATAGTCCATATCTCGGAAACTATAAGAGATAATGCAATTTCGCAACCGGCAATGTAATTAGCATGCCGAATATTACTTGGAATGTGAATTGGAACGAAATCGCCAATAGATAAGACCATTTTACAATTTGGGCCCAAGTTAGAAGCAGAGCCTAGGGTGTAAATTATCGATAGTCCATATCTCGGAAACTATAAGAGATAATGCAATTTGGCAACCGGCAATGTAATTAGCATGCCGAATATTACTTGGAATGTGAATTGGAACGAAATCGCCAATAGATAAGACCATTTTTTAATTTGGGCCCAAGTTAGAAGCAGAGCCTAAGGTGAAAATTATCGATAGTCCATATCTCGGAAACTATAAGAGATAATGCAATTTGGCAACCGGCAATGTAATTAACATGCCGAATATTACTTGGAATGTGAATTGGAACGAAATCGCCAATAGATAAGACCATTTTACAATTTGGGCCCAAGTTAGAATCAGAGCCTAAGGTGTAAATTATCGATAGTCCATATCTCGGAAACTATAAGAGATAATGCAATTTGGCAACCGGCAATGTAATTAGCATGCCGAATATTACTTGGAATGTGAATTGGAACGAAATCGCCAATAGATAAGACCATTTTACAATTTGGGCCCAAGTTAGAAGCAGAGCCTAAGGTGTAAATTATCGATAGTCCATATCTCGGAAACTATAAGAGATAATGCAATTTGGCAACCGGCAATGTAATTAGCATGCCGAATATTACTTGGAATGTGAATTGGAACGAAATCGCCAATAGATAAGACCATTTTTTAATTTGGGCCCAAGTTAGAAGCAGAGCCTAAGGTGAAAATTATCGATAGTCCATATCTCGGAAACTATAAGAGATAATGCAATTTGGCAACCGGCAATGTAATTAACATGCCGAATATTACTTGGAATGTGAATTGGAACGAAATCGCCAATAGATAAGACCATTTTACAATTTGGGCCCAAGTTAGAATCAGAGCCTAAGGTGTAAATTATCGATAGTCCATATCTCGGAAACTATAAGAGATAATGCAATTTGGCAACCGGCAATGTAATTAGCATGCCGAATATTACTTGGAATGTGAATTGGAACGAAATCGCCAATAGATAAGACCATTTTACAATTTGGGCCCAAGTTAGAAGCAGAGCCTAAGGTGTAAATTATCGATAGTCCATATCTCGGAAACTATAAGAGATAATGCAACTTGGCCACCGGCAATGTAATTAGCATGCCGAATATTACTTGGAATGTGAATTGGAACGAATTCGCCAATAGATAAGACCATTTTACAATTTGGGCCCAAGTTAGAAGCAGAGACTAAGGTGTAAATTATCGATAGTCCATATCTCGGAAACTATAAGAGATAATGCAACTTGGCCACCGGCAATGTAATTAGCATGCCGAATATTACTTGGAATGTGAATTGGAACGAAATCGCCAATAGATAAGACCATTTTACAATTTGGGTCCAAGTTAGAAGCAGAGCCTAAGGTGTAAATTATCGATAGTCCATATCTCGGAAACTATAAGAGATAATGCAATTTGGCAACCGGCAATGTAATTAACATGCGGAATATTACTTGGAATGTGAATTGGAACGAAATCGCCAATAGATAAGACCATTTTACAATTTGGGCCCAAGTTAGAAACAGAGCCTAATGTGTAAATTATCGATAGTCCATATCTCGGAAACTATAAGAGATAATGCAATTTGGCAACCGGCAATGTAATTAGCATGCCGAATATTACTTGGAATGTGAATTGGAACGAAATCGCCAAAAGATAAGACCATTTTACAATTTGGGCCCAAATTAGAAGCAGAGCCTAAGGTGTAAATTATCGATAGTCCATACCTCGGAAACTATAAGAGATAATGCAGCTTGGCCACCGGCAATGTAATTAGAATGCCGAATATTACTTGGAATGTGAATTGGAACGAAATCGCCAATAGATAAGACCATTTTACAATTTGGGCCCAAGTTAGAAGCAGAGCCTAGGGTGTAAATTATCGATAGTCCATATCTCGGAAACCATAAGAGATAATGCAACTTGGCCACCGGCAATGTAATTAGCATGCCGAATATTACTTGGAATGTGAATTGGAACGAAATCGCCAATAGATAAGACCATTTTACAATTTGGGCCCAAGTTAGAAGCAGAGCCTAAGGTGTAAATTATCGATAGTCCATACCTCGGAAACTATAAGAGATAATGCAACTTGGCCACCGGCAATGTAATTAGCATGCCGAATATTACTTGGAATGTGAATTGGAACGAAATCGCCAATAGATAAGACCATTTTACAATTTGGGCCCAAGTTAGCCTAATGCAATTTCGCAACCGGCAATGTAATTAGCATGCCGAATATTACTTGGAATGTGAATTGGAACGAAATCGCCAATAGATAAGACCATTTTACAATTTGGGCCCAAGTTAGAAGCAGAGCCTAGGGTGTAAATTATCGATAGTCCATATCTCGGAAACTATAAGAGATAATGCAATTTGGCAACCGGCAATGTAATTAGCATGCCGAATATTACTTGGAATGTGAATTGGAACGAAATCGCCAATAGATAAGACCATTTTTTAATTTGGGCCCAAGTTAGAAGCAGAGCCTAAGGTGAAAATTATCGATAGTCCATATCTCGGAAACTATAAGAGATAATGCAATTTGGCAACCGGCAATGTAATTAACATGCCGAATATTACTTGGAATGTGAATTGGAACGAAATCGCCAATAGATAAGACCATTTTACAATTTGGGCCCAAGTTAGAATCAGAGCCTAAGGTGTAAATTATCGATAGTCCATATCTCGGAAACTATAAGAGATAATGCAATTTGGCAACCGGCAATGTAATTAGCATGCCGAATATTACTTGGAATGTGAATTGGAACGAAATCGCCAATAGATAAGACCATTTTACAATTTGGGCCCAAGTTAGAAGCAGAGCCTAAGGTGTAAATTATCGATAGTCCATATCTCGGAAACTATAAGAGATAATGCAACTTGGCCACCGGCAATGTAATTAGCATGCCGAATATTACTTGGAATGTGAATTGGAACGAAATCGCCAATAGATAAGACCATTTTACAATTTGGGTCCAAGTTAGAAGCAGAGCCTAAGGTGTAAATTATCGATAGTCCATATCTCGGAAACTATAAGAGATAATGCAATTTGGCAACCGGCAATGTAATTAACATGCGGAATATTACTTGGAATGTGAATTGGAACGAAATCGCCAATAGATAAGACCATTTTACAATTTGGGCCCAAGTTAGAAACAGAGCCTAATGTGTAAATTATCGATAGTCCATATCTCGGAAACTATAAGAGATAATGCAATTTGGCAACCGGCAATGTAATTAGCATGCCGAATATTACTTGGAATGTGAATTGGAACGAAATCGCCAAAAGATAAGACCATTTTACAATTTGGGCCCAAATTAGAAGCAGAGCCTAAGGTGTAAATTATCGATAGTCCATACCTCGGAAACTATAAGAGATAATGCAACTTGGCCACCGGCAATGTAATTAGAATGCCGAATATTACTTGGAATGTGAATTGGAACGAAATCGCCAATAGATAAGACCATTTTACAATTTGGGCCCAAGTTAGAAGCAGAGCCTAGGGTGTAAATTATCGATAGTCCATATCTCGGAAACCATAAGAGATAATGCAACTTGGCCACCGGCAATGTAATTAGCATGCCGAATATTACTTGGAATGTGAATTGGAACGAAATCGCCAATAGATAAGACCATTTTACAATTTGGGCCCAAGTTAGAAGCAGAGCCTAAGGTGTAAATTATCGATAGTCCATATCTCGGAAACTATAAGAGATAATGCAATTTGGCAACCGGCAATGTAATTAGCATGCCGAATATTACTTGGAATGTGAATTGGAACGAAATCGCCAATAGATAAGAATATTTTACAATTTGGGCCCAAGTTAGAAGCAGAGCCTAAGATGTAAATTATCGATAGTCCATATCTCGGAAACTATAAGAGATAATGCAATTTGGCAACCGGCAATGTAATTAGCATGCCGAATATTACTTGGAATGTGAATTGGAACGAAATCGCCAATAGATAAGACCATTTTACAATTTGGGCCCAAGTTAGAAGCAGAGCCTAAGGTGTAAATAATCGATAGTCCATATCTCGGAAACTATAAGAGATCATGCAATTTGGCAACCGGCAATGTAATTAGCATGCCGAATATTACTTGGAATGTGAATTGGAACGAAATCGCCAATAGATAAGACCATTTTACAATTTGGGCCCAAGTTAGAAGCAGAGCCTAAGGTGTAAATTATCGATAGTCCATATCTCGGAAACTATAAGAGATAATGCAATTTGGCAACCGGCAATGTAATTAGCATGCCGAATATTACTTGGAATGTGAATTGGAACGAAATCGCCAATAGATAAGACCATTTTACAATTTGGGCCCAAGTTAGAAGCAGAGCCTAAGGTGTAAATTATCGATAGTCCATATCTCGGAAACTATAAGAGATAATGCAATTTGGCAACCGGCAATGTAATTAGCATGCAGAATATTACTTGGAATGTGAATTGGAACGAAATCGCCAATAGATAAGACCATTTTACAATTTGGGTCCAAGTTAGAAGCAGAGCCTAAGGTGTAAATTATCGATAGTCCATATCTCGGAGACTATAAGAGATAATGCAATTTGGCAACCGGCAATGTAATTAGCATGCCGAATATTACTTGGAATGTGAATTGGAACGAAATCGCCAATAGATAAGACCATTTTACAATTTGGGCCCAAGTTAGAAGCAGAGCC
Source organism: Rhynchophorus ferrugineus (assembly GCF_030347505.1). Classification (NCBI taxonomy): domain Eukaryota; kingdom Metazoa; phylum Arthropoda; class Insecta; order Coleoptera; family Curculionidae; genus Rhynchophorus; species Rhynchophorus ferrugineus. Next base: position 19,170,344 of record NW_027472590.1, read on the forward strand.
TAAGGTGTAAATTATCGATAGTCCATATCTCGGAAACTATAAGAGATAATGCAATTTGGCAACCGGCAATGTAATTAGCATGCCGAATATTACTTGGAATGTGAATTGGAACGAAATCGCCAATAGATAAGACCATTTTACAATTTGGGCCCAAGTTAGAAGCAGAGCCTAAGGTGTAAATTATCGATAGTCCATATCTCGGAAACTATAAGAGATAATGCAACTTGGCCACCGGCAATGTAATTAGCATGCCGAATATTACTTGGAATGTGAATTGGAACGAAATCGCCAATAGATAAGGCCATTTTACAATTTGGGCCCAAGTTAGAAGCAGAGTCTAAGGTGTAAATTATCGATAGTCCGTATCTCGGAAACTATAAGAGATAATGCAATTTGGCAACCGGCAATGTAATTAGCATGCCGAATATTACTTGGAATGTGAATTGGAACGAGATCGCCAAAAGATAAGACCATTTTACAATTTGGGCCCAAGTTAGAAGCAGAGCCTAAGGTGTAAATTATCGATAGTCCATACCTCGGAAACTATAAGAGATAATGCAACTTGGCCACCGGCAATGTAATTAGCATGCCGAATATTACTTGGAATGTGAATTGGAACGAAATCGCCAATAGATAAGACCATTTTACAATTTGGGCCCAAGTTAGAAGCAGAGCCTAAGGTGTAAATTATCGATAGTCCATATCTCGGAGACTATAAGAGATAATGCAATTTGGCAACCGGCAATGTAATTAGCATGCCGAATATTACTTGGAATGTGAATTGGAACGAAATCGCCAATAGATAAGACCATTTTACAATTTGGGCCCAAGTTAGAAGCAGAGCCTAAGGTGTAAATTATCGATAGTCCATATCTCGGAAACTATAAGAGATAATGCAATTTGGCAACCGGCAATGTAATTAGCATGCCGAATATTACTTGGAATGTGAATTGGAACGAAATCGCCAATAGATAAGACCATTTTACAATTTGGGTCCAAGTTAGAAGCAGAGCCTAAGGTGTAAATTATCGATAGTCCATACCTCGGAAACTATAAGAGATAATGCAACTTGGCCACCGGCAATGTAATTAGCATGCCGAATATTACTTGGAATGTGAATTGGAACGAAATCGCCAATAGATAAGACCATTTTACAATTTGGGCCCAAGTTAGAAGCAGAGCCTAAGGTGTAAATTATCGATAGTCCATATCTCGGAAACTATAAGAGATAATGCAATTTCGCAACCGGCAATGTAATTAGCATGCCGAATATTACTTGGAATGTGAATTGGAACGAAATCGCCAATAGATAAGACCATTTTACAATTTGGGCCCAAGTTAGAAGCAGAGCCTAGGGTGTAAATTATCGATAGTCCATATCTCGGAAACTATAAGAGATAATGCAATTTGGCAACCGGCAATGTAATTAGCATGCCGAATATTACTTGGAATGTGAATTGGAACGAAATCGCCAACAGATAAGACCATTTTACAATTTGGGCCCAAGTTAGCCTAATGCAATTTGGCAACCGGCAATGTAATTAGCATGCCGAATATTACTTGGAATGTGAATTGGAACGAAATCGCCAATAGATAAGACCATTTTTTAATTTGGGCCCAAGTTAGAAGCAGAGCCTAAGGTGTAAATTATCGATAGTCCATATCTCGGAAACTATAAGAGATAATGCAATTTGGCAACCGGCAATGTAATTAGCATGCCGAATATTACTTGGAATGTGAATTGGAACGAAATCGCCAATAGATAAGACCATTTTACAATTTGGGCCCAAGTTAGAAGCAGAGCCTAAGGTGTAAATTATCGATAGTCCATATCTCGGAAACTATAAGAGATAATGCAATTTGGCAACCGGCAATGTAATTAGCATGCCGAATATTACTTGGAATGTGAATTGGAACGAAATCGCCAATAGATAAGACCATTTTACAATTTGGGCCCAAGTTAGAAGCAGAGCCTAAGGTGTAAATTATCGATAGTCCATATCTCGGAGACTATAAGAGATAATGCAATTTGGCAACCGGCAATGTAATTAGCATGCCGAATATTACTTGGAATGTGAATTGGAACGAAATCGCCAATAGATAAGACCATTTTACAATTTGGGCCCAAGTTAGAAGCAGAGCCTAAGGTGTAAATTATCGATAGTCCATACCTCGGAAACTATAAGAGATAATGCAACTTGGCCACCGGCAATGTAATTAGCACGCCGAATATTACTTGGAATGTGAATTGGAACGAAATCGCCAATAGATAAGACCATTTTACAATTTGGGCCCAAGTTAGAAGCAGAGTCTAAGGTGTAAATTATCGATAGTCCATATCTCGGAAACTATAAGAGATAATGCAATTTCGCAACCGGCAATGTAATTAGCATGCCGAATATTACTTGGAATGTGAATTGGAACGAAATCGCCAATAGATAAGACCATTTTACAATTTGGGCCCAAGTTAGAAGCAGAGCCTAGGGTGTAAATTATCGATAGTCCATATCTCGGAAACTATAAGAGATAATGCAATTTGGCAACCGGCAATGTAATTAGCATGCCGAATATTACTTGGAATGTGAATTGGAACGAAATCGCCAACAGATAAGACCATTTTACAATTTGGGCCCAAGTTAGCCTAATGCAATTTGGCAACCGGCAATGTAATTAGCATGCCGAATATTACTTGGAATGTGAATTGGAACGAAATCGCCAATAGATAAGACCATTTTTTAATTTGGGCCCAAGTTAGAAGCAGAGCCTAAGGTGTAAATTATCGATAGTCCATATCTCGGAAACTATAAGAGATAATGCAATTTGGCAACCGGCAATGTAATTAGCATGCCGAATATTACTTGGAATGTGAATTGGAACGAAATCGCCAATAGATAAGACCATTTTACAATTTGGGCCCAAGTTAGAAGCAGAGCCTAAGGTGTAAATTATCGATAGTCCATATCTCGGAAACTATAAGAAATAATGCAATTTGGCAACCGGCAATGTAATTAGCATGCCGAATATTACTTGGAATGTGAATTGGAACGAAATCGCCAATAGATAAGACCATTTTACAATTTGGGCCCAAGTTAGAAGCAGAGCCTAAGGTGTAAATTATCGATAGTCCATATCTCGGAGACTATAAGAGATAATGCAATTTGGCAACCGGCAATGTAATTAGCATGCCGAATATTACTTGGAATGTGAATTGGAACGAAATCGCCAATAGATAAGACCATTTTACAATTTGGGCCCAAGTTAGAAGCAGAGCCTAAGGTGTAAATTATCGATAGTCCATATCTCGGAAACTATAAGAAATAATGCAATTTGGCAACCGGTAATGTAATTAGCATGCCGAATATTACTTGGAATGTGAATTGGAACGAAATCGCCAATAGATAAGACCATTTTACAATTTGGGCCCAAGTTAGAAGCAGAGCCTAAGGTGTAAATTATCGATAGTCCATATCTCGGAAACTATAAGAGATAATGCAACTTGGCCACCGGCAATGTAATTAGCATGCCGAATATTACTTGGAATGTGAATTGGAACGAAATCGCCAATAGATAAGGCCATTTTACAATTTGGGCCCAAGTTAGAAGCAGAGTCTAAGGTGTAAATTATCGATAGTCCATATCTCGGAAACTATAAGAGATAAAGCAATTTGGCAACCGGCAATGTAATTAGCATGCCGAATATTACTTGGAATGTGAATTGGAACGAGATCGCCAAAAGATAAGACCATTTTACAATTTGGGCCCAAGTTAGAAGCAGAGCCTAAGGTGTAAATTATCGATAGCCCATACCTCGGAAACTATAAGAGATAATGCAACTTGGCCACCGGCAATGTAATTAGCATGCCGAATATTACTTGGAATGTGAATTGGAACGAAATCGCCAATAGATAAGACCATTTTACAATTTGGGCCCAAGTTAGAAGCAGAGCCTAAGGTGTAAATTATCGATAGTCCATATCTCGGAAACTATAAGAGATAATGCAATTTGGCAACCGGCAATGTAATTAGCATGCCGAATATTACTTGGAATGTGAATTGGAACGAAATCGCCAATAGATAAGACCATTTTACAATTTGGGCCCAAGTTAGAAGCAGAGCCTAGGGTGTAAATTATCGATAGTCCATATCTCGGAAACTATAAGAGATAATGCAATTTGGCAACCGGCAATGTAATTAGCATGCCGAATATTACTTGGAATGTGAATTGGAACGAAATCGCCAACAGATAAGACCATTTTACAATTTGGGCCCAAGTTAGAAGCAGAGCCTAAGGTGTAAATTATTGATAGTCCATATCTCGGAAACTATAAGAGATAATGCAATTTTTCAACCGGCAATGTAATTAGCATGCCGAATATTACTTGGAATGTGAATTGGAACGAATTCGCCAATAGATAAGACCATTTTACAATTTGGGCCCAAGTTAGAAGCAGAGAATAAGGTGTAAATTATCGATAGTCCATATCTCGGAAACTATAAGAGATAATGCAATTTGGCAACCGGCAATGTAATTAGCATGCGGAATATTGCTTGGAATGTGAATTGAAACGAAATCGCCAATAGATAAGACCATTTTACAATTTGGGCCCAAGTTAGAAACAGAGCCTAAGGTGTAAATTATCGATAGTCCATATCTCGGAAACTATAAGAGATAATGCAATTTGGCAACCGGCAATGTAATTAGCATGCCGAATATTACTTGGAATGTGAATTGGAACGAAATCGCCAATAGATAAGACCATTTTACAATTTGGGCGCAAGTTAGAAGCAGAGCCTAAGGTGTAAATTATCGATAGTCCATATCTCGGAAACTATAAGAGATAATACAATTTGGCAACCGGCAATGTAATTAGCATGCCGAATATTACTTGGAATGTGAATTGGAACGAAATCGCCAATAGATAAGACCATTTTACAATTTGGGCCCAAGTTAGAAGCAGAGCCTAAGGTGTAAATTATCGATAGTCCATATCTCGGAAACTATAAGAGATAATGCAATTTGGCAACCAGCAATGTAATTAGCATGCCGAATATTACTTGGAATGTGAATTGGAACGAAATCGCCAATAGATAATACCATTTTACAATTTGGGCCCAAGTTAGAAGCAGAGCCTAAGGTGTAAATTATCGATAGTCCATATCTCGGAAACTATAAGAGATAATGCAATTTGGCAACCGGCAATGTAATTAGCATGCCGAATATTACTTGGAATGTGAATTGGAACGAAATCGCCAACAGATAAGACCATTTTACAATTTGGGCCCAAGTTAGAAGCAGAGCCTAAGGTGTAAATTATTGATAGTCCATATCTCGGAAACTATAAGAGATAATGCAATTTGGCAACCGGCAATGTAATTAGCATGCCGAATATTACTTGGAATGTGAATTGGAACGAAATCGCCAATAGATAAGACCATTTTACAACTTGGGCCCAAGTTAGAAGCAGAGCCTAAGGTGTAAATTATCGATAGTCCATATCTCGGAAACTATAAGAGATAATGCAATTTGGCAACCGGCAATATAATTAGCATGCCGAATATTACTTGGAATGTGAATTGGAACGAAATCGCCAATAGATAAGACCATTTTACAATTTGGGCCCAAGTTAGAAGCAGAGCCTAAGGTGTAAATTATCGATAGTCCATATCTCGGAAACTATAAGAGATAATGCAACTTGGCCACCGGCAATGTAATTAGCATGCCGAATATTACTTGGAATGTGAATTGGAACGAAATCGCCAATAGATAAGACCATTTTACAATTTGGGTCCAAGTTAGAAGCAGAGCCTAAGGTGTAAATTATCGATAGTCCATATCTCGGAAACTATAAGAGATAATGCAATTTGGCAACCGGCAATGTAATTAGCATGCCAAATATAACTTGGAATGTGAATTGGAACGAAATCGCCAATAGATAAGACCATTTTACAATTTGGGCCCAAGTTAGAAGCAGAGCCTAAGATGTAAATTATCGATAGTCTATATCTCGGAAACTATAAGAGATAATGCAATTTGGCAACCGGCAATGTAATTAGCATGCCGAATATTACTTGGAATGTGAATTGGAACGAAATCGCCAATAGATAAGACCATTTTACAATTTGGGCCCAAGTTAGAAGCAGAGCTTAAGGTGTAAATTATCGATAGTCCATATCTCGGAAACTATAAGAGATAATGCAATTTGGCAACCGGCAATGTAATTAGTATGCCGAATATTACTTGGAATGTGAATTGGAACGAAATCGCCAATAGATAAGACCATTTTACAATTTGGGCCCAAGTTAGAAGCAGAGCCTAAGGTGTAAATTATCGATAGTCCATATCTCGGAAACTATAAGAGATAATGCAATTTGGCAACCGGCAATGTAATTAGCATGCCGAATATTACTTGGAATGTGAATTGGAACGAAATCGCCAACAGATAAGACCATTTTACAATTTGGGCCCAAGTTAGAAGCAGAGCCTAAGGTGTAAATTATCGATAGTCCATATCTCGGAAACTATAAGAGATAATGCAATTTGGCAACCGGCAATGTAATTAGCATGCCGAATATTACTTGGAATATGAATTGGAACGAAATCGCCAATAGATAAGACCATTTTACAATTTGGGCCCAAGTTAGAAGCAGAGCCTAAGGTGTAAATTATCGATAGTCCATATCTCGGAAACTATAAGAGATAATGCAACTTGGCCACCGGCAATGTAATTAGCAAGCCGAATATTACTTGGAATGTGAATTGGAACGAAATCGCCAATAGATAAGACCATTTTACAATTTGGGTCCAAGTTAGAAGCAGAGCCTAAGGTGTAAATTATCGATAGTCCATATCTCGGAAACTATAAGAGATAATGCAATTTGGCAACCGGCAATGTAATTAGCATGTCGAATATTACTTGGAATGTGAATTGGAACGAAATCGCCAATAGATAAGACCATTTTACAATTTGGGCCCAAGTTAGAAGCAGAGCCTAAGATGTAAATTATCGATAGTCCATATCTCGGAAACTATAAGAGATAAAGCAATTTGGCAACCGGCAATGTAATTAGCAAGCCGAATATTACTTGGAATGTGAATTGGAACGAAATCGCCAATAGATAAGACCATTTTACAATTTGGGCCCAAGTTAGAAGCAGAGCTTAAGGTGTAAATTATCGATAGTCCATATCTCGGAAACTATAAGAGATCATGCAATTTGGCAACCGGCAATGTAATTAGCATGCCGAATATTACTTGGAATGTGAATTGGAACGCAATCGCCAATAGATAAGACCATTTTACAATTTGGGCCCAAGTTAGAAGCAGAGCCTAAGGTGTAAATTATCGATAGTCCGTATCTCGGAAACTATAAGAGATAATGCAATTTGGCAACCGGCAATGTAATTAGCATGCCGAATATTACTTGGAATGTGAATTGGAACGAAATCGCCAATAGATAAGGCCATTTTACAATTTGGGCCCAAGTTAGAAGCAGAGTCTAAGGTGTAAATTATCGATAGTCCGTATCTCGGAAACTGTAAGAGATAATGCAATTTGGCAACCGGCAATGTAATTAGCATGCCGAATATTACTTGGAATGTGAATTGGAACGAGATCGCCAAAAGATAAGACCATTTTACAATTTGGGCCTAAGTTAGAAGCAGAGCCTAAGGTGTAAATTATCGATAGTCCATACCTCGGAAACTATAAGAGATAATGCAACTTGGCAACCGGCAATGTAATTAGCATGCCGAATATTACTTGGAATGTGAATTGGAACGAAATCGCCAATAGATAAGACCATTTTACAATTTGGACCCAAGTTAGAAGCAGAGCCTAAGGTGTAAATTATCGATAGTCCATATCTCGGAAACTATAAGAGATAATGCAATTTGGCAACCGGCAATGTAATTAGCATGCCGAATATTACTTGGAATGTGAATTGGAACGAAATCGCCAATAGATAAGACCATTTTACAATTTGGGCCCAAGTTAGAAGCAGAGCCTAAGGTGTAAATTATCGATAGTCCATACCTCGGAAACTATAAGAGATAATGCAACTTGGCAACCGGCAATGTAATTAGCATGCCGAATATTACTTGGAATGTGAATTGGAACGAAATCGCCAATAGATAAGACCATTTTACAATTTGGGCCCAAGTTAGAAGCAGAGTCTAAGGTGTAAATTATCGATAGTCCATATCTCGGAAACTATAAGAGATAATGCAATTTGGCAACCGGCAATGTAATTAGCATGCCGAATATTACTTGGAATGTGAATTGGAACGAAATCGCCAATTGATAAGACCATTTTACAATTTGGGCCCAAGTTAGAAGCAGAGCCTAAGGTGTAAATTATTGAAAGTCCATATCTCGGAAACTATAAGAGATAATGCAATTTGGCAACCGGCAATGTAATTAGCATGCCGAATATTACTTGGAATGTGAATTGGAACGAAATCGCCAATAGATAAGACCATTTTACAATTTGGGCCCAAGTTAGAAGCAGAGCCTAAGGAGTAAATTATCGATAGTCCATATCTCGGAAACTATAAGAGATAATGCAATTTGGCAACCGGCAATGTAATTAGCATGCCGAATATTACTTGGAATGTGAATTGGAACGAAATCGCCAATAGATAAGACCATTTTACAATTTGGGCCCAAGTTAGAAGCAGAGCCTAAGGTGTAAATTATCGATAGTCCATATCTCGGAAACTATAAGAGATAATGCAACTTGGCCACCGGCAATGTAATTAGCATGCCGAATATTACTTGGAATGTGAATTGGAACGAAATCGCCAATAGATAAGACCATTTTACAATTTGGGCCCAAGTTAGAAGCAGAGACTAAGGTGTAAATTATCGATAGTCCATATCTCGGAAACTATAAGAGATAATGCAATTTGGCAAACGGCAATGTAATCAGCATGCCGAATATTACTTGGAATGTGAATTGGAACGAAATCGCCAATAGATAAGACCATTTTACAATTTGGGCCCAAGTTAGAAGCAGAGCCTAAGGTGTAAATTATCGATAGTCCATATCTCGGAAACTATAAGAGATAATGCAACTTGGCCACCGGCAATGTAATTAGCATGCCGAATATTACTTGGAATGTGAATTGGAACGAAATCGCCAATAGATAAGACCATTTTACAATTTGGGTCCAAGTTAGAAGCAGAGCCTAAGGTGTAAATAATCGATAGTCCATATCTCGGAAACTATAAGAGATAATGCAATTTGGCAACCGGCAATGTAATTAGCATGCCGAATATTACTTGGAATGTGAATTGGAACGAAATCGCCAATAGATAAGACCATTTTACAATTTGGGCCCAAGTTAGAAGCAGAGCCTAGGGTGTAAATTATCGATAGTCCATATCTCGAAAACTATAAGAGATAAGGCAATTTGGCAACCGGCATTTAATTAGCATGCCGAATATTACTTGGAATGTGAATTGGAACGAAATCGCCAACAGATAAGACCATTTTACAATTTGGGCCCAAGTTAGAAGCAGAGCCTAAGGTGTAAATTATTGATAGTCCATATCTCGGAAACTATAAGAGATAATGCAATTTGGCAACCGGAAATGTAATTAGCATGCCGAATATTACTTGGAATGTGAATTGGAACGAAATCGCCAATAGATAAGACCATTTTAAAATTTGGGCCCAAGTTAGAAGCAGAGCCTAAGGAGTAAATTATCGATAGTCCATATCTCGGAAACTATAAGAGATAATGCAATTTGGCAACCGGCAATGTAATTAGCATGCCGAATATTACTTGGAATGTGAATTGGAACGAAATCGCCAATAGATAAGACCATTTTACAATTTGGGCCCAGGTTAGAAGCAGAGCCTAAAGTGTAAATTATCGATAGTCCATATCTCGGAAACTATAAGAGATAATGCAACTTGGCCACCGGCAATGTAATTAGCATGCCGAATATTACTTCGAATGTGAATTGGAACGAAATCGCCAATAGATAAGACCATTTTACAATTTGGGCCCAAGTTAGAAGCAGAGACTAAGGTGTAAATTATCGATAGTCCATATCTCGGAAACTATAAGAGATAATGCAATTTGGCAACCGGCAATGTAATTAGCATGCCGAATATTACTTGAAATGTGAATTGGAACGAAATCGCCAATAGATAAGACCATTTTACAATTTGTGCCCAAGTTAGAAGCAGAGCCTAAGGTGTAAATTATCGATAGTCCATATCTCGGAAACTATAAGAGATAATGCAACTTGGCCACCGGCAATGTAATTAGCATGCCGAATATTACTTGGAATGTGAATTGGAACGAAATCGCCAATAGATAAGACCATTTTACAATTTGGGTCCAAGTTAGAAGCAGAGCCTAAGGTGTAAATAATCGATAGTCCATATCTCGGAAACTATAAGAGATAATGCAATTTGGCAACCGGCAATGTAATTAGCATGCGGAATATTACTTGGAATGTGAATTGGAACGAAATCGCCAATAGATAAGATCATTTTACAATTTGGGCCCAAGTTAGAAGCAGAGCCTAAGGTGTAAATTATCGATAGTCCATATCTCGGAAACTATAAGAGATAATGCAATTTGGCAACCAGCAATGTAATTAGCATGCCTAATATTACTTGGAATGTGAATTGGAACGAAATCGCCAATAGATAAGACCATTTTACAATTTGGGCACAAGTTAGAAGCAGAGCCTAAGGTGTAAATTATCGATAGTATATATCTCGGAAACTATAAGAGATAATACAATTTGGCAACCGGCAATGTAATTAGCATGCCAAATATTACTTGGACTGTGAATTGGAACGAAATCGCCAATAGATAAGACCATTTTACAATTTGGGCCCAAGTTAGAAGCAGAGCCTAAGGTGTAAATTATCGATAATCCATATCTCGGACACTATAAGAGATAATGCAATTTGGCAACCAGCAATGTAATTAGCATGCCGAATATTACTTGGAATGTGAATTGGAACGAAATCGCCAATAGATAAGACCATTTTACAATTTGGGCACAATTTAGAAGCAGAGCCTAAGGTGTAAATTATCGATAGTCCATATCTCGGAAACTATAAGAGATAATACAATTTGGCAACCGGCAATGTAATTAGCATGCCGAATATTACTTGGAATGTGAATTGGAACGAAATCGCCAATAGATAAGACCATTTTACAATTTGGGCCCAAGTTAGAAGCAGAGCTTAAGGTGTAAATTATCGATAGTCCATATCTCGGAAACTATAAGAGATCATGCAATTTGGCAACCGGCAATGTAATTAGCATGCCGAATATTACTTGGAATGTGAATTGGAACGCAATCGCCAATAGATAAGACCATTTTACAATTTGGGCCCAAGTTAGAAGCAGAGCCTAAGGTGTAAATTATCGATAGTCCATATCTCGGAAACTATAAGAGATAATGCAATTTGGCAACCGGCAATGTAATTAGCATGCCGAATATTACTTGGAATGTGAATTGGAACGAAATTGCCAATAGATAAGACCATTTTACAATTTGGGCCCAAGTTAGAAGCAGAGCCTAAGGTTTAAATTATCGATAATCCATATCTCGGAAACTATAAGAGATAATGCAATTTGGCAACCGGCAATGTATTTAGCATGCCGAATATTACTTGGAATGTGAATTGGAACGAAATCGCCAATAGATAAGACCATTTTACAATTTGGGCCCAAGTTAGAAGCAGAGCCTAAGGTGTAAATTATCGATAGTCCATATCTCGGAGACTATAAGAGATAATGCTATTTGGCAACCGGCAATGTAATTAGCATGCCGAATATTACTTGGAATGTGAATTGGAACGAAATCGCCAATAGATAAGACCATTTTACAATTTGGGCCCAAGTTAGAAGCAGAGCCTAAGGTGTAAATTATCGATAGTCCATATCTCGGAAACTATAAGAGATAATGCAATTTGGCAACCGGCAATGTAATTAGCATGCCGAATATTACTTGGAATGTGAATTGGAACGAAATCGCCAATAGATAAGACCATTTTACAATTTGGGCCCAAGTTAGAAGCAGAGCCTTAGGTGTAAATTATCGATAGTCCATATCTCGGAAACTATAAGAGATAATGCAACTTGGCCACCGGCAATGTAATTAGCATGCCGAATATTACTTGGAATGTGAATTGGAACGAAATCGCCAATAGATAAGGCCATTTTACAATTTGGGCCCAAGTTAGAAGCAGAGTCTAAGGTGTAAATTATCGATAGTCCGTATCTCGGAAACTATAAGAGATAATGCAATTTGGCAACCGGCAATGTAATTAGCATGCCGAATATTACTTGGAATGTGAATTGGAACGAGATCGCCAAAAGATAAGACCATTTTACAATTTGGGCCTAAGTTAGAAGCAGAGCCTAAGGTGTAAATTATCGATAGTCCATACCTCGGAAACTATAAGAGATAATGCAACTTGGCAACCGGCAATGTAATTAGCATGCCGAATATTACTTGGAATGTGAATTGGAACGAAATCGCCAATAGATAAGACCATTTTACAATTTGGACCCAAGTTAGAAGCAGAGCCTAAGGTGTAAATTATCGATAGTCCATATCTCGGAAACTATAAGAGATAATGCAATTTGGCAACCGGCAATGTAATTAGCATGCCGAATATTACTTGGAATGTGAATTGGAACGAAATCGCCAATAGATAAGACCATTTTACAATTTGGGCCCAAGTTAGAAGCAGAGCCTAAGGTGTAAATTATCGATAGTCCATATCTCGGAAACTATAAGAGATAATGCAATTTGGCAACCGGCAATGTAATTAGCATGCCGAATAATACTTGGAATGTGAATTGGAACGAAATCGCCAATAGATAAGACCATTTTACAATTTGGGCCCAAGTTAGAAGCAGAGCCTAAGGTGTAAATTATCGATAGTCCATATCTTGGAAACTATAAGAGATAATGCAACTTGGCCACCGGCAATGTAATTAGCATGCCGAATATTACTTGGAATGTGAATTGGAACGAAATCGCCAACAGATAAGACCATTTTACAATTTGGGCCCAAGTTAGAAGCAGAGCCTAAGGTGTAAATTATTGATAGTCCATATCTCGGAAACTATAAGAGATAATGCAATTTGGCAACCGGCAATGTAATTAGCATGCCGAATATTACTTGGAATGTGAATTGGAACGAAATCGCCAACAGATAAGACCATTTTACAATTTGGGCCCAAGTTAGAAGCAGAGCCTAAGGTGTAAATTATTGATAGTCCATATCTCGGAAACTATAAGAGATCATGCAATTTGGCAACCGGCAATGTAATTAGCATGCCGAATATTACTTGGAATGTGAATTGGAACGCAATCGCCAATAGATAAGACCATTTTACAATTTGGGCCCAAGTTAGGAGCAGAGCCTAAGGTGTAAATTATCGATAGTCCATATCTCGGAAACTATAATAGATAATGCAATTTGGCAACCGGCAATGTAATTAGCATGCCGAATATTACTTGGAATGTGAATTGGAACGAAATCGCCAATAGATAAGACCATTTTACAATTTGGGCCCAAGTTAGAAGCAGAGCCTTAGGTGTAAATTATCGATAGTCCATATCTCGGAAACTATAAGAGATAATGCAACTTGGCCACCGGCAATGTAATTAGCATGCCGAATATTACTTGGAATGTGAATTGGAACGAAATCGCCAATAGATAAGGCCATTTTACAATTTGGGCCCAAGTTAGAAGCAGAGTCTAAGGTGTAAATTATCGATAGTCCGTATCTCGGAAACTATAAGAGATAATGCAGTTTGGCAACCGGCAATGTAATTAGCATGCCGAATATTACTTGGAATGTGAATTGGAACGAGATCGCCAAAAGATAAGACCATTTTACAATTTGGGCCTAAGTTAGAAGCAGAGCCTAAGGTGTAAATTATCGATAGTCCATACCTCGGAAACTATAAGAGATAATGCAACTTGGCAACCGGCAATGTAATTAGCATGCCGAATATTACTTGGAATGTGAATTGGAACGAAATCGCCAATAGATAAGACCATTTTACAATTTGGGCCCAAGTTAGAAGCAGAGCCTAGGGTGTAAATTATCGATAGTCCATATCTCGAAAACTATAAGAGATAAGGCAATTTGGCAACCGGCATTTAATTAGCATGACGAATATTACTTGGAATGTGAATTGGAACGAAATCGCCAACAGATAAGACCATTTTACAATTTGGGCCCAAGTTAGAAGCAGAGCCTAAGGTGTAAATTATTGATAGTCCATATCTCGGAAACTATAAGAGATAATGCAATTTGGCAACCGGAAATGTAATTAGCATGCCGAATATTACTTGGAATGTGAATTGGAACGAAATCGCCAATAGATAAGACCATTTTACAATTTGGGCCCAAGTTAGAAGCAGAGCCTAAGGAGTAAATTATCGATAGTCCATATCTCGGAAACTATAAGAGATAATGCAATTTGGCAACCGGCAATGTAATTAGCATGCCGAATATTACTTGGAATGTGAATTGGAACGAAATCGCCAATAGATAAGACCATTTTACAATTTGGCCCCAAGTTAGAAGCAGAGCCTAAAGTGTAAATTATTGATAGTCCATATCTCGGAAACTATAAGAGATAATGAAACTTGGCCACCGGCAATGTAATTAGCATGCCGAATATTACTTGGAATGTGAATTGGAACGAAATCGCCAATAGATAAGACCATTTTACAATTTGGGCCCAAGTTAGAAGCAGAGCCTAAGGTGTAAATTATCGATAGTCCATATCTCGGAAACTATAAGAGATAATGCAACTTGGCCACCGGCAATGTAATTAGCATGCCGAATATTACTTGGAATGTGAATTGGAACGAAATCGCCAATAGATAAGACCATTTTACAATTTGGGCCCAAGTTAGAAGCAGAGCCTAAAGTGTAAATTATCGATAGTCCATATCTCGGAAACTATAAGAGATAATGCAACTTGGCCACCGGCAATGTAATTAGCATGCCGAATATTACTTGGAATGTGAATTGGAACGAAATCGCCAATAGATAAGACCATTTTACAATTTGGGCCCAAGTTGGAAGCAGAGCCTAAGGTGTAAATTATCGATAGTCCATATCTCGGAAACTATAAGAGATAATGCAACTTGGCCACCGGCAATGTAATTAGCATGCCGAATATTACTTGGAATGTGAATTGGAACGAAATCGCCAATAGATAAGACCATTTTACAATTTGGGTCCAAGTTAGAAGCAGAGCCTAAGGTGTAAATAATCGATAGTCCATATCTCGGAAACTATAAGAGATAATGCAATTTGGCAACCGGCAATGTAATTAGCATGCGGAATATTACTTGGAATGTGAATTGGAACGAAATCGCCAATAGATAAGATCATTTTACAATTTGGGCCCAAGTTAGAAGCAGAGCCTAAGGTGTAAATTATCGATAGTCCATATCTCGGAAACTATAAGAGATAATGCAATTTGGCAACCAGCAATGTAATTAGCATGCCTAATATTACTTGGAATGTGAATTGGAACGAAATCGCCAATAGATAAGACCATTTTACAATTTGGGCACAAGTTAGAAGCAGAGCCTAAGGTGTAAATTATCGATAGTATATATCTCGGAAACTATAAGAGATACTACAATTTGGCAACCGGCAATGTAATTAGCATGCCAAATATTACTTGGACTGTGAAATGGAACGAAATCGCCAATAGATAAGACCATTTTACAATTTGGGCCCAAGTTAGAAGCAGAGCCTAAGGTGTAAATTATCGATAATCCATATCTCGGAAACTATAAGAGATAATGCAATTTGGCAACCAGCAATGTAATTAGCATGCCGAATATTACTTGGAATGTGAATTGGAACGAAATCGCCAATAGATAAGACCATTTTACAATTTGGGCACAATTTAGAAGCAGAGCCTAAGGTGTAAATTATCGATAGTCCATATCTCGGAAACTATAAGAGATAATACAATTTGGCAACCGGCAATGTAATTAGCATGCCGAATATTACTTGGAATGTGAATTGGAACGAAATCGCCAATAGATAAGACCATTTTACAATTTGGGCCCAAGTTAGAAGCAGAGCTTAAGGTGTAAATTATCGATAGTCCATATCTCGGAAACTATAAGAGATCATGCAATTTGGCAACCGGCAATGTAATTAGCATGCCGAATATTACTTGGAATGTGAATTGGAACGCAATCGCCAATAGATAAGACCATTTTACAATTTGGGCCCAAGTTAGAAGCAGAGCCTAAGGTGTAAATTATCGATAGTCCATATCTCGGAAACTATAAGAGATAATGCAATTTGGCAACCGGCAATGTAATTAGCATGCCGAATATTACTTGGAATGTGAATTGGAACGAAATTGCCAATAGATAAGACCATTTTACAATTTGGGCCCAAGTTAGAAGCAGAGCCTAAGGTGTAAATTATCGATAATCCATATCTCGGAAACTATAAGAGATAATGCAATTTGGCAACCGGCAATGTAATTAGCATGCCGAATATTACTTGGAATGTGAATTGGAACGAAATCGCCAATAGATAAGACCATTTTACAATTTGGGCCCAAGTTAGAAGCAGAGCCTAAGGTGTAAATTATCGATAGTCCATATCTCGGAGACTATAAGAGATAATGCTATTTGGCAACCGGCAATGTAATTAGCATGCCGAATATTACTTGGAATGTGAATTGGAACGAAATCGCCAATAGATAAGACCATTTTACAATTTGGGCCCAAGTTAGAAGCAGAGCCTAAGGTGTAAATTATCGATAGTCCATATCTCGGAAACTATAAGAGATAATGCAATTTGGCAACCGGCAATGTAATTAGCATGCCGAATATTACTTGGAATGTGAATTGGAACGAAATCGCCAATAGATAAGACCATTTTACAATTTGGGCCCAAGTTAGAAGCAGAGCCTTAGGTGTAAATTATCGATAGTCCATATCTCGGAAACTATAAGAGATAATGCAACTTGGCCACCGGCAATGTAATTAGCATGCCGAATATTACTTGGAATGTGAATTGGAACGAAATCGCCAATAGATAAGGCCATTTTACAATTTGGGCCCAAGTTAGAAGCAGAGTCTAAGGTGTAAATTATCGATAGTCCGTATCTCGGAAACTATAAGAGATAATGCAATTTGGCAACCGGCAATGTAATTAGCATGCCGAATATTACTTGGAATGTGAATTGGAACGAAATCGCCAATAGATAAGACCATTTTACAATTTGGGCACAATTTAGAAGCAGAGCCTAAGGTGTAAATTATCGATAGTCCATATCTCGGAAACTATAAGAGATAATACAATTTGGCAACCGGCAATGTAATTAGCATGCCGAATATTACTTGGAATGTGAATTGGAACGAAATCGCCAATAGATAAGACCATTTTACAATTTGGGCCCAAGTTAGAAGCAGAGCTTAAGGTGTAAATTATCGATAGTCCATATCTCGGAAACTATAAGAGATCATGCAATTTGGCAACCGGCAATGTAATTAGCATGCCGAATATTACTTGGAATGTGAATTGGAACGCAATCGCCAATAGATAAGACCATTTTACAATTTGGGCCCAAGTTAGAAGCAGAGCCTAAGGTGTAAATTATCGATAGTCCATATCTCGGAAACTATAAGAGATAATGCAATTTGGCAACCGGCAATGTAATTAGCATGCCGAATATTACTTGGAATGTGAATTGGAACGAAATTGCCAATAGATAAGACCATTTTACAATTTGGGCCCAAGTTAGAAGCAGAGCCTAAGGTTTAAATTATCGATAATCCATATCTCGGAAACTATAAGAGATAATGCAATTTGGCAACCGGCAATGTATTTAGCATGCCGAATATTACTTGGAATGTGAATTGGAACGAAATCGCCAATAGATAAGACCATTTTACAATTTGGGCCCAAGTTAGAAGCAGAGCCTAAGGTGTAAATTATCGATAGTCCATATCTCGGAGACTATAAGAGATAATGCTATTTGGCAACCGGCAATGTAATTAGCATGCCGAATATTACTTGGAATGTGAATTGGAACGAAATCGCCAATAGATAAGACCATTTTACAATTTGGGCCCAAGTTAGAAGCAGAGCCTAAGGTGTAAATTATCGATAGTCCATATCTCGGAAACTATAAGAGATAATGCAATTTGGCAACCGGCAATGTAATTAGCATGCCGAATATTACTTGGAATGTGAATTGGAACGAAATCGCCAATAGATAAGACCATTTTACAATTTGGGCCCAAGTTAGAAGCAGAGCCTTAGGTGTAAATTATCGATAGTCCATATCTCGGAAACTATAAGAGATAATGCAACTTGGCCACCGGCAATGTAATTAGCATGCCGAATATTACTTGGAATGTGAATTGGAACGAAATCGCCAATAGATAAGGCCATTTTACAATTTGGGCCCAAGTTAGAAGCAGAGTCTAAGGTGTAAATTATCGATAGTCCGTATCTCGGAAACTATAAGAGATAATGCAATTTGGCAACCGGCAATGTAATTAGCATGCCGAATATTACTTGGAATGTGAATTGGAACGAGATCGCCAAAAGATAAGACCATTTTACAATTTGGGCCTAAGTTAGAAGCAGAGCCTAAGGTGTAAATTATCGATAGTCCATACCTCGGAAACTATAAGAGATAATGCAACTTGGCAACCGGCAATGTAATTAGCATGCCGAATATTACTTGGAATGTGAATTGGAACGAAATCGCCAATAGATAAGACCATTTTACAATTTGGACCCAAGTTAGAAGCAGAGCCTAAGGTGTAAATTATCGATAGTCCATATCTCGGAAACTATAAGAGATAATGCAATTTGGCAACCGGCAATGTAATTAGCATGCCGAATATTACTTGGAATGTGAATTGGAACGAAATCGCCAATAGATAAGACCATTTTACAATTTGGGCCCAAGTTAGAAGCAGAGCCTAAGGTGTAAATTATCGATAGTCCATATCTCGGAAACTATAAGAGATAATGCAATTTGGCAACCGGCAATGTAATTAGCATGCCGAATAATACTTGGAATGTGAATTGGAACGAAATCGCCAATAGATAAGACCATTTTACAATTTGGGCCCAAGTTAGAAGCAGAGCCTAAGGTGTAAATTATCGATAGTCCATATCTTGGAAACTATAAGAGATAATGCAACTTGGCCACCGGCAATGTAATTAGCATGCCGAATATTACTTGGAATGTGAATTGGAACGAAATCGCCAACAGATAAGACCATTTTACAATTTGGGCCCAAGTTAGAAGCAGAGCCTAAGGTGTAAATTATTGATAGTCCATATCTCGGAAACTATAAGAGATAATGCAATTTGGCAACCGGCAATGTAATTAGCATGCCGAATATTACTTGGAATGTGAATTGGAACGAAATCGCCAACAGATAAGACCATTTTACAATTTGGGCCCAAGTTAGAAGCAGAGCCTAAGGTGTAAATTATTGATAGTCCATATCTCGGAAACTATAAGAGATCATGCAATTTGGCAACCGGCAATGTAATTAGCATGCCGAATATTACTTGGAATGTGAATTGGAACGCAATCGCCAATAGATAAGACCATTTTACAATTTGGGCCCAAGTTAGAAGCAGAGCCTAAGGTGTAAATTATCGATAGTCCATATCTCGGAAACTATAATAGATAATGCAATTTGGCAACCGGCAATGTAATTAGCATGCCGAATATTACTTGGAATGTGAATTGGAACGAAATCGCCAATAGATAAGACCATTTTACAATTTGGGCCCAAGTTAGAAGCAGAGCCTTAGGTGTAAATTATCGATAGTCCATATCTCGGAAACTATAAGAGATAATGCAACTTGGCCACCGGCAATGTAATTAGCATGCCGAATATTACTTGGAATGTGAATTGGAACGAAATCGCCAATAGATAAGGCCATTTTACAATTTGGGCCCAAGTTAGAAGCAGAGTCTAAGGTGTAAATTATCGATAGTCCGTATCTCGGAAACTATAAGAGATAATGCAGTTTGGCAACCGGCAATGTAATTAGCATGCCGAATATTACTTGGAATGTGAATTGGAACGAGATCGCCAAAAGATAAGACCATTTTACAATTTGGGCCTAAGTTAGAAGCAGAGCCTAAGGTGTAAATTATCGATAGTCCATACCTCGGAAACTATAAGAGATAATGCAACTTGGCAACCGGCAATGTAATTAGCATGCCGAATATTACTTGGAATGTGAATTGGAACGAAATCGCCAATAGATAAGACCATTTTACAATTTGGGCCCAAGTTAGAAGCAGAGCCTAGGGTGTAAATTATCGATAGTCCATATCTCGAAAACTATAAGAGATAAGGCAATTTGGCAACCGGCATTTAATTAGCATGACGAATATTACTTGGAATGTGAATTGGAACGAAATCGCCAACAGATAAGACCATTTTACAATTTGGGCCCAAGTTAGAAGCAGAGCCTAAGGTGTAAATTATTGATAGTCCATATCTCGGAAACTATAAGAGATAATGCAATTTGGCAACCGGAAATGTAATTAGCATGCCGAATATTACTTGGAATGTGAATTGGAACGAAATCGCCAATAGATAAGACCATTTTACAATTTGGGCCCAAGTTAGAAGCAGAGCCTAAGGAGTAAATTATCGATAGTCCATATCTCGGAAACTATAAGAGATAATGCAATTTGGCAACCGGCAATGTAATTAGCATGCCGAATATTACTTGGAATGTGAATTGGAACGAAATCGCCAATAGATAAGACCATTTTACAATTTGGGCCCAAGTTAGAAGCAGAGCCTAAAGTGTAAATTATCGATAGTCCATATCTCGGAAACTATAAGAGATAATGAAACTTGGCCACCGGCAATGTAATTAGCATGCCGAATATTACTTGGAATGTGAATTGGAACGAAATCGCCAATAGATAAGACCATTTTACAATTTGGGCCCAAGTTAGAAGCAGAGCCTAAGGTGTAAATTATCGATAGTCCATATCTCGGAAACTATAAGAGATAATGCAACTTGGCCACCGGCAATGTAATTAGCATGCCGAATATTACTTGGAATGTGAATTGGAACGAAATCGCCAATAGATAAGACCATTTTACAATTTGGGCCCAAGTTAGAAGCAGAGCCTAAAGTGTAAATTATCGATAGTCCATATCTCGGAAACTATAAGAGATAATGCAACTTGGCCACCGGCAATGTAATTAGCATGCCGAATATTACTTGGAATGTGAATTGGAACGAAATCGCCAATAGATAAGACCATTTTACAATTTGGGCCCAAGTTGGAAGCAGAGCCTAAGGTGTAAATTATCGATAGTCCATATCTCGGAAACTATAAGAGATAATGCAACTTGGCCACCGGCAATGTAATTAGCATGCCGAATATTACTTGGAATGTGAATTGGAACGAAATCGCCAATAGATAAGACCATTTTACAATTTGGGTCCAAGTTAGAAGCAGAGCCTAAGGTGTAAATAATCGATAGTCCATATCTCGGAAACTATAAGAGATAATGCAATTTGGCAACCGGCAATGTAATTAGCATGCGGAATATTACTTGGAATGTGAATTGGAACGAAATCGCCAATAGATAAGATCATTTTACAATTTGGGCCCAAGTTAGAAGCAGAGCCTAAGGTGTAAATTATCGATAGTCCATATCTCGGAAACTATAAGAGATAATGCAATTTGGCAACCAGCAATGTAATTAGCATGCCTAATATTACTTGGAATGTGAATTGGAACGAAATCGCCAATAGATAAGACCATTTTACAATTTGGGCACAAGTTAGAAGCAGAGCCTAAGGTGTAAATTATCGATAGTATATATCTCGGAAACTATAAGAGATAATACAATTTGGCAACCGGCAATGTAATTAGCATGCCAAATATTACTTGGACTGTGAATTGGAACGAAATCGCCAATAGATAAGACCATTTTACAATTTGGGCCCAAGTTAGAAGCAGAGCCTAAGGTGTAAATTATCGATAATCCATATCTCGGAAACTATAAGAGATAATGCAATTTGGCAACCAGCAATGTAATTAGCATGCCGAATATTACTTGGAATGTGAATTGGAACGAAATCGCCAATAGATAAGACCATTTTACAATTTGGGCACAATTTAGAAGCAGAGCCTAAGGTGTAAATTATCGATAGTCCATATCTCGGAAACTATAAGAGATAATACAATTTGGCAACCGGCAATGTAATTAGCATGCCGAATATTACTTGGAATGTGAATTGGAACGAAATCGCCAATAGATAAGACCATTTTACAATTTGGGCCCAAGTTAGAAGCAGAGCTTAAGGTGTAAATTATCGATAGTCCATATCTCGGAAACTATAAGAGATCATGCAATTTGGCAACCGGCAATGTAATTAGCATGCCGAATATTACTTGGAATGTGAATTGGAACGCAATCGCCAATAGATAAGACCATTTTACAATTTGGGCCCAAGTTAGAAGCAGAGCCTAAGGTGTAAATTATCGATAGTCCATATCTCGGAAACTATAAGAGATAATGCAATTTGGCAACCGGCAATGTAATTAGCATGCCGAATATTACTTGGAATGTGAATTGGAACGAAATTGCCAATAGATAAGACCATTTTACAATTTGGGCCCAAGTTAGAAGCAGAGCCTAAGGTGTAAATTATCGATAATCCATATCTCGGAAACTATAAGAGATAATGCAATTTGGCAACCGGCAATGTAATTAGCATGCCGAATATTACTTGGAATGTGAATTGGAACGAAATCGCCAATAGATAAGACCATTTTACAATTTGGGCCCAAGTTAGAAGCAGAGCCTAAGGTGTAAATTATCGATAGTCCATATCTCGGAGACTATAAGAGATAATGCTATTTGGCAACCGGCAATGTAATTAGCATGCCGAATATTACTTGGAATGTGAATTGGAACGAAATCGCCAATAGATAAGACCATTTTACAATTTGGGCCCAAGTTAGAAGCAGAGCCTAAGGTGTAAATTATCGATAGTCCATATCTCGGAAACTATAAGAGATAATGCAATTTGGCAACCGGCAATGTAATTAGCATGCCGAATATTACTTGGAATGTGAATTGGAACGAAATCGCCAATAGATAAGACCATTTTACAATTTGGGCCCAAGTTAGAAGCAGAGCCTTAGGTGTAAATTATCGATAGTCCATATCTCGGAAACTATAAGAGATAATGCAACTTGGCCACCGGCAATGTAATTAGCATGCCGAATATTACTTGGAATGTGAATTGGAACGAAATCGCCAATAGATAAGGCCATTTTACAATTTGGGCCCAAGTTAGAAGCAGAGTCTAAGGTGTAAATTATCGATAGTCCGTATCTCGGAAACTATAAGAGATAATGCAATTTGGCAACCGGCAATGTAATTAGCATGCCGAATATTACTTGGAATGTGAAATGGAACGAGATCGCCAAAAGATAAGACCATTTTACAATTTGGGCCTAAGTTAGAAGCAGAGCCTAAGGTGTAAATTATCGATAGTCCATACCTCGGAAACTATAAGAGATAATGCAACTTGGCAACCGGCAATGTAATTAGCATGCCGAATATTACTTGGAATGTGAATTGGAACGAAATCGCCAATAGATAAGACCATTTTACAATTTGGACCCAAGTTAGAAGCAGAGCCTAAGGTGTAAATTATCGATAGTCCATATCTCGGAAACTATAAGAGATAATGCAATTTGGCAACCGGCAATGTAATTAGCATGCCGAATATTACTTGGAATGTGAATTGGAACGAAATCGCCAATAGATAAGACCATTTTACAATTTGGGCCCAAGTTAGAAGCAGAGCCTAAGGTGTAAATTATCGATAGTCCATATCTCGGAAACTATAAGAGATAATGCAATTTGGCAACCGGCAATGTAATTAGCATGCCGAATATTACTTGGAATGTGAATTGGAACGAAATCGCCAATAGATAAGACCATTTTACAATTTGGGCCCAAGTTAGAAGCAGAGCCTAAGGTGTAAATTATCGATAGTCCATATCTCGGAAACTATAAGAGATAATGCAATTTGGCAACCGGCAATGTAATTAGCATGCCGAATATTACTTGGAATGTGAATTGGAACGACATCGCCAATAGATAAGACCATTTTACAATTTGGGCCCAAGTTAGAAGCAGAGCCTAGGGTGTATATTATCGATAGTCCATATCTCGGAAACTATAAGAGATAATGCAATTTGGCAACCGGCAATGTAATTAGCATGCTGAATATTACTTGGAATGTGAATTGGAACGAAATCGCCAACAGATAAGACCATTTTACAATTTGGGCCCAAGTTAGAAGCAGAGCCTAAGGTGTAAATTATTGATAGTCCATATCTCGGAAACTATAAGAGATAATGCAATTTGGCAACCGGCAATGTAATTAGCATGCCGAATATTACTTGGAATGTGAATTGGAACGAAATCGCCAATAGATAAGACCATTTTACAATTTGGGCCCAAGTTAGAAGCAGAGTCTAAGGTGTAAATTATCGATAGTCCATATCTCGGAAACTATAAGAGATAATGCAATTTGGCAACCGGCAATGTAATTAGCATGCCGAATATTACTTGGAATGTGAATTGGAACGAAATCGCCAATTGATAAGACCATTTTACAATTTGGGCCCAAGTTAGAAGCAGAGCCTAAGGTGTAAATTATTGAAAGTCCATATCTCGGAAACTATAAGAGATAATGCAATTTGGCAACCGGCAATGTAATTAGCATGCCGAATATTACTTGGAATGTGAATTGGAACGAAATCGCCAATAGATAAGACCATTTTACAATTTGGGCCCAAGTTAGAAGCAGAGTCTAAGGTGTAAATTATCGATAGTCCATATCTCGGAAACTATAAGAGATAATGCAACTTGGCCACCGGCAATGTAATTAGCATGCCGAATATTACTTGGAATGTGAATTGGAACGAAATCGCCAATAGATAAGGCCATTTTACAATTTGGGCCCAAGTTAGAAGCAGAGTCTAAGGTGTAAATTATCGATAGTCCGTATCTCGGAAACTATAAGAGATAATGCAATTTGGCAACCGGCAATGTAATTAGCATGCCGAATATTACTTGGAATGTGAAATGGAACGAGATCGCCAAAAGATAAGACCATTTTACAATTTGGGCCTAAGTTAGAAGCAGAGCCTAAGGTGTAAATTATCGATAGTCCATACCTCGGAAACTATAAGAGATAATGCAACTTGGCAACCGGCAATGTAATTAGCATGCCGAATATTACTTGGAATGTGAATTGGAACGAAATCGCCAATAGATAAGACCATTTTACAATTTGGACCCAAGTTAGAAGCAGAGCCTAAGGTGTAAATTATCGATAGTCCATATCTCGGAAACTATAAGAGATAATGCAATTTGGCAACCGGCAATGTAATTAGCATGCCGAATATTACTTGGAATGTGAATTGGAACGAAATCGCCAATAGATAAGACCATTTTACAATTTGGGCCCAAGTTAGAAGCAGAGCCTAAGGTGTAAATTATCGATAGTCCATATCTCGGAAACTATAAGAGATAATGCAATTTGGCAACCGGCAATGTAATTAGCATGCCGAATATTACTTGGAATGTGAATTGGAACGAAATCGCCAATAGATAAGACCATTTTACAATTTGGGCCCAAGTTAGAAGCAGAGCCTAAGGTGTAAATTATCGATAGTCCATATCTTGGAAACTATAAGAGATAATGCAACTTGGCCACCGGCAATGTAATTAGCATGCCGAATATTATTTGGAATGTGAATTGGAACGAAATCGCCAACAGATAAGACCATTTTACAATTTGGGCCCAAGTTAGAAGCAGAGCCTAAGGTGTAAATTATTGATAGTCCATATCTCGGAAACTATAAGAGATAATGCAATTTGGCAACCGGCAATGTAATTAGCATGCCGAATATTACTTGGAATGTGAATTGGAACGACATCGCCAATAGATAAGACCATTTTACAATTTGGGCCCAAGTTAGAAGCAGAGCCTAGGGTGTATATTATCGATAGTCCATATCTCGGAAACTATAAGAGATAATGCAATTTGGCAACCGGCAATGTAATTAGCATGCTGAATATTACTTGGAATGTGAATTGGAACGAAATCGCCAACAGATAAGACCATTTTACAATTTGGGCCCAAGTTAGAAGCAGAGCCTAAGGTGTAAATTATTGATAGTCCATATCTCGGAAACTATAAGAGATAATGCAATTTGGCAACCGGCAATGTAATTAGCATGCCGAATATTACTTGGAATGTGAATTGGAACGAAATCGCCAATAGATAAGACCATTTTACAATTTGGGCCCAAGTTAGAAGCAGAGTCTAAGGTGTAAATTATCGATAGTCCATATCTCGGAAACTATAAGAGATAATGCAATTTGGCAACCGGCAATGTAATTAGCATGCCGAATATTACTTGGAATGTGAATTGGAACGAAATCGCCAATTGATAAGACCATTTTACAATTTGGGCCCAAGTTAGAAGCAGAGCCTAAGGTGTAAATTATTGAAAGTCCATATCTCGGAAACTATAAGAGATAATGCAATTTGGCAACCGGCAATGTAATTAGCATGCCGAATATTACTTGGAATGTGAATTGGAACGAAATCGCCAATAGATAAGACCATTTTACAATTTGGGCCCAAGTTAGAAGCAGAGCCTAAGGAGTAAATTATCGATAGTCCATATCTCGGAAACTATAAGAGATAATGCAATTTGGCAACCGGCAATGTAATTAGCATGCCGAATATTACTTGGAATGTGAATTGGAACGAAATCGCCAATAGATAAGACCATTTTACAATTTGGGCCCAAGTTAGAAGCAGAGCCTAAGGTGTAAATTATCGATAGTCCATATCTTGGAAACTATAAGAGATAATGCAACTTGGCCACCGGCAATGTAATTAGCATGCCGAATATTACTTGGAATGTGAATTGGAACGAAATCGCCAACAGATAAGACCATTTTACAATTTGGGCCCAAGTTAGAAGCAGAGCCTAAGGTGTAAATTATCGATAGTCCATATCTTGGAAACTATAAGAGATAATGCAACTTGGCCACCGGCAATGTAATTAGCATGCCGAATATTACTTGGAATGTGAATTGGAACGAAATCGCCAACAGATAAGACCATTTTACAATTTGGGCCCAAGTTAGAAGCAGAGCCTAAGGTGTAAATTATTGATAGTCCATATCTCGGAAACTATAAGAGATAATGCAATTTGGCAACCGGCAATGTAATTAGCATGCCGAATATTACTAGGAATGTGAATTGGAACGAAATCGCCAATTGATAAGACCATTTTACAATTTGGGCCCAAGTTAGAAGCAGAGCCTAAGGTGTAAATTATTGATAGTCCATATCTCGGAAACTATAAGAGATAATGCAATTTGGCAACCGGCAATGTAATTAGCATGCCGAATATTACTTGGAATGTGAATTGGAACGAAATCGCCAATAGATAAGACCATTTTACAATTTGGGCCCAAGTTAGAAGCAGAGTCTAAGGTGTAAATTATCGATAGTCCATATCTCGGAAACTATAAGAGATAATGCAATTTGGCAACCGGCAATGTAATTAGCATGCCGAATATTACTTGGAATGTGAATTGGAACGAAATCGCCAATTGATAAGACCATTTTACAATTTGGGCCCAAGTTAGAAGCAGAGCCTAAGGTGTAAATTATTGAAAGTCCATATCTCGGAAACTATAAGAGATAATGCAATTTGGCAACCGGCAATGTAATTAGCATGCCGAATATTACTTGGAATGTGAATTGGAACGAAATCGCCAATAGATAAGACCATTTTACAATTTGGGCCCAAGTTAGAAGCAGAGCCTAAGGAGTAAATTATCGATAGTCCATATCTCGGAAACTATAAGAGATAATGCAATTTGGCAACCGGCAATGTAATTAGCATGCCGAATATTACTTGGAATGTGAATTGGAACGAAATCGCCAATAGATAAGACCATTTTACAATTTGGGCCCAAGTTAGAAGCAGAGCCTAAGGTGTAAATTATCGATAGTCCATATCTTGGAAACTATAAGAGATAATGCAACTTGGCCACCGGCAATGTAATTAGCATGCCGAATATTACTTGGAATGTGAATTGGAACGAAATCGCCAACAGATAAGACCATTTTACAATTTGGGCCCAAGTTAGAAGCAGAGCCTAAGGTGTAAATTATTGATAGTCCATATCTCGGAAACTATAAGAGATAATGCAATTTGGCAACCGGCAATGTAATTAGCATGCCGAATATTACTTGGAATGTGAATTGGAACGACATCGCCAATAGATAAGACCATTTTACAATTTGGGCCCAAGTTAGAAGCAGAGCCTAGGGTGTATATTATCGATAGTCCATATCTCGGAAACTATAAGACATAATGCAATTTGGCAACCGGCAATGTAATTAGCATGCTGAATATTACTTGGAATGTGAATTGGAACGAAATCGCCAACAGATAAGACCATTTTACAATTTGGGCCCAAGTTAGAAGCAGAGCCTAAGGTGTAAATTATTGATAGTCCATATCTCGGAAACTATAAGAGATAATGCAATTTGGCAACCGGCAATGTAATTAGCATGCCGAATATTACTTGGAATGTGAATTGGAACGAAATCGCCAATAGATAAGACCATTTTACAATTTGGGCCCAAGTTAGAAGCAGAGCCTAAGGTGTAAATTATCGATAGTCCATATCTTGGAAACTATAAGAGATAATGCAACTTGGCCACCGGCAATGTAATTAGCATGCCGAATATTACTTGGAATGTGAATTGGAACGAAATCGCCAACAGATAAGACCATTTTACAATTTGGGCCCAAGTTAGAAGCAGAGCCTAAGGTGTAAATTATCGATAGTCCATATCTTGGAAACTATAAGAGATAATGCAACTTGGCCACCGGCAATGTAATTAGCATGCCGAATATTACTTGGAATGTGAATTGGAACGAAATCGCCAACAGATAAGACCATTTTACAATTTGGGCCCAAGTTAGAAGCAGAGCCTAAGGTGTAAATTATTGATAGTCCATATCTCGGAAACTATAAGAGATAATGCAATTTGGCAACCGGCAATGTAATTAGCATGCCGAATATTACTTGGAATGTGAATTGGAACGAAATCGCCAATTGATAAGACCATTTTACAATTTGGGCCCAAGTTAGAAGCAGAGCCTAAGGTGTAAATTATTGATAGTCCATATCTCGGAAACTATAAGAGATAATGCAATTTGGCAACCGGCAATGTAATTAGCATGCCGAATATTACTTGGAATGTGAATTGGAACGAAATCGCCAATAGATAAGTCCATTTTACAATTTGGGCCCAAGTTAGAAGCAGAGTCTAAGGTGTAAATTATCGATAGTCCATATCTCGGAAACTATAAGAGATAATGCAATTTGGCAACCGGCAATGTAATTAGCATGCCGAATATTACTTGGAATGTGAATTGGAACGAAATCGCCAATTGATAAGACCATTTTACAATTTGGGCCCAAGTTAGAAGCAGAGCCTAAGGTGTAAATTATTGAAAGTCCATATCTCGGAAACTATAAGAGATCATGCAATTTGGCAACCGGCAATGTAATTAGCATGCCGAATATTACTTGGAATGTGAATTGGAACGAAATCGCCAATAGATAAGACCATTTTACAATTTGGGCCCAAGTTAGAAGCAGAGCCTAAGGAGTAAATTATCGATAGTCCATATCTCGGAAACTATAAGAGATAATGCAATTTGGCAACCGGCAATGTAATTAGCATGCCGAATATTACTTGGAATGTGAATTGGAACGAAATCGCCAATAGATAAGACCATTTTACAATTTGGGCCCAAGTTAGAAGCAGAGCCTAAGGTGTAAATTATCGATAGTCCATATCTTGGAAACTATAAGAGATAATGCAACTTGGCCACCGGCAATGTAATTAGCATGCCGAATATTACTTGGAATGTGAATTGGAACGAAATCGCCAACAGATAAGACCATTTTACAATTTGGGCCCAAGTTAGAAGCAGAGCCTAAGGTGTAAATTATTGATAGTCCATATCTCGGAAACTATAAGAGATAATGCAATTTGGCAACCGGCAATGTAATTAGCATGCCGAATATTACTTGGAATGTGAATTGGAACGACATCGCCAATAGATAAGACCATTTTACAATTTGGGCCCAAGTTAGAAGCAGAGCCTAGGGTGTATATTATCGATAGTCCATATCTCGGAAACTATAAGAGATAATGCAATTTGGCAACTGGCAATGTAATTAGCATGCTGAATATTACTTGGAATGTGAATTGGAACGAAATCGCCAACAGATAAGACCATTTTACAATTTGGGCCCAAGTTAGAAGCAGAGCCTAAGGTGTAAATTATTGATAGTCCATATCTCGGAAACTATAAGAGATAATGCAATTTGGCAACCGGCAATGTAATTAGCATGCCGAATATTACTTGGAATGTGAATTGGAACGAAATCGCCAATAGATAAGACCATTTTACAATTTGGGCCCAAGTTAGAAGCAGAGTCTAAGGTGTAAATTATCGATAGTCCATATCTCGGAAACTATAAGAGATAATGCAATTTGGCAACCGGCAATGTAATTAGCATGCCGAATATTACTTGGAATGTGAATTGGAACGAAATCGCCAATTGATAAGACCATTTTACAATTTGGGCCCAAGTTAGAAGCAGAGCCTAAGGTGTAAATTATTGAAAGTCCATATCTCGGAAACTATAAGAGATAATGCAATTTGGCAACCGGCAATGTAATTAGCATGCCGAATATTACTTGGAATGTGAATTGGAACGAAATCGCCAATAGATAAGACCATTTTACAATTTGGGCCCAAGTTAGAAGCAGAGTCTAAGGTGTAAATTATCGATAGTCCATATCTCGGAAACTATAAGAGATAATGCAACTTGGCCACCGGCAATGTAATTAGCATGCCGAATATTACTTGGAATGTGAATTGGAACGAAATCGCCAATAGATAAGGCCATTTTACAATTTGGGCCCAAGTTAGAAGCAGAGTCTAAGGTGTAAATTATCGATAGTCCGTATCTCGGAAACTATAAGAGATAATGCAATTTGGCAACCGGCAATGTAATTAGCATGCCGAATATTACTTGGAATGTGAAATGGAACGAGATCGCCAAAAGATAAGACCATTTTACAATTTGGGCCTAAGTTAGAAGCAGAGCCTAAGGTGTAAATTATCGATAGTCCATACCTCGGAAACTATAAGAGATAATGCAACTTGGCAACCGGCAATGTAATTAGCATGCCGAATATTACTTGGAATGTGAATTGGAACGAAATCGCCAATAGATAAGACCATTTTACAATTTGGACCCAAGTTAGAAGCAGAGCCTAAGGTGTAAATTATCGATAGTCCATATCTCGGAAACTATAAGAGATAATGCAATTTGGCAACCGGCAATGTAATTAGCATGCCGAATATTACTTGGAATGTGAATTGGAACGAAATCGCCAATAGATAAGACCATTTTACAATTTGGGCCCAAGTTAGAAGCAGAGCCTAAGGTGTAAATTATCGATAGTCCATATCTCGGAAACTATAAGAGATAATGCAATTTGGCAACCGGCAATGTAATTAGCATGCCGAATATTACTTGGAATGTGAATTGGAACGAAATCGCCAATAGATAAGACCATTTTACAATTTGGGCCCAAGTTAGAAGCAGAGCCTAAGGTGTAAATTATCGATAGTCCATATCTTGGAAACTATAAGAGATAATGCAACTTGGCCACCGGCAATGTAATTAGCATGCCGAATATTACTTGGAATGTGAATTGGAACGAAATCGCCAACAGATAAGACCATTTTACAATTTGGGCCCAAGTTAGAAGCAGAGCCTAAGGTGTAAATTATTGATAGTCCATATCTCGGAAACTATAAGAGATAATGCAATTTGGCAACCGGCAATGTAATTAGCATGCCGAATATTACTTGGAATGTGAATTGGAACGACATCGCCAATAGATAAGACCATTTTACAATTTGGGCCCAAGTTAGAAGCAGAGCCTAGGGTGTATATTATCGATAGTCCATATCTCGGAAACTATAAGAGATAATGCAATTTGGCAACCGGCAATGTAATTAGCATGCTGAATATTACTTGGAATGTGAATTGGAACGAAATCGCCAACAGATAAGACCATTTTACAATTTGGGCCCAAGTTAGAAGCAGAGCCTAAGGTGTAAATTATTGATAGTCCATATCTCGGAAACTATAAGAGATAATGCAATTTGGCAACCGGCAATGTAATTAGCATGCCGAATATTACTTGGAATGTGAATTGGAACGAAATCGCCAATAGATAAGACCATTTTACAATTTGGGCCCAAGTTAGAAGCAGAGTCTAAGGTGTAAATTATCGATAGTCCATATCTCGGAAACTATAAGAGATAATGCAATTTGGCAACCGGCAATGTAATTAGCATGCCGAATATTACTTGGAATGTGAATTGGAACGAAATCGCCAATTGATAAGACCATTTTACAATTTGGGCCCAAGTTAGAAGCAGAGCCTAAGGTGTAAATTATTGAAAGTCCATATCTCGGAAACTATAAGAGATAATGCAATTTGGCAACCGGCAATGTAATTAGCATGCCGAATATTACTTGGAATGTGAATTGGAACGAAATCGCCAATAGATAAGACCATTTTACAATTTGGGCCCAAGTTAGAAGCAGAGCCTAAGGAGTAAATTATCGATAGTCCATATCTCGGAAACTATAAGAGATAATGCAATTTGGCAACCGGCAATGTAATTAGCATGCCGAATATTACTTGGAATGTGAATTGGAACGAAATCGCCAATAGATAAGACCATTTTACAATTTGGGCCCAAGTTAGAAGCAGAGCCTAAGGTGTAAATTATCGATAGTCCATATCTCGGAAACTATAAGAGATAATGCAACTTGGCCACCGGCAATGTAATTAGCATGCCGAATATTACTTGGAATGTGAATTGGAACGAAATCGCCAATAGATAAGACCATTTTACAATTTGGGCCCAAGTTAGAAGCAGAGACTAAGGTGTAAATTATCGATAGTCCATATCTCGGAAACTATAAGAGATAATGCAATTTGGCAACCGGCAATGTAATCAGCATGCCGAATATTACTTGGAATGTGAATTGGAACGAAATCGCCAATAGATAAGACCATTTTACAATTTGGGCCCAAGTTAGAAGCAGAGCCTAAGGTGTAAATTATCGATAGTCCATATCTCGGAAACTATAAGAGATAATGCAACTTGGCCACCGGCAATGTAATTAGCATGCCGAATATTACTTGGAATGTGAATTGGAACGAAATCGCCAATAGATAAGACCATTTGACAATTTGGGTCCAAGTTAGAAGCAGAGCCTAAGGTGTAAATAATCGATAGTCCATATCTCGGAAACTATAAGAGATAATGCAATTTGGCAACCGGCAATGTAATTAGCATGCCGAATATTACTTGGAATGTGAATTGGAACGAAATCGCCAATAGATAAGACCATTTTACAATTTGGGCCCAAGTTAGAAGCAGAGCCTAGGGTGTAAATTATCGATAGTCCATATCTCGAAAACTATAAGAGATAAGGCAATTTGGCAACCGGCATTTAATTAGCATGCCGAATATTACTTGGAATGTGAATTGGAACGAAATCGCCAACAGATAAGACCATTTTACAATTTGGGCCCAAGTTAGAAGCAGAGCCTAAGGTGTAAATTATTGATAGTCCATATCTCGGAAACTATAAGAGATAATGCAATTTGGCAACCGGCAATGTAATTAGCATGCCGAATATTACTTGGAATGTGAATTGGAACGAAATCGCCAATAGATAAGACCATTTTACAATTTGGGCCCAAGTTAGAAGCAGAGCCTAAGGAGTAAATTATCGATAGTCCATATCTCGGAAACTATAAGAGATAATGCAATTTGGCAACCGGCAATGTAATTAGCATGCCGAATATTACTTGGAATGTGAATTGGAACGAAATCGCCAATAGATAAGACCATTTTACAATTTGGGCCCAAGTTAGAAGCAGAGCCTAAAGTGTAAATTATCGATAGTCCATATCTCGGAAACTATAAGAGATAATGCAACTTGGCCACCGGCAATGTAATTAGCATGCCGAATATTACTTGGAATGTGAATTGGAACGAAATCGCCAATAGATAAGACCATTTTACAATTTGGGCCCAAGTTAGAAGCAGAGACTAAGGTGTAAATTATCGATAGTCCATATCTCGGAAACTATAAGAGATAATGCAATTTGGCAACCGGCAATGTAATTAGCATGCCGAATATTACTTGGAATGTGAATTGGAACGAAATCGCCAATAGATAAGACCATTTTACAATTTGGGCCCAAGTTAGAAGCAGAGCCTAAGGTGTAAATTATCGATAGTCCATATCTCGGAAACTATAAGAGATAATGCAACTTGGCCACCGGCAATGTAATTAGCATGCCGAATATTACTTGGAATGTGAATTGGAACGAAATCGCCAATAGATAAGACCATTTTACAATTTGGGTCCAAGTTAGAAGCAGAGCCTAAGGTGTAAATAATCGATAGTCCATATCTCGGAAACTATAAGAGATAATGCAATTTGGCAACCGGCAATGTAATTAGCATGCGGAATATTACTTGGAATGTGAATTGGAACGAAATCGCCAATAGATAAGATCATTTTACAATTTGGGCCCAAGTTAGAAGCAGAGCCTAAGGTGTAAATTATCGATAGTCCATATCTCGGAAACTATAAGAGATAATGCAATTTGGCAACCAGCAATGTAATTAGCATGCCTAATATTACTTGGAATGTGAATTGGAACGAAATCGCCAATAAATAAGACCATTTTACAATTTGGGCACAAGTTAGAAGCAGAGCCTAAGGTGTAAATTATCGATAGTCCATATCTCGGAAACTATAAGAGATAATACAATTTGGCAACCGGCAATGTAATTAGCATGCCAAATATTACTTGGACTGTGAATTGGAACGAAATCGCCAATAGATAAGACCATTTTACAATTTGGGCCCAAATTAGAAGCAGAGCCTAAGGTGTAAATTATCGATAATCCATATCTCGGAAACTATAAGAGATAATGCAATTTGGCAACCAGCAATGTAATTAGCATGCCGAATATTACTTGGAATGTGAATTGGAACGAAATCGCCAATAGATAAGACCATTTTACAATTTGGGCACAATTTAGAAGCAGAGCCTAAGGTGTAAATTATCGATAGTCCATATCTCGGAAACTATAAGAGATAATACAATTTGGCAACCGGCAATGTAATTAGCATGCCGAATATTACTTGGAATGTGAATTGGAACGAAATCGCCAATAGATAAGACCATTTTACAATTTGGGCCCAAGTTAGAAGCAGAGCCTAAGGTGTAAATTATCGATAGTCCATATCTCGGAAACTATAAGAGATAATGCAATTTGGCAACCGGCAATGTAATTAGCATGCCGAATATTACTTGGAATGTGAATTGGAACGAAATCGCCAATAGATAAGACCATTTTACAATTTGGGCCCAAGTTAGAAGCAGAGCCTAAGATGTAAATTATCGATAGTCCATATCTCGGAAACTATAAGAGATAATGCAATTTGGCAACCGGCAATGTAATTAGCATGCCGAATATTACTTGGAATGTGAATTGGAACGAAATCGCCAATAGATAAGACCATTTTACAATTTGGGCCCAAGTTAGAAGCAGAGCCTAAGGTGTAAATTATCGATAGTCCATATCTCGGAAACTATAAGAGATCATGCAATTTGGCAACCGGCAATGTAATTAGCATGCCGAATATTACTTGGAATGTGAATTGGAACGCAATCGCCAATAGATAAGACCATTTTACAATTTGGGCAAAAGTTAGAAGCAGAGCCTAAGGTGTAAATTATCGATAGTCCATATCTCGGAAACTATAAGAGATAATGCAATTTGGCAACCGGCAATGTAATTAGCATGCCGAATATTACTTGGAATGTGAATTGGAACGAAATTGCCAATAGATAAGACCATTTTACAATTTGGGCCCAAGTTAGAAGCAGAGCCTAAGGTGTAAATTATCGATAATCCATATCTCGGAAACTATAAGAGATAATGCAATTTGGCAACCGGCAATGTAATTAGCATGCCGAATATTACTTGGAATGTGAATTGGAACGAAATCGCCAATAGATAAGACCATTTTACAATTTGGGCCCAAGTTAGAAGCAGAGCCTAAGGTGTAAATTATCGATAGTCCATATCTCGGAGACTATAAGAGATAATGCTATTTGGCCACCGGCAATGTAATTAGCATGCCGAATATTACTTGGAATGTGAATTGGAACGAAATCGCCAATAGATAAGGCCATTTTACAATTTGGGCCCAAGTTAGAAGCAGAGTCTAAGGTGTAAATTATCGATAGTCCGTATCTCGGAAACTATAAGAGATAATGCAATTTGGCAACCGGCAATGTAATTAGCATGCCGAATATTACTTGGAATGTGAATTGGAACGAAATCGCCAATAGATAAGACCATTTTACAATTTGGGCCCAAGTTAGAAGCAGAGCCTTAGGTGTAAATTATCGATAGTCCATATCTCGGAAACTATAAGAGATAATGCAACTTGGCCACCGGCAATGTAATTAGCATGCCGAATATTACTTGGAATGTGAATTGGAACGAAATCGCCAATAGATAAGGCCATTTTACAATTTGGGCCCAAGTTAGAAGCAGAGTCTAAGGTGTAAATTATCGATAGTCCGTATCTCGGAAACTATAAGAGATAATGCAATTTGGCAACCGGCAATGTAATTAGCATGCCGAATATTACTTGGAATGTGAATTGGAACGAGATCGCCAAAAGATAAGACCATTTTACAATTTGGGCCTAAGTTAGAAGCAGAGCCTAAGGTGTAAATTATCGATAGTCCATACCTCGGAAACTATAAGAGATAATGCAACTTGGCAACCGGCAATGTAATTAGCATGAAGAATATTACTTGGAATGTGAATTGGAACGAAATCGCCAATAGATAAGACCATTTTACAATTTGGGCCCAAGTTAGAAGCAGAGCCTAGGGTGTAAATTATCGATAGTCCATATCTCGAAAACTATAAGAGATAAGGCAATTTGGCAACCGGCATTTAATTAGCATGACGAATATTACTTGGAATGTGAATTGGAACGAAATCGCCAACAGATAAGACCATTTTACAATTTGGGCCCAAGTTAGAAGCAGAGCCTAAGGTGTAAATTATTGATAGTCCATATCTCGGAAACTATAAGAGATAATGCAATTTGGCAACCGGAAATGTAATTAGCATGCCGAATATTACTTGGAATGTGAATTGGAACGAAATCGCCAATAGATAAGACCATTTTACAATTTGGGCCCAAGTTAGAAGCAGAGCCTAAGGAGTAAATTATCGATAGTCCATATCTCGGAAACTATAAGAGATAATGCAATTTGGCAACCGGCAATGTAATTAGCATGCCGAATATTACTTGGAATGTGAATTGGAACGAAATCGCCAATAGATAAGACCATTTTACAATTTGGGCCCAAGTTAGAAGCAGAGCCTAAAGTGTAAATTATCGATAGTCCATATCTCGGAAACTATAAGAGATAATGAAACTTGGCCACCGGCAATGTAATTAGCATGCCGAATATTACTTGGAATGTGAATTGGAACGAAATCGCCAATAGATAAGACCATTTTACAATTTGGGCCCAAGTTAGAAGCAGAGCCTAAGGTGTAAATTATCGATAGTCCATATCTCGGAAACTATAAGAGATAATGCAACTTGGCCACCGGCAATGTAATTAGCATGCCGAATATTACTTGGAATGTGAATTGGAACGAAATCGCCAATAGATAAGACCATTTTACAATTTGGGCCCAAGTTAGAAGCAGAGCCTAAAGTGTAAATTATCGATAGTCCATATCTCGGAAACTATAAGAGATAATGCAACTTGGCCACCGGCAATGTAATTAGCATGCCGAATATTACTTGGAATGTGAATTGGAACGAAATCGCCAATAGATAAGACCATTTTACAATTTGGGCCCAAGTTGGAAGCAGAGCCTAAGGTGTAAATTATCGATAGTCCATATCTCGGAAACTATAAGAGATAATGCAACTTGGCCACCGGCAATGTAATTAGCATGCCGAATATTACTTGGAATGTGAATTGGAACGAAATCGCCAATAGATAAGACCATTTTACAATTTGGGTCCAAGTTAGAAGCAGAGCCTAAGGTGTAAATAATCGATAGTCCATATCTCGGAAACTATAAGAGATAATGCAATTTGGCAACCGGCAATGTAATTAGCATGCGGAATATTACTTGGAATGTGAATTGGAACGAAATCGCCAATAGATAAGATCATTTTACAATTTGGGCCCAAGTTAGAAGCAGAGCCTAAGGTGTAAATTATCGATAGTCCATATCTCGGAAACTATAAGAGATAATGCAATTTGGCAACCAGCAATGTAATTAGCATGCCTAATATTACTTGGAATGTGAATTGGAACGAAATCGCCAATAGATAAGACCATTTTACAATTTGGGCACAAGTTAGAAGCAGAGCCTAAGGTGTAAATTATCGATAGTATATATCTCGGAAACTATAAGAGATAATACAATTTGGCAACCGGCAATGTAATTAGCATGCCAAATATTACTTGGACTGTGAATTGGAACGAAATCGCCAATAGATAAGACCATTTTACAATTTGGGCCCAAGTTAGAAGCAGAGCCTAAGGTGTAAATTATCGATAATCCATATCTCGGAAACTATAAGAGATAATGCAATTTGGCAACCAGCAATGTAATTAGCATGCCGAATATTACTTGGAATGTGAATTGGAACGAAATCGCCAATAGATAAGACCATTTTACAATTTGGGCACAATTTAGAAGCAGAGCCTAAGGTGTAAATTATCGATAGTCCATATCTCGGAAACTATAAGAGATAATACAATTTGGCAACCGGCAATGTAATTAGCATGCCGAATATTACTTGGAATGTGAATTGGAACGAAATCGCCAATAGATAAGACCATTTTACAATTTGGGCCCAAGTTAGAAGCAGAGCTTAAGGTGTAAATTATCGATAGTCCATATCTCGGAAACTATAAGAGATCATGCAATTTGGCAACCGGCAATGTAATTAGCATGCCGAATATTACTTGGAATGTGAATTGGAACGCAATCGCCAATAGATAAGACCATTTTACAATTTGGGCCCAAGTTAGAAGCAGAGCCTAAGGTGTAAATTATCGATAGTCCATATCTCGGAAACTATAAGAGATAATGCAATTTGGCAACCGGCAATGTAATTAGCATGCCGAATATTACTTGGAATGTGAATTGGAACGAAATTGCCAATAGATAAGACCATTTTACAATTTGGGCCCAAGTTAGAAGCAGAGCCTAAGGTGTAAATTATCGATAATCCATATCTCGGAAACTATAAGAGATAATGCAATTTGGCAACCGGCAATGTAATTAGCATGCCGAATATTACTTGGAATGTGAATTGGAACGAAATCGCCAATAGATAAGACCATTTTACAATTTGGGCCCAAGTTAGAAGCAGAGCCTAAGGTGTAAATTATCGATAGTCCATATCTCGGAGACTATAAGAGATAATGCTATTTGGCAACCGGCAATGTAATTAGCATGCCGAATATTACTTGGAATGTGAATTGGAACGAAATCGCCAATAGATAAGACCATTTTACAATTTGGGCCCAAGTTAGAAGCAGAGCCTAAGGTGTAAATTATCGATAGTCCATATCTCGGAAACTATAAGAGATAATGCAATTTGGCAACCGGCAATGTAATTAGCATGCCGAATATTACTTGGAATGTGAATTGGAACGAAATCGCCAATAGATAAGACCATTTTACAATTTGGGCCCAAGTTAGAAGCAGAGCCTTAGGTGTAAATTATCGATAGTCCATATCTCGGAAACTATAAGAGATAATGCAACTTGGCCACCGGCAATGTAATTAGCATGCCGAATATTACTTGGAATGTGAATTGGAACGAAATCGCCAATAGATAAGGCCATTTTACAATTTGGGCCCAAGTTAGAAGCAGAGTCTAAGGTGTAAATTATCGATAGTCCGTATCTCGGAAACTATAAGAGATAATGCAATTTGGCAACCGGCAATGTAATTAGCATGCCGAATATTACTTGGAATGTGAAATGGAACGAGATCGCCAAAAGATAAGACCATTTTACAATTTGGGCCTAAGTTAGAAGCAGAGCCTAAGGTGTAAATTATCGATAGTCCATACCTCGGAAACTATAAGAGATAATGCAACTTGGCAACCGGCAATGTAATTAGCATGCCGAATATTACTTGGAATGTGAATTGGAACGAAATCGCCAATAGATAAGACCATTTTACAATTTGGACCCAAGTTAGAAGCAGAGCCTAAGGTGTAAATTATCGATAGTCCATATCTCGGAAACTATAAGAGATAATGCAATTTGGCAACCGGCAATGTAATTAGTATGCCGAATATTACTTGGAATGTGAATTGGAACGAAATCGCCAATAGATAAGACCATTTTACAATTTGGGCCCAAGTTAGAAGCAGAGCCTAAGGTGTAAATTATCGATAGTCCATATCTCGGAAACTATAAGAGATAATGCAATTTGGCAACCGGCAATGTAATTAGCATGCCGAATATTACTTGGAATGTGAATTGGAACGAAATCGCCAATAGATAAGACCATTTTACAATTTGGGCCCAAGTTAGAAGCAGAGCCTAAGGTGTAAATTATCGATAGTCCATATCTTGGAAACTATAAGAGATAATGCAACTTGGCCACCGGCAATGTAATTAGCATGCCGAATATTACTTGGAATGTGAATTGGAACGAAATCGCCAACAGATAAGACCATTTTACAATTTGGGCCCAAGTTAGAAGCAGAGCCTAAGGTGTAAATTATTGATAGTCCATATCTCGGAAACTATAAGAGATAATGCAATTTGGCAACCGGCAATGTAATTAGCATGCCGAATATTACTTGGAATGTGAATTGGAACGACATCGCCAATAGATAAGACCATTTTACAATTTGGGCCCAAGTTAGAAGCAGAGCCTAGGGTGTATATTATCGATAGTCCATATCTCGGAAACTATAAGAGATAATGCAATTTGGCAACCGGCAATGTAATTAGCATGCTGAATATTACTTGGAATGTGAATTGGAACGAAATCGCCAACAGATAAGACCATTTTACAATTTGGGCCCAAGTTAGAAGCAGAGCCTAAGGTGTAAATTATTGATAGTCCATATCTCGGAAACTATAAGAGATAATGCAATTTGGCAACCGGCAATGTAATTAGCATGCCGAATATTACTTGGAATGTGAATTGGAACGAAATCGCCAATAGATAAGACCATTTTACAATTTGGGCCCAAGTTAGAAGCAGAGTCTAAGGTGTAAATTATCGATAGTCCATATCTCGGAAACTATAAGAGATAATGCAATTTGGCAACCGGCAATGTAATTAGCATGCCGAATATTACTTGGAATGTGAATTGGAACGAAATCGCCAATTGATAAGACCATTTTACAATTTGGGCCCAAGTTAGAAGCAGAGCCTAAGGTGTAAATTATTGAAAGTCCATATCTCGGAAACTATAAGAGATAATGCAATTTGGCAATCGGCAATGTAATTAGCATGCCGAATATTACTTGGAATGTGAATTGGAACGAAATCGCCAATAGATAAGACCATTTTACAATTTGGGCCCAAGTTAGAAGCAGAGCCTAAGGAGTAAATTATCGATAGTCCATATCTCGGAAACTATAAGAGATAATGCAATTTGGCAACCGGCAATGTAATTAGCATGCCGAATATTACTTGGAATGTGAATTGGAACGAAATCGCCAATAGATAAGACCATTTTACAATTTGGGCCCAAGTTAGAAGCAGAGCCTAAGGTGTAAATTATCGATAGTCCATATCTCGGAAACTATAAGAGATAATGCAACTTGGCCACCGGCAATGTAATTAGCATGCCGAATATTACTTGGAATGTGAATTGGAACGAAATCGCCAATAGATAAGACCATTTTACAATTTGGGCCCAAGTTAGAAGCAGAGACTAAGGTGTAAATTATCGATAGTCCATATCTCGGAAACTATAAGAGATAATGCAATTTGGCAACCGGCAATGTAATCAGCATGCCGAATATTACTTGGAATGTGAATTGGAACGAAATCGCCAATAGATA
Source organism: Rhynchophorus ferrugineus (assembly GCF_030347505.1). NCBI lineage: Eukaryota > Metazoa > Arthropoda > Insecta > Coleoptera > Curculionidae > Rhynchophorus > Rhynchophorus ferrugineus. The sequence goes on from NW_027472590.1 coordinate 19,212,779, forward strand.
AGACCATTTTACAATTTGGGCCCAAGTTAGAAGCAGAGCCTAAGGTGTAAATTATCGATAGTCCATATCTCGGAAACTATAAGAGATAATGCAACTTGGCCACCGGCAATGTAATTAGCATGCCGAATATTACTTGGAATGTGAATTGGAACGAAATCGCCAATAGATAAGACCATTTGACAATTTGGGTCCAAGTTAGAAGCAGAGCCTAAGGTGTAAATAATCGATAGTCCATATCTCGGAAACTATAAGAGATAATGCAATTTGGCAACCGGCAATGTAATTAGCATGCCGAATATTACTTGGAATGTGAATTGGAACGAAATCGCCAATAGATAAGACCATTTTACAATTTGGGCCCAAGTTAGAAGCAGAGCCTAGGGTGTAAATTATCGATAGTCCATATCTCGAAAACTATAAGAGATAAGGCAATTTGGCAACCGGCATTTAATTAGCATGCCGAATATTACTTGGAATGTGAATTGGAACGAAATCGCCAACAGATAAGACCATTTTACAATTTGGGCCCAAGTTAGAAGCAGAGCCTAAGGTGTAAATTATTGATAGTCCATATCTCGGAAACTATAAGAGATAATGCAATTTGGCAACCGGCAATGTAATTAGCATGCCGAATATTACTTGGAATGTGAATTGGAACGAAATCGCCAATAGATAAGACCATTTTACAATTTGGGCCCAAGTTAGAAGCAGAGCCTAAGGAGTAAATTATCGATAGTCCATATCTCGGAAACTATAAGAGATAATGCAATTTGGCAACCGGCAATGTAATTAGCATGCCGAATATTACTTGGAATGTGAATTGGAACGAAATCGCCAATAGATAAGACCATTTTACAATTTGGGCCCAAGTTAGAAGCAGAGCCTAAAGTGTAAATTATCGATAGTCCATATCTCGGAAACTATAAGAGATAATGCAACTTGGCCACCGGCAATGTAATTAGCATGCCGAATATTACTTGGAATGTGAATTGGAACGAAATCGCCAATAGATAAGACCATTTTACAATTTGGGCCCAAGTTAGAAGCAGAGACTAAGGTGTAAATTATCGATAGTCCATATCTCGGAAACTATAAGAGATAATGCAATTTGGCAACCGGCAATGTAATTAGCATGCCGAATATTACTTGGAATGTGAATTGGAACGAAATCGCCAATAGATAAGACCATTTTACAATTTGGGCCCAAGTTAGAAGCAGAGCCTAAGGTGTAAATTATCGATAGTCCATATCTCGGAAACTATAAGAGATAATGCAACTTGGCCACCGGCAATGTAATTAGCATGCCGAATATTACTTGGAATGTGAATTGGAACGAAATCGCCAATAGATAAGACCATTTTACAATTTGGGTCCAAGTTAGAAGCAGAGCCTAAGGTGTAAATAATCGATAGTCCATATCTCGGAAACTATAAGAGATAATGCAATTTGGCAACCGGCAATGTAATTAGCATGCGGAATATTACTTGGAATGTGAATTGGAACGAAATCGCCAATAGATAAGATCATTTTACAATTTGGGCCCAAGTTAGAAGCAGAGCCTAAGGTGTAAATTATCGATAGTCCATATCTCGGAAACTATAAGAGATAATGCAATTTGGCAACCAGCAATGTAATTAGCATGCCTAATATTACTTGGAATGTGAATTGGAACGAAATCGCCAATAGATAAGACCATTTTACAATTTGGGCACAAGTTAGAAGCAGAGCCTAAGGTGTAAATTATCGATAGTCCATATCTCGGAAACTATAAGAGATAATACAATTTGGCAACCGGCAATGTAATTAGCATGCCAAATATTACTTGGACTGTGAATTGGAACGAAATCGCCAATAGATAAGACCATTTTACAATTTGGGCCCAAATTAGAAGCAGAGCCTAAGGTGTAAATTATCGATAATCCATATCTCGGAAACTATAAGAGATAATGCAATTTGGCAACCAGCAATGTAATTAGCATGCCGAATATTACTTGGAATGTGAATTGGAACGAAATCGCCAATAGATAAGACCATTTTACAATTTGGGCACAATTTAGAAGCAGAGCCTAAGGTGTAAATTATCGATAGTCCATATCTCGGAAACTATAAGAGATAATACAATTTGGCAACCGGCAATGTAATTAGCATGCCGAATATTACTTGGAATGTGAATTGGAACGAAATCGCCAATAGATAAGACCATTTTACAATTTGGGCCCAAGTTAGAAGCAGAGCCTAAGGTGTAAATTATCGATAGTCCATATCTCGGAAACTATAAGAGATAATGCAATTTGGCAACCGGCAATGTAATTAGCATGCCGAATATTACTTGGAATGTGAATTGGAACGAAATCGCCAATAGATAAGACCATTTTACAATTTGGGCCCAAGTTAGAAGCAGAGCCTAAGATGTAAATTATCGATAGTCCATATCTCGGAAACTATAAGAGATAATGCAATTTGGCAACCGGCAATGTAATTAGCATGCCGAATATTACTTGGAATGTGAATTGGAACGAAATCGCCAATAGATAAGACCATTTTACAATTTGGGCCCAAGTTAGAAGCAGAGCCTAAGGTGTAAATTATCGATAGTCCATATCTCGGAAACTATAAGAGATCATGCAATTTGGCAACCGGCAATGTAATTAGCATGCCGAATATTACTTGGAATGTGAATTGGAACGCAATCGCCAATAGATAAGACCATTTTACAATTTGGGCAAAAGTTAGAAGCAGAGCCTAAGGTGTAAATTATCGATAGTCCATATCTAGGAAACTATAAGAGATAATGCAATTTGGCAACCGGCAATGTAATTAGCATGCCGAATATTACTTGGAATGTGAATTGGAACGAAATCGCCAATAGATAAGACCATTTTACAATTTGGGCCCAAGTTAGAAGCAGAGCCTAAAGTGTAAATTATCGATAGTCCATATCTCGGAAACTATAAGAGATAATGCAACTTGGCCACCGGCAATGTAATTAGCATGCCGAATATTACTTGGAATGTGAATTGGAACGAAATCGCCAATAGATAAGACCATTTTACAATTTGGGCCCAAGTTAGAAGCAGAGACTAAGGTGTAAATTATCGATAGTCCATATCTCGGAAACTATAAGAGATAATGCAATTTGGCAACCGGCAATGTAATTAGCATGCCGAATATTACTTGGAATGTGAATTGGAACGAAATCGCCAATAGATAAGACCATTTTACAATTTGGGCCCAAGTTAGAAGCAGAGCCTAAGGTGTAAATTATCGATAGTCCATATCTCGGAAACTATAAGAGATAATGCAACTTGGCCACCGGCAATGTAATTAGCATGCCGAATATTACTTGGAATGTGAATTGGAACGAAATCGCCAATAGATAAGACCATTTTACAATTTGGGTCCAAGTTAGAAGCAGAGCCTAAGGTGTAAATAATCGATAGTCCATATCTCGGAAACTATAAGAGATAATGCAATTTGGCAACCGGCAATGTAATTAGCATGCGGAATATTACTTGGAATGTGAATTGGAACGAAATCGCCAATAGATAAGATCATTTTACAATTTGGGCCCAAGTTAGAAGCAGAGCCTAAGGTGTAAATTATCGATAGTCCATATCTCGGAAACTATAAGAGATAATGCAATTTGGCAACCAGCAATGTAATTAGCATGCCTAATATTACTTGGAATGTGAATTGGAACGAAATCGCCAATAGATAAGACCATTTTACAATTTGGGCACAAGTTAGAAGCAGAGCCTAAGGTGTAAATTATCGATAGTCCATATCTCGGAAACTATAAGAGATAATACAATTTGGCAACCGGCAATGTAATTAGCATGCCAAATATTACTTGGAATGTGAATTGGAACGCAATCGCCAATAGATAAGACCATTTTACAATTTGGGCCCAAGTTAGAAGCAGAGCCTAAGGTGTAAATTATCGATAGTCAATATCTCGGAAACTATAAGAGATAATGCAATTTGGCAACCGGCAATGTAATTAGCATGCCGAATATTACTTGGAATGTGAATTGGAACGAAATCGCCAATAGATAAGACCATTTTACAATTTGGGCCCAAGTTAGAAGCAGAGCCTTAGGTGTAAATTATCGATAGTCCATATCTCGGAAACTATAAGAGATAATGCAACTTGGCCACCGGCAATGTAATTAGCATGCCGAATATTACTTGGAATGTGAATTGGAACGAAATCGCCAATAGATAAGACCATTTTACAATTTGGGCCCAAGTTAGAAGCAGAGTCTAAGGTGTAAATTATCGATAGTCCGTATCTCGGAAACTATAAGAGATAATGCAATTTGGCAACCGGCAATGTAATTAGCATGCCGAATATTACTTGGAATGTGAATTGGAACGAGATCGCCAAAAGATAAGACCATTTTACAATTTGGGCCTAAGTTAGAAGCAGAGCCTAAGGTGTAAATTATCGATAGTCCATACCTCGGAAACTATAAGAGATAATGCAACTTGGCAACCGGCAATGTAATTAGCATGCCGAATATTACTTGGAATGTGAATTGGAACGAAATCGCCAATAGATAAGACCATTTTACAATTTGGGCCCAAGTTAGAAGCAGAGCCTAGGGTGTAAATTATCGATAGTCCATATCTCGAAAACTATAAGAGATAAGGCAATTTGGCAACCGGCATTTAATTAGCATGCCGAATATTACTTGGAATGTGAATTGGAACGAATTCGCCAACAGATAAGACCATTTTACAATTTGGGCCCAAGTTAGAAGCAGAGCCTAAGGTGTAAATTATTGATAGTCCATATCTCGGAAACTATAAGAGATAATGCAATTTGGCAACCGGAAATGTAATTAGCATGCCGAATATTACTTGGAATGTGAATTGGAACGAAACGCCAATAGATAAGACCATTTTACAATTTGGGCCCAAGTTAGAAGCAGAGCCTAAGGAGTAAATTATCGATAGTCCATATCTCGGAAACTATAAGAGATAATGCAATTTGGCAACCGGCAATGTAATTAGCATGCCGAATATTACTTGGAATGTGAATTGGAACGAAATCGCCAATAGATAAGACCATTTTACAATTTGGGCCCAAGTTAGAAGCGGAGCCTAAAGTGTAAATTATTGATAGTCCATATCTCGGAAACTATAAGAGATAATGCAACTTGGCCACCGGCAATGTAATTAGCATGCCGAATATCACTTGGAATGTGAATTGGAACGAAATCGCCAATAGATAAGACCATTTTACAATTTGGGCCCAAGTTAGAAGCAGAGACTAAGGTGTAAATTATCGATAGTCCATATCTCGGAAACTATAAGAGATAATGCAATTTGGCAACCGGCAATGTAATTAGCATGCCGAATATTACTTGGAATGTGAATTGGAACGAAATCGCCAATAGATAAGACCATTTTACAATTTGGGCCCAAGTTAGAAGCAGAGCCTAAGGTGTAAATTATCGATAGTCCATATCTCGGAAACTATAAGAGATAATGCAACTTGGCCACCGGCAATGTAATTAGCATGCCGAATATTACTTGGAATGTGAATTGGAACGAAATCGCCAATAGATAAGACCATTTTACAATTTGGGTCCAAGTTAGAAGCAGAGCCTAAGGTGTAAATAATCGATAGTCCATATCTCGGAAACTATAAGAGATAATGCAATTTGGCAACCGGCAATGTAATTAGCATGCGGAATATTACTTGGAATGTGAATTGGAACGAAATCGCCAATAGATAAGATCATTTTACAATTTGGGCCCAAGTTAGAAGCAGAGCCTAAGGTGTAAATTATCGATAGTCCATATCTCGGAAACTATAAGAGATAATGCAATTTGGCAACCAGCAATGTAATTAGCATGCCTAATATTACTTGGAATGTGAATTGGAACGAAATCGCCAATAGATAAGACCATTTTACAATTTGGGCACAAGTTAGAAGCAGAGCCTAAGGTGTAAATTATCGATAGTATATATCTCGGAAACTATAAGAGATAATACAATTTGGCAACCGGCAATGTAATTAGCATGCCAAATATTACTTGGACTGTGAATTGGAACGAAATCGCCAATAGATAAGACCATTTTACAATTTGGGCCCAAGTTAGAAGCAGAGCCTAAGGTGTAAATTATCGATAATCCATATCTCGGAAACTATAAGAGATAATGCAATTTGGCAACCAGCAATGTAATTAGCATGCCGAATATTACTTGGAATGTGAATTGGAACGAAATCGCCAATAGATAAGACCATTTTACAATTTGGGCACAATTTAGAAGCAGAGCCTAAGGTGTAAATTATCGATAGTCCATATCTCGGAAACTATAAGAGATAATACAATTTGGCAACCGGCAATGTAATTAGCATGCCGAATATTACTTGGAATGTGAATTGGAACGAAATCGCCAATAGATAAGACCATTTTACAATTTGGGCCCAAGTTAGAAGCAGAGCTTAAGGTGTAAATTATCGATAGTCCATATCTCGGAAACTATAAGAGATCATGCAATTTGGCAACCGGCAATGTAATTAGCATGCCGAATATTACTTGGAATGTGAATTGGAACGCAATCGCCAATAGATAAGACCATTTTACAATTTGGGCCCAAGTTAGAAGCAGAGCCTAAGGTGTAAATTATCGATAGTCCATATCTCGGAGACTATAAGAGATAATGCTATTTGGCAACCGGCAATGTAATTAGCATGCCGAATATTACTTGGAATGTGAATTGGAACGAAATCGCCAATAGATAAGACCATTTTACAATTTGGGCCCAAGTTAGAAGCAGAGCCTAAGGTGTAAATTATCGATAGTCCATATCTCGGAAACTATAAGAGATAATGCAATTTGGCAACCGGCAATGTAATTAGCATGCCGAATATTACTTGGAATGTGAATTGGAACGAAATCGCCAATAGATAAGACCATTTTACAATTTGGGCCCAAGTTAGAAGCAGAGCCTTAGGTGTAAATTATCGATAGTCCATATCTCGGAAACTATAAGAGATAATGCAACTTGGCCACCGGCAATGTAATTAGCATGCCGAATATTACTTGGAATGTGAATTGGAACGAAATCGCCAATAGATAAGGCCATTTTACAATTTGGGCCCAAGTTAGAAGCAGAGTCTAAGGTGTAAATTATCGATAGTCCGTATCTCGGAAACTATAAGAGATAATGCAATTTGGCAACCGGCAATGTAATTAGCATGCCGAATATTACTTGGAATGTGAATTGGAACGAGATCGCCAAAAGATAAGACCATTTTACAATTTGGGCCTAAGTTAGAAGCAGAGCCTAAGGTGTAAATTATCGATAGTCCATACCTCGGAAACTATAAGAGATAATGCAACTTGGCAACCGGCAATGTAATTAGCATGCCGAATATTACTTGGAATGTGAATTGGAACGAAATCGCCAATAGATAAGACCATTTTACAATTTGGACCCAAGTTAGAAGCAGAGCCTAAGGTGTAAATTATCGATAGTCCATATCTCGGAAACTATAAGAGATAATGCAATTTGGCAACCGGCAATGTAATTAGCATGCCGAATATTACTTGGAATGTGAATTGGAACGAAATCGCCAATAGATAAGACCATTTTACAATTTGGGCCCAAGTTAGAAGCAGAGCCTAAGGTGTAAATTATCGATAGTCCATATCTCGGAAACTATAAGAGATAATGCAATTTGGCAACCGGCAATGTAATTAGCATGCCGAATATTACTTGGAATGTGAATTGGAACGAAATCGCCAATAGATAAGACCATTTTACAATTTGGGCCCAAGTTAGAAGCAGAGCCTAAGGTGTAAATTATCGATAGTCCATATCTTGGAAACTATAAGAGATAATGCAACTTGGCCACCGGCAATGTAATTAGCATGCCGAATATTACTTGGAATGTGAATTGGAACGAAATCGCCAACAGATAAGACCATTTTACAATTTGGGCCCAAGTTAGAAGCAGAGCCTAAGGTGTAAATTATTGATAGTCCATATCTCGGAAACTATAAGAGATAATGCAATTTGGCAACCGGCAATGTAATTAGCATGCCGAATATTACTTGGAATGTGAATTGGAACGACATCGCCAATAGATAAGACCATTTTACAATTTGGGCCCAAGTTAGAAGCAGAGCCTAGGGTGTAAATTATCGATAGTCCATATCTCGGAAACTATAAGAGATAATGCAATTTTGCAACCGGCAATGTAATTAGCATGCTGAATATTACTTGGAATGTGAATTGGAACGAAATCGCCAACAGATAAGACCATTTTACAATTTGGGCCCAAGTTAGAAGCAGAGCCTAAGGTGTAAATTATTGATAGTCCATATCTCGGAAACTATAAGAGATAATGCAATTTGGCAACCGGCAATGTAATTAGCATGCCGAATATTACTTGGAATGTGAATTGGAACGAAATCGCCAATAGATAAGACCATTTTACAATTTGGGCCCAAGTTAGAAGCAGAGTCTAAGGTGTAAATTATCGATAGTCCATATCTCGGAAACTATAAGAGATAATGCAATTTGGCAACCGGCAATGTAATTAGCATGCCGAATATTACTTGGAATGTGAATTGGAACGAAATCGCCAATTGATAAGACCATTTTACAATTTGGGCCCAAGTTAGAAGCAGAGCCTAAGGTGTAAATTACTGAAAGTCCATATCTCGGAAACTATAAGAGATAATGCAATTTGGCAACCGGCAATGTAATTAGCATGCCGAATATTACTTGGAATGTGAATTGGAACGAAATCGCCAATAGATAAGACCATTTTACAATTTGGGCCCAAGTTAGAAGCAGAGCCTAAGGAGTAAATTATCGATAGTCCATATCTCGGAAACTATAAGAGATAATGCAATTTGGCAACCGGCAGTGTAATTAGCATGCCGAATATTACTTGGAATGTGAATTGGAACGAAATCGCCAATAGATAAGACCATTTTACAATTTGGGCCCAAGTTAGAAGCAGAGCCTAAGGTGTAAATTATCGATAGTCCATATCTCGGAAACTATAAGAGATAATGCAACTTGGCCACCGGCAATGTAATTAGCATGCCGAATATTACTTGGAATGTGAATTGGAACGAAATCGCCAATAGATAAGACCATTTTACAATTTGGGCCCAAGTTAGAAGCAGAGACTAAGGTGTAAATTATCGATAATCCATATCTCGGAAACTATAAGAGATAATGCAATTTGGCAACCGGCAATGTAATCAGCATGCCGAATATTACTTGGAATGTGAATTGGAACGAAATCGCCAATAGATAAGACCATTTTACAATTTGGGCCCAAGTTAGAAGCAGAGCCTAAGGTGTAAATTATCGATAGTCCATATCTCGAAAACTATAAGAGATAAGGCAATTTGGCAACCGGCATTTAATTAGCATGCCGAATATTACTTGGAATGTGAATTGGAACGAAATCGCCAACAGATAAGACCATTTTACAATTTGGGCCCAAGTTAGAAGCAGAGCCTAAGGTGTAAATTATTGATAGTCCATATCTCGGAAACTATAAGAGATAATGCAATTTGGCAACCGGCAATGTAATTAGCATGCCGAATATTACTTGGAATGTGAATTGGAACGAAATCGCCAATAGATAAGACCATTTTACAATTTGGGCCCAAGTTAGAAGCAGAGCCTAAGGAGTAAATTATCGATAGTCCATATCTCGGAAACTATAAGAGATAATGCAATTTGGCAACCGGCAATGTAATTAGCATGCCGAATATTACTTGGAATGTGAATTGGAACGAAATCGCCAATAGATAAGACCATTTTACAATTTGGGCCCAAGTTAGAAGCAGAGCCTAAAGTGTAAATTATCGATAGTCCATATCTCGGAAACTATAAGAGATAATGCAACTTGGCCACCGGCAATGTAATTAGCATGCCGAATATTACTTGGAATGTGAATTGGAACGAAATCGCCAATAGATAAGACCATTTTACAATTTGGGCCCAAGTTAGAAGCAGAGACTAAAGTGTAAATTATCGATAGTCCATATCTCGGAAACTATAAGAGATAATGCAATTTGGCAACCGGCAATGTAATTAGCATGCCGAATATTACTTGGAATGTGAATTGGAACGAAATCGCCAATAGATAAGACCATTTTACAATTTGGGCCCAAGTTAGAAGCAGAGCCTAAGGTGTAAATTATCGATAGTCCATATCTCGGAAACTATAAGAGATAATGCAACTTGGCCACCGGCAATGTAATTAGCATGCCGAATATTACTTGGAATGTGAATTGGAACGAAATCGCCAATAGATAAGACCATTTTACAATTTGGGTCCAAGTTAGAAGCAGAGCCTAAGGTGTAAATAATCGATAGTCCATATCTCGGAAACTATAAGAGATAATGCAATTTGGCAACCGGCAATGTAATTAGCATGCGGAATATTACTTGGAATGTGAATTGGAACGAAATCGCCAATAGATAAGATCATTTTACAATTTGGGCCCAAGTTAGAAGCAGAGCCTAAGGTGTAAATTATCGATAGTCCATATCTCGGAAACTATAAGAGATAATGCAATTTGGCAACCAGCAATGTAATTAGCATGCCTAATATTACTTGGAATGTGAATTGGAACGAAATCGCCAATAGATAAGACCATTTTACAATTTGGGCACAAGTTAGAAGCAGAGCCTAAGGAGTAAATTATCGATAGTCCATATCTCGGAAACTATAAGAGATAATGCAATTTGGCAACCGGCAATGTAATTAGCATGCCGAATATTACTTGGAATGTGAATTGGAACGAAATCGCCAATAGATAAGACCATTTTACAATTTGGGCCCAAGTTAGAAGCAGAGCCTAAGGTGTAAATTATCGATAGTCCATATCTCGGAAACTATAAGAGATAATGCAACTTGGCCACCGGCAATGTAATTAGCATGCCGAATATTACTTGGAATGTGAATTGGAACGAAATCGCCAATAGATAAGACCATTTTACAATTTGGGCCCAAGTTAGAAGCAGAGACTAAGGTGTAAATTATCGATAGTCCATATCTCGGAAACTATAAGAGATAATGCAATTTGGCAACCGGCAATGTAATCAGCATGCCGAATATTACTTGGAATGTGAATTGGAACGAAATCGCCAATAGATAAGACCATTTTACAATTTGGGCCCAAGTTAGAAGCAGAGCCTAAGGTGTAAATTATCGATAGTCCATATCTCGGAAACTATAATTGATAATGCAACTTGGCCACCGGCAATGTAATTAGCATGCCGAATATTACTTGGAATGTGAATTGGAACGAAATCGCCAATAGATAAGACCATTTTACAATTTGGGTCCAAGTTAGAAGCAGAGCCTAAGGTGTAAATAATCGATAGTCCATATCTCGGAAACTATAAGAGATAATGCAATTTGGCAACCGGCAATGTAATTAGCATGCCGAGTATTACTTGGAATGTGAATTGGAACGAAATCGCCAATAGATAAGACCATTTTACAATTTGGGCCCAAGTTAGAAGCAGAGCCTAGGGTGTAAATTATCGATAGTCCATATCTCGAAAACTATAAGAGATAAGGCAATTTGGCAACCGGCATTTAATTAGCATGCCGAATATTACTTGGAATGTGAATTGGAACGAAATCGCCAACAGATAAGACCATTTTACAATTTGGGCCCAAGTTAGAAGCAGAGCCTAAGGTGTAAATAATTGATAGTCCATATCTCGGAAACTATAAGAGATAATGCAATTTGGCAACCGGCAATGTAATTAGCATGCCGAATATTACTTGGAATGTGAATTGGAACGAAATCGCCAATAGATAAGACCATTTTACAATTTGGGCCCAAGTTAGAAGCAGAGCCTAAGGAGTAAATTATCGATAGTCCATATCTCGGAAACTATAAGAGATAATGCAATTTGGCAACCGGCAATGTAATTAGCATGCCGAATATTACTTGGAATGTGAATTGGAACGAAATCGCCAATAGATAAGACCATTTTACAATTTGGGCCCAAGTTAGAAGCAGAGCCTAAAGTGTAAATTATCGATAGTCCATATCTCGGAAACTATAAGAGATAATGCAACTTGGCCACCGGCAATGTAATTAGCATGCCGAATATTACTTGGAATGTGAATTGGAACGAAATCGCCAATAGATAAGACCATTTTACAATTTGGGCCCAAGTTAGAAGCAGAGACTAAAGTGTAAATTATCGATAGTCCATATCTCGGAAACTATAAGAGATAATGCAATTTGGCAACCGGCAATGTAATTAGCATGCCGAATATTACTTGGAATGTGAATTGGAACGAAATCGCCAATAGATAAGACCATTTTACAATTTGGGCCCAAGTTAGAAGCAGAGCCTAAGGTGTAAATTATCGATAGTCCATATCTCGGAAACTATAAGAGATAATGCAACTTGGCCACCGGCAATGTAATTAGCATGCCGAATATTACTTGGAATGTGAATTGGAACGAAATCGCCAATAGATAAGACCATTTTACAATTTGGGTCCAAGTTAGAAGCAGAGCCTAAGGTGTAAATAATCGATAGTCCATATCTCGGAAACTATAAGAGATAATGCAATTTGGCAACCGGCAATGTAATTAGCATGCGGAATATTACTTGGAATGTGAATTGGAACGAAATCGCCAATAGATAAGATCATTTTACAATTTGGGCCCAAGTTAGAAGCAGAGCCTAAGGTGTAAATTATCGATAGTCCATATCTCGGAAACCATAAGAGATAATGCAATTTGGCAACCAGCAATGTAATTAGCATGCCTAATATTACTTGGAATGTGAATTGGAACGAAATCGCCAATAGATAAGACCATTTTACAATTTGGGCACAAGTTAGAAGCAGAGCCTAAGGTGTAAATTATCGATAGTCCATATCTCGGAAACTATAAGAGATAATACAATTTGGCAACCGGCAATGTAATTAGCATGCCAAATATTACTTGGACTGTGAATTGGAACGAAATCGCCAATAGATAAGACCATTTTACAATTTGGGCCCAAATTAGAAGCAGAGCCTAAGGTGTAAATTATCGATAATCCATATCTCGGAAACTATAAGAGATAATGCAATTTGGCAACCAGCAATGTAATTAGCATGCCGAATATTACTTGGAATGTGAATTGGAACGAAATCGCCAATAGATAAGACCATTTTACAATTTGGGCACAATTTAGAAGCAGAGCCTAAGGTGTAAATTATCGATAGTCCATATCTCGGAAACTATAAGAGATAATACAATTTGACAACCGGCAATGTAATTAGCATGCTGAATATTACTTGGAATGTGAATTGGAACGAAATCGCCAATAGATAAGACCATTTTACAATTTGGGCCCAAGTTAGAAGCAGAGCCTAAGGTGTAAATTATCGATAGTCCATATCTCGGAAACTATAAGAGATAATGCAATTTGGCAACCGGCAATGTAATTAGCATGCCGAATATTACTTGGAATGTGAATTGGAACGAAATCGCCAATAGATAAGACCATTTTACAATTTGGGCCCAAGTTAGAAGCAGAGCCTAAGATGTAAATTATCGATAGTCCATATCTCGGAAACTATAAGAGATAATGCAATTTGGCAACCGGCAATGTTATTAGCATGCCGAATATTACTTGGAATGTGAATTGGAACGAAATCGCCAATAGATAAGACCATTTTACAATTTGGGCCCAAGTTAGAAGCAGAGCCTAAGGTGTAAATTATCGATAGTCCATATCTCGGAAACTATAAGAGATCATGCAATTTGGCAACCGGCAATGTAATTAGCATGCCGAATATTACTTGGAATGTGAATTAGAACGAAATCGCCAAAAGATAAGACCATTTTACAATTTGGGCATAAGTTAGAAGCAGAGCCTAAGGTGTAAATTATCGATAGTCCATACCTCGGAAACTATAAGAGATAATGCAACTTGGCCACCGGCAATGTAATTAGCATGCCGAATATTACTTGGAATGTGAATTGGAACGAAATCGCTAATAGATAAGACCATTTTACAATTTGGGCCCAAGTTAGAAGCAGAGCCTAAGGTGTAAATTATCGATAGTCCATATCTCGGAAACTATAAGAGATAATGCAATTTGGCAACCGGCAATGTAATTAGCATGCCGAATATTACTTGGAATGTGAATTGGAACGAAATCGCCAATAGATAAGACCATTTTACAATTTGGGCCCAAGTTAGAAGCAGAGCCTAGGGTGTAAATTATCGATAGTCCATATCTCGGAAACTATAAGAGATAATGCAATTTGGCAACCGGCAATGTAATTAGCATGCCGAATATTACTTGGAATGTGAATTGGAACGAAATCGCCAATAGATAAGACCATTTTACAATTTGGGCCCAAGTTAGAAGCAGAGCCTAAGGTGTAAATTATCGATAGTCCATATCTCGGAAACTATAAGAGATAATGCAATTTGGCAACCGGCAATGTAATTAGCATGCCGAATATTACTTGGAATGTGAATTGGAACAAAATCGCCAATAGATAAGACCATTTTACAATTTGGGCCCAAGTTAGAAGCAGAGCCTAAGGTGTAAATTATCGATAGTCCATATCTCGGAAACTATAAGAGATAATGCAATTTGGCAACCGGCAATGTAATTAGCATGCCGAATATTGCTTGGAATGTGAATTGGAACGAAATCGCTAATATATAAGACCATTTTACAATTTGGGCACAAGTTAGAAGCAGAGCCTAAGGTGTAAATATTCGATAGTCCATATCTCGGAAACTATAAGAGATAATGCAATTTGGCAACCGGCAATGTAATTAGCATGCCGAATATTGCTTGGAATGTGAATTGGAACGAAATCGCTAATATATAAGACCATTTTACAATTTGGGCCCAAGTTAGAAGCAGAGCCTAAGGTGTAAATTAACGATAGTCCCAATCTCGGAAACTATAAGAGATAATGCAATTTGGCAACCGGCAATGTAATTAGCATGCCGAATATTGCTTGGAATGTGAATTGGAACGAAATCGCTAATATATAAGACCATTTTACAATTTGGGCACAAGTTAGAAGCAGAGCCTAAGGTGTAAATATTCGATAGTCCATATCTCGGAAACTATAAGAGATAATGCAATTTGGCAACCGGCAATGTAATTAGCATGCCGAATATTGCTTGGAATGTGAATTTGAACGAAATCGCCAATTCATAAGACCATTTTACAATTTGGGCACAAGTTAGAAGCAGAGCCTAAGGTGTAAATATTCGATAGTCCATATCTCGGAAACTCTAAGAGATAATGCAATTTGGCAACCGGCAATGTAATTAGCATGCCGAATATTACTTTGAATACGAATTGGAACGAAATCGCCAATTCATAAGACCATTTTACAATTTGGGCACAAGTTAGAAGCAGAGCCTAAGGTGTAAATATTCGATAGTCCATATCTCGGAAACTATAAGAGATAATGCATTTTGGCAACCGGCAATGTAATTAGCATGCCGAATATTACTTTGAATGCGAATTGGAACGAAATCGCCAATTCATAAGACCATTTTACAATTTGGGCCTAAGTTAGAAGCAGAGCATAAGGTGTAAATTTTCGATAGTCAATATCTCGGAAACTATAAGAGATAATGCAATTTGGCAACCGGCAATGTAATTAGCATGCCAAATATTACTTGGAGTCTGAATTGGAACGAAATCGCCAATTCATAAGACCATTTTACAATTTGGGCCTAAGTTAGAAGCAGAGCCTAAGGTGTAAATTTTCGATAGTCCATATCTCGGAAACTATAAGAGATAATACAATTTGACAACCGGCAATGTAATTAGCATGCTGAATATTACTTGGAATGTGAATTGGAACGAAATCGCCAAT
Source organism: Rhynchophorus ferrugineus (assembly GCF_030347505.1). Lineage (NCBI taxonomy): Eukaryota > Metazoa > Arthropoda > Insecta > Coleoptera > Curculionidae > Rhynchophorus > Rhynchophorus ferrugineus. The sequence continues at coordinate 19,228,655 of NW_027472590.1, forward strand.
AGATAAGACCATTTTACAATTTGGGCCCAAGTTAGAAGCAGAGCCTAAGGTGTAAATTATCGATAGTCCATATCTCGGAAACTATAAGAGATAATGCAACTTGGCCACCGGCAATGTAATTAGCATGCCGAATATTACTTGGAATGTGAATTGGAACGAAATCGCCAATAGATAAGACCATTTTACAATTTGGGTCCAAGTTAGAAGCAGAGCCTAAGGTGTAAATAATCGATAGTCCATATCTCGGAAACTATAAGAGATAATGCAATTTGGCAACCGGCAATGTAATTAGCATGCCGAGTATTACTTGGAATGTGAATTGGAACGAAATCGCCAATAGATAAGACCATTTTACAATTTGGGCCCAAGTTAGAAGCAGAGCCTAGGGTGTAAATTATCGATAGTCCATATCTCGAAAACTATAAGAGATAAGGCAATTTGGCAACCGGCATTTAATTAGCATGCCGAATATTACTTGGAATGTGAATTGGAACGAAATCGCCAATAGATAAGACCATTTTACAATTTGGGCCCAAGTTAGAAGCAGAGCCTAAGGTGTAAATTATCGATAGTCCATATCTCGGAAACTATAAGAGATAATGCAATTTGGCAACCGGCAATGTAATTAGCATGCCGAAAATTACTTGGAATGTGAATTGGAACGAAATCGCCAATAGATAAGACCATTTTACAATTAGGGCCCAAGTTAGAAGCAGAGCCTAAGGTGTAAATTTTCGATAGTCCATATCTCGGAAACTATAAGAGATAATACAATTTGACAACCGGCAATGTAATTAGCATGCTGAATATTACTTGGAATGTGAATTGGAACGAAATCGCCAATAGATAAGACCATTTTACAATTTGGGCCCAAGTTAGAAGCAGAGCCTAAGGTGTAAATTATCGATAGTCCATATCTCGGAAACTATAAGAGATAATGCAACTTGGCCACCGGCAATGTAATTAGCATGCCGAATATTACTTGGAATGTGAATTGGAACGAAATCGCCAATAGATAAGACCATTTTACAATTTGGGTCCAAGTTAGAAGCAGAGCCTAAGGTGTAAATAATCGATAGTCCATATCTCGGAAACTATAAGAGATAATGCAATTTGGCAACCGGCAATGTAATTAGCATGCCGAGTATTACTTGGAATGTGAATTGGAACGAAATCGCCAATAGATAAGACCATTTTACAATTTGGGCCCAAGTTAGAAGCAGAGCCTAGGGTGTAAATTATCGATAGTCCATATCTCGAAAACTATAAGAGATAAGGCAATTTGGCAACCGGCATTTAATTAGCATGCCGAATATTACTTGGAATGTGAATTGGAACGAAATCGCCAATAGATAAGACCATTTTACAATTTGGGCCCAAGTTAGAAGCAGAGCCTAAGGTGTAAATTATCGATAGTCCATATCTCGGAAACTATAAGAGATAATGCAATTTGGCAACCGGCAATGTAATTAGCATGCCGAATATTACTTGGAATGTGAATTGGAACGAAATCGCCAATAGATAAGACCATTTTACAATTAGGGCCCAAGTTAGAAGCAGAGCCTAAGGTGTAAATTATCGATAGTACATATCTCGGAAACTATAAGAGACAATACAACTTGGCCACCGGCAATGTAATTAGCATGCCGAATATTACTTGGAATGTGAATTGGAACGAAATCGCCAATAGATAAGACCATTTTACAATTTGGGCCCAAGTTAGAAGCAGAGACTAAGGTGTAAATTATCGATAGTCCATATCTCGGGAACTATAAGCGATAATGCAATTTGGCAACCGGCAATGTAATTAGCATGCCGAATATTACTTGGAATGTGAATTGGAACGAAATCGCCAATAGATAAGACCATTTTAAAATTTGGGCCCAATTTAGAAGCAGAGCCTAAGGTGTAAATTATCGATAGTCCATATCTCGGAAACTATAAGAGATAATGCAATTTGGCATCCGGCAATGTAATTAGCATGCCGAATATTACTTGGAATGTGAATTGGAACGAAATCGCCAATAGATAAGACCATTTAACAATTTGGGCCCAAGTTAGAAGCAGAGCCTAAGGTGTAAATTATCGATAGTCCATATCTCGGAAACTATAAGATATAATGCAATTTGGCAACCGGCAATGTAATTAGCATGCCGAATATTACTTGGAGTGTGAATTTTAACGAAATCGCCAATAGATAAGACCATTTTACAATTTGGGCCCAAGTTAGAAGCAGAGCCTAAGGTGTAAATTATCGATAGTCCGTATCTCGGAAACTATAAGAGATAATGCAATTTGGCAAACGGCAATGTAATTAGCATGCCGAATATTACTTGGAATGTGAATTGGAACGAAATTGCCAATAGATAAGACCATTTTACAATTTGGGCCCAAGTTAGAAGCAGAGCCTAAGGTGTAAATTAACGATAGTCCCAATCTCGGAAACTATAAGAGATAATGCAATTTGGCAACCGGCAATGTAATTAGCATGCCGAATATTGCTTGGAATGTGAATTGGAACGAAATCGCTAATATATAAGACCATTTTACAATTTGGGCACAAGTTAGAAGCAGAGCCTAAGGTGTAAATATTCGATAGTCCATATCTCGGAAACTATAAGAGATAATGCAATTTGGCAACCGGCAATGTAATTAGCATGCCGAATATTACTTTGAATACAAATTGGAACGAAATCGCCAATACACAAGACCATTTTACAATTTGGGCCCAAGTTAGGAGCAGAGCCTAAGATGTAAAATTTCGATACTCCATATCTCGGAAACCATAAGAGATAATGCAATTTGGCAACCGGCAATGTAATTAGCATGCCGAATATTGCTTGGAATGTGAATTGGAACGAAATCGCTAATATATAAGACCATTTTACAATTTGGGCACAAGTTAGAAGCAGAGCCTAAGGTGTAAATATTCGATAGTCCATATCTCGGAAACTATAAGAGATAATGCAATTTGGCAACCGGCAATGTAATTAGCATGCCGAATATTGCTTGGAATGTGAATTTGAACGAAATCGCCAATTCATAAGACCATTTTACAATTTGGGCACAAGTTAGAAGCAGAGCCTAAGGTGTAAATATTCGATAGTCCATATCTCGGAAACTCTAAGAGATAATGCAATTTGGCAACCGGCAATGTAATTAGCATGCCGAATATTACTTTGAATACGAATTGGAACGAAATCGCCAATTCATAAGACCATTTTACAATTTGGGCACAAGTTAGAAGCAGAGCCTAAGGTGTAAATATTCGATAGTCCATATCTCGGATACTCTAAGAGATAATGCAATTTGGCAACCGGCAATGTAATTAGCATGCCGAATATTACTTTGAATACGAATTGGAACGAAATCGCCAATTCATAAGACCATTTTACAATTTGGGCACAAGTTAGAAGCAGAGCCTAAGGTGTAAATATTCGATAGTCCATATCTCGGAAACTATAAGAGATAATGCATTTTGGCAACCGGCAATGTAATTAGCATGCCGAATATTACTTTTAATGCGAATTGGAACGAAATCGCCAATTCATAAGACCATTTTACAATTTGGGCCTAAGTTAGAAGCAGAGCATAAGGTGTAAATTTTCGATAGTCAATATCTCGGAAACTATAAGAGATAATGCAATTTGGCAACCGGCAATGTAATTAGCATGCCAAATATTACTTGGAGTCTGAATTGGAACGAAATCGCCAATTCATAAGACCATTTTACAATTTGGGCCTAAGTTAGAAGCAGAGCCTAAGGTGTAAATTTTCGATAGTCCATATCTCGGAAACTATAAGAGATAATACAATTTGACAACCGGCAATGTAATTAGCATGCTGAATATTACTTGGAATGTGAATTGGAACGAAATCGCCAATAGATAAGACCATTTTACAATTTGGGCCCAAGTTAGAAGCAGAGCCTAAGGTGTAAATTATCGATAGTCCATATCTCGGAAACTATAAGAGATAATGCAACTTGGCCACCGGCAATGTAATTAGCATGCCGAATATTACTTGGAATGTGAATTGGAACGAAATCGCCAATAGATAAGACCATTTTACAATTTGGGTCCAAGTTAGAAGCAGAGCCTAAGGTGTAAATAATCGATAGTCCATATCTCGGAAACTATAAGAGATAATGCAATTTGGCAACCGGCAATGTAATTAGCATGCCGAGTATTACTTGGAATGTGAATTGGAACGAAATCGCCAATAGATAAGACCATTTTACAATTTGGGCCCAAGTTAGAAGCAGAGCCTAGGGTGTAAATTATCGATAGTCCATATCTCGAAAACTATAAGAGATAAGGCAATTTGGCAACCGGCATTTAATTAGCATGCCGAATATTACTTGGAATGTGAATTGGAACGAAATCGCCAATAGATAAGACCATTTTACAATTTGGGCCCAAGTTAGAAGCAGAGCCTAAGGTGTAAATTATCGATAGTCCATATCTCGGAAACTATAAGAGATAATGCAATTTGGCAACCGGCAATGTAATTAGCATGCCGAAAATTACTTGGAATGTGAATTGGAACGAAATCGCCAATAGATAAGACCATTTTACAATTAGGGCCCAAGTTAGAAGCAGAGCCTAAGGTGTAAATTATCGATAGTACATATCTCGGAAACTATAAGAGACAATACAACTTGGCCACCGGCAATGTAATTAGCATGCCGAATATTACTTGGAATGTGAATTGGAACGAAATCGCCAATAGATAAGACCATTTTACAATTTGGGCCCAAGTTAGAAGCAGAGACTAAGGTGTAAATTATCGATAGTCCATATCTCGAAAACTATAAGCGATAATGCAATTTGGCAACCGGCAATGTAATTAGCATGCCGAATATTACTTGGAATGTGAATTGGAACGAAATCGCCAATAGATAAGACCATTTTAAAATTTGGGCCCAATTTAGAAGCAGAGCCTAAGGTGTAAATTATCGATAGTCCATATCTCGGAAACTATAAGAGATAATGCAATATGGCATCCGGCAATGTAATTAGCATGCCGAATATTACTTGGAATGTGAATTGGAACGAAATCGCCAATAGATAAGACCATTTAACAATTTGGGCCCAAGTTAGAAGCAGAGCCTAAGGTGTAAATTATCGATAGTCCATATCTCGGAAACTATAAGATATAATGCAATTTGGCAACCGGCAATGTAATTAGCATGCCGAATATTACTTGGAGTGTGAATTTTAACGAAATCGCCAATAGATAAGACCATTTTACAATTTGGGCCCAAGTTAGAAGCAGAGCCTAAGGTGTAAATTATCGATAGTCCGTATCTCGGAAACTATAAGAGATAATGCAATTTGGCAAACGGCAATGTAATTAGCATGCCGAATATTACTTGGAATGTGAATTGGAACGAAATTGCCAATAGATAAGACCATTTTACAATTTGGGCCCAAGTTAGAAGCAGAGCCTAAGGTGTAAATTAACGATAGTCCCAATCTCGGAAACTATAAGAGATAATGCAATTTGGCAACCGGCAATGTAATTAGCATGCCGAATATTGCTTGGAATGTGAATTGGAACGAAATCGCTAATATATAAGACCATTTTACAATTTGGGCACAAGTTAGAAGCAGAGCCTAAGGTGTAAATATTCGATAGTCCATATCTCGGAAACTATAAGAGATAATGCAATTTGGCAACCGGCAATGTAATTAGCATGCCGAATATTACTTTGAATACAAATTGGAACGAAATCGCCAATACACAAGACCATTTTACAATTTGGGCCCAAGTTAGGAGCAGAGCCTAAGATGTAAAATTTCGATACTCCATATCTCGGAAACCATAAGAGATAATGCAATTTGGCAACCGGCAATGTAATTAGCATGCCGAATATTGCTTGGAATGTGAATTGGAACGAAATCGCTAATATATAAGACCATTTTACAATTTGGGCACAAGTTAGAAGCAGAGCCTAAGGTGTAAATATTCGATAGTCCATATCTCGGAAACTATAAGAGATAATGCAATTTGGCAACCGGCAATGTAATTAGCATGCCGAATATTGCTTGGAATGTGAATTTGAACGAAATCGCCAATTCATAAGACCATTTTACAATTTGGGCACAAGTTAGAAGCAGAGCCTAAGGTGTAAATATTCGATAGTCCATATCTCGGAAACTCTAAGAGATAATGCAATTTGGCAACCGGCAATGTAATTAGCATGCCGAATATTACTTTGAATACGAATTGGAACGAAATCGCCAATTCATAAGACCATTTTACAATTTGGGCACAAGTTAGAAGCAGAGCCTAAGGTGTAAATATTCGATAGTCCATATCTCGGAAACTCTAAGAGATAATGCAATTTGGCAACCGGCAATGTAATTAGCATGCCGAATATTACTTTGAATACGAATTGGAACGAAATCGCCAATTCATAAGACCATTTTACAATTTGGGCACAAGTTAGAAGCAGAGCCTAAGGTGTAAATATTCGATAGTCCATATCTCGGAAACTATAAGAGATAATGCAATTTGGCAACCGGCAATGTAATTAGCATGCCGAATATTACTTTGAATACAAATTGGAACGAAATCGCCAATACACAAGACCATTTTACAATTTGGGCCCAAGTTAGGAGCAGAGCCTAAGATGTAAAATTTCGATACTCCATATCTCGGAAACCATAAGAGATAATGCAATTTGGCAACCGGCAATGTAATTAGCATGCCGAATATTGCTTGGAATGTGAATTGGAACGAAATCGCTAATATATAAGACCATTTTACAATTTGGGCACAAGTTAGAAGCAGAGCCTAAGGTGTAAATATTCGATAGTCCATATCTCGGAAACTATAAGAGATAATGCAATTTGGCAACCGGCAATGTAATTAGCATGCCGAATATTGCTTGGAATGTGAATTTGAACGAAATCGCCAATTCATAAGACCATTTTACAATTTGGGCACAAGTTAGAAGCAGAGCCTAAGGTGTAAATATTCGATAGTCCATATCTCGGAAACTCTAAGAGATAATGCAATTTGGCAACCGGCAATGTAATTAGCATGCCGAATATTACTTTGAATACGAATTGGAACGAAATCGCCAATTCATAAGACCATTTTACAATTTGGGCACAAGTTAGAAGCAGAGCCTAAGGTGTAAATATTCGATAGTCCATATCTCGGAAACTCTAAGAGATAATGCAATTTGGCAACCGGCAATGTAATTAGCATGCCGAATATTACTTTGAATACGAATTGGAACGAAATCGCCAATTCATAAGACCATTTTACAATTTGGGCACAAGTTAGAAGCAGAGCCTAAGGTGTAAATATTCGATAGTCCATATCTCGGAAACTATAAGAGATAATGCAATTTGGCAACCGGCAATGTAATTAGCATGCCGAATATTACTTTGAATGCGAATTGGAACGAAATCGCCAATTCATAAGACCATTTTACAATTTGGGCCTAAGTTAGAAGCAGAGCATAAGGTGTAAATTTTCGATAGTCAATATCTCGGAAACTATAAGAGATAATGCAATTTGGCAACCGGCAATGTAATTAGCATGCCAAATATTACTTGGAGTCTGAATTGGAACGAAATCGCCAATTCATAAGACCATTTTACAATTTGGGCCTAAGTTAGAAGCAGAGCCTAAGGTGTAAATTTTCGATAGTCCATATCTCGGAAACTATAAGAGATAATACAATTTGACAACCGGCAATGTAATTAGCATGCTGAATATTACTTGGAATGTGAATTGGAACGAAATCGCCAATAGATAAGACCATTTTACAATTTGGGCCCAAGTTAGAAGCAGAGCCTAAGGTGTAAATTATCGATAGTCCATATCTCGGAAACTATAAGAGATAATGCAACTTGGCCACCGGCAATGTAATTAGCATGCCGAATATTACTTGGAATGTGAATTGGAACGAAATCGCCAATAGATAAGACCATTTTACAATTTGGGTCCAAGTTAGAAGCAGAGCCTAAGGTGTAAATAATCGATAGTCCATATCTCGGAAACTGTAAGAGATAATGCAATTTGGCAACCGGCAATGTAATTAGCATGCCGAGTATTACTTGGAATGTGAATTGGAACGAAATCGCCAATAGATAAGACCATTTTACAATTTGGGCCCAAGTTAGAAGCAGAGCCTAGGGTGTAAATTATCGATAGTCCATATCTCGAAAACTATAAGAGATAAGGCAATTTGGCAACCGGCATTTAATTAGCATGCCGAATATTACTTGGAATGTGAATTGGAACGAAATCGCCAATAGATAAGACCATTTTACAATTTGGGCCCAAGTTAGAAGCAGAGCCTAAGGTGTAAATTATCGATAGTCCATATCTCGGAAACTATAAGAGATAATGCAATTTGGCAACCGGCAATGTAATTAGCATGCCGAATATTACTTGGAATGTGAATTGGAACGAAATCGCCAATAGATAAGACCATTTTACAATTAGGGCCCAAGTTAGAAGCAGAGCCTAAGGTGTAAATTATCGATAGTACATATCTCGGAAACTATAAGAGACAATACAACTTGGCCACCGGCAATGTAATTAGCATGCCGAATATTACTTGGAATGTGAATTGGAACGAAATCGCCAATAGATAAGACCATTTTACAATTTGGGCCCAAGTTAGAAGCAGAGACTAAGGTGTAAATTATCGATAGTCCATATCTCGAAAACTATAAGCGATAATGCAATTTGGCAACCGGCAATGTAATTAGCATGCCGAATATTACTTGGAATGTGAATTGGAACGAAATCGCCAATAGATAAGAACATTTTACAATTTGGGCCCAATTTAGAAGCAGAGCCTAAGGTGTAAATTATCGATAGTCCATATCTCGGAAACTATAAGAGATAATGCAATTTGGCAACCGGCAATGTAATTAGCATGCCGAATATTACTTGGAATGTGAATTGGAACGAAATCGCCAATAGATAAGACCATTTTACAATTTGGGCCCAATTTAGAAGCAGAGCCTAAGGTGTAAATTATCGATAGTCCATATCTCGAAAACTATAAGAGACAATACAACTTGGCCACCGGCAATGTAATTAGCATGCCGAATATTACTTGGAATGTGAATTGGAACGAAATCGCCAATAGATAAGACCATTTTACAATTTGGGCCCAAGTTAGAAGCAGAGACTAAGGTGTAAATTATCGATAGTCCATATCTCGAAAACTATAAGCGATAATGCAATTTGGCAACCGGCAATGTAATTAGCATGCCGAATATTACTTGGAATGTGAATTGGAACGAAATCGCCAATAGATAAGACCATTTTAAAATTTGGGCCCAATTTAGAAGCAGAGCCTAAGGTGTAAATTATCGATAGTCCATATCTCGGAAACTATAAGAGATAATGCAATATGGCATCCGGCAATGTAATTAGCATGCCGAATATTACTTGGAATGTGAATTGGAACGAAATCGCCAATAGATAAGACCATTTAACAATTTGGGCCCAAGTTAGAAGCAGAGCCTAAGGTGTAAATTATCGATAGTCCATATCTCGGAAACTATAAGATATAATGCAATTTGGCAACCGGCAATGTAATTAGCATGCCGAATATTACTTGGAGTGTGAATTTTAACGAAATCGCCAATAGATAAGACCATTTTACAATTTGGGCCCAAGTTAGAAGCAGAGCCTAAGGTGTAAATTATCGATAGTCCGTATCTCGGAAACTATAAGAGATAATGCAATTTGGCAAACGGCAATGTAATTAGCATGCCGAATATTACTTGGAATGTGAATTGGAACGAAATTGCCAATAGATAAGACCATTTTACAATTTGGGCCCAAGTTAGAAGCAGAGCCTAAGGTGTAAATTAACGATAGTCCCAATCTCGGAAACTATAAGAGATAATGCAATTTGGCAACCGGCAATGTAATTAGCATGCCGAATATTGCTTGGAATGTGAATTGGAACGAAATCGCTAATATATAAGACCATTTTACAATTTGGGCACAAGTTAGAAGCAGAGCCTAAGGTGTAAATATTCGATAGTCCATATCTCGGAAACTATAAGAGATAATGCAATTTGGCAACCGGCAATGTAATTAGCATGCCGAATATTACTTTGAATACAAATTGGAACGAAATCGCCAATACACAAGACCATTTTACAATTTGGGCCCAAGTTAGGAGCAGAGCCTAAGATGTAAAATTTCGATACTCCATATCTCGGAAACCATAAGAGATAATGCAATTTGGCAACCGGCAATGTAATTAGCATGCCGAATATTGCTTGGAATGTGAATTGGAACGAAATCGCTAATATATAAGACCATTTTACAATTTGGGCACAAGTTAGAAGCAGAGCCTAAGGTGTAAATATTCGATAGTCCATATCTCGGAAACTATAAGAGATAATGCAATTTGGCAACCGGCAATGTAATTAGCATGCCGAATATTGCTTGGAATGTGAATTTGAACGAAATCGCCAATTCATAAGACCATTTTACAATTTGGGCACAAGTTAGAAGCAGAGCCTAAGGTGTAAATATTCGATAGTCCATATCTCGGAAACTCTAAGAGATAATGCAATTTGGCAACCGGCAATGTAATTAGCATGCCGAATATTACTTTGAATACGAATTGGAACGAAATCGCCAATTCATAAGACCATTTTACAATTTGGGCACAAGTTAGAAGCAGAGCCTAAGGTGTAAATATTCGATAGTCCATATCTCGGAAACTCTAAGAGATAATGCAATTTGGCAACCGGCAATGTAATTAGCATGCCGAATATTACTTTGAATACGAATTGGAACGAAATCGCCAATTCATAAGACCATTTTACAATTTGGGCACAAGTTAGAAGCAGAGCCTAAGGTGTAAATATTCGATAGTCCATATCTCGGAAACTATAAGAGATAATGCAATTTGGCAACCGGCAATGTAATTAGCATGCCGAATATTACTTTGAATACAAATTGGAACGAAATCGCCAATACACAAGACCATTTTACAATTTGGGCCCAAGTTAGGAGCAGAGCCTAAGATGTAAAATTTCGATACTCCATATCTCGGAAACCATAAGAGATAATGCAATTTGGCAACCGGCAATGTAATTAGCATGCCGAATATTGCTTGGAATGTGAATTGGAACGAAATCGCTAATATATAAGACCATTTTACAATTTGGGCACAAGTTAGAAGCAGAGCCTAAGGTGTAAATATTCGATAGTCCATATCTCGGAAACTATAAGAGATAATGCAATTTGGCAACCGGCAATGTAATTAGCATGCCGAATATTGCTTGGAATGTGAATTTGAACGAAATCGCCAATTCATAAGACCATTTTACAATTTGGGCACAAGTTAGAAGCAGAGCCTAAGGTGTAAATATTCGATAGTCCATATCTCGGAAACTCTAAGAGATAATGCAATTTGGCAACCGGCAATGTAATTAGCATGCCGAATATTACTTTGAATACGAATTGGAACGAAATCGCCAATTCATAAGACCATTTTACAATTTGGGCACAAGTTAGAAGCAGAGCCTAAGGTGTAAATATTCGATAGTCCATATCTCGGAAACTCTAAGAGATAATGCAATTTGGCAACCGGCAATGTAATTAGCATGCCGAATATTACTTTGAATACGAATTGGAACGAAATCGCCAATTCATAAGACCATTTTACAATTTGGGCACAAGTTAGAAGCAGAGCCTAAGGTGTAAATATTCGATAGTCCATATCTCGGAAACTATAAGAGATAATGCATTTTGGCAACCGGCAATGTAATTAGCATGCCGAATATTACTTTGAATGCGAATTGGAACGAAATCGCCAATTCATAAGACCATTTTACAATTTGGGCCTAAGTTAGAAGCAGAGCATAAGGTGTAAATTTTCGATAGTCAATATCTCGGAAACTATAAGAGATAATGCAATTTGGCAACCGGCAATGTAATTAGCATGCCAAATATTACTTGGAGTCTGAATTGGAACGAAATCGCCAATTCATAAGACCATTTTACAATTTGGGCCTAAGTTAGAAGCAGAGCCTAAGGTGTAAATTTTCGATAGTCCATATCTCGGAAACTATAAGAGATAATACAATTTGACAACCGGCAATGTAATTAGCATGCTGAATATTACTTGGAATGTGAATTGGAACGAAATCGCCAATAGATAAGACCATTTTACAATTTGGGCCCAAGTTAGAAGCAGAGCCTAAGGTGTAAATTATCGATAGTCCATATCTCGGAAACTATAAGAGATAATGCAACTTGGCCACCGGCAATGTAATTAGCATGCCGAATATTACTTGGAATGTGAATTGGAACGAAATCGCCAATAGATAAGACCATTTTACAATTTGGGTCCAAGTTAGAAGCAGAGCCTAAGGTGTAAATAATCGATAGTCCATATCTCGGAAACTATAAGAGATAATGCAATTTGGCAACCGGCAATGTAATTAGCATGCCGAGTATTACTTGGAATGTGAATTGGAACGAAATCGCCAATAGATAAGACCATTTTACAATTTGGGCCCAAGTTAGAAGCAGAGCCTAGGGTGTAAATTATCGATAGTCCATATCTCGAAAACTATAAGAGATAAGGCAATTTGGCAACCGGCATTTAATTAGCATGCCGAATATTACTTGGAATGTGAATTGGAACGAAATCGCCAATAGATAAGACCATTTTACAATTTGGGCCCAAGTTAGAAGCAGAGCCTAAGGTGTAAATTATCGATAGTCCATATCTCGGAAACTATAAGAGATAATGCAATTTGGCAACCGGCAATGTAATTAGCATGCCGAAAATTACTTGGAATGTGAATTGGAACGAAATCGCCAATAGATAAGACCATTTTACAATTAGGGCCCAAGTTAGAAGCAGAGCCTAAGGTGTAAATTATCGATAGTACATATCTCGGAAACTATAAGAGACAATACAACTTGGCCACCGGCAATGTAATTAGCATGCCGAATATTACTTGGAATGTGAATTGGAACGAAATCGCCAATAGATAAGACCATTTTACAATTTGGGCCCAAGTTAGAAGCAGAGACTAAGGTGTAAATTATCGATAGTCCATATCTCGAAAACTATAAGCGATAATGCAATTTGGCAACCGGCAATGTAATTAGCATGCCGAATATTACTTGGAATGTGAATTGGAACGAAATCGCCAATAGATAAGACCATTTTAAAATTTGGGCCCAATTTAGAAGCAGAGCCTAAGGTGTAAATTATCGATAGTCCATATCTCGGAAACTATAAGAGATAATGCAATATGGCATCCGGCAATGTAATTAGCATGCCGAATATTACTTGGAATGTGAATTGGAACGAAATCGCCAATAGATAAGACCATTTAACAATTTGGGCCCAAGTTAGAAGCAGAGCCTAAGGTGTAAATTATCGATAGTCCATATCTCGGAAACTATAAGATATAATGCAATTTGGCAACCGGCAATGTAATTAGCATGCCGAATATTACTTGGAGTGTGAATTTTAACGAAATCGCCAATAGATAAGACCATTTTACAATTTGGGCCCAAGTTAGAAGCAGAGCCTAAGGTGTAAATTATCGATAGTCCGTATCTCGGAAACTATAAGAGATAATGCAATTTGGCAAACGGCAATGTAATTAGCATGCCGAATATTACTTGGAATGTGAATTGGAACGAAATTGCCAATAGATAAGACCATTTTACAATTTGGGCCCAAGTTAGAAGCAGAGCCTAAGGTGTAAATTAACGATAGTCCCAATCTCGGAAACTATAAGAGATAATGCAATTTGGCAACCGGCAATGTAATTAGCATGCCGAATATTGCTTGGAATGTGAATTGGAACGAAATCGCTAATATATAAGACCATTTTACAATTTGGGCACAAGTTAGAAGCAGAGCCTAAGGTGTAAATATTCGATAGTCCATATCTCGGAAACTATAAGAGATAATGCAATTTGGCAACCGGCAATGTAATTAGCATGCCGAATATTACTTTGAATACAAATTGGAACGAAATCGCCAATACACAAGACCATTTTACAATTTGGGCCCAAGTTAGGAGCAGAGCCTAAGATGTAAAATTTCGATACTCCATATCTCGGAAACCATAAGAGATAATGCAATTTGGCAACCGGCAATGTAATTAGCATGCCGAATATTGCTTGGAATGTGAATTGGAACGAAATCGCTAATATATAAGACCATTTTACAATTTGGGCACAAGTTAGAAGCAGAGCCTAAGGTGTAAATATTCGATAGTCCATATCTCGGAAACTATAAGAGATAATGCAATTTGGCAACCGGCAATGTAATTAGCATGCCGAATATTGCTTGGAATGTGAATTTGAACGAAATCGCCAATTCATAAGACCATTTTACAATTTGGGCACAAGTTAGAAGCAGAGCCTAAGGTGTAAATATTCGATAGTCCATATCTCGGAAACTCTAAGAGATAATGCAATTTGGCAACCGGCAATGTAATTAGCATGCCGAATATTACTTTGAATACGAATTGGAACGAAATCGCCAATTCATAAGACCATTTTACAATTTGGGCACAAGTTAGAAGCAGAGCCTAAGGTGTAAATATTCGATAGTCCATATCTCGGAAACTCTAAGAGATAATGCAATTTGGCAACCGGCAATGTAATTAGCATGCCGAATATTACTTTGAATACGAATTGGAACGAAATCGCCAATTCATAAGACCATTTTACAATTTGGGCACAAGTTAGAAGCAGAGCCTAAGGTGTAAATATTCGATAGTCCATATCTCGGAAACTATAAGAGATAATGCAATTTGGCAACCGGCAATGTAATTAGCATGCCGAATATTACTTTGAATGCGAATTGGAACGAAATCGCCAATTCATAAGACCATTTTACAATTTGGGCCTAAGTTAGAAGCAGAGCATAAGGTGTAAATTTTCGATAGTCAATATCTCGGAAACTATAAGAGATAATGCAATTTGGCAACCGGCAATGTAATTAGCATGCCAAATATTACTTGGATTCTAAATTGGAACGAAATCGCCAATTCATAAGACCATTTTACAATTTGGGCACAAGTTAGAAGCAGAGCCTAAGGTGTAAATTTTCGATAGTCCATATCTCGGAAACTATAAGAGATAATGCAATTTGGCAACCGGCAATGTAATTAGCATGCCGAATATTGCTTGGAATGTGAATTTGAACGAAATCGCTAATATATAAGACCATTTTACAATTTGGGCACAAGTTAGAAGCCGAGTCTAAGGTGTAAATATTCGATAGTCCATATCTCGGATACTATAAGAGATAATGCAATTTGGCAACCGGCAATGTAATTAGCATGCCGAATATTGCTTGGAATGTGAATTTGAACGAAATCGCCAATTCATAAGACCATTTTACAATTGGGGCACAAGTTAGAAGCAGAGCCTAAGGTGTAAATATTCGATAGTCCATATCTCGGAAACTATAAGAGATAATGCAATATGGCAACCGGCAATGTAATTAGCATGCCGAATATTACTTTGAATGCGAATTGGAACGAAATCGCCAATTCATAAGACCATTTTACAATTTGGGCACAAGTTAGAAGCAGAGCCTAAGGTGTAAATATTCGATAGTCCATATCTCGGAAACTATAAGAGATAATGCAATTTGGCAACCGGCAATGTAATCAGCATGCCGAATATTACTTTGAATGCGAATTGGAACGAAATCGCCAATTCATAAGACCATTTTACAATTTGGGCCTAAGTTAGAAGCAGAGCATAAAGTGTAAATTTTCGATAGTCCATATCTCGGAAACTATAAGAGATAATGCAATTTGGCAACCGGCAATGTAATTAGCATGCCAAATATTACTTGGAGTCTGAATTGGAACGAAATCGCCAATTCATAAGACCATTTTACAATTTGGGCCTAAGTTAGAAGCAGAGCCTAAGGTGTAAATTTTCGATAGTCCATATCTCGGAAACTATAAGAGATAATGCAATTTGGCAACCGGCAATGTAATTAGCATGCCGAATATTACTTGGAATGTGAATTGGAACGAAATCGCCAATAGATAAGACCATTTTACAATTTGGGCCCAAGTTAGAAGCAGAGCCTAAGGTGTAAATTATCGATAGTCCATATCTCGGAAACTATAAGAGATAATGCAATTTGGCAACCGGCAATGTAATTAGCATGCCGAATATTACTTGGAATGTGAATTGGAACGAAATCGCCAATAGATAAGAATATTTTACAATTTGGGCCCAAGTTAGAAGCAGAGCCTAAGATGTAAATTATCGATAGTCCATATCTCGGAAACTATAAGAGATAATGCAATTTGGCAACCGGCAATGTAATTAGCATGCCGAATATTACTTGGAATGTGAATTGGAATGAAATCGCCAATAGATAAGACCATTTTACAATTTGGGCCCAAGTTAGAAGCAGATCCTAAGGTGTAAATAATCGATAGTCCATATCTCGGAAACTATAAGAGATCATGCAATTTGGCAACCGGCAATGTAATTAGCATGCCGAGTATTACTTGGAATGTGAATTGGAACGAAATCGCCAATAGATAAGACCATTTTACAATTTGGGCCCAAGTTAGAAGCAGAGCCTAAGGTGTAAATTATCGATAGTCCATATCTCGGAAACTATAAGAGATAATGCAATTTGGCAACCGGCAATGTAATTAGCATGCAGAATATTACTTGGAATGTGAATTGGAACGAAATCGCCAATAGATAAGACCATTTTACAATTTGGGCCCAAGTTAGAAGCAGAGCCTAAGGTGTAAATTATCGATAGTCCATATCTCGGAGACTATAAGAGATAATGCAATTTGGCAACCGGCAATGTAATTAGCATGCCGAATATTACTTGGAATGTGAATTGGAACGAAATCGCCAATAGATAAGACCATTTTACAATTTGGGCCCAAGTTAGAAGCAGAGCCTAAGGTGTAAATTATCGATAGTCCATATCTCGGAAACTATAAGAGATAATGCTATTTGGCAACCGGCAATGTAATTAGCATGCCGAATATTACTTGGAATGTGAATTGGAACGAAATCGCCAATAGATAAGACCATTTTACAATTTGGGCCCAAGTTAGAAGCAGAGCCTAAGGTGTAAATTATCGATAGTCCATATCTCGGAAACTATAAGAGATAATGCAACTTGGCCACCGGCAATGTAATTAGCATGCCGAATATTACTTGGAATGTGAATTGGAACGAAATCGCCAATAGATAAGACCATTTTACAATTTGGGCCCAAGTTAGAAGCAGAGCCTAAGGTGTAAATTATCGATAGTCCATATCTCGGAAACTATAAGAGATAATGCAATTTGGCAACCGGCAATGTAATTAGCATGCCGAATATTACTTGGAATGTGAATTGGAACGAAATCGCCAATAGATAAGACCATTTTACAATTGGGGCACAAGTTAGAAGCAGAGCCTAAGGTGTAAATATTCGATAGTCCATATCTCGGAAACTATAAGAGATAATGCAATATGGCAACCTGCAATGTAATTAGCATGCCGAATATTACTTTGAATGCGAATTGGAACGAAATCGCCAATTCATAAGACCATTTTACAATTTGGGCACAAGTTAGAAGCAGAGCCTAAGGTGTAAATATTCGATAGTCCATATCTCGGAAACTATAAGAGATAATGCAATTTGGCAACCGGCAATGTAATTAGCATGCCAAATATTACTTGGAGTCTGAATTGGAACGAAATCGCCAATTCATAAGACCATTTTACAATTTGGGCCTAAGTTAGAAGCAGAGCCTAAGGTGTAAATTTTCGATAGTCCATATCTCGGAAACTATAAGAGATAATGCAATTTGGCAACCGGCAATGTAATTAGCATGCCGAATATTACTTGGAATGTGAATTGGAACGAAATCGCCAATAGATAAGACCATTTTACAATTTGGGCCCAAGTTAGAAGCAGAGCCTAAGGTGTAAATAATCGATAGTCCATATCTCGGAAACTATAAGAGATAATGCAATTTGGCAACCGGCAATGTAATTAGCATGCCGAATATTACTTGGAATGTGAATTGGAACGAAATCGCCAATAGATAAGAATATTTTACAATTTGGGCCCAAGTTAGAAGCAGAGCCTAAGATGTAAATTATCGATAGTCCATATCTCGGAAACTATAAGAGATAATGCAATTTGGCAACCGGCAATGTAATTAGCATGCCGAATATTACTTGGAATGTGAATTGGAATGAAATCGCCAATAGATAAGACCATTTTACAATTTGGGCCCAAGTTAGAAGCAGATCCTAAGGTGTAAATAATCGATAGTCCATATCTCGGAAACTATAAGAGATCATGCAATTTGGCAACCGGCAATGTAATTAGCATGCCGAATAT
This sequence comes from Rhynchophorus ferrugineus, assembly GCF_030347505.1. Classification (NCBI taxonomy): domain Eukaryota; kingdom Metazoa; phylum Arthropoda; class Insecta; order Coleoptera; family Curculionidae; genus Rhynchophorus; species Rhynchophorus ferrugineus. Next base: position 19,247,037 of record NW_027472590.1, read on the forward strand.
TACTTGGAATGTGAATTGGAACGAAATCGCCAATAGATAAGACCATTTTACAATTTGGGCCCAAGTTAGAAGCAGAGCCTAAGGTGTAAATTATCGATAGTCCATATCTCGGAAACTATAAGAGATAATGCAATTTGGCAACCGGCAATGTAATTAGCATGCAGAATATTACTTGGAATGTGAATTGGAACGAAATCGCCAATAGATAAGACCATTTTACAATTTGGGCCCAAGTTAGAAGCAGAGCCTAAGGTGTAAATTATCGATAGTCCATATCTCGGAGACTATAAGAGATAATGCAATTTGGCAACCGGCAATGTAATTAGCATGCCGAATATTACTTGGAATGTGAATTGGAACGAAATCGCCAATAGATAAGACCATTTTACAATTTGGGCCCAAGTTAGAAGCAGAGCCTAAGGTGTAAATTATCGATAGTCCATATCTCGGAAACTATAAGAGATAATGCTATTTGGCAACCGGCAATGTAATTAGCATGCCGAATATTACTTGGAATGTGAATTGGAACGAAATCGCCAATAGATAAGACCATTTTACAATTTGGGCCCAAGTTAGAAGCAGAGCCTAAGGTGTAAATTATCGATAGTCCATATCTCGGAAACTATAAGAGATAATGCAACTTGGCCACCGGCAATGTAATTAGCATGCCGAATATTACTTGGAATGTGAATTGGAACGAAATCGCCAATAGATAAGACCATTTTACAATTTGGGCCCAAGTTAGAAGCAGAGCCTAAGGTGTAAATTATCGATAGTCCATATCTCGGAAACTATAAGAGATAATGCAATTTGGCAACCGGCAATGTAATTAGCATGCCGAATATTACTTGGAATGTGAATTGGAACGAAATCGCCAATAGATAAGACCATTTTACAATTTGGGCCCAAGTTAGAAGCAGAGCCTAAGGTGTAAATTATCGATAGTCCATATCTCGGAAACTATAAGAGATAATGCAATTTGGCAAGCGGCAATGTAATTAGCATGCAGAATATTACTTGGAATGTGAATTGGAACGAAATCGCCAATAGATAAGACCATTTTACAATTTGGGCCCAAGTTAGAAGCAGAGCCTAAGGTGTAAATTATCGATAGTCCATATCTCGGAGACTATAAGAGATAATGCAATTTGGCAACCGGCAATGTAATTAGCATGCCGAATATTACTTGGAATGTGAATTGGAACGAAATCGCCAATAGATAAGACCATTTTACAATTTGGGCCCAAGTTAGAAGCAGAGCCTAAGGTGTAAATTATCGATAGTCCATATCTCGGAAACTATAAGAGATAATGCAATTTGGCAACCGGCTATGTAATTAGCATGCCGAATATTACTTGGAATGTGAATTGGAACGAAATCGCCAATAGATAAGACCATTTTACAATTTGGGCCCAAGTTAGAAGCAGAGCCTAAGGTGTAAATTATCGATAGTCCATATCTCGGAAACTATAAGAGATAATGCAACTTGGCCACCGGCAATGTAATTAGCATGCCGAATATTACTTGGAATGTGAATTGGAACGAAATCGCCAATAGATAAGGCCATTTTACAATTTGGGCCCAAGTTAGAAGCAGAGTCTAAGGTGTAAATTATCGATAGTCCGTATCTCGGAAACTATAAGAGATAATGCAACTTGGCCACCGGCAATGTAATTAGCATGCCGAATATTACTTGGAATGTGAATTGGAACGAAATCGCCAATAGATAAGACCATTTTACAATTTGGGCCCAAGTTAGAAGCAGAGTCTAAGGTGTAAATTATCGATAGTCCATATCTCGGAAACTATAAGAGATAATGCAATTTCGCAACCGGCAATGTAATTAGCATGCCGAATATTACTTGGAATGTGAATTGGAACGAAATCGCCAATAGATAAGAATATTTTACAATTTGGGCCCAAGTTAGAAGCAGAGCCTAAGATGTAAATTATCGATAGTCCATATCTGGGAAACTATAAGAGATAATGCAATTTGGCAACCGGCAATGTAATTAGCATGCCGAATATTACTTGGAATGTGAATTGGAACGAAATCGCCAATAGATAAGACCATTTTACAATTTGGGCCCAAGTTAGAAGCAGAGCCTAAGGTGTAAATAATCGATAGTCCATATCTCGGAAACTATAAGAGATCATGCAATTTGGCAACCGGCAATGTAATTAGCATGCCGAATATTACTTGGAATGTGAATTGGAACGAAATCGCCAATAGATAAGACCATTTTACAATTTGGGCCCAAGTTAGAAGCAGAGCCTAAGGTGTAAATTATCGATAGTCCATATCTCGAAAACTATAAGAGATAATGCAATTTGGCAACCGGCAATGTAATTAGCATGCAGAATATTACTTGGAATGTGAATTGGAACGAAATCGCCAATAGATAAGACCATTTTACAATTTGGGCCCAAGTTAGAAGCAGAGCCTAAGGTGTAAATTATCGATAGTCCATATCTCGGAGACTATAAGAGATAATGCAATTTGGCAACCGGCAATGTAATTAGCATGCCGAATATTACTTGGAATGTGAATTGGAACGAAATCGCCAATAGATAAGACCATTTTACAATTTGGGCCCAAGTTAGAAGCAGAGCCTAAGGTGTAAATTATCGATAGTCCATATCTCGGAAACTATAAGAGATAATGCAACTTGGCCACCGGCAATGTAATTAGCATGCCGAATATTACTTGGAATGTGAATTGGAACGAAATCGCCAATAGATAAGACCATTTTACAATTTGGGCCCAAGTTAGAAGCAGAGCCTAAGGTGTAAATTATCGATAGTCCATATCTCGGAAACTATAAGAGATAATGCAATTTGGCAACCGGCAATGTAATTAGCATATCGAATATTACTTGGAATGTGAATTGGAACGAAATCGCCAATAGATAAGACCATTTTACAATTTGGGCCCAAGTTAGAAGCAGAGCCTAAGGTGTAAATTATCGATAGTCCATATCTCGGAAACTATAAGAGATAATGCAACTTGGCCACCGGCAATGTAATTAGCATGCCGAATATTACTTGGAATGTGAATTGGAACGAAATCGCCAATAGATAAGACCATTTTACAATTTGGGCCCAAGTTAGAAGCAGAGACTAAGGTGTAAATTATCGATAATCCATATCTCGGAAACTATAAGAGATAATGCAATTTGGCAACCGGCAATGTAATCAGCATGCCGAATATTACTTGGAATGTGAATTGGAACGAAATCGCCAATAGATAAGACCATTTTACAATTTGGGCCCAAGTTAGAAGCAGAGCCTAAGGTGTAAATTATCGATAGTCCATATCTCGGAAACTATAAGAGATAATGCAACTTGGCCACCGGCAATGTAATTAGCATGCCGAATATTACTTGGAATGTGAATTGGAACGAAATCGCCAATAGATAAGACCATTTTACAATTTGGGTCCAAGTTAGAAGCAGAGCCTAAGGTGTAAATAATCGATAGTCCATATCTCGGAAACTATAAGAGATAATGCAATTTGGCAACCGGCAATGTAATTAGCATGCCGAGTATTACTTGGAATGTGAATTGGAACGAAATCGCCAATAGATAAGACCATTTTACAATTTGGGCCCAAGTTAGAAGCAGAGCCTAGGGTGTAAATTATCGATAGTCCATATCTCGAAAACTATAAGAGATAAGGCAATTTGGCAACCGGCATTTAATTAGCATGCCGAATATTACTTGGAATGTGAATTGGAACGAAATCGCCAACAGATAAGACCATTTTACAATTTGGGCCCAAGTTAGAAGCAGAGCCTAAGGTGTAAATTATTGATAGTCCATATCTCGGAAACTATAAGAGATAATGCAATTTGGCAACCGGCAATGTAATTAGCATGCCGAATATTACTTGGAATGTGAATTGGAACGAAATCGCCAATAGATAAGACCATTTTACAATTTGGGCCCAAGTTAGAAGCAGAGCCTAAGGAGTAAATTATCGATAGTCCATATCTCGGAAACTATAAGAGATAATGCAATTTGGCAACCGGCAATGTAATTAGCATGCCGAATATTACTTGGAATGTGAATTGGAACGAAATCGCCAATAGATAAGACCATTTTACAATTTGGGCCCAAGTTAGAAGCAGAGCCTAAAGTGTAAATTATCGATAGTCCATATCTCGGAAACTATAAGAGATAATGCAACTTGGCCACCGGCAATGTAATTAGCATGCCGAATATTACTTGGAATGTGAATTGGAACGAAATCGCCAATAGATAAGACCATTTTACAATTTGGGCCCAAGTTAGAAGCAGAGACTAAAGTGTAAATTATCGATAGTCCATATCTCGGAAACTATAAGAGATAATGCAATTTGGCAACCGGCAATGTAATTAGCATGCCGAATATTACTTGGAATGTGAATTGGAACGAAATCGCCAATAGATAAGACCATTTTACAATTTGGGCCCAAGTTAGAAGCAGAGCCTAAGGTGTAAATTATCGATAGTCCATATCTCGGAAACTATAAGAGATAATGCAACTTGGCCACCGGCAATGTAATTAGCATGCCGAATATTACTTGGAATGTGAATTGGAACGAAATCGCCAATAGATAAGACCATTTTACAATTTGGGTCCAAGTTAGAAGCAGAGCCTAAGGTGTAAATAATCGATAGTCCATATCTCGGAAACTATAAGAGATAATGCAATTTGGCAACCGGCAATGTAATTAGCATGCGGAATATTACTTGGAATGTGAATTGGAACGAAATCGCCAATAGATAAGATCATTTTACAATTTGGGCCCAAGTTAGAAGCAGAGCCTAAGGTGTAAATTATCGATAGTCCATATCTCGGAAACTATAAGAGATAATGCAATTTGGCAACCAGCAATGTAATTAGCATGCCTAATATTACTTGGAATGTGAATTGGAACGAAATCGCCAATAGATAAGACCATTTTACAATTTGGGCACAAATTAGAAGCAGAGCCTAAGGAGTAAATTATCGATAGTCCATATCTCGGAAACTATAAGAGATAATGCAATTTGGCAACCGGCAATGTAATTAGCATGCCGAATATTACTTGGAATGTGAATTGGAACGAAATCGCCAATAGATAAGACCATTTTACAATTTGGGCCCAAGTTAGAAGCAGAGCCTAAGGTGTAAATTATCGATAGTCCATATCTCGGAAACTATAAGAGATAATGCAACTTGGCCACCGGCAATGTAATTAGCATGCCGAATATTACTTGGAATGTGAATTGGAACGAAATCGCCAATAGATAAGACCATTTTACAATTTGGGCCCAAGTTAGAAGCAGAGACTAAGGTGTAAATTATCGATAGTCCATATCTCGGAAACTATAAGAGATAATGCAATTTGGCAACCGGCAATGTAATCAGCATGCCGAATATTACTTGGAATGTGAATTGGAACGAAATCGCCAATAGATAAGACCATTTTACAATTTGGGCCCAAGTTAGAAGCAGAGCCTAAGGTGTAAATTATCGATAGTCCATATCTCGGAAACTATAAGAGATAATACAACTTGGCCACCGGCAATGTAATTAGCATGCCGAATATTACTTGGAATGTGAATTGGAACGAAATCGCCAATAGATAAGACCATTTTACAATTTGGGTCCAAGTTAGAAGCAGAGCCTAAGGTGTAAATAATCGATAGTCCATATCTCGGAAACTATAAGAGATAATGCAATTTGGCAACCGGCAATGTAATTAGCATGCCGAGTATTACTTGGAATGTGAATTGGAACGAAATCGCCAATAGATAAGACCATTTTACAATTTGGGCCCAAGTTAGAAGCAGAGCCTAGGGTGTAAATTATCGATAGTCCATATCTCGAAAACTATAAGAGATAAGGCAATTTGGCAACCGGCATTTAATTAGCATGCCGAATATTACTTGGAATGTGAATTGGAACGAAATCGCCAACAGATAAGACCATTTTACAATTTGGGCCCAAGTTAGAAGCAGAGCCTAAGGTGTAAATAATTGATAGTCCATATCTCGGAAACTATAAGAGATAATGCAATTTGGCAACCGGCAATGTAATTAGCATGCCGAATATTACTTGGAATGTGAATTGGAACGAAATCGCCAATAGATAAGACCATTTTACAATTTGGGCCCAAGTTAGAAGCAGAGCCTAAGGAGTAAATTATCGATAGTCCATATCTCGGAAACTATAAGAGATAATGCAATTTGGCAACCGGCAATGTAATTAGCATGCCGAATATTACTTGGAATGTGAATTGGAACGAAATCGCCAATAGATAAGACCATTTTACAATTTGGGCCCAAGTTAGAAGCAGAGCCTAAAGTGTAAATTATCGATAGTCCATATCTCGGAAACTATAAGAGATAATGCAACTTGGCCACCGGCAATGTAATTAGCATGCCGAATATTACTTGGAATGTGAATTGGAACGAAATCGCCAATAGATAAGACCATTTTACAATTTGGGCCCAAGTTAGAAGCAGAGACTAAAGTGTAAATTATCGATAGTCCATATCTCGGAAACTATAAGAGATAATGCAATTTGGCAACCGGCAATGTAATTAGCATGCCGAATATTACTTGGAATGTGAATTGGAACGAAATCGCCAATAGATAAGACCATTTTACAATTTGGGCCCAAGTTAGAAGCAGAGCCTAAGGTGTAAATTATCGATAGTCCATATCTCGGAAACTATAAGAGATAATGCAACTTGGCCACCGGCAATGTAATTAGCATGCCGAATATTACTTGGAATGTGAATTGGAACGAAATCGCCAATAGATAAGACCATTTTACAATTTGGGTCCAAGTTAGAAGCAGAGCCTAAGGTGTAAATAATCGATAGTCCATATCTCGGAAACTATAAGAGATAATGCAATTTGGCAACCGGCAATGTAATTAGCATGCGGAATATTACTTGGAATGTGAATTGGAACGAAATCGCCAATAGATAAGATCATTTTACAATTTGGGCCCAAGTTAGAAGCAGAGCCTAAGGTGTAAATTATCGATAGTCCATATCTCGGAAACTATAAGAGATAATGCAATTTGGCAACCAGCAATGTAATTAGCATGCCTAATATTACTTGGAATGTGAATTGGAACGAAATCGCCAATAGATAAGACCATTTTACAATTTGGGCACAAGTTAGAAGCAGAGCCTAAGGTGTAAATTATCGATAGTCCATATCTCGGAAACTATAAGAGATAATACAATTTGGCAACCGGCAATGTAATTAGCATGCCAAATATTACTTGGACTGTGAATTGGAACGAAATCGCCAATAGATAAGACCATTTTACAATTTGGGCCCAAATTAGAAGCAGAGCCTAAGGTGTAAATTATCGATAATCCATATCTCGGAAACTATAAGAGATAATGCAATTTGGCAACCAGCAATGTAATTAGCATGCCGAATATTACTTGGAATGTGAATTGGAACGAAATCGCCAATAGATAAGACCATTTTACAATTTGGGCACAATTTAGAAGCAGAGCCTAAGGTGTAAATTATCGATAGTCCATATCTCGGAAACTATAAGAGATAATACAATTTGGCAACCGGCAATGTAATTAGCATGCTGAATATTACTTGGAATGTGAATTGGAACGAAATCGCCAATAGATAAGACCATTTTACAATTTGGGCCCAAGTTAGAAGCAGAGCCTAAGGTGTAAATTATCGATAGTCCATATCTCGGAAACTATAAGAGATAATGCAATTTGGCAACCGGCAATGTAATTTGCATGCCGAATATTACTTGGAATGTGAATTGGAACGAAATCGCCAATAGATAAGACCATTTTACAATTTGGGCCCAAGTTAGAAGCAGAGCCTAAGATGTAAATTATCGATAGTCCATATCTCGGAAACTATAAGAGATAATGCAATTTGGCAACCGGCAATGTAATTAGCATGCCGAATATTACTTGGAATGTGAATTGGAACGAAATCGCCAATAGATAAGACCATTTTACAATTTGGGCCCAAGTTAGAAGCAGAGCCTAAGGTGTAAATTATCGATAGTCCATATCTCGGAAACTATAAGAGATCATGCAATTTGGCAACCGGCAATGTAATTAGCATGCCGAATATTACTTGGAATGTGAATTAGAACGAAATCGCCAAAAGATAAGACCATTTTACAATTTGGGCATAAGTTAGAAGCAGAGCCTAAGGTGTAAATTATCGATAGTCCATACCTCGGAAACTATAAGAGATAATGCAACTTGGCCACCGGCAATGTAATTAGCATGCCGAATATTACTTGGAATGTGAATTGGAACGAAATCGCCAATAGATAAGACCATTTTACAATTTGGGCCCAAGTTAGAAGCAGAGCCTAAGGTGTAAATTATCGATAGTCCATATCTCGGAAACTATAAGAGATAATGCAATTTGGCAACCGGCAATGTAATTAGCATGCCGAATATTACTTGGAATGTGAATTGGAACGAAATCGCCAATAGATAAGACCATTTTACAATTTGGGCCCAAGTTAGAAGCAGAGCCTAGGGTGTAAATTATCGATAGTCCATATCTCGGAAACTATAAGAGATAATGCAATTTGGCAACCGGCAATGTAATTAGCATGCCGAATATTACTTGGAATGTGAATTGGAACGAAATCGCCAATAGATAAGACCATTTTACAATTTGGGCCCAAGTTAGAAGCAGAGCCTAAGGTGTAAATTATCGATAGTCCATATCTCGGAAACTATAAGAGATAATGCAATTTGGCAACCGGCAATGTAATTAGCATGCCGAATATTACTTGGAATGTGAATTGGAACGAAATCGCCAATAGATAAGACCATTTTACAATTTGGGCCCAAGTTAGAAGCAGAGCCTAATGTGTAAATTATCGATAGTCCATATCTCGGAAACTATAAGAGATAATGCAATTTGGCAACCGGCAATGTAATTAGCATGCCGAAAATTACTTGGAATGTGAATTGGAACGAAATCGCCAATAGATAAGACCATTTTACAATTAGGGACCAAGTTAGAAGCAGAGCCTAAGGTGTAAATTATCGATAGTACATATCTCGGAAACTATAAGAGACAATACAACTTGGCCACCGGCAATGTAATTAGCATGCCGAATATTACTTGGAATGTGAATTGGAACGAAATCGCCAATAGATAAGACCATTTTACAATTTGGGCCCAAGTTAGAAGCAGAGACTAAGGTGTAAATTATCGATAGTCCATATCTCGAAAACTATAAGCGATAATGCAATTTGGCAACCGGCAATGTAATTAGCATGCCGAATATTACTTGGATTGTGAATTGGAACGAAATCGCCAATAGATAAGACCATTTTAAAATTTGGGCCCAATTTAGAAGCAGAGCCTAAGGTGTAAATTATCGATAGTCCATATCTCGGAAACTATAAGAGATAATGCAATTTGGCATCCGGCAATGTAATTAGCATGCCGAATATTACTTGGAATGTGAATTGGAACGAAATCGCCAATAGATAAGACCATTTAACAATTTGGGCCCAAGTTAGAAGCAGAGCCTAAGGTGTAAATTATCGATAGTCCATATCTCGGAAACTATAAGATATAATGCAATTTGGCAACCGGCAATGTAATTAGCATGCCGAATATTACTTGGAGTGTGAATTTTAACGAAATCGCCAATAGATAAGACCATTTTACAATTTGGGCCCAAGTTAGAAGCAGAGCCTAAGGTGTAAATTATCGATAGTCCGTATCTCGGAAACTATAAGAGATAATGCAATTTGGCAAACGGCAATGTAATTAGCATGCCGAATATTACTTGGAATGTGAATTGGAACGAAATTGCCAATAGATAAGACCATTTTACAATTTGGGCCCAAGTTAGAAGCAGAGCCTAAGGTGTAAATTATCGATAGTCCGTATCTCGGAAACTATAAGAGATAATGCAATTTGGCAACCGGCAATGTAATTAGCATGCCGAATATTGCTTGGAATGTGAATTGGAACGAAATCGCCAATAGATAAGACCATTTAACAATTTGGGCCCAAGTTAGAAGCAGAGCCTAAGGTGTAAATTATCGATAGTCCGTATCTCGGAAACTATAAGAGATAATGCAATTTGGCAACCGGCAATGTAATTAGCATGCCGAATATTACTTGGAATGTGAATTGGAACGAAATTGCCAATAGATAAGACCATTTTACAATTTGGGCCCAAGTTAGAAGCAGAGCCTAAGGTGTAAATTATCGATAGTCCGTATCTCGGAAACTATAAGAGATAATGCAATTTGGCAACCGGCAATGTAATTAGCATGCCGAATATTGCTTGGAATGTGAATTGGAACGAAATCGCCAATAGATAAGACCATTTAACAATTTGGGCCCAAGTTAGAAGCAGAGCCTAAGGTGTAAATTATCGATAGTCCGTATCTCGGAAACTATAAGAGATAATGCAATTTGGCAACCAGCAATGTAATTAGCATGCCGAATATTACTTGGAATGTGAATTGGAACGAAATCGCCAATAGATAAGACCATTTTACAATTTGGGCCCAAGTTAGAAGCAGAGCCTAAGGTGTAAATTATCGATAGTCCGTATCTCGGAAACTATAAGAGATAATGCAATTTGGCAACCGGCAATGTAATTAGCATGCCGAATATTACTTGGAATGTGAATTGGAACGAAATCGCCAATAGATAAGACCATTTAACAATTTGGGCCCAAGTTAGAAGCAGAGCCTAAGGTGTAAATTATCGATAGTCCATATCTCGGAAACTATAAGATATAATGCAATTTGGCAACCGGCAATGTAATTAGCATGCCGAATATTACTTGGAGTGTGAATTTTAACGAAATCGCCAATAGATAAGACCATTTTACAATTTGGGCACAAGTTAGAAGCAGAGCCTAAGGTGTAAATATTCGATAGTCCATATCTCGGAAACTATAAGAGATAATGCAATTTGGCAACCGGCAATGTAATTAGCATGCCGAATATTACTTTGAATACAAATTGGAACGAAATCGCCAATACACAAGACCATTTTACAATTTGGGCCCAAGTTAGGAGCAGAGCCTAAGATGTAAAATTTCGATACTCCATATCTCGGAAACCATAAGAGATAATGCAATTTGGCAACCGGCAATGTAATTAGCATGCCGAATATTGCTTGGAATGTGAATTGGAACGAAATCGCTAATATATAAGACCATTTTACAATTTGGGCACAAGTTAGAAGCAGAGCCTAAGGTGTAAATATTCGATAGTCCATATCTCGGAAACTATAAGAGATAATGCAATTTGGCAACCGGCAATGTAATTAGCATGCCGAATATTGTTTGGAATGTGAATTTGAACGAAATCGCCAATTCATAAGACCATTTTACAATTTGGGCACAAGTTAGAAGCAGAGCCTAAGGTGTAAATATTCGATAGTCCATATCTCGGAAACTCTAAGAGATAATGCAATTTGGCAACCGGCAATGTAATTAGCATGCCGAATATTACTTTGAATACGAATTGGAACGAAATCGCCAATTCATAAGACCATTTTACAATTTGGGCACAAGTTAGAAGCAGAGCCTAAGGTGTAAATATTCGATAGTCCATATCTCGGAAACTATAAGAGATAATGCATTTTGGCAACCGGCAATGTAATTAGCATGCCGAATATTACTTTGAATGCGAATTGGAACGAAATCGCCAATTCATAAGACCATTTTACAATTTGGGCCTAAGTTAGAAGCAGAGCATAAGGTGTAAATTTTCGATAGTCAATATCTCGGAAACTATAAGAGATAATGCAATTTGGCAACCGGCAATGTAATTAGCATGCCAAATATTACTTGGAGTCTGAATTGGAACGAAATCGCCAATTCATAAGACCATTTTACAATTTGGGCCTAAGTTAGAAGCAGAGCCTAAGGTGTAAATTTTCGATAGTCCATATCTCGGAAACTATAAGAGATAATGCAATTTGGCAACCGGCAATGTAATTAGCATGCCGAATATTGCTTGGAATGTGAATTTGAACGAAATCGCTAATATATAAGACCATTTTACAATTTGGGCACAAGTTAGAAGCCGAGTCTAAGGTGTAAATATTCGATAGTCCATATCTCGGATACTATAAGAGATAATGCAATTTGGCAACCGGCAATGTAATTAGCATGCCGAATATTGCTTGGAATGTGAATTTGAACGAAATCGCCAATTCATAAGACCATTTTACAATTGGGGCACAAGTTAGAAGCAGAGCCTAAGGTGTAAATATTCGATAGTCCATATCTCGGAAACTATAAGAGATAATGCAATATGGCAACCGGCAATGTAATTAGCATGCCGAATATTACTTTGAATGCGAATTGGAACGAAATCGCCAATTCATAAGACCATTTTACAATTTGGGCACAAGTTAGAAGCAGAGCCTAAGGTGTAAATATTCGATAGTCAATATCTCGGAAACTATAAGAGATAATGCAATTTGGCAACCGGCAATGTAATCAGCATGCCGAATATTACTTTGAATGCGAATTGGAACGAAATCGCCAATTCATAAGACCATTTTACAATTTGGGCCTAAGTTAGAAGCAGAGCATAAAGTGTAAATTTTCGATAGTCCATATCTCGGAAACTATAAGAGATAATGCAATTTGGCAACCGGCAATGTAATTAGCATGCCAAATATTACTTGGAGTCTGAATTGGAACGAAATCGCCAATTCATAAGACCATTTTACAATTTGGGCCTAAGTTAGAAGCAGAGCCTAAGGTGTAAATTTTCGATAGTCCATATCTCGGAAACTATAAGAGATAATGCAATTTGGCAACCGGCAATGTAATTAGCATGCCGAATATTACTTGGAATGTGAATTGGAACGAAATCGCCAATAGATAAGACCATTTTACAATTTGGGCCCAAGTTAGAAGCAGAGCCTAAGGTGTAAATTATCGATAGTCCATATCTCGGAAACTATAAGAGATAATGCAATTTGGCAACCGGCAATGTAATTAGCATGCCGAATATTACTTGGAATGTGAATTGGAACGAAATCGCCAATAGATAAGAATATTTTACAATTTGGGCCCAAGTTAGAAGCAGAGCCTAAGATGTAAATTATCGATAGTCCATATCTCGGAAACTATAAGAGATAATGCAATTTGGCAACCGGCAATGTAATTAGCATGCCGAATATTACTTGGAATGTGAATTGGAATGAAATCGCCAATAGATAAGACCATTTTACAATTTGGGCCCAAGTTAGAAGCAGATCCTAAGGTGTAAATAATCGATAGTCCATATCTCGGAAACTATAAGAGATCATGCAATTTGGCAACCGGCAATGTAATTAGCATGCCGAATATTACTTGGAATGTGAATTGGAACGAAATCGCCAATAGATAAGACCATTTTACAATTTGGGCCCAAGTTAGAAGCAGAGCCTAGGGTGTAAATTATCGATAGTCCATATCTCGGAAACTATAAGAGATAATGCAATTTGGCAACCGGCAATGTAATTAGCATGCAGAATATTACTTGGAATGTGAATTGGAACGAAATCGCCAATAGATAAGACCATTTTACAATTTGGGCCCAAGTTAGAAGCAGAGCCTAAGGTGTAAATTATCGATAGTCCATATCTCGGAGACTATAAGAGATAATGCAATTTGGCAACCGGCAATGTAATTAGCATGCCGAATATTACTTGGAATGTGAATTGGAACGAAATCGCCAATAGATAAGACCATTTTACAATTTGGGCCCAAGTTAGAAGCAGAGCCTAAGGTGTAAATTATCGATAGTCCATATCTCGGAAACTATAAGAGATAATGCTATTTGGCAACCGGCAATGTAATTAGCATGCCGAATATTACTTGGAATGTGAATTGGAACGAAATCGCCAATAGATAAGACCATTTTACAATTTGGGCCCAAGTTAGAAGCAGAGCCTAAGGTGTAAATTATCGATAGTCCATATCTCGGAAACTATAAGAGATAATGCAACTTGGCCACCGGCAATGTAATTAGCATGCCGAATATTACTTGGAATGTGAATTGGAACGAAATCGCCAATAGATAAGACCATTTTACAATTTGGGCCCAAGTTAGAAGCAGAGCCTAAGGTGTAAATTATCGATAGTCCATATCTCGGAAACTATAAGAGATAATGCAATTTGGCAACCGGCAATGTAATTAGCATGCCGAATATTACTTGGAATGTGAATTGGAACGAAATCGCCAATAGATAAGACCATTTTACAATTTGGGCCCAAGTTAGAAGCAGAGCCTAAGGTGTAAATTATCGATAGTCCATATCTCGGAAACTATAAGAGATAATGCAATTTGGCAACCGGCAATGTAATTAGCATGCAGAATATTACTTGGAATGTGAATTGGAACGAAATCGCCAATAGATAAGACCATTTTACAATTTGGGCCCAAGTTAGAAGCAGAGCCTAAGGTGTAAATTATCGATAGTCCATATCTCGGAGACTATAAGAGATAATGCAATTTGGCAACCGGCAATGTAATTAGCATGCCGAATATTACTTGGAATGTGAATTGGAACGAAATCGCCAATAGATAAGACCATTTTACAATTTGGGCCCAAGTTAGAAGCAGAGCCTAAGGTGTAAATTATCGATAGTCCATATCTCGGAAACTATAAGAGATAATGCAATTTGGCAACCGGCAATGTAATTAGCATGCCGAATATTACTTGGAATGTGAATTGGAACGAAATCGCCAATACATAAGACCATTTTACAATTTGGGCCCAAGTTAGAAGCAGAGCCTAAGGTGTAAATTATCGATAGTCCATATCTCGGAAACTATAAGAGATAATGCAACTTGGCCACCGGCAATGTAATTAGCATGCCGAATATTACTTGGAATGTGAATTGGAACGAAATCGCCAATAGATAAGGCCATTTTACAATTTGGGCCCAAATTAGAAGCAGAGTCTAAGGTGTAAATTATCGATAGTCCGTATCTCGGAAACTATAAGAGATAATGCAATTTGGCAACCGGCAATGTAATTAGCATGCCGAATATTACTTGGAATGTGAATTGGAACGAGATCGCCAAAAGATAAGACCATTTTACAATTTGGGCCCAAGTTAGAAGCAGAGCCTAAGGTGTAAATTATCGATAGTCCATACCTCGGTAACTATAAGAGATAATGCAACTTGGCCACCGGCAATGTAATTAGCATGCCGAATATTACTTGGAATGTGAATTGGAACGAAATCGCCAATAGATAAGACCATTTTACAATTTGGGCCCAAGTTAGAAGCAGAGCCTAAGGTGTAAATTATCGATAGTCCATATCTCGGAAACTATAAGAGATAATGCAATTTGGCAACCGGCAATGTAATTAGCATGCAGAATATTACTTGGAATGTGAATTGGAACGAAATCGCCAATAGATAAGACCATTTTACAATTTGGGCCCAAGTTAGAAGCAGAGCCTAAGGTGTAAATTATCGATAGTCCATATCTCGGAGACTATAAGAGATAATGCAATTTGGCAACCGGCAATGTAATTAGCATGCCGAATATTACTTGGAATGTGAATTGGAACGAAATCGCCAATAGATAAGACCATTTTACAATTTGGGCCCAAGTTAGAAGCAGAGCCTAAGGTGTAAATTATCGATAGTCCATATCTCGGAAACTATAAGAGATA
This sequence comes from Rhynchophorus ferrugineus, assembly GCF_030347505.1. Taxonomy (NCBI): domain Eukaryota; kingdom Metazoa; phylum Arthropoda; class Insecta; order Coleoptera; family Curculionidae; genus Rhynchophorus; species Rhynchophorus ferrugineus. The sequence goes on from NW_027472590.1 coordinate 19,262,710, forward strand.
ATGCTATTTGGCAACCGGCAATGTAATTAGCATGCCGAATATTACTTGGAATGTGAATTGGAACGAAATCGCCAATAGATAAGACCATTTTACAATTTGGGCCCAAGTTAGAAGCAGAGCCTAAGGTGTAAATTATCGATAGTCCATATCTCGGAAACTATAAGAGATAATGCAACTTGGCCACCGGCAATGTAATTAGCATGCCGAATATTACTTGGAATGTGAATTGGAACGAAATCGCCAATAGATAAGACCATTTTACAATTTGGGCCCAAGTTAGAAGCAGAGCCTAAGGTGTAAATTATCGATAGTCCATATCTCGGAAACTATAAGAGATAATGCAATTTGGCAACCGGCAATGTAATTAGCATGCCGAATATTACTTGGAATGTGAATTGGAACGAAATCGCCAATAGATAAGACCATTTTACAATTTGGGCCCAAGTTAGAAGCAGAGCCTAAGGTGTAAATTATCGATAGTCCATATCTCGGAAACTATAAGAGATAATGCAATTTGGCAAGCGGCAATGTAATTAGCATGCAGAATATTACTTGGAATGTGAATTGGAACGAAATCGCCAATAGATAAGACCATTTTACAATTTGGGCCCAAGTTAGAAGCAGAGCCTAAGGTGTAAATTATCGATAGTCCATATCTCGGAGACTATAAGAGATAATGCAATTTGGCAACCGGCAATGTAATTAGCATGCCGAATATTACTTGGAATGTGAATTGGAACGAAATCGCCAATAGATAAGACCATTTTACAATTTGGGCCCAAGTTAGAAGCAGAGCCTAAGGTGTAAATTATCGATAGTCCATATCTCGGAAACTATAAGAGATAATGCAATTTGGCAACCGGCTATGTAATTAGCATGCCGAATATTACTTGGAATGTGAATTGGAACGAAATCGCCAATAGATAAGACCATTTTACAATTTGGGCCCAAGTTAGAAGCAGAGCCTAAGGTGTAAATTATCGATAGTCCATATCTCGGAAACTATAAGAGATAATGCAACTTGGCCACCGGCAATGTAATTAGCATGCCGAATATTACTTGGAATGTGAATTGGAACGAAATCGCCAATAGATAAGGCCATTTTACAATTTGGGCCCAAGTTAGAAGCAGAGTCTAAGGTGTAAATTATCGATAGTCCGTATCTCGGAAACTATAAGAGATAATGCAACTTGGCCACCGGCAATGTAATTAGCATGCCGAATATTACTTGGAATGTGAATTGGAACGAAATCGCCAATAGATAAGACCATTTTACAATTTGGGCCCAAGTTAGAAGCAGAGTCTAAGGTGTAAATTATCGATAGTCCATATCTCGGAAACTATAAGAGATAATGCAATTTCGCAACCGGCAATGTAATTAGCATGCCGAATATTACTTGGAATGTGAATTGGAACGAAATCGCCAATAGATAAGAATATTTTACAATTTGGGCCCAAGTTAGAAGCAGAGCCTAAGATGTAAATTATCGATAGTCCATATCTGGGAAACTATAAGAGATAATGCAATTTGGCAACCGGCAATGTAATTAGCATGCCGAATATTACTTGGAATGTGAATTGGAACGAAATCGCCAATAGATAAGACCATTTTACAATTTGGGCCCAAGTTAGAAGCAGAGCCTAAGGTGTAAATAATCGATAGTCCATATCTCGGAAACTATAAGAGATCATGCAATTTGGCAACCGGCAATGTAATTAGCATGCCGAATATTACTTGGAATGTGAATTGGAACGAAATCGCCAATAGATAAGACCATTTTACAATTTGGGCCCAAGTTAGAAGCAGAGCCTAAGGTGTAAATTATCGATAGTCCATATCTCGAAAACTATAAGAGATAATGCAATTTGGCAACCGGCAATGTAATTAGCATGCAGAATATTACTTGGAATGTGAATTGGAACGAAATCGCCAATAGATAAGACCATTTTACAATTTGGGCCCAAGTTAGAAGCAGAGCCTAAGGTGTAAATTATCGATAGTCCATATCTCGGAGACTATAAGAGATAATGCAATTTGGCAACCGGCAATGTAATTAGCATGCCGAATACTACTTGGAATGTGAATTGGAACGAAATCGCCAATACATAAGGCCATTTTACAATTTGGGCCCAAGTTAGAAGCAGAGCCTAAGGTGTAAATTATCGATAGTCCATATCTCGGAAACTATAAGAGATAATGCAACTTGGCCACCGGCAATGTAATTAGCATGCCGAATATTACTTGGAATGTGAATTGGAACGAAATCGCCAATAGATAAGACCATTTTACAATTTGGGCCCAAGTTAGAAGCAGAGCCTAAGGTGTAAATTATCGATAGTCCATATCTCGGAAACTATAAGAGATAATGCAATTTGGCAACCGGCAATGTAATTAGCATGCCGAATATTACTTGGAATGTGAATTGGAACGAAATCGCCAATAGATAAGACCATTTTACAATTTGGGCCCAAGTTAGAAGCAGAGCCTAAGGTGTAAATTATCGATAGTCCATATCTCGGAAACTATAAGAGATAATGCAATTTGGCAAGCGGCAATGTAATTAGCATGCAGAATATTACTTGGAATGTGAATTGGAACGAAATCGCCAATAGATAAGACCATTTTACAATTTGGGCCCAAGTTAGAAGCAGAGCCTAAGGTGTAAATTATCGATAGTCCATATCTCGGAGACTATAAGAGATAATGCAATTTGGCAACCGGCAATGTAATTAGCATGCCGAATATTACTTGGAATGTGAATTGGAACGAAATCGCCAATAGATAAGACCATTTTACAATTTGGGCCCAAGTTAGAAGCAGAGCCTAAGGTGTAAATTATCGATAGTCCATATCTCGGAAACTATAAGAGATAATGCAATTTGGCAACCGGCTATGTAATTAGCATGCCGAATATTACTTGGAATGTGAATTGGAACGAAATCGCCAATAGATAAGACCATTTTACAATTTGGGCCCAAGTTAGAAGCAGAGCCTAAGGTGTAAATTATCGATAGTCCATATCTCGGAAACTATAAGAGATAATGCAACTTGGCCACCGGCAATGTAATTAGCATGCCGAATATTACTTGGAATGTGAATTGGAACGAAATCGCCAATAGATAAGGCCATTTTACAATTTGGGCCCAAGTTAGAAGCAGAGTCTAAGGTGTAAATTATCGATAGTCCGTATCTCGGAAACTATAAGAGATAATGCAACTTGGCCACCGGCAATGTAATTAGCATGCCGAATATTACTTGGAATGTGAATTGGAACGAAATCGCCAATAGATAAGACCATTTTACAATTTGGGCCCAAGTTAGAAGCAGAGTCTAAGGTGTAAATTATCGATAGTCCATATCTCGGAAACTATAAGAGATAATGCAATTTCGCAACCGGCAATGTAATTAGCATGCCGAATATTACTTGGAATGTGAATTGGAACGAAATCGCCAATAGATAAGAATATTTTACAATTTGGGCCCAAGTTAGAAGCAGAGCCTAAGATGTAAATTATCGATAGTCCATATCTGGGAAACTATAAGAGATAATGCAATTTGGCAACCGGCAATGTAATTAGCATGCCGAATATTACTTGGAATGTGAATTGGAACGAAATCGCCAATAGATAAGACCATTTTACAATTTGGGCCCAAGTTAGAAGCAGAGCCTAAGGTGTAAATAATCGATAGTCCATATCTCGGAAACTATAAGAGATCATGCAATTTGGCAACCGGCAATGTAATTAGCATGCCGAATATTACTTGGAATGTGAATTGGAACGAAATCGCCAATAGATAAGACCATTTTACAATTTGGGCCCAAGTTAGATGCAGAGCCTAAGGTGTAAATTATCGATAGTCCATATCTCGAAAACTATAAGAGATAATGCAATTTGGCAACCGGCAATGTAGTTAGCATGCAGAATATTACTTGGAATGTGAATTGGAACGAAATCGCCAATAGATAAGACCATTTTACAATTTGGGCCCAAGTTAGAAGCAGAGCCTAAGGTGTAAATTATCGATAGTCCATATCTCGGAGACTATAAGAGATAATGCAATTTGGCAACCGGCAATGTAATTAGCATGCCGAATACTACTTGGAATGTGAATTGGAACGAAATCGCCAATAGATAAGACCATTTTACAATTTGGGCCCAAGTTAGAAGCAGAGCCTAAGGTGTAAATTATCGATAGTCCATATCTCGGAAACTATAAGAGATAATGCAACTTGGCCACCGGCAATGTAATTAGCATGCCGAATATTACTTGGAATGTGAATTGGAACGAAATCGCCAATAGATAAGACCATTTTACAATTTGGGCCCAAGTTAGAAGCAGAGCCTAAGGTGTAAATTATCGATAGTCCATATCTCGGAAACTATAAGAGATAATGCAATTTGGCAACCGGCAATGTAATTAGCATGCCGAATATTACTTGGAATGTGAATTGGAACGAAATCGCCAATAGATAAGACCATTTTACAATTTGGGCCCAAGTTAGAAGCAGAGCCTAAGGTGTAAATTATCGATAGTCCATATCTCGGAAACTATAAGAGATAATGCAATTTGGCAACCGGCAATGTAATTAGCATGCAGAATATTACTTGGAATGTGAATTGGAACGAAATCGCCAATAGATAAGACCATTTTACAATTTGGGCCCAAGTTAGAAGCAGAGCCTAAGGTGTAAATTATCGATAGTCCATATCTCGGAGACTATAAGAGATAATGCAATTTGGCAACCGGCAATGTAATTAGCATGCCGAATATTACTTGGAATGTGAATTGGAACGAAATCGCCAATAGATAAGACCATTTTACAATTTGGGCCCAAGTTAGAAGCAGAGCCTAAGGTGTAAATTATCGATAGTCCATATCTCGGAAACTATAAGAGATAATGCAATTTGGCAACCGGCAATGTAATTAGCATGCCGAATATTACTTGGAATGTGAATTGGAACGAAATCGCCAATACATAAGGCCATTTTACAATTTGGGCCCAAGTTAGAAGCAGAGCCTAAGGTGTAAATTATCGATAGTCCATATCTCGGAAACTATAAGAGATAATGCAACTTGGCCACCGGCAATGTAATTAGCATGCCGAATATTACTTGGAATGTGAATTGGAACGAAATCGCCAATAGATAAGGCCATTTTACAATTTGGGCCCAAATTAGAAGCAGAGTCTAAGGTGTAAATTATCGATAGTCCGTATCTCGGAAACTATAAGAGATAATGCAATTTGGCAACCGGCAATGTAATTAGCATGCCGAATATTACTTGGAATGTGAATTGGAACGAGATCGCCAAAAGATAAGACCATTTTACAATTTGGGCCCAAGTTAGAAGCAGAGCCTAAGGTGTAAATTATCGATAGTCCATACCTCGGAAACTATAAGAGATAATGCAACTTGGCCACCGGCAATGTAATTAGCATGCCGAATATTACTTGGAATGTGAATTGGAACGAAATCGCCAATAGATAAGACCATTTTACAATTTGGGCCCAAGTTAGAAGCAGAGTCTAAGGTGTAAATTATCGATAGTCCATATCTCGGAAACTATAAGAGATAATGCAATTTCGCAACCGGCAATGTAATTAGCATGCCGAATATTACTTGGAATGTGAATTGGAACGAAATCGCCAATAGATAAGACCATTTTACAATTTGGGCCCAAGTTAGAAGCAGAGCCTAGGGTGTAAATTATCGATAGTCCATATCTCGGAAACTATAAGAGATAATGCAATTTGGCAACCGGCAATGTAATTAGCATGCCGAATATTACTTGGAATGTGAATTGGAACGAAATCGCCAATAGATAAGACCATTTTACAATTTGGGCCCAAGTTAGCCATATCTCGGAAACTATAAGAGATAATGCAATTTGGCAACCGGCAATGTAATTAGCATGCCGAATATTACTTGGAATGTGAATTGGAACGAAATCGCCAATAGATAAGACCATTTTTTAATTTGGGCCCAAGTTAGAAGCAGAGCCTAAGGTGTAAATTATCGATAGTCCATATCTCGGAAACTATAAGAGATAATGCAATTTGGCAACCGGCAATGTAATTAACATGCCGAATATTACTTGGAATGTGAATTGGAACGAAATCGCCAATAGATAAGACCATTTTACAATTTGGGCCCAAGTTAGAATCAGAGCCTAAGGTGTAAATTATCGATAGTCCATATCTCGGAAACTATAAGAGATAATGCAATTTGGCAACCGGCAATGTAATTAGCATGCCGAATATTACTTGGAATGTGAATTGGAACGAAATCGCCAATAGATAAGGCCATTTTACAATTTGGGCCCAAGTTAGAAGCAGAGCCTAAGGTGTAAATTATCGATAGTCCAGATCTCGGAAACTATAAGAGATAATGCAACTTGGCCACCGGCAATGTAATTAGCATGCCGAATATTACTTGGAATGTGAATTGGAACGAATTCGCCAATAGATAAGACCATTTTACAATTTGGGCCCAAGTTAGAAGCAGAGACTAAGGTGTAAATTATCGATAGTCCATATCTCGGAAACTGTAAGAGATAATGCAACTTGGCCACCGGCAATGTAATTAGCATGCCGAATATTACTTGGAATGTGAATTGGAACGAAATCGCCAATAGATAAGACCATTTTACAATTTGGGTCCAAGTTAGAAGCAGAGCCTAAGGTGTAAATTATCGATAGTCCATATCTCGGAAACTATAAGAGATAATGCAATTTGGCAACCGGCAATGTAATTAACATGCGGAATATTACTTGGAATGTGAATTGGAACGAAATCGCCAATAGATAAGACCATTTTACAATTTGGGCCCAAGTTAGAAACAGAGCCTAAGGTGTAAATTATCGATAGTCCATATCTCGGAAACTATAAGAGATAATGCAATTTGGCAACCAGCAATGTAATTAGCATGCCGAATATTACTTGGAATGTGAATTGGAACGAAATCGCCTATAGATAAGACCATTTTACAATTTGGGCATAAGTTAGAAGCAGAGCCTAAGGTGTAAATTATCGATAGTCCATATCTCGGAAACTATAAGAGATAATGCAATTTGGCAACCGGCAATGTAATTAGCATGCCGAATATTACTTGGAATGTGAATTGGAACGAAATCGCCAAAAGATAAGACCATTTTACAATTTGGGCCCAAATTAGAAGCAGAGCCTAAGGTGTAAATTATCGATAGTCCATACCTCGGAAACTATAAGAGATAATGCAACTTGGCCACCGGCAATGTAATTAGCATGCCGAATATTACTTGGAATGTGAATTGGAACGAAATCGCCAATAGATAAGACCATTTTACAATTTGGGCCCAAGTTAGAAGCAGAGCCTAAGGTGTAAATTATCGATAGTCCATATCTCGGAAACCATAAGAGATAATGCAATTTGGCAACCGGCAATGTAATTAGCATGCCGAATATTACTTGGAATGTGAATTGGAACGAAATCGCCAATAGATAAGACCATTTTACAATTTGGGCCCAAGTTAGAAGCAGAGCCTAGGGTGTAAATTATCGATAGTCCATATCTCGGAAACTATAAGAGATAATGCAATTTGGCAACCGGCAATGTAATTAGCATGCCGAATATTACTTGGAATGTGAATTGGAACGAAATCGCCAATAGATAAGACCATTTTACAATTTGGGCCCAAGTTAGAAGCAGAGTCTAAGGTGTAAATTATCGATAGTCCATATCTCGGAAACTATAAGAGATAATGCAATTTGGCAACCGGCAATGTAATTAGCATGCCGAATATTACTTGGAATGTGAATTGGAACGAAATCGCCAATAGATAAGACCATTTTACAATTTGGGCCCAAGTTAGAAGCAGAGCCTAAGGTGTAAATTATCGATAGTCCATATCTCGGAAACTATAAGAGATAATGCAATTTGGCAACCGGCAATGTAATTAGCATGCCGAATATTACTTGGAATGTGAATTGGAACGAAATCGCCAACAGATAAGACCATTTTACAATTTGGGCCCAAGTTAGAAGCAGAGCCTAAGGTGTAAATTATCGATAGTCCATACCTCGGAAACTATAAGAGATAATGCAACTTGGCCACCGGCAATGTAATTAGCATGCCGAATATTACTTGGAATGTGAATTGGAACGAAATCGCCAATAGATAAGACCATTTTACAATTTGGGCCCAAGTTAGAAGCAGAGCCTAAACTATAAGAGATAATGCAATTTGGCAACCGGCAATGTAATTAGCATGCCGAATATTACTTGGAATGTGAATTGGAACGAAATCGCCAATAGATAAGACCATTTTACAATTTGGGCCCAAGTTAGAAGCAGAGATTAGGGTGTAAATTATCGATAGTCCATATCTCGGAAACTATAAGAGATAATGCAATTTGGCAACCGGCAATGTAATTAGCATGCCGAATATTACTTGGAATGTGAATTGGAACGAAATCGCCAATAGATAAGACCATTTTACAATTTGGGCCCAAGTTAGAAGCAGAGCCTAAGGTGTAAATTATCGATAGTCCATATCTCGGAAACTATAAGAGATAATGCAATTTGGCAACCGGCAATGTAATTAGCATGCCGAATATTACTTGGAATGTGAATTGGAACGAAATCGCCAATAGATAAGACCATTTTACAATTTGGGCCCAAGTTAGAAGCAGAGCCTAAGGTGTAAATTATCGATAGTCCATATCTCGGAAACTATAAGAGATAATGCAATTTGGCAACCGGCAATGTAATTAGCATGCCGAATATTACTTGGAATGTGAATTGGAACGAAATCGCCAACAGATAAGACCATTTTACAATTTGGGCCCAAGTTAGAAGCAGAGCCTAAGGTGTAAATTATTGATAGTCCATATCTCGGAAACTATAAGAGATAATGCAATTTGGCAACCGGCAATGTAATTAGCATGCCGAATATTACTTGGAATGTGAATTGGAACGAAATCGCCAATAAATAAGACCATTTTACAATTTGGGCCCAAGTTAGAAGCAGAGCCTAAACTATAAGAGATAATGCAACTTGGCCACCGGCAATGTAATTAGCATGCCGAATATTACTTGGAATGTGAATTGGAACGAAATCGCCAATAGATAAGACCATTTTACAATTTGGGCCCAAGTTAGAAGCAGAGCCTAAGGTGTAAATTATCGATAGTCCATATCTCGGAAACTATAAGAGATAATGCAATTTGGCAACCGGCAATGTAATTAGCATGCCGAATATTACTTGGAATGTGAATTGGAACGAAATCGCCAATAGATAAGAATATTTTACAATTTGGGCCCAAGTTAGAAGCAGAGCCTAAGGTGTAAATTATCGATAGTCCATATCTCGGAAACTATAAGAGATAATGCAATTTGGCAACCGGCAATGTAATTAGCATGCCGAATATTACTTGGAATGTGAATTGGAACGAAATCGCCAATAGATAAAACCATTTTACAATTTGGGCCCAAGTTAGAAGCAGAGCCTAAGGTGTAAATAATCGATAGTCCATATCTCGGAAACTATAAGAGATCATGCAATTTGGCAACCGGCAATGTAATTAGCATGCCGAATATTACTTGGAATGTGAATTGGAACGAAATCGCCAATAGATAAGACCATTTTACAATTTGGGCCCAAGTTAGAAGCAGAGCCTAAGGTGTAAATTATCGATAGTCCATATCTCGGAAACTATAAGAGATAATGCAATTTGGCAACCGGCAATGTAATTAGCATGCCGAATATTACTTGGAATGTGAATTGGAACGAATTCGCCAATTGATAAGACCATTTTACAATTTGGGCACAATTTAGAAGCAGAGCCTAAGGTGTAAATTATCGATAGTCCATATCTCGGAAACTATAAGAGATAATACAATTTGGCAACCGGCAATGTAATTAGCATGCCGAATATTACTTGGAATGTGAATTGGAACGAAATCGCCAATAGATAAGACCATTTTACAATTTGGGCCCAAGTTAGAAGCAGAGCTTAAGGTGTAAATTTTCGATAGTCCATATCTCGGAAACTATAAGAGATCATGCAATTTGGCAACCGGCAATGTAATTAGCATGCCGAATATTACTTGGAATGTGAATTGGAACGCAATCGCCAATAGATAAGACCATTTTACAATTTGGGCCCAAGTTAGAAGCAGAGCCTAAGGTGTAAATTATCGATAGTCCATATCTCGGAAACTATAAGAGATAATGCAATTTGGCAACCGGCAATGTAATTAGCATGCCGAATATTACTTGGAATGTGAATTGGAACGAAATCGCCAATAGATAAGACCATTTTACAATTTGGGCCCAAGTTAGAAGCAGAGCCTAAGGTGTAAATTATCGATAATCCATATCTCGGAAACTATAAGAGATAATGCAATTTGGCAACCGGCAATGTAATTAGCATGCCGAATATTACTTGGAATGTGAATTGGAACGAAATCGCCAATAGATAAGACCATTTTACAATTTGGGCACAATTTAGAAGCAGAGCCTAAGGTGTAAATTATCGATAGTCCATATCTCGGAAACTATAAGAGATAATGCAATTTGGCAACCGGCAGTGTAATTAGCATGCCGAATATTACTTGGAATGTGAATTGGAACGAAATCGCCAATAGATAAGACCATTTTACAATTTGGGCCCAAGTTAGAAGCAGAGCCTTAGGTGTAAATTATCGATAGTCCATATCTCGGAAACTATAAGAGATAATGCAACTTGGCCACCGGCAATGTAATTAGCATGCCGAATATTACTTGGAATGTGAATTGGAACGAAATCGCCAATAGATAAGGCCATTTTACAATTTGGGCCCAAGTTAGAAGCAGAGTCTAAGGTGTAAATTATCGATAGTCCGTATCTCGGAAACTATAAGAGATAATGCAATTTGGCAACCGGCAATGTAATTAGCATGCCGAATATTACTTGGAATGTGAATTGGAACGAAATCGCCAATAGATAAGACCATTTTACAATTTGGGCCCAAGTTAGAAGCAGAGTCTAAGGTGTAAATTATCGATAGTCCATATCTCGGAAACTATAAGAGATAATGCAATTTGGCAACCGGCAATGTAATTAGCATGCCGAATATTACTTGGAATGTGAATTGGAACGAAATCGCCAACAGATAAGACCATTTTACAATTTGGGCCCAAGTTAGAAGCAGAGCCTAAGGTGTAAATTATCGATAGTCCATACCTCGGAAACTATAAGAGATAATGCAACTTGGCCACCGGCAATGTAATTAGCATGCCGAATATTACTTGGAATGTGAATTGGAACGAAATCGCCAATAGATAAGACCATTTTACAATTTGGGCCCAAGTTAGAAGCAGAGCCTAAGGTGTAAATTATCGATAGTCCATATCTCGGAAACCATAAGAGATAATGCAATTTGGCAACCGGCAATGTAATTAGCATGCCGAATATTACTTGGAATGTGAATTGGAACGAAATCGCCAATAGATAAGACCATTTTACAATTTGGGCCCAAGTTAGAAGCAGAGATTAGGGTGTAAATTATCGATAGTCCATATCTCGGAAACTATAAGAGATAATGCAATTTGGCAACCGGCAATGTAATTAGCATGCCGAATATTACTTGGAATGTGAATTGGAACGAAATCGCCAATAGATAAGACCATTTTACAATTTGGGCCCAAGTTAGAAGCAGAGCCTAAGGTGTAAATTATCGATAGTCCATATCTCGGAAACTATAAGAGATAATGCAATTTGGCAACCGGCAATGTAATTAGCATGCCGAATATTACTTGGAATGTGAATTGGAACGAAATCGCCAATAGATAAGACCATTTTACAATTTGGGCCCAAGTTAGAAGCAGAGCCTAAGGTGTAAATTATCGATAGTCCATATCTCGGAAACTATAAGAGATAATGCAATTTGGCAACCGGCAATGTAATTAGCATGCCGAATATTACTTGGAATATGAATTGGAACGAAATCGCCAACAGATAAGACCATTTTACAATTTGGGCCCAAGTTAGAAGCAGAGCCTAAGATGTAAATTATTGATAGTCCATATCTCGGAAACTATAAGAGATAATGCAATTTGGCAACCGGCAATGTAATTAGCATGCCGAATATTACTTGGAATGTGAATTGGAACGAAATCGCCAATAAATAAGACCATTTTACAATTTGTGCCCAAGTTAGAAGCAGAGCCTAAGGTGTAAATTATCGATAGTCCATATCTCGAAAACTATAAGAGATAATGCAACTTGGCCACCGGCAATGTAATTAGCATGCCGAATATTACTTGGAATGTGAATTGGAACGAAATCGCCAATAGATAAGACCATTTTACAATTTGGGCCCAAGTTAGAAGCAGAGCCTAAGGTGTAAATTATCGATAGTCCATATCTCGGAAACTATAAGAGATAATGCAATTTGGCAACCGGCAATGTAATTAGCATGCCGAATATTACTTGGAATGTGAATTGGAACGAAATCGCCAATAGATAAGAATATTTTACAATTTGGGCCCAAGTTAGAAGCAGAGCCTAAACTATAAGAGATAATGCAATTTGGCAACCGGCAATGTAATTAGCATGCCGAATATTACTTGGAATGTGAATTGGAACGAAATCGCCAATAGATAAAACCATTTTACAATTTGGGCCCAAGTTAGAAGCAGAGCCTAAGGTGTAAATAATCGATAGTCCATATCTCGGAAACTATAAGAGATCATGCAATTTGGCAACCGGCAATGTAATTAGCATGCCGAATATTACTTGGAATGTGAATTGGAACGAAATCGCCAATAGATAAGACCATTTTACAATTTGGGCCCAAGTTAGAAGCAGAGCCTAAGGTGTAAATTATCGATAGTCCATATCTCGGAAACTATAAGAGATAATGCAATTTGGCAACCGGCAATGTAATTAGCATGCCGAATATTACTTGGAATGTGAATTGGAACGAAATCGCCAATTGATAAGACCATTTTACAATTTGGGCACAATTTAGAAGCAGAGCCTAAGGTGTAAATTATCGATAGTCCATATCTCGGAAACTATAAGAGATAATACAATTTGGCAACCGGCAATGTAATTAGCATGCCGAATATTACTTGGAATGTGAATTGGAACGAAATCGCCAATAGATAAGACCATTTTACAATTTGGGCCCAAGTTAGAAGCAGAGCTTAAGGTGTAAATTATCGATAGTCCATATCTCGGAAACTATAAGAGATCATGCAATTTGGCAACCGGCAATGTAATTAGCATGCCGAATATTACTTGGAATGTGAATTGGAACGCAATCGCCAATAGATAAGACCATTTTACAATTTGGGCCCAAGTTAGAAGCAGAGCCTAAGGTGTAAATTATCGATAGTCCATATCTCGGAAACTATAAGAGATAATGCAATTTGGCAACCGGCAATGTAATTAGCATGCCGAATATTACTTGGAATGTGAATTGGAACGAAATCGCCAATAGATAAGACCATTTTACAATTTGGGCCCAAGTTAGAAGCAGAGCCTAAGGTGTAAATTATCGATAATCCATATCTCGGAAACTATAAGAGATAATGCAATTTGGCAACCGGCAATGTAATTAGCATGCCGAATATTACTTGGAATGTGAATTGGAACGAAATCGCCAATAGATAAGACCATTTTACAATTTGGGCACAATTTAGAAGCAGAGCCTAAGGTGTAAATTATCGATAGTCCATATCTCGGAAACTATAAGAGATAATGCAATTTGGCAACCGGCAGTGTAATTAGCATGCCGAATATTACTTGGAATGTGAATTGGAACGAAATCGCCAATAGATAAGACCATTTTACAATTTGGGCCCAAGTTAGAAGCAGAGCCTTAGGTGTAAATTATCGATAGTCCATATCTCGGAAACTATAAGAGATAATGCAACTTGGCCACCGGCAATGTAATTAGCATGCCGAATATTACTTGGAATGTGAATTGGAACGAAATCGCCAATAGATAAGGCCATTTTACAATTTGGGCCCAAGTTAGAAGCAGAGTCTAAGGTGTAAATTATCGATAGTCCGTATCTCGGAAACTATAAGAGATAATGCAATTTGGCAACCGGCAATGTAATTAGCATGCCGAATATTACTTGGAATGTGAATTGGAACGAGATCGCCAAAAGATAAGACCATTTTACAATTTGGGCCTAAGTTAGAAGCAGAGCCTAAGGTGTAAATTATCGATAGTCCATACCTCGGAAACTATAAGAGATAATGCAACTTGGCAACCGGCAATGTAATTAGCATGCCGAATATTACTTGGAATGTGAATTGGAACGAAATCGCCAATAGATAAGACCATTTTACAATTTGGACCCAAGTTAGAAGCAGAGCCTAAGGTGTAAATTATCGATAGTCCATATCTCGGAAACTATAAGAGATAATGCAATTTGGCAACCGACAATGTAATTAGCATGCCGAATATTACTTGGAATGTGAATTGGAACGAAATCGCCAATAGATAAGACCATTTTACAATTTGGGCCCAAGTTAGAAGCAGAGCCTAAGGTGTAAATTATCGATAGTCCATATCTCGGAAACTATAAGAGATAATGCAATTTGGCAACCGGCAATATAATTAGCATGCCGAATATTACTTGGAATGTGAATTGGAACGAAATCGCCAATAGATAAGACCATTTTACAATTTGGGCCCAAGTTAGAAGCAGAGCCTAAGGTGTAAATTATCGATAGTCCATATCTTGGAAACTATAAGAGATAATGCAACTTGGCCACCGGCAATGTAATTAGCATGCCGAATATTACTTGGAATGTGAATTGGAACGAAATCGCCAACAGATAAGACCATTTTACAATTTGGGCCCAAGTTAGAAGCAGAGCCTAAGGTGTAAATTATTGATAGTCCATATCTCGGAAACTATAAGAGATAATGCAATTTGGCAACCGGCAATGTAATTAGCATGCCGAATATTACTTGGAATGTGAATTGGAACGAAATCGCCAATAGATAAGACCATTTTACAATTTGGGCCCAAGTTAGAAGCAGAGCCTAGGGTGTAAATTATCGATAGTCCATATCTCGGAAACTATAAGAGATAATGCAATTTGGCAACCGGCAATGTAATTAGCATGCCGAATATTACTTGGAATGTGAATTGGAACGAAATCGCCAACAGATAAGACCATTTTACAATTTGGGCCCAAGTTAGAAGCAGAGCCTAAGGTGTAAATTATTGATAGTCCATATCTCGGAAACTATAAGAGATAATGCAATTTGGCAACCGGCAATGTAATTAGCATGCCGAATATTACTTGGAATGTGAATTGGAACGAAATCGCCAATAGATAAGACCATTTTACAATTTGGGCCCAAGTTAGAAGCAGAGTCTAAGGTGTAAATTATCGATAGTCCATATCTCGGAAACTATAAGAGATAATGCAATTTGGCAACCGGCAATGTAATTAGCATGCCGAATATTACTTGGAATGTGAATTGGAACGAAATCGCCAATTGATAAGACCATTTTACAATTTGGGCCCAAGTTGGAAGCAGAGCCTAAGGTGTAAATTATTGAAAGTCCATATCTCGGAAACTATAAGAGATAATGCAATTTGGCAACCGGCAATGTAATTAGCATGCCGAATATTACTTGGAATGTGAATTGGAACGAAATCGCCAATAGATAAGACCATTTTACAATTTGGGCCCAAGTTAGAAGCAGAGCCTAAGGAGTAAATTATCGATAGTCCATATCTCGGAAACTCTAAGAGATAATGCAATTTGGCAACCGGCAATGTAATTAGCATGCCGAATATTACTTGGAATGTGAATTGGAACGAAATCGTCAATAGATAAGACCATTTTACAATTTGGGCCCAAGTTAGAAGCAGAGCCTAAGGTGTAAATTATCGATAGTCCATATCTCGGAAACTATAAGAGATAATGCAACTTGGCCACCGGCAATGTAATTAGCATGCCGAATATTACTTGGAATGTGAATTGGAACGAAATCGCCAATAGATAAGACCATTTTACAATTTGGGACCAAGTTAGAAGCAGAGACTAAGGTGTAAATTATCGATAGTCCATATCTCGGAAACTATAAGAGATAATGCAATTTGGCAACCGGCAATGTAATCAGCATGCCTAATATTACTTGGAATGTGAATTGGAACGAAATCGCCAATAGATAAGACCATTTTACAATTTGGGCCCAAGTTAGAAGCAGAGCCTAAGGTGTAAATTATCGATAGTCCATATCTCGGAAACTATAAGAGATAATGCAACTTGGCCACCGGCAATGTAATTAGCATGCCGAATATTACTTGGAATGTGAATTGGAACGAAATCGCCAATAGATAAGACCATTTTACAATTTGGGTCCAAGTTAGAAGCAGAGCCTAAGGTGTAAATAATCGATAGTCCATATCTCGGAAACTATAAGAGATAATGCAATTTGGCAACCGGCAATGTAATTAGCATGCCGAATATTACTTGGAATGTGAATTGGAACGAAATCGCCAATAGATAAGATCATTTTACAATTTGGGCCCAAGTTAGAAGCAGAGCCTAGGGTGTAAATTATCGATAGTCCATATCTCGAAAACTATAAGAGATAAGGCAATTTGGCAACCGGCATTTAATTAGCATGCGGAATATTACTTGGAATGTGAATTGGAACGAAATCGCCAACAGATAAGACCATTTTACAATTTGGGCCCAAGTTAGAAGCAGAGCCTAAGGTGTAAATTATTGATAGTCCATATCTCGGAAACTATAAGAGATAATGCAATTTGGCAACCGGCAATGTAATTAGCATGCCGAATATTACTTGGAATGTGAATTGGAACGAAATCGCCAATAGATAAGACCATTTTACAATTTGGGCCCAAGTTAGAAGCAGAGCCTAAGGAGTAAATTATCGATAGTCCATATCTCGGAAACTATAAGAGATAATGCAATTTGGCAACCGGCAATGTAATTAGCATGCCGAATATTACTTGGAATGTGAATTGGAACGAAATCGCCAATAGATAAGACCATTTTACAATTTGGGCCCAAGTTAGAAGCAGAGCCTAAAGTGTAAATTATCGATAGTCCATATCTCGGAAACTATAAGAGATAATGCAACTTGGCCACCGGCAATGTAATTAGCATGCCGAATATTACTTGGAATGTGAATTGGAACGAAATCGCCAATAGATAAGACCATTTTACAATTTGGGCCCAAGTTAGAAGCAGAGACTAAGGTGTAAATTATCGATAGTCCATATCTCGGAAACTATAAGAGATAATGCAATTTGGCAACCGGCAATGTAATTAGCATGTCGAATATTACTTGGAATGTGAATTGGAACGAAATCGCCAATAGATAAGACCATTTGACAATTTGGGCCCAAGTTAGAAGCAGAGCCTAAGGTGTAAATTATCGATAGTCCATATCTCGGAAACTATAAGAGATAATGCAACTTGGCCACCGGCAATGTAATTAGCATGCCGAATATTACTTGGAATGTGAATTGGAACGAAATCGCCAATAGATAAGACCATTTTACAATTTGGGTCCAAGTTAGAAGCAGAGCCTAAGGTGTAAATAATCGATAGTCCATATCTCGGAAACTATAAGAGATAATGCAATTTGGCAACCGGCAATGTAATTAGCATGCGGAATATTACTTGGAATGTGAATTGGAACGAAATCGCCAATAGATAAGATCATTTTGCAATTTGGGCCCAAGTTAGAAGCAGAGCCTAAGGTGTAAATTATCGATAGTCCATATCTCGGAAACTATAAGAGATAATGCAATTTGGCAACCAGCAATGTAATTAGCATGCCTAATATTACTTGGAATGTGAATTGGAACGAAATCGCCAATAGATAAAACCATTTTACAATTTGGGCACAAGTTAGAAGCAGAGCCTAAGGTGTAAATTATCGATAGTCCATATCTCGGAAACTATAAGAGATAATGCAATTTGGCAACCGGCAATGTAATTAGCATGCCGAATATTACTTGGAATGTGAATTGGAACGAAATCGCCAATAGATAAGACCATTTTACAATTTGGGCCCAAGTTAGAAGCAGAGCCTAAGATGTAAATTATCGATAGTCCATATCTCGGAAACTATAAGAGATAATGCAATTTGGCAACCGGCAATGTAATTAGCATGCCGAATATTACTTGGAATGTGAATTGGAACGAAATCGCCAATAGATAAGACCATTTTACAATTTGGGCCCAAGTTAGAAGCAGAGCCTAAGGTGTAAATTATCGATAGTCCATATCTCGGAAACTATAAGAGATCATGCAATTTGGCAACCGGCAATGTAATTAGCATGCCGAATATTACTTGGAATGTGAATTAGAACGAAATCGCCAAAAGATAAGACCATTTTACAATTTGGGCATAAGTTAGAAGCAGAGCCTAAGGTGTAAATTATCGATAGTCCATACCTCGGAAACTATAAGAGATAATGCAACTTGGCCACCGGCAATGTAATTAGCATGCCGAATATTACTTGGAATGTGAATTGGAACGAAATCGCCAATAGATAAGACCATTTTACAATTTGGGCCCAAGTTAGAAGCAGAGCCTAAGGTGTAAATTATCGATAGTCCATATCTCGGAAACTATAAGAGATAATGCAATTTGGCAACCGGCAATGTAATTAGCATGCCGAATATTACTTGGAATGTGAATTGGAACGAAATCGCCAATAGATAAGACCATTTTACAATTTGGGCCCAAGTTAGAAGCAGAGCCTAGGGTGTAAATTATCGATAGTCCATATCTCGGAAACTATAAGAGATAATGCAATTTGGCAACCGGCAATGTAATTAGCATGCCGAATATTACTTGGAATGTGAATTGGAACGAAATCGCCAATAGATAAGACCATTTTACAATTTGGGCCCAAGTTAGAAGCAGAGCCTAAGGTGTAAATTATCGATAGTCCATATCTCGGAAACTATAAGAGATAATGCAATTTGGCAACCGGCAATGTAATTAGCATGCCGAAAATTACTTGGAATGTGAATTGGAACGAAATCGCCAATAGATAAGACCATTTTACAATTTGGGCCCAAGTTAGAAGCAGAGCCTAGGGTGTAAATTATCGATAGTCCATATCTCGAAAACTATAAGAGATAAGGCAATTTGGCAACCTGCATTTAATTAGCATGCCGAATATTACTTGGAATGTGAATTGGAACAAAATCGCCAACAGATAAGACCATTTTACAATTTGGGCCCAAGTTAGAAGCAGAGCCTAAGGTGTAAATTATTGATAGTCCATATCTCGGAAACTATAAGAGATAATGCAATTTGGCAACCGGCAATGTAATTAGCATGCCGAATATTACTTGGAATGTGAATTGGAACGAAATCGCCAATAGATAAGACCATTTTACAATTTGGGCCCAAGTTAGAAGCAGAGCCTAAGGAGTAAATTATCGATAGTCCATATCTCGGAAACTATAAGAGATAATGCAATTTGGCAACCGGCAATGTAATTAGCATGCCGAATATTACTTGGAATGTGAATTGGAACGAAATCGCCAATAGATAAGACCATTTTACAATTTGGGCCCAAGTTAGAAGCAGAGCCTAAGGAGTAAATTATCGATAGTCCATATCTCGGAAACTATAAGAGATAATGCAATTTGGCAACCGGCAATGTAATTAGCATGCCGAATATTACTTGGAATGTGAATTGGAACGAAATCGCCTATAGATAAGACCATTTTACAATTTGGGCCCAAGTTAGAAGCAGAGCCTAAAGTGTAAATTATCGATAGTCCATATCTCGGAAACTATAAGAGATAATGCAACTTGGCCACCGGCAATGTAATTAGCATGCCGAATATTACTTGGAATGTGAATTGGAACGAAATCGCCAATAGATAAGACCATTTTACAATATGGGCCCAAGTTAGAAGCAGAGCCTAAGGTGTAAATTATCGATAGTCCATATCTCGGAAACTATAAGAGATAATGCAACTTGGCCACCGGCAATGTAATTAGCATGCGGAATATTACTTGGAATGTGAATTGGAACGAAATCGCCAATAGATAAGATCATTTTACAATTTGGGCCCAAGTTAGAAGCAGAGCCTAAGGTGTAAATAATCGATAGTCCATATCTCGGAAACTATAAGAGATCATGCAATTTGGCAACCGGCAATGTAATTAGCATGCCGAATATTACTTGGAATGTGAATTGGAACGAAATCGCCAATAGATAAGACCATTTTACAATTTGGGCCCAAGTTAGAAGCAGAGCCTAAGGTGTAAATTATCGATAGTCCATATCTCGGAAACTATAAGAGATAATGCAATTTGGCAACCGGCAATGAAATTAGCATGCCGAATATTACTTGGAATGTGAATTGGAACGAAATCGCCAATAGATAAGACCATTTTACAATTTGGGCACAAGTTAGAAGCAGAGACTAAGGTGTAAATTATCGATAGTCCATATCTCGGAAACTATAAGAGGTAATGCAATTTGGCAACCGGCAATGTAATTAGCATGCCGAATATTACTTGGAATGTGAATTGGAACGAAATCGCCAATAGATAAGACCATTTTACAATATGGGCCCAAGTTAGAAGCAGAGCCTAAGGTGTAAATTATCGATAGTCCATATCTCGGAAACTATAAGAGATAATGCAACTTGGCCACCGGCAATGTAATTAGCATGCCGAATATTACTTGGAATGTGAATTGGAACGAAATCGCCAATAGATAAGGCCATTTTACAATTTGGGTCCAAGTTAGAAGCAGAGCCTAAGGTGTAAAGAATCGATAGTCCATATCTCGGAAACTATAAGAGATAATGCAATTTGGCAACCGGCAATGTAATTAGCATGCGGAATATTACTTGGAATGTGAATTGGAACGAAATCGCCAATAGATAAGATCATTTTACAATTTGGGCCCAAGTTAGAAGCAGAGCCTAAGGTGTAAATAATCGATAGTCCATATCTCGGAAACTATAAGAGATCATGCAATTCGGCAACCGGCAATGTAATTAGCATGCCGAATATTACTTGGAATCTGAATTGGAACGAAATCGCCAATAGATAAGACCATTTTACAATTTGGGCCCAAGTTAGAAGCAGAGCCTAAGGTGTAAATTATCGATAGTCCATATCTCGGAAACTATAAGAGATAATGCAATTTGGCAACCGGCAATGAAATTAGCATGCCGAATATTACTTGGAATGTGAATTGGAACGAAATCGCCAATAGATAAGACCATTTTACAATTTGGGCACAATTTAGAAGCAGAGCCTAAGGTGTAAATTATCGATAGTCCATATCTCGGAAACTATAAGAGATAATACAATTTGGCAACCGGCAATGTAATTAGCATGCAGAATATTACTTGGAATGTGAATTGGAACGAAATCGCCAATAGATAAGACCATTTTACAATTTGGGCCCAAGTTAGAAGCAGAGCTTAAGGTATAAATTATCGATAGTCCATATCTCGAAAACTATAAGAGATCATGCAATTTGGCAACCGGCAATGTAATTAGCATGCCGAATATTACTTGGAATGTGAATTGGAACGCAATCGCCAATAGATAAGACCATTTTACAATTTGGGCCCAAGTTAGAAGCAGAGCCTAAGGTGTAAATTATCGATAGTCCATATCTCGGAAACTATAAGAGATAATGCAATTTGGCAACCGGCAATGTAATTAGCATGCCGAATATTACTTGGAATGTGAATTGGAACGAAATCGCCAATAGATAAGACCATTTTACAATTTGGGCCCAAGTTAGAAGCAGAGCCTAAGGTGTAAATTATCGATAATCCATATCTCGGAAACTATAAGAGATAATGCAATTTGGCAACCGGCAATGTAATTAGCATGCCGAATATTACTTGGAATGTGAATTGGAACGAAATCGCCAATAGATAAGACCATTTTACAATTTGGGCCCAAGTTAGAAGCAGAGCCTAAGGTGTAAATTATCGATAATCCATATCTCGGAAACTATAAGAGATAATGCAATTTGGCAACCGGCAATGTAATTAGCATGCCGAATATTACTTGGAATGTGAATTGGAACGAAATCGCCAATAGATAAGACCATTTTACAATTTGGGCACAATTTAGAAGCAGAGCCTAAGGTGTAAATTATCGATAGTCCATATCTCGGAAACTATAAGAGATAATGCAATTTGGCAACCGGCAATGTAATTAGCATGCCGAATATTACTTGGAATGTGAATTGGAACGAAATCGCCAATAGATAAGACCATTTTACAATTTGGGCCCAAGTTAGAAGCAGAGCCTTAGGTGTAAATTATCGATAGTCCATATCTCGGAAACTATAAGAGATAATGCAACTTGGCCACCGGCAATGTAATTAGCATGCCGAATATTACTTGGAATGTGAATTGGAACGAAATCGCCAATAGATAAGGCCATTTTACAATTTGGGCCCAAGTTAGAAGCAGAGTCTAAGGTGTAAATTATCGATAGTCCGTATCTCGGAAACTATAAGAGATAATGCAATTTGGCAACCGGCAATGTAATTAGCATGCCGAATATTACTTGGAATGTGAATTGGAACGAGATCGCCAAAAGATAAGACCATTTTACAATTTGGGCCTAAGTTAGAAGCAGAGCCTAAGGTGTAAATTATCGATAGTCCATACCTCGGAAACTATAAGAGATAATGCAACTTGGCAACCGGCAATGTAATTAGCATGCCGAATATTACTTGGAATGTGAATTGGAACGAAATCGCCAATAGATAAGACCATTTTACAATTTGGACCCAAGTTAGAAGCAGAGCCTAAGGTGTAAATTATCGATAGTCCATATCTCGGAAACTATAAGAGATAATGCAATTTGGCAACCGGCAATGTAATTAGCATGCCGAATATTACTTGGAATGTGAATTGGAACGAAATCGCCAATAGATAAGACCATTTTACAATTTGGGCCCAAGTTAGAAGCAGAGCCTAAGGTGTAAATTATCGATAGTCCATATCTCGGAAACTATAAGAGATAATGCAATTTGGCAACCGGCAATGTAATTAGCATGCCGAATATTACTTGGAATGTGAATTGGAACGAAATCGCCAATAGATAAGACCATTTTACAATTTGGGCCCAAGTTAGAAGCAGAGCCTAAGGTGTAAATTATCGATAGTCCATATCTTGGAAACTATAAGAGATAATGCAACTTGGCCACCGGCAATGTAATTAGCATGCCGAATATTACTTGGAATGTGAATTGGAACGAAATCGCCAACAGATAAGACCATTTTACAATTTGGGCCCAAGTTAGAAGCAGAGCCTAAGGTGTAAATTATTGATAGTCCATATCTCGGAAACTATAAGAGATAATGCAATTTGGCAACCGGCAATGTAATTAGCATGCCGAATATTACTTGGAATGTGAATTGGAACGAAATCGCCAATAGATAAGACCATTTTACAATTTGGGCCCAAGTTAGAAGCAGAGCCTAGGGTGTAAATTATCGATAGTCCATATCTCGGAAACTATAAGAGATAATGCAATTTGGCAACCGGCAATGTAATTAGCATGCCGAATATTACTTGGAATGTGACTTGGAACGAAATCGCCAACAGATAAGACCATTTTACAATTTGGGCCCAAGTTAGAAGCAGAGCCTAAGGTGTAAATTATTGATAGTCCATATCTCGGAAACTATAAGAGATAATGCAATTTGGCAACCGGCAATGTAATTAGCATGCCGAATATTACTTGGAATGTGAATTGGAACGAAATCGCCAATAGATAAGACCATTTTACAATTTGGGCCCAAGTTAGAAGCAGAGCCTAAGGAGTAAATTATCGATAGTCCATATCTCGGAAACTCTAAGAGATAATGCAATTTGGCAACCGGCAATGTAATTAGCATGCCGAATATTACTTGGAATGTGAATTGGAACGAAATCGTCAATAGATAAGACCATTTTACAATTTGGGCCCAAGTTAGAAGCAGAGCCTAAGGTGTAAATTATCGATAGTCCATATCTCGGAAACTATAAGAGATAATGCAACTTGGCCACCGGCAATGTAATTAGCATGCCGAATATTACTTGGAATGTGAATTGGAACGAAATCGCCAATAGATAAGACCATTTTACAATTTGGGCCCAAGTTAGAAGCAGAGACTAAGGTGTAAATTATCGATAGTCCATATCTCGGAAACTATAAGAGATAATGCAATTTGGCAACCGGCAATGTAATCAGCATGCCGAATATTACTTGGAATGTGAATTGGAACGAAATCGCCAATAGATAAGACCATTTTACAATTTGGGCCCAAGTTAGAAGCAGAGCCTAAGGTGTAAATTATCGATAGTCCATATCTCGGAAACTATAAGAGAAAATGCAACTTGGCCACCGGCAATGTAATTAGCATGCCGAATATTACTTGGAATGTGAATTGGAACGAAATCGCCAATAGATAAGACCATTTTACAATTTGGGTCCAAGTTAGAAGCAGAGCCTAAGGTGTAAATAATCGATAGTCCATATCTCGGAAACTATAAGAGATAATGCAATTTGGCAACCGGCAATGTAATTAGCATGCCGAATATTACTTGGAATGTGAATTGGAACGAAATCGCCAATAGATAAGACCATTTTACAATTTGGGCCCAAGTTAGAAGCAGAGCCTAGGGTGTAAATTATCGATAGTCCATATCTCGAAAACTATAAGAGATAAGGCAATTTGGCAACCGGCATTTAATTAGCATGCCGAATATTACTTGGAATGTGAATTGGAACGAAATCGCCAACAGATAAGACCATTTTACAATTTGGGCCCAAGTTAGAAGCAGAGCCTAAGGTGTAAATTATTGATAGTCCATATCTCGGAAACTATAAGAGATAATGCAATTTGGCAACCGGCAATGTAATTAGCATGCCGAATATTACTTGGAATGTGAATTGGAACGAAATCGCCAATAGATAAGACCATTTTACAATTTGGGCCCAAGTTAGAAGCAGAGCCTAAGGAGTAAATTATCGATAGTCCATATCTCGGAAACTATAAGAGATAATGCAATTTGGCAACCGGCAATGTAATTAGCATGCCGAATATTACTTGGAATGTGAATTGGAACGAAATCGCCAATAGATAAGACCATTTTACAATTTGGGCCCAAGTTAGAAGCAGAGCCTAAAGTGTAAATTATCGATAGTCCATATCTCGGAAACTATAAGAGATAATGCAACTTGGCCACCGGCAATGTAATTAGCATGCCGAATATTACTTGGAATGTGAATTGGAACGAAATCGCCAATAGATAAGACCATTTTACAATTTGGGCCCAAGTTAGAAGCAGAGACTAAGGTGTAAATTATCGATAGTCCATATCTCGGAAACTATAAGAGATAATGCAATTTGGCAACCGGCAATGTAATTAGCATGTCGAATATTACTTGGAATGTGAATTGGAACGAAATCGCCAATAGATAAGACCATTTGACAATTTGGGCCCAAGTTAGAAGCAGAGCCTAAGGTGTAAATTATCGATAGTCCATATCTCGGAAACTATAAGAGATAATGCAACTTGGCCACCGGCAATGTAATTAGCATGCCGAATATTACTTGGAATGTGAATTGGAACGAAATCGCCAATAGATAAGACCATTTTACAATTTGGGTCCAAGTTAGAAGCAGAGCCTAAGGTGTAAATAATCGATAGTCCATATCTCGGAAACTATAAGAGATAATGCAAATTGGCAACCGGCAATGTAATTAGCATGCGGAATATTACTTGGAATGTGAATTGGAACGAAATCGCCAATAGATAAGATCATTTTACAATTTGGGCCCAAGTTAGAAGCAGAGCCTAAGGTGTAAATTATCGATAGTCCATATCTCGGAAACTATAAGAGATAATGCAATTTGGCAACCAGCAATGTAATTAGCATGCCTAATATTACTTGGAATGTGAATTGGAACGAAATCGCCAATAGATAAGACCATTTTACAATTTGGGCACAAGTTAGAAGCAGAGCCTAAGGTGTAAATTATCGATAGTCCATATCTCGGAAACTATAAGAGATAATGCAATTTGGCAACCGGCAATGTAATTAGCATGCCGAATATTACTTGGAATGTGAATTGGAACGAAATCGCCAATAGATAAGACCATTTTACAATTTGGGCCCAAGTTAGAAGCAGAGCCTAAGATGTAAATTATCGATAGTCCATATCTCGGAAACTATAAGAGATAATGCAATTTGGCAACCGGCAATGTAATTAGCATGCCGAATATTACTTGGAATGTGAATTGGAACGAAATCGCCAATAGATAAGACCATTTTACAATTTGGGCCCAAGTTAGAAGCAGAGCCTAAGGTGTAAATTATCGATAGTCCATATCTCGGAAACTATAAGAGATCATGCAATTTGGCAACCGGCAATGTAATTAGCATGCCGAATATTACTTGGAATGTGAATTAGAACGAAATCGCCAAAAGATAAGACCATTTTACAATTTGGGCATAAGTTAGAAGCAGAGCCTAAGGTGTAAATTATCGATAGTCCATACCTCGGAAACTATAAGAGATAATGCAACTTGGCCACCGGCAATGTAATTAGCATGCCGAATATTACTTGGAATGTGAATTGGAACGAAATCGCCAATAGATAAGACCATTTTACAATTTGGGCCCAAGTTAGAAGCAGAGCCTAAGGTGTAAATTATCGATAGTCCATATCTCGGAAACTATAAGAGATAATGCAATTTGGCAACCGGCAATGTAATTAGCATGCCGAATATTACTTGGAATGTGAATTGGAACGAAATCGCCAATAGATAAGACCATTTTACAATTTGGGCCCAAGTTAGAAGCAGAGCCTAGGGTGTAAATTATCGATAGTCCATATCTCGGAAACTATAAGAGATAATGCAATTTGGCAACCGGCAATGTAATTAGCATGCTGAATATTACTTGGAATGTGAATTGGAACGAAATCGCCAATAGATAAGACCATTTTACAATTTGGGCCCAAGTTAGAAGCAGAGCCTAAGGTGTAAATTATCGATAGTCCATATCTCGGAAACTATAAGAGATAATGCAATTTGGCAACCGGCAATGTAATTAGCATGCCGAATATTACTTGGAATGTGAATTGGAACGAAATCGCCAATAGATAAGACCATTTTACAATTTGGGCCCAAGTTAGAAGCAGAGCCTAAGGTGTAAATTATCGATAGTCCATATCTCGGAAACTATAAGAGATAATGCAATTTGGCAACCGGCAATGTAATTAGCATGCCGAATATTACTTGGAATGTGAATTGGAACGAAATCGCCAATAGATAAGACCATTTTACAATTTGGGCCCAAGTTAGAAGCAGAGCCTAAGGTGTAAATTATCGATAGTCCATATCTCGGAAACTATAAGAGATCATGCAATTTGGCAACCGGCAATGTAATTAGCATGCCGAATATTACTTGGAATGTGAATTAGAACGAAATCGCCAAAAGATAAGACCATTTTACAATTTGGGCATAAGTTAGAAGCAGAGCCTAAGGTGTAAATTATCGATAGTCCATACCTCGGAAACTATAAGAGATAATGCAACTTGGCCACCGGCAATGTAATTAGCATGCCGAATATTACTTGGAATGTGAATTGGAACGAAATCGCCAATAGATAAGACCATTTTACAATTTGGGCCCAAGTTAGAAGCAGAGCCTAAGGTGTAAATTATCGATAGTCCATATCTCGGAAACTATAAGAGATAATGCAATTTGGCAACCGGCAATGTAATTAGCATGCCGAATATTACTTGGAATGTGAATTGGAACGAAATCGCCAATAGATAAGACCATTTTACAATTTGGGCCCAAGTTAGAAGCAGAGCCTAGGGTGTAAATTATCGATAGTCCATATCTCGGAAACTATAAGAGATAATGCAATTTGGCAACCGGCAATGTAATTAGCATGCTGAATATTACTTGGAATGTGAATTGGAACGAAATCGCCAATAGATAAGACCATTTTACAATTTGGGCCCAAGTTAGAAGCAGAGCCTAAGGTGTAAATTATCGATAGTCCATATCTCGGAAACTATAAGAGATAATGCAATTTGGCAACCGGCAATGTAATTAGCATGCCGAATATTACTTGGAATGTGAATTGGAACGAAATCGCCAATAGATAAGACCATTTTACAATTTGGGCCCAAGTTAGAAGCAGAGCCTAAGGTGTAAATTATCGATAGTCCATATCTCGGAAACTATAAGAGATAATGCAATTTGGCAACCGGCAATGTAATTAGCATGCCGAAAATTACTTGGAATGTGAATTGGAACGAAATCGCCAATAGATAAGACCATTTTACAATTTGGGCCCAAGTTAGAAGCAGAGCCTAGGGTGTAAATTATCGATAGTCCATATCTCGAAAACTATAAGAGATAAGGCAATTTGGCAACCGGCATTTAATTAGCATGCCGAATATTACTTGGAATGTGAATTGGAATGAAATCGCCAACAGATAAGACCATTTTACAATTTGGGCCCAAGTTAGAAGCAGAGCCTAAGGAGTAAATTATCGATAGTCCATATCTCGGAAACTATAAGAGATAATGCAATTTGGCAACCGGCAATGTAATTAGCATGCCGAATATTACTTGGAATGTGAATTAGAACGAAATCGCCAATAGATAAGACCATTTTACAATTTGGGCCCAAGTTAGAAGCAGAGCCTAAAGTGTAAATTATCGATAGTCCATATCTCGGAAACTATAAGAGATAATGCAACTTGGCCACCGGCAATGTAATTAGCATGCCGAATATTACTTGGAATGTGAATTGGAACGAAATCGCCAATAGATAAGACCATTTTACAATTTGGGCACAAGTTAGAAGCAGAGACTAAGGTGTAAATTATCGATAGTCCATATCTCGGAAACTATAAGAGATAATGCAATTTGGCAACCGGCAATGTAATTAGCATGCCGAATATTACTTGGAATGTGAATTGGAACGAAATCGCCAACAGATAAGACCATTTTACAATTTGGGCCCAAGTTAGAAGCAGAGCCTAAGGTGTAAATTATTGATAGTCCATATCTCGGAAACTATAAGAGATAATGCAATTTGGCAACCGGCAATGTAATTAGCATGCCGAATATTACTTGGAATGTGAATTAGAACGAAATCGCCAATAGATAAGACCATTTTACAATTTGGGCCCAAGTTAGAAGCAGAGCCTAAAGTGTAAATTATCGATAGTCCATATCTCGGAAACTATAAGAGATAATGCAACTTGGCCACCGGCAATGTAATTAGCATGCCGAATATTACTTGGAATGTGAATTGGAACGAAATCGCCAATAGATAAGACCATTTTACAATTTGGGCACAAGTTAGAAGCAGAGCCTAAGGTGTAAATTATCGATAGTCCATATCTTGGAAACTATAAGAGATAATGCAACTTGGCCACCGGCAATGTAATTAGCATGCCGAATATTACTTGGAATGTGAATTGGAACGAAATCGCCAACAGATAAGACCATTTTACAATTTGGGCCCAAGTTAGAAGCAGAGCCTAAGGTGTAAATTATTGATAGTCCATATCTCGGAAACTATAAGAGATAATGCAATTTGGCAACCGGCAATGTAATTAGCATGCCGAAAATTACTTGGAATGTGAATTGGAACGAAATCGCCAATAGATAAGACCATTTTACAATTTGGGCCCAAGTTAGAAGCAGAGCCTAGGGTGTAAATTATCGATAGTCCATATCTCGAAAACTATAAGAGATAAGGCAATTTGGCAACCGGCATTTAATTAGCATGCCGAATATTACTTGGAATGTGAATTGGAATGAAATCGCCAACAGATAAGACCATTTTACAATTTGGGCCCAAGTTAGAAGCAGAGCCTAAGGAGTAAATTATCGATAGTCCATATCTCGGAAACTATAAGAGATAATGCAATTTGGCAACCGGCAATGTAATTAGCATGCCGAATATTACTTGGAATGTGAATTAGAACGAAATCGCCAATAGATAAGACCATTTTACAATTTGGGCCCAAGTTAGAAGCAGAGCCTAAAGTGTAAATTATCGATAGTCCATATCTCGGAAACTATAAGAGATAATGCAACTTGGCCACCGGCAATGTAATTAGCATGCCGAATATTACTTGGAATGTGAATTGGAACGAAATCGCCAATAGATAAGACCATTTTACAATTTGGGCACAAGTTAGAAGCAGAGACTAAGGTGTAAATTATCGATAGTCCATATCTCGGAAACTATAAGAGATAATGCAATTTGGCAACCGGCAATGTAATTAGCATGCCGAATATTACTTGGAATGTGAATTGGAACGAAATCGCCAACAGATAAGACCATTTTACAATTTGGGCCCAAGTTAGAAGCAGAGCCTAAGGTGTAAATTATTGATAGTCCATATCTCGGAAACTATAAGAGATAATGCAATTTGGCAACCGGCAATGTAATTAGCATGCCGAATATTACTTGGACTGTGAATTAGAACGAAATCGCCAATAGATAAGACCATTTTACAATTTGGGCCCAAGTTAGAAGCAGAGCCTAAAGTGTAAATTATCGATAGTCCATATCTCGGAAACTATAAGAGATAATGCAACTTGGCCACCGGCAATGTAATTAGCATGCCGAATATTACTTGGAATGTGAATTGGAACGAAATCGCCAATAGATAAGACCATTTTACAATTTGGGCACAAGTTAGAAGCAGAGCCTAAGGTGTAAATTATCGATAGTCCATATCTTGGAAACTATAAGAGATAATGCAACTTGGCCACCGGCAATGTAATTAGCATGCCGAATATTACTTGGAATGTGAATTGGAACGAAATCGCCAACAGATAAGACCATTTTACAATTTGGGCCCAAGTTAGAAGCAGAGCCTAAGGTGTAAATTATTGATAGTCCATATCTCGGAAACTATAAGAGATAATGCAATTTGGCAACCGGCAATGTAATTAGCATGCCGAATATTACTTGGAATGTGAATTGGAACGAAATCGCCAATAGATAAGACCATTTTACAATTTGGGCCCAAGTTGGAAGCAGAGCCTAGGGTGTAAATTATCGATAGTCCATATCTCGGAAACTATAAGAGATAATGCAATTTGGCAACCGGCAATGTAATTAGCATGCCGAATATTACTTGGAATGTGAATTGGAACGAAATCGCCAACAGATAAGACCATTTTACAATTTGGGCCCAAGTTAGAAGCAGAGCCTAAGGTGTAAATTATTGATAGTCCATATCTCGGAAACTATAAGAGATAATGCAATTTGGCAACCGGCAATGTAATTAGCATGCCGAATATTACTTGGAATGTGAATTAGAACGAAATCGCCAATAGATAAGACCATTTTACAATTTGGGCCCAAGTTAGAAGCAGAGCCTAAAGTGTAAATTATCGATAGTCCATATCTCGGAAACTATAAGAGATAATGCAACTTGGCCACCGGCAATGTAATTAGCATGCCGAATATTACTTGGAATGTGAATTGGAACGAAATCGCCAATAGATAAGACCATTTTACAATTTGGGCACAAGTTAGAAGCAGAGCCTAAGGTGTAAATTATCGATAGTCCATATCTTGGAAACTATAAGAGATAATGCAACTTGGCCACCGGCAATGTAATTAGCATGCCGAATATTACTTGGAATGTGAATTGGAACGAAATCGCCAACAGATAAGACCATTTTACAATTTGGGCCCAAGTTAGAAGCAGAGCCTAAGGTGTAAATTATTGATAGTCCATATCTCGGAAACTATAAGAGATAATGCAATTTGGCAACCGGCAATGTAATTAGCATGCCGAAAATTACTTGGAATGTGAATTGGAACGAAATCGCCAATAGATAAGACCATTTTACAATTTGGGCCCAAGTTAGAAGCAGAGCCTAGGGTGTAAATTATCGATAGTCCATATCTCGAAAACTATAAGAGATAAGGCAATTTGGCAACCGGCATTTAATTAGCATGCCGAATATTACTTGGAATGTGAATTGGAATGAAATCGCCAACAGATAAGACCATTTTACAATTTGGGCCCAAGTTAGAAGCAGAGCCTAAGGAGTAAATTATCGATAGTCCATATCTCGGAAACTATAAGAGATAATGCAATTTGGCAACCGGCAATGTAATTAGCATGCCGAATATTACTTGGAATGTGAATTAGAACGAAATCGCCAATAGATAAGACCATTTTACAATTTGGGCCCAAGTTAGAAGCAGAGCCTAAAGTGTAAATTATCGATAGTCCATATCTCGGAAACTATAAGAGATAATGCAACTTGGCCACCGGCAATGTAATTAGCATGCCGAATATTACTTGGAATGTGAATTGGAACGAAATCGCCAATAGATAAGACCATTTTACAATTTGGGCACAAGTTAGAAGCAGAGACTAAGGTGTAAATTATCGATAGTCCATATCTCGGAAACTATAAGAGATAATGCAATTTGGCAACCGGCAATGTAATTAGCATGCCGAATATTACTTGGAATGTGAATTGGAACGAAATCGCCAACAGATAAGACCATTTTACAATTTGGGCCCAAGTTAGAAGCAGAGCCTAAGGTGTAAATTATTGATAGTCCATATCTCGGAAACTATAAGAGATAATGCAATTTGGCAACCGGCAATGTAATTAGCATGCCGAATATTACTTGGAATGTGAATTAGAACGAAATCGCCAATAGATAAGACCATTTTACAATTTGGGCCCAAGTTAGAAGCAGAGCCTAAAGTGTAAATTATCGATAGTCCATATCTCGGAAACTATAAGAGATAATGCAACTTGGCCACCGGCAATGTAATTAGCATGCCGAATATTACTTGGAATGTGAATTGGAACGAAATCGCCAATAGATAAGACCATTTTACAATTTGGGCACAAGTTAGAAGCAGAGCCTAAGGTGTAAATTATCGATAGTCCATATCTTGGAAACTATAAGAGATAATGCAACTTGGCCACCGGCAATGTAATTAGCATGCCGAATATTACTTGGAATGTGAATTGGAACGAAATCGCCAACAGATAAGACCATTTTACAATTTGGGCCCAAGTTAGAAGCAGAGCCTAAGGTGTAAATTATTGATAGTCCATATCTCGGAAACTATAAGAGATAATGCAATTTGGCAACCGGCAATGTAATTAGCATGCCGAATATTACTTGGAATGTGAATTGGAACGAAATCGCCAATAGATAAGACCATTTTACAATTTGGGCCCAAGTTGGAAGCAGAGCCTAGGGTGTAAATTATCGATAGTCCATATCTCGGAAACTATAAGAGATAATGCAATTTGGCAACCGGCAATGTAATTAGCATGCCGAATATTACTTGGAATGTGAACGAAATCGCCAACAGATAAGACCATTTTACAATTTGGGCCCATGTTAGAAGCAGAGCCTAAGGTGTAAATTATTGATAGTCCATATCTCGGAAACTATAAGAGGTAATGCAATTTGGCAACCGGCAATGTAATTAGCATGCCGAATATTACTTGGAATGTGAATTGGAACGAAATCGCCAATAGATAAGACCATTTTACAATTTGGGCCCAAGTTAGAAGCAGAGTCTAAGGTGTAAATTATCGATAGTCCATATCTCGGAAACTATAAGAGATAATGCAATTTGGCAACCGGCAATGTAATTAGCATGCCGAATATTACTTGGAATGTGAATTGGAACGAAATCGCCAATTGATAAGACCATTTTACAATTTGGGCCCAAGTTAGAAGCAGAGCCTAAGGTGTAAATTATTGAAAGTCCATATCTCGGAAACTATAAGAGATAATGCAATTTGGCAACCGGCAATGTAATTAGCATGCCGAATATTACTTGGAATGTGAATTGGAACGAAATCGCCAATAGATAAGACCATTTTACAATTTGGGCCCAAGTTAGAAGCAGAGCCTAAGGAGTAAATTATCGATAGTCCATATCTCGGAAACTCTAAGAGATAATGCAATTTGGCAACCGGCAATGTAATTAGCATGCCGAATATTACTTGGAATGTGAATTGGAACGAAATCGTCAATAGATAAGACCATTTTACAATTTGGGCCCAAGTTAGAAGCAGAGCCTAAGGTGTAAATTATCGATAGTCCATATCTCGGAAACTATAAGAGATAATGCAACTTGGCCACCGGCAATGTAATTAGCATGCCAAATATTACTTGGAATGTGAATTGGAACGAAATCGCCAATAGATAAGACCATTTTACAATTTGGGCCCAAGTTAGAAGCAGAGACTAAGGTGTAAATTATCGATAGTCCATATCTCGGAAACTATAAGAGATAATGCAATTTGGCAACCGGCAATGTAATCAGCATGCCGAATATTACTTGGAATGTGAATTGGAACGAAATCGCCAATAGATAAGACCATTTTACAATTTGGGCCCAAGTTAGAAGCAGAGCCTAAGGTGTAAATTATCGATAGTCCATATCTCGGAAACTATAAGAGAAAATGCAACTTGGCCACCGGCAATGTAATTAGCATGCCGAATATTACTTGGAATGTGAATTGGAACGAAATCGCCAATAGATAAGACCATTTTACAATTTGGGTCCAAGTTAGAAGCAGAGCCTAAGGTGTAAATAATCGATAGTCCATATCTCGGAAACTATAAGAGATAATGCAATTTGGCAACCGGCAATGTAATTAGCATGCCGAATATTACTTGGAATGTGAATTGGAACGAAATCGCCAATAGATAAGACCATTTTACAATTTGGGCCCAAGTTAGAAGCAGAGCCTAGGGTGTAAATTATCGATAGTCCATATCTCGAAAACTATAAGAGATAAGGCAATTTGGCAACCGGCATTTAATTAGCATGCCGAATATTACTTGGAATGTGAATTGGAACGAAATCGCCAACAGATAAGACCATTTTACAATTTGGGCCCAAGTTAGAAGCAGAGCCTAAGGTGTAAATTATTGATAGTCCATATCTCGGAAACTATAAGAGATAATGCAATTTGGCAACCGGCAATGTAATTAGCATGCCGAATATTACTTGGAATGTGAATTGGAACGAAATCGCCAATAGATAAGACCATTTTACAATTTGGGCCCAAGTTAGAAGCAGAGCCTAAGGAGTAAATTATCGATAGTCCATATCTCGGAAACTATAAGAGATAATGCAATTTGGCAACCGGCAATGTAATTAGCATGCCGAATATTACTTGGAATGTGAATTGGAACGAAATCGCCAATAGATAAGACCATTTTACAATTTGGGCCCAAGTTAGAAGCAGAGCCTAAAGTGTAAATTATCGATAGACCATATCTCGGAAACTATAAGAGATAATGCAACTTGGCCACGGGCAATGTAATTAGCATGCCGAATATTACTTGGAATGTGAATTGGAACGAAATCGCCAATAGCTAAGACCATTTTACAATTTGGGTCCAAGTTAGAAGCAGAGCCTAAGGTGTAAATAATCGGTAGTCCATATCTCGGAAACTATAAGAGATAATGCAACTTGGCCACCGGCAATGTAATTAGCATGCCGAATATTACTTGGAATGTGAATTGGAACGAAATCGCCAATAGATAAGACCATTTTACAATTTGGGCCCAAGTTAGAAGCAGAGACTAAGGTGTAAATTATCGATAGTCCATATCTCGGAAACTATAAGAGATAATGCAATTTGGCAACCGGCAATGTAATTAGCATGTCGAATATTACTTGGAATGTGAATTGGAACGAAATCGCCAATAGCTAAGACCATTTTACAATTTGGGTCCAAGTTAGAAGCAGAGCCTAAGGTGTAAATAATCGATAGTCCATATCTCGGAAACTATAAGAGATAATGCAACTTGGCCACCGGCAATGTAATTAGCATGCCGAATATTACTTGGAATGTGAATTGGAACGAAATCGCCAATAGATAAGACCATTTGACAATTTGGGCCCAAGTTAGAAGCAGAGCCTAAGGTGTAAATTATCGATAGTCCATATCTCGGAAACTATAAGAGATAATGCAACTTGGCCACCGGCAATGTAATTAGCATGCCGAATATTACTTGGAATGTGAATTGGAACGAAATCGCCAATAGATAAGACCATTTTACAATTTGGGTCCAAGTTAGAAGCAGAGCCTAAGGTGTAAATAATCGATAGTCCATATCTCGGAAACTATAAGAGATAATGCAATTTGGCAACCGGCAATGTAATTAGCATGCGGAATATTATTTGGAATGTGAATTGGAACGAAATCGCCAATAGATAAGATCATTTTACAATTTGGGCCCAAGTTAGAAGCAGAGCC
The DNA here is from genome assembly GCF_030347505.1 of Rhynchophorus ferrugineus. Lineage (NCBI taxonomy): Eukaryota > Metazoa > Arthropoda > Insecta > Coleoptera > Curculionidae > Rhynchophorus > Rhynchophorus ferrugineus. The sequence goes on from NW_027472590.1 coordinate 19,299,025, forward strand.
TAAGGTGTAAATTATCGATAGTCCATATCTCGGAAACTATAAGAGATAATGCAATTTGGCAACCAGCAATGTAATTAGCATGCCTAATATTACTTGGAATGTGAATTGGAACGAAATCGCCAATAGATAAGACCATTTTACAATTTGGGCACAAGTTAGAAGCAGAGCCTAAGGTGTAAATTATCGATAGTCCATATCTCGGAAACTATAAGAGATAATGCAATTTGGCAACCGGCAATGTAATTAGCATGCCGAATATTACTTGGAATGTGAATTGGAACGAAATCGCCAATAGATAAGACCATTTTACAATTTGGGCCCAAGTTAGAAGCAGAGCCTAAGATGTAAATTATCGATAGTCCATATCTCGGAAACTATAAGAGATAATGCAATTTGGCAACCGGCAATGTAATTAGCATGCCGAATATTACTTGGAATGTGAATTGGAACGAAATCGCCAATAGATAAGACCATTTTACAATTTGGGCCCAAGTTAGAAGCAGAGCCTAAGGTGTAAATTATCGATAGTCCATATCTCGGAAACTATAAGAGATCATGCAATTTGGCAACCGGCAATGTAATTAGCATGCCGAATATTACTTGGAATGTGAATTAGAACGAAATCGCCAAAAGATAAGACCATTTTACAATTTGGGCATAAGTTAGAAGCAGAGCCTAAGGTGTAAATTATCGATAGTCCATACCTCGGAAACTATAAGAGATAATGCAACTTGGCCACCGGCAATGTAATTAGCATGCCGAATATTACTTGGAATGTGAATTGGAACGAAATCGCCAATAGATAAGACCATTTTACAATTTGGGCCCAAGTTAGAAGCAGAGCCTAAGGTGTAAATTATCGATAGTCCATATCTCGGAAACTATAAGAGATAATGCAATTTGGCAACCGGCAATGTAATTAGCATGCCGAATATTACTTGGAATGTGAATTGGAACGAAATCGCCAATAGATAAGACCATTTTAAAATTTGGGCCCAAGTTAGAAGCAGAGCCTAGGGTGTAAATTATCGATAGTCCATATCTCGGAAACTATAAGAGATAATGCAATTTGGCAACCGGCAATGTAATTAGCATGCCGAATATTACTTGGAATGTGAATTGGAACGAAATCGCCAATAGATAAGGCCATTTTACAATTTGGGCCCAAGTTAGAAGCAGAGCCTAAGGTGTAAATTATCGATAGTCCATATCTCGGAAACTATAAGAGATAATGCAATTTGGCAACCGGCAATGTAATTAGCATGCCGAATATTACTTGGAATGTGAATTGGAACGAAATCGCCAATAGATAAGACCATTTTACAATTTGGGCCCAAGTTAGAAGCAGAGCCTAAGGTGTAAATTATCGATAGTCCATATCTCGGAAACTATAAGAGATAATGCAATTTGGCAACCGGCAATGTAATTAGCATGCCGAAAATTACTTGGAATGTGAATTGGAACGAAATCGCCAATAGATAAGACCATTTTACAATTTGGGCCCAAGTTAGAAGCAGAGCCTAGCGTGTAAATTATCGATAGTCCATATCTCGAAAACTATAAGAGATAAGGCAATTTGGCAACCGGCATTTAATTAGCATGCCGAATATTACTTGGAATGTGAATTGGAATGAAATCGCCAACAGATAAGACCATTTTACAATTTGGGCCCAAGTTAGAAGCAGAGCCTAAGGAGTAAATTATCGATAGTCCATATCTCGGAAACTATAAGAGATAATGCAATTTGGCAACCGGCAATGTAATTAGCATGCCGAATATTACTTGGAATGTGAATTAGAACGAAATCGCCAATAGATAAGACCATTTTACAATTTGGGCCCAAGTTAGAAGCAGAGCCTAAAGTGTAAATTATCGATAGTCCATATCTCGGAAACTATAAGAGATAATGCAACTTGGCCACCGGCAATGTAATTAGCATGCCGAATATTACTTGGAATGTGAATTGGAACGAAATCGCCAATAGATAAGACCATTTTACAATTTGGGCACAAGTTAGAAGCAGAGACTAAGGTGTAAATTATCGATAGTCCATATCTCGGAAACTATAAGAGATAATGCAATTTGGCAACCGGCAATGTAATTAGCATGCCGAATATTACTTGGAATGTGAATTGGAACGAAATCGCCAATAGATAAGACCATTTTACAATATGGGCCCAAGTTAGAAGCAGAGCCTAAGGTGTAAATTATCGATAGTCCATATCTCGGAAACTATAAGAGATAATGCAACTTGGCCACCGGCAATGTAATTAGCATGCCGAATATTACTTGGAATGTGAATTGGAACGAAATCGCCAATAGATAAGGCCATTTTACAATTTGGGTCCAAGTTAGAAGCAGAGCCTAAGGTGTAAATAATCGATAGTCCATATCTCGGAAACTATAAGAGATAATGCAATTTGGCAACCGGCAATGTAATTAGCATGCGGAATATTACTTGGAATGTGAATTGGAACGAAATCGCCAATAGATAAGATCATTTTACAATTTGGGCCCAAGTTAGAAGCAGAGCCTAAGGTGTAAATTATCGATAGTCCATATCTCGGAAACTATAAGAGATAATGCAATTTGGCAACCAGCAATGTAATTAGCATGCCTAATATTACTTGGAATGTGAATTGGAACGAAATCGCCAATAGATAAGACCATTTTACAATTTGGGCACAATTTAGAAGCAGAGCCTAAGGTGTAAATTATCGATAGTCCATTTCTCGGAAACTATAAGAGATAATACAATTTGGCAACCGGCAATGTAATTAGCATGCCGAATATTACTTGGAATGTGAATTGGAACGAAATCGCCAATAGATAAGACCATTTTACAATTTGGGCCCAAGTTAGAAGCAGAGCCTAAGGTGTAAATTATCGATAGTCCATATCTCGGAAACTATAAGAGATCATGCAATTTGGCAACCGGCAATGTAATTAGCATGCCGAATATTACTTGGAATGTGAATTAGAACGAAATCGCCAAAAGATAAGACCATTTTACAATTTGGGCATAAGTTAGAAGCAGAGCCTAAGGTGTAAATTATCGATAGTCCATACCTCGGAAACTATAAGAGATAATGCAACTTGGCCACCGGCAATGTAATTAGCATGCCGAATATTACTTGGAATGTGAATTGGAACGAAATCGCCAATAGATAAGACCATTTTACAATTTGGGCCCAAGTTAGAAGCAGAGCCTAAGGTGTAAATTATCGATAGTCCATATCTCGGAAACTATAAGAGATAATGCAATTTGGCAACCGGCAATGTAATTAGCATGCCGAATATTACTTGGAATGTGAATTGGAACGAAATCGCCAATAGATAAGACCATTTTACAATTTGGGCCCAAGTTAGAAGCAGAGCCTAGGGTGTAAATTATCGATAGTCCATATCTCGGAAACTATAAGAGATAATGCAATTTGGCAACCGGCAATGTAATTAGCATGCCGAATATTACTTGGAATGTGAATTGGAACGAAATCGCCAATAGATAAGACCATTTTACAATTTGGGCCCAAGTTAGAAGCAGAGCCTAAGGTGTAAATTATCGATAGTCCATATCTCGGAAACTATAAGAGATAATGCAATTTGGCAACCGGCAATGTAATTAGCATGCCGAAAATTACTTGGAATGTGAATTGGAACGAAATCGCCAATAGATAAGACCATTTTACAATTAGGGCCCAAGTTAGAAGCAGAGCCTAAGGTGTAAATTATCGATAGTCCATATCTCGGAAACTATAAGAGATAATGCAATTTGGCAACCGGCAATGTAATTAGCATGCCGAATATTACTTGGAATGTGAATTGGAACGAAATCGCCAATAGATAAGACCATTTTACAATTTGGGCCCAAGTTAGAAGCAGAGCCTAAGGTGTAAATTATCGATAGTCCATATCTCGGAAACTATAAGAGATAATGCAATTTGGCAACCGGCAATGTAATTAGCATGCCGAAAATTACTTGGAATGTGAATTGGAACGAAATCGCCAATAGATAAGACCATTTTACAATTAGGGCCCAAGTTGGAAGCAGAGCCTAGGGTGTAAATTATCGATAGTCCATATCTCGGAAACTATAAGAGATAATGCAATTTGGCAACCGGCAATGTAATTAGCATGCCGAATATTACTTGGAATGTGAATTGGAACGAAATCGCCAACAGATAAGACCATTTTACAATTTGGGCCCATGTTAGAAGCAGAGCCTAAGGTGTAAATTATTGATAGTCCATATCTCGGAAACTATAAGAGATAATGCAATTTGGCAACCGGCAATGTAATTAGCATGCCGAATATTACTTGGAATGTGAATTGGAACGAAATCGCCAATAGATAAGACCATTTTACAATTTGGGCCCAAGTTAGAAGCAGAGTCTAAGGTGTAAATTATCGATAGTCCCATATCTCGGAAACTATAAGAGATAATGCAATTTGGCAACCGGCAATGTAATTAGCATGCCGAATATTACTTGGAATGTGAATTGGAACGAAATCGCCAATTGATAAGACCATTTTACAATTTGGGCCCAAGTTAGAAGCAGAGCCTAAGGTGTAAATTATTGAAAGTCCATATCTCGGAAACTATAAGAGATAATGCAATTTGGCAACCGGCAATGTAATTAGCATGCCGAATATTACTTGGAATGTGAATTGGAACGAAATCGCCAATAGATAAGACCATTTTACAATTTGGGCCCAAGTTAGAAGCAGAGCCTAAGGAGTAAATTATCGATAGTCCATATCTCGGAAACTCTAAGAGATAATGCAATTTGGCAACCGGCAATGTAATTAGCATGCCGAATATTACTTGGAATGTGAATTGGAACGAAATCGTCAATAGATAAGACCATTTTACAATTTGGGCCCAAGTTAGAAGCAGAGCCTAAGGTGTAAATTATCGATAGTCCATATCTCGGAAACTATAAGAGATAATGCAACTTGGCCACCGGCAATGTAATTAGCATGCCGAATATTACTTGGAATGTGAATTGGAACGAAATCGCCAATAGATAAGACCATTTTACAATTTGGGCCCAAGTTAGAAGCAGAGACTAAGGTGTAAATTATCGATAGTCCATATCTCGGAAACTATAAGAGATAATGCAATTTGGCAACCGGCAATGTAATCAGCATGCCGAATATTACTTGGAATGTGAATTGGAACGAAATCGCCAATAGATAAGACCATTTTACAATTTGGGCCCAAGTTAGAAGCAGAGCCTAAGGTGTAAATTATCGATAGTCCATATCTCGGAAACTATAAGAGAAAATGCAACTTGGCCACCGGCAATGTAATTAGCATGCCGAATATTACTTGGAATGTGAATTGGAACGAAATCGCCAATAGATAAGACCATTTTACAATTTGGGTCCAAGTTAGAAGCAGAGCCTAAGGTGTAAATAATCGATAGTCCATATCTCGGAAACTATAAGAGATAATGCAATTTGGCAACCGGCAATGTAATTAGCATGCCGAATATTACTTGGAATGTGAATTGGAACGAAATCGCCAATAGATAAGACCATTTTACAATTTGGGCCCAAGTTAGAAGCAGAGCCTAGGGTGTAAATTATCGATAGTCCATATCTCGAAAACTATAAGAGATAAGGCAATTTGGCAACCGGCATTTAATTAGCATGCCGAATATTACTTGGAATGTGAATTGGAACGAAATCGCCAACAGATAAGACCATTTTACAATTTGGGCCCAAGTTAGAAGCAGAGCCTAAGGTGTAAATTATTGATAGTCCATATCTCGGAAACTATAAGAGATAATGCAATTTGGCAACCGGCAATGTAATTAGCATGCCGAATATTACTTGGAATGTGAATTGGAACGAAATCGCCAATAGATAAGACCATTTTACAATTTGGGCCCAAGTTAGAAGCAGAGCCTAAGGAGTAAATTATCGATAGTCCATATCTCGGAAACTATAAGAGATAATGCAATTTGGCAACCGGCAATGTAATTAGCATGCCGAATATTACTTGGAATGTGAATTGGAACGAAATCGCCAATAGATAAGACCATTTTACAATTTGGGCCCAAGTTAGAAGCAGAGCCTAAAGTGTAAATTATCGATAGTCCATATCTCGGAAACTATAAGAGATAATGCAACTTGGCCACGGGCAATGTAATTAGCATGCCGAATATTACTTGGAATGTGAATTGGAACGAAATCGCCAATAGCTAAGACCATTTTACAATTTGGGTCCAAGTTAGAAGCAGAGCCTAAGGTGTAAATAATCGATAGTCCATATCTCGGAAACTATAAGAGATAATGCAACTTGGCCACCGGCAATGTAATTAGCATGCCGAATATTACTTGGAATGTGAATTGGAACGAAATCGCCAATAGATAAGACCATTTTACAATTTGGGCCCAAGTTAGAAGCAGAGACTAAGGTGTAAATTATCGATAGTCCATATCTCGGAAACTATAAGAGATAATGCAATTTGGCAACCGGCAATGTAATTAGCATGTCGAATATTACTTGGAATGTGAATTGGAACGAAATCGCCAATAGCTAAGACCATTTTACAATTTGGGTCCAAGTTAGAAGCAGAGCCTAAGGTGTAAATAATCGATAGTCCATATCTCGGAAACTATAAGAGATAATGCAACTTGGCCACCGGCAATGTAATTAGCATGCCGAATATTACTTGGAATGTGAATTGGAACGAAATCGCCAATAGATAAGACCATTTGACAATTTGGGCCCAAGTTAGAAGCAGAGCCTAAGGTGTAAATTATCGATAGTCCATATCTCGGAAACTATAAGAGATAATGCAACTTGGCCACCGGCAATGTAATTAGCATGCCGAATATTACTTGGAATGTGAATTGGAACGAAATCGCCAATAGATAAGACCATTTTACAATTTGGGTCCAAGTTAGAAGCAGAGCCTAAGGTGTAAATAATCGATAGTCCATATCTCGGAAACTATAAGAGATAATGCAATTTGGCAACCGGCAATGTAATTAGCATGCGGAATATTATTTGGAATGTGAATTGGAACGAAATCGCCAATAGATAAGATCATTTTACAATTTGGGCCCAAGTTAGAAGCAGAGCCTAAGGTGTAAATTATCGATAGTCTATATCTCGGAAACTATAAGAGATAATGCAATTTGGCAACCAGCAATGTAATTAGCATGCCTAATATTACTTGGAATGTGAATTGGAACGAAATCGCCAATAGATAAGACCATTTTACAATTTGGGCACAAGTTAGAAGCAGAGCCTAAGGTGTAAATTATCGATAGTCCATATCTCGGAAACTATAAGAGATAATGCAATTTGGCAACCGGCAATGTAATTAGCATGCCGAATATTACTTGGAATGTGAATTGGAACGAAATCGCCAATAGATAAGACCATTTTACAATTTGGGCCCAAGTTAGAAGCAGAGCCTAAGATGTAAATTATCGATAGTCCATATCTCGGAAACTATAAGAGATAATGCAATTTGGCAACCGGCAATGTAATTAGCATGCCGAATATTACTTGGAATGTGAATTGGAACGAAATCGCCAATAGATAAGACCATTTTACAATTTGGGCCCAAGTTAGAAGCAGAGCCTAAGGTGTAAATTATCGATAGTCCATATCTCGGAAACTATAAGAGATCATGCAATTTGGCAACCGGCAATGTAATTAGCATGCCGAATATTACTTGGAATGTGAATTAGAACGAAATCGCCAAAAGATAAGACCATTTTACAATTTGGGCATAAGTTAGAAGCAGAGCCTAAGGTGTAAATTATCGATAGTCCATACCTCGGAAACTATAAGAGATAATGCAACTTGGCCACCGGCAATGTAATTAGCATGCCGAATATTACTTGGAATGTGAATTGGAACGAAATCGCCAATAGATAAGACCATTTTACAATTTGGGCCCAAGTTAGAAGCAGAGCCTAAGGTGTAAATTATCGATAGTCCATATCTCGGAAACTATAAGAGATAATGCAATTTGGCAACCGGCAATGTAATTAGCATGCCGAATATTACTTGGAATGTGAATTGGAACGAAATCGCCAATAGATAAGACCATTTTAAAATTTGGGCCCAAGTTAGAAGCAGAGCCTAGGGTGTAAATTATCGATAGTCCATATCTCGGAAACTATAAGAGATAATGCAATTTGGCAACCGGCAATGTAATTAGCATGCCGAATATTACTTGGAATGTGAATTGGAACGAAATCGCCAATAGATAAGGCCATTTTACAATTTGGGCCCAAGTTAGAAGCAGAGCCTAAGGTGTAAATTATCGATAGTCCATATCTCGGAAACTATAAGAGATAATGCAATTTGGCAACCGGCAATGTAATTAGCATGCCGAATATTACTTGGAATGTGAATTGGAACGAAATCGCCAATAGATAAGACCATTTTACAATTTGGGCCCAAGTTAGAAGCAGAGCCTAAGGTGTAAATTATCGATAGTCCATATCTCGGAAACTATAAGAGATAATGCAATTTGGCAACCGGCAATGTAATTAGCATGCCGAAAATTACTTGGAATGTGAATTGGAACGAAATCGCCAATAGATAAGACCATTTTACAATTTGGGCCCAAGTTAGAAGCAGAGCCTAGCGTGTAAATTATCGATAGTCCATATCTCGAAAACTATAAGAGATAAGGCAATTTGGCAACCGGCATTTAATTAGCATGCCGAATATTACTTGGAATGTGAATTGGAATGAAATCGCCAACAGATAAGACCATTTTACAATTTGGGCCCAAGTTAGAAGCAGAGCCTAAGGAGTAAATTATCGATAGTCCATATCTCGGAAACTATAAGAGATAATGCAATTTGGCAACCGGCAATGTAATTAGCATGCCGAATATTACTTGGAATGTGAATTAGAACGAAATCGCCAATAGATAAGACCATTTTACAATTTGGGCCCAAGTTAGAAGCAGAGCCTAAAGTGTAAATTATCGATAGTCCATATCTCGGAAACTATAAGAGATAATGCAACTTGGCCACCGGCAATGTAATTAGCATGCCGAATATTACTTGGAATGTGAATTGGAACGAAATCGCCAATAGATAAGACCATTTTACAATTTGGGCACAAGTTAGAAGCAGAGACTAAGGTGTAAATTATCGATAGTCCATATCTCGGAAACTATAAGAGATAATGCAATTTGGCAACCGGCAATGTAATTAGCATGCCGAATATTACTTGGAATGTGAATTGGAACGAAATCGCCAATAGATAAGACCATTTTACAATATGGGCCCAAGTTAGAAGCAGAGCCTAAGGTGTAAATTATCGATAGTCCATATCTCGGAAACTATAAGAGATAATGCAACTTGGCCACCGGCAATGTAATTAGCATGCCGAATATTACTTGGAATGTGAATTGGAACGAAATCGCCAATAGATAAGGCCATTTTACAATTTGGGTCCAAGTTAGAAGCAGAGCCTAAGGTGTAAATAATCGATAGTCCATATCTCGGAAACTATAAGAGATAATGCAATTTGGCAACCGGCAATGTAATTAGCATGCGGAATATTACTTGGAATGTGAATTGGAACGAAATCGCCAATAGATAAGATCATTTTACAATTTGGGCCCAAGTTAGAAGCAGAGCCTAAGGTGTAAATTATCGATAGTCCATATCTCGGAAACTATAAGAGATAATGCAATTTGGCAACCAGCAATGTAATTAGCATGCCTAATATTACTTGGAATGTGAATTGGAACGAAATCGCCAATAGATAAGACCATTTTACAATTTGGGCACAATTTAGAAGCAGAGCCTAAGGTGTAAATTATCGATAGTCCATTTCTCGGAAACTATAAGAGATAATACAATTTGGCAACCGGCAATGTAATTAGCATGCCGAATATTACTTGGAATGTGAATTGGAACGAAATCGCCAATAGATAAGACCATTTTACAATTTGGGCCCAAGTTAGAAGCAGAGCCTAAGGTGTAAATTATCGATAGTCCATATCTCGGAAACTATAAGAGATCATGCAATTTGGCAACCGGCAATGTAATTAGCATGCCGAATATTACTTGGAATGTGAATTAGAACGAAATCGCCAAAAGATAAGACCATTTTACAATTTGGGCATAAGTTAGAAGCAGAGCCTAAGGTGTAAATTATCGATAGTCCATACCTCGGAAACTATAAGAGATAATGCAACTTGGCCACCGGCAATGTAATTAGCATGCCGAATATTACTTGGAATGTGAATTGGAACGAAATCGCCAATAGATAAGACCATTTTACAATTTGGGCCCAAGTTAGAAGCAGAGCCTAAGGTGTAAATTATCGATAGTCCATATCTCGGAAACTATAAGAGATAATGCAATTTGGCAACCGGCAATGTAATTAGCATGCCGAATATTACTTGGAATGTGAATTGGAACGAAATCGCCAATAGATAAGACCATTTTACAATTTGGGCCCAAGTTAGAAGCAGAGCCTAGGGTGTAAATTATCGATAGTCCATATCTCGGAAACTATAAGAGATAATGCAATTTGGCAACCGGCAATGTAATTAGCATGCCGAATATTACTTGGAATGTGAATTGGAACGAAATCGCCAATAGATAAGACCATTTTACAATTTGGGCCCAAGTTAGAAGCAGAGCCTAAGGTGTAAATTATCGATAGTCCATATCTCGGAAACTATAAGAGATAATGCAATTTGGCAACCGGCAATGTAATTAGCATGCCGAAAATTACTTGGAATGTGAATTGGAACGAAATCGCCAATAGATAAGACCATTTTACAATTAGGGCCCAAGTTAGAAGCAGAGCCTAAGGTGTAAATTATCGATAGTACATATCTCGGAAACTATAAGAGACAATACAACTTGGCCACCGGCAATGTAATTAGCATGCCGAATATTACTTGGAATGTGAATTGGAACGAAATCGCCAATAGATAAGACCATTTTACAATTTGGGCCCAAGTTAGAAGCAGAGACTAAGGTGTAAATTATCGATAGTCCATATCTCGAAAACTATAAGCGATAATGCAATTTGGCAACCGGCAATGTAATTAGCATGCCGAATATTACTTGGAATGTGAATTGGAACGAAATCGCCAATAGATAAGACCATTTTAAAATTTGGGCCCAATTTAGAAGCAGAGCCTAAGGTGTAAATTATCGATAGTCCATATCTCGGAAACTATAAGAGATAATGCAATTTGGCATCCGGCAATGTAATTAGCATGCCGAATATTACTTGGAATGTGAATTGGAACGAAATCGCCAATAGATAAGACCATTTAACAATTTGGGCCCAAGTTAGAAGCAGAGCCTAAGGTGTAAATTATCGATAGTCCATATCTCGGAAACTATAAGATATAATGCAATTTGGCAACCGGCAATGTAATTAGCATGCCGAATATTACTTGGAGTGTGAATTTTAACGAAATCGCCAATAGATAAGACCATTTTACAATTTGGGCCCAAGTTAGAAGCAGAGCCTAAGGTGTAAATTATCGATAGTCCGTATCTCGGAAACTATAAGAGATAATGCAATTTGGCAAACGGCAATGTAATTAGCATGCCGAATATTACTTGGAATGTGAATTGGAACGAAATTGCCAATAGATAAGACCATTTTACAATTTGGGCCCAAGTTAGAAGCAGAGCCTAAGGTGTAAATTAACGATAGTCCATATCTTGGAAACTATAAGAGATAATGCAATTTGGCAACCGGCAATGTAATTAGCATGCCGAATATTGCTTGGAATGTGAATTGGAACGAAATCGCTAATATATAAGACCATTTTACAATTTGGGCACAAGTTAGAAGCAGAGCCTAAGGTGTAAATATTCGATAGTCCATATCTCGGAAACTATAAGAGATAATGCAATTTGGCAACCGGCAATGTAATTAGCATGCCGAATATTACTTTGAATACAAATTGGAACGAAATCGCCAATACACAAGACCATTTTACAATTTGGGCCCAAGTTAGGAGCAGAGCCTAAGATGTAAAATTTCGATACTCCATATCTCGGAAACCATAAGAGATAATGCAATTTGGCAACCGGCAATGTAATTAGCATGCCGAATATTGCTTGGAATGTGAATTGGAACGAAATCGCTAATATATAAGACCATTTTACAATTTGGGCACAAGTTAGAAGCAGAGCCTAAGGTGTAAATATTCGATAGTCCATATCTCGGAAACTATAAGAGATAATGCAATTTGGCAACCGGCAATGTAATTAGCATGCCGAATATTGCTTGGAATGTGAATTTGAACGAAATCGCCAATTCATAAGACCATTTTACAATTTGGGCACAAGTTAGAAGCAGAGCCTAAGGTGTAAATATTCGATAGTCCATATCTCGGAAACTCTAAGAGATAATGCAATTTGGCAACCGGCAATGTAATTAGCATGCCGAATATTACTTTGAATACGAATTGGAACGAAATCGCCAATTCATAAGACCATTTTACAATTTGGGCACAAGTTAGAAGCAGAGCCTAAGGTGTAAATATTCGATAGTCCATATCTCGGAAACTATAAGAGATAATGCATTTTGGCAACCGGCAATGTAATTAGCATGCCGAATATTACTTTGAATGCGAATTGGAACGAAATCGCCAATTCATAAGACCATTTTACAATTTGGGCCTAAGTTAGAAGCAGAGCATAAGGTGTAAATTTTCGATAGTCAATATCTCGGAAACTATAAGAGATAATGCAATTTGGCAACCGGCAATGTAATTAGCATGCCAAATATTACTTGGAGTCTGAATTGGAACGAAATCGCCAATTCATAAGACCATTTTACAATTTGGGCCTAAGTTAGAAGCAGAGCCTAAGGTGTAAATTTTCGATAGTCCATATCTCGGAAACTATAAGAGATAATGCAATTTGGCAACCGGCAATGTAATTAGCATGCCGAATATTGCTTGGAATGTGAATTGGAACGAAATCGCTAATATATAAGACCATTTTACAATTTGGGCACAAGTTAGAAGCCGAGTCTAAGGTGTAAATATTCGATAGTCCATATCTCGGATACTATAAGATATAATGCAATTTGGCAACCGGCAATGTAATTAGCATGCCGAATATTGCTTGGAATGTGAATTTGAACGAAATCGCCAATTCATAAGACCATTTTACAATTTGTTCACAAGTTAGAAGCAGAGCCTAAGGTGTAAATATTCGATAGTCCATATCTCGGAAACTATAAGAGATAATGCAATATGGCAACCTGCAATGTAATTAGCATGCCGAATATTACTTTGAATGCGAATTGGAACGAAATCGCCAATTCATAAGACCATTTTACAATTTGGGCACAAGTTAGAAGCAGAGCCTAAGGTGTAAATATTCGATAGTCCATATCTCGGAAACTATAAGAGATAATGCAATTTGGCAACCGGCAATGTAATCAGCATGCCGAATATTACTTTGAATGCGAATTGGAACGAAATCGCCAATTCATAAGACCATTTTACAATTTGGGCCTAAGTTAGAAGCAGAGCATAAGGTGTAAATTTTCGATAGTCCATATCTCGGAAACTATAAGAGATAATGCAATTTGGCAACCGGCAATGTAATTAGCATGCCAAATATTACTTGGAGTCTGAATTGGAACGAAATCGCCAATTCATTAGACCATTTTACAATTTGGGCCTAAGTTAGAAGCAGAGCCTAAGGTGTAAATTTTCGATAGTCCATATCTCGGAAACTATAAGAGATAATGCAATTTGGCAACCGGCAATGTAATTAGCATGCCGAATATTACTTGGAATGTGAATTGGAACGAAATCGCCAATAGATAAGACCATTTTAAAATTTGGGCCCAATTTAGAAGCAGAGCCTAAGGTGTAAATTATCGATAGTCCATATCTCGGAAACTATAAGAGATAATGCAATTTGGCATCCGGCAATGTAATTAGCATGCCGAATATTACTTGGAATGTGAATTGGAACGAAATCGCCAATGGATAAGACCATTTAACAATTTGGGCCCAAGTTAGAAGCAGAGCCTAAGGTGTAAATTATCGATAGTCCATATCTCGGAAACTATAAGATATAATGCAATTTGGCAACCGGCAATGTAATTAGCATGCCGAATATTACTTGGAGTGTGAATTTTAACGAAATCGCCAATAGATAAGACCATTTTACAATTTGGGCCCAAGTTAGAAGCAGAGCCTAAGGTGTAAATTATCGATAGTTCGTATCTCGGAAACTATAAGAGATAATGCAATTTGGCAAACGGCAATGTAATTAGCATGCCGAATATTACTTGGAATGTGAATTGGAACGAAATTGCCAATAGATAAGACCATTTTACAATTTGGGCCCAAGTTAGAAGCAGAGCCTAAGGTGTAAATTATCGATAGTCCATATCTCGGAAACTATAAGAGATAATGCAACTTGGCCACCGGCAATGTAATTAGCATGCCGAATATTACTTGGAATGTGAATTGGAACGAAATCGCCAATAGATAAGACCATTTTACAATTTGGGTCCAAGTTAGAAGCAGAGCCTAAGGTGTAAATAATCGATAGTCCATATCTCGGAAACTATAAGAGATAATGCAATTTGGCAACCGGCAATGTAATTAGCATGCGGAATATTACTTGGAATGTGAATTGGAACGAAATCGCCAATAGATAAGATCATTTTACAATTTGGGCCCAAGTTAGAAGCAGAGCCTAAGGTGTAAATTATCGATAGTCCATATCTCGGAAACTATAAGAGATAATGCAATTTGGCAACCAGCAATGTAATTAGCATGCCTAATATTACTTGGAATGTGAATTGGAACGAAATCGCCAATAGATAAAACCATTTTACAATTTGGGCACAAGTTAGAAGCAGAGCCTAAGGTGTAAATTATCGATAGTCCATATCTCGGAAACTATAAGAGATAATGCAATTTGGCAACCGGCAATGTAATTAGCATGCCGAATATTACTTGGAATGTGAATTGGAACGAAATCGCCAATAGATAAGACCATTTTACAATTTGGGCCCAAGTTAGAAGCAGAGCCTAAGATGTAAATTATCGATAGTCCATATCTCGGAAACTATAAGAGATAATGCAATTTGGCAACCGGCAATGTAATTAGCATGCCGAATATTACTTGGAATGTGAATTGGAACGAAATCGCCAATAGATAAGACCATTTTACAATTTGGGCCCAAGTTAGAAGCAGAGCCTAAGGTGTAAATTATCGATAGTCCATATCTCGGAAACTATAAGAGATCATGCAATTTGGCAACCGGCAATGTAATTAGCATGCCGAATATTACTTGGAATGTGAATTAGAACGAAATCGCCAAAAGATAAGACCATTTTACAATTTGGGCATAAGTTAGAAGCAGAGCCTAAGGTGTAAATTATCGATAGTCCATACCTCGGAAACTATAAGAGATAATGCAACTTGGCCACCGGCAATGTAATTAGCATGCCGAATATTACTTGGAATGTGAATTGGAACGAAATCGCCAATAGATAAGACCATTTTACAATTTGGGCCCAAGTTAGAAGCAGAGCCTAAGGTGTAAATTATCGATAGTCCATATCTCGGAAACTATAAGAGATAATGCAATTTGGCAACCGGCAATGTAATTAGCATGCCGAATATTACTTGGAATGTGAATTGGAACGAAATCGCCAATAGATAAGACCATTTTACAATTTGGGCCCAAGTTAGAAGCAGAGCCTAGGGTGTAAATTATCGATAGTCCATATCTCGGAAACTATAAGAGATAATGCAATTTGGCAACCGGCAATGTAATTAGCATGCCGAATATTACTTGGAATGTGAATTGGAACGAAATCGCCAATAGATAAGACCATTTTACAATTTGGGCCCAAGTTAGAAGCAGAGCCTAAGGTGTAAATTATCGATAGTCCATATCTCGGAAACTATAAGAGATAATGCAATTTGGCAACCGGCAATGTAATTAGCATGCCGAAAATTACTTGGAATGTGAATTGGAACGAAATCGCCAATAGATAAGACCATTTTACAATTTGGGCCCAAGTTAGAAGCAGAGCCTAGGGTGTAAATTATCGATAGTCCATATCTCGAAAACTATAAGAGATAAGGCAATTTGGCAACCTGCATTTAATTAGCATGCCGAATATTACTTGGAATGTGAATTGGAACAAAATCGCCAACAGATAAGACCATTTTACAATTTGGGCCCAAGTTAGAAGCAGAGCCTAAGGTGTAAATTATTGATAGTCCATATCTCGGAAACTATAAGAGATAATGCAATTTGGCAACCGGCAATGTAATTAGCATGCCGAATATTACTTGGAATGTGAATTGGAACGAAATCGCCAATAGATAAGACCATTTTACAATTTGGGCCCAAGTTAGAAGCAGAGCCTAAGGAGTAAATTATCGATAGTCCATATCTCGGAAACTATAAGAGATAATGCAATTTGGCAACCGGCAATGTAATTAGCATGCCGAATATTACTTGGAATGTGAATTGGAACGAAATCGCCAATAGATAAGACCATTTTACAATTTGGGCCCAAGTTAGAAGCAGAGCCTAAGGAGTAAATTATCGATAGTCCATATCTCGGAAACTATAAGAGATAATGCAATTTGGCAACCGGCAATGTAATTAGCATGCCGAATATTACTTGGAATGTGAATTGGAACGAAATCGCCTATAGATAAGACCATTTTACAATTTGGGCCCAAGTTAGAAGCAGAGCCTAAAGTGTAAATTATCGATAGTCCATATCTCGGAAACTATAAGAGATAATGCAACTTGGCCACCGGCAATGTAATTAGCATGCCGAATATTACTTGGAATGTGAATTGGAACGAAATCGCCAATAGATAAGACCATTTTACAATATGGGCCCAAGTTAGAAGCAGAGCCTAAGGTGTAAATTATCGATAGTCCATATCTCGGAAACTATAAGAGATAATGCAACTTGGCCACCGGCAATGTAATTAGCATGCGGAATATTACTTGGAATGTGAATTGGAACGAAATCGCCAATAGATAAGATCATTTTACAATTTGGGCCCAAGTTAGAAGCAGAGCCTAAGGTGTAAATAATCGATAGTCCATATCTCGGAAACTATAAGAGATCATGCAATTTGGCAACCGGCAATGTAATTAGCATGCCGAATATTACTTGGAATGTGAATTGGAACGAAATCGCCAATAGATAAGACCATTTTACAATTTGGGCCCAAGTTAGAAGCAGAGCCTAAGGTGTAAATTATCGATAGTCCATATCTCGGAAACTATAAGAGATAATGCAATTTGGCAACCGGCAATGAAATTAGCATGCCGAATATTACTTGGAATGTGAATTGGAACGAAATCGCCAATAGATAAGACCATTTTACAATTTGGGCACAAGTTAGAAGCAGAGACTAAGGTGTAAATTATCGATAGTCCATATCTCGGAAACTATAAGAGGTAATGCAATTTGGCAACCGGCAATGTAATTAGCATGCCGAATATTACTTGGAATGTGAATTGGAACGAAATCGCCAATAGATAAGACCATTTTACAATATGGGCCCAAGTTAGAAGCAGAGCCTAAGGTGTAAATTATCGATAGTCCATATCTCGGAAACTATAAGAGATAATGCAACTTGGCCACCGGCAATGTAATTAGCATGCCGAATATTACTTGGAATGTGAATTGGAACGAAATCGCCAATAGATAAGGCCATTTTACAATTTGGGTCCAAGTTAGAAGCAGAGCCTAAGGTGTAAAGAATCGATAGTCCATATCTCGGAAACTATAAGAGATAATGCAATTTGGCAACCGGCAATGTAATTAGCATGCGGAATATTACTTGGAATGTGAATTGGACCGAAATCGCCAATAGATAAGATCATTTTACAATTTGGGCCCAAGTTAGAAGCAGAGCCTAAGGTGTAAATAATCGATAGTCCATATCTCGGAAACTATAAGAGATCATGCAATTCGGCAACCGGCAATGTAATTAGCATGCCGAATATTACTTGGAATCTGAATTGGAACGAAATCGCCAATAGATAAGACCATTTTACAATTTGGGCCCAAGTTAGAAGCAGAGCCTAAGGTGTAAATTATCGATAGTCCATATCTCGGAAACTATAAGAGATAATGCAATTTGGCAACCGGCAATGAAATTAGCATGCCGAATATTACTTGGAATGTGAATTGGAACGAAATCGCCAATAGATAAGACCATTTTACAATTTGGGCACAATTTAGAAGCAGAGCCTAAGGTGTAAATTATCGATAGTCCATATCTCGGAAACTATAAGAGATAATACAATTTGGCAACCGGCAATGTAATTAGCATGCCGAATATTACTTGGAATGTGAATTGGAACGAAATCGCCAATAGATAAGACCATTTTACAATTTGGGCCCAAGTTAGAAGCAGAGCTTAAGGTATAAATTATCGATAGTCCATATCTCGGAAACTATAAGAGATCATGCAATTTGGCAACCGGCAATGTAATTAGCATGCCGAATATTACTTGGAATGTGAATTGGAACGCAATCGCCAATAGATAAGACCATTTTACAATTTGGGCCCAAGTTAGAAGCAGAGCCTAAGGTGTAAATTATCGATAGTCCATATCTCGGAAACTATAAGAGATAATGCAATTTGGCAACCGGCAATGTAATTAGCATGCCGAATATTACTTGGAATGTGAATTGGAACGAAATCGCCAATAGATAAGACCATTTTACAATTTGGGCCCAAGTTAGAAGCAGAGCCTAAGGTGTAAATTATCGATAATCCATATCTCGGAAACTATAAGAGATAATGCAATTTGGCAACCGGCAATGTAATTAGCATGCCGAATATTACTTGGAATGTGAATTGGAACGAAATCGCCAATAGATAAGACCATTTTACAATTTGGGCCCAAGTTAGAAGCAGAGCCTAAGGTGTAAATTATCGATAATCCATATCTCGGAAACTATAAGAGATAATGCAATTTGGCAACCGGCAATGTAATTAGCATGCCGAATATTACTTGGAATGTGAATTGGAACGAAATCGCCAATAGATAAGACCATTTTACAATTTGGGCACAATTTAGAAGCAGAGCCTAAGGTGTAAATTATCGATAGTCCATATCTCGGAAACTATAAGAGATAATGCAATTTGGCAACCGGCAATGTAATTAGCATGCCGAATATTACTTGGAATGTGAATTGGAACGAAATCGCCAATAGATAAGACCATTTTACAATTTGGGCCCAAGTTAGAAGCAGAGCCTTAGGTGTAAATTATCGATAGTCCATATCTCGGAAACTATAAGAGATAATGCAACTTGGCCACCGGCAATGTAATTAGCATGCCGAATATTACTTGGAATGTGAATTGGAACGAAATCGCCAATAGATAAGGCCATTTTACAATTTGGGCCCAAGTTAGAAGCAGAGTCTAAGGTGTAAATTATCGATAGTCCGTATCTCGGAAACTATAAGAGATAATGCAATTTGGCAACCGGCAATGTAATTAGCATGCCGAATATTACTTGGAATGTGAATTGGAACGAGATCGCCAAAAGATAAGACCATTTTACAATTTGGGCCTAAGTTAGAAGCAGAGCCTAAGGTGTAAATTATCGATAGTCCATACCTCGGAAACTATAAGAGATAATGCAACTTGGCAACCGGCAATGTAATTAGCATGCCGAATATTACTTGGAATGTGAATTGGAACGAAATCGCCAATAGATAAGACCATTTTACAATTTGGACCCAAGTTAGAAGCAGAGCCTAAGGTGTAAATTATCGATAGTCCATATCTCGGAAACTATAAGAGATAATGCAATTTGGCAACCGGCAATGTAATTAGCATGCCGAATATTACTTGGAATGTGAATTGGAACGAAATCGCCAATAGATAAGACCATTTTACAATTTGGGCCCAAGTTAGAAGCAGAGCCTAAGGTGTAAATTATCGATAGTCCATATCTCGGAAACTATAAGAGATAATGCAATTTGGCAACCGGCAATGTAATTAGCATGCCGAATATTACTTGGAATGTGAATTGGAACGAAATCGCCAATAGATAAGACCATTTTACAATTTGGGCCCAAGTTAGAAGCAGAGCCTAAGGTGTAAATTATCGATAGTCCATATCTTGGAAACTATAAGATATAATGCAACTTGGCCACCGGCAATGTAATTAGCATGCCGAATATTACTTGGAATGTGAATTGGAACGAAATCGCCAACAGATAAGACCATTTTACAATTTGGGCCCAAG
Source organism: Rhynchophorus ferrugineus (assembly GCF_030347505.1). Classification (NCBI taxonomy): domain Eukaryota; kingdom Metazoa; phylum Arthropoda; class Insecta; order Coleoptera; family Curculionidae; genus Rhynchophorus; species Rhynchophorus ferrugineus. The sequence continues at coordinate 19,319,288 of NW_027472590.1, forward strand.
TTAGAAGCAGAGCCTAAGGTGTAAATTATTGATAGTCCATATCTCGGAAACTATAAGAGATAATGCAATTTGGCAACCGGCAATGTAATTAGCATGCCGAATATTACTTGGAATGTGAATTGGAACGAAATCGCCAATAGATAAGACCATTTTACAATTTGGGCCCAAGTTAGAAGCAGAGCCTAGGGTGTAAATTATCGATAGTCCATATCTCGGAAACTATAAGAGATAATGCAATTTGGCAACCGGCAATGTAATTAGCATGCCGAATATTACTTGGAATGTGACTTGGAACGAAATCGCCAACAGATAAGACCATTTTACAATTTGGGCCCAAGTTAGAAGCAGAGCCTAAGGTGTAAATTATTGATAGTCCATATCTCGGAAACTATAAGAGATAATGCAATTTGGCAACCGGCAATGTAATTAGCATGCCGAATATTACTTGGAATGTGAATTGGAACGAAATCGCCAATAGATAAGACCATTTTACAATTTGGGCCCAAGTTAGAAGCAGAGTCTAAGGTGTAAATTATCGATAGTCCATATCTCGGAAACTATAAGAGATAATGCAATTTGGCAACCGGCAATGTAATTAGCATGCCGAATATTACTTGGAATGTGAATTGGAACGAAATCGCCAATTGATAAGACCATTTTACAATTTGGGCCCAAGTTAGAAGCAGAGCCTAAGGTGTAAATTATTGAAAGTCCATATCTCGGAAACTATAAGAGATAATGCAATTTGGCAACCGGCAATGTAATTAGCATGCCGAATATTACTTGGAATGTGAATTGGAACGAAATCGCCAATAGATAAGACCATTTTACAATTTGGGCCCAAGTTAGAAGCAGAGCCTAAGGAGTAAATTATCGATAGTCCATATCTCGGAAACTCTAAGAGATAATGCAATTTGGCAACCGGCAATGTAATTAGCATGCCGAATATTACTTGGAATGTGAATTGGAACGAAATCGTCAATAGATAAGACCATTTTACAATTTGGGCCCAAGTTAGAAGCAGAGCCTAAGGTGTAAATTATCGATAGTCCATATCTCGGAAACTATAAGAGATAATGCAACTTGGCCACCGGCAATGTAATTAGCATGCCGAATATTACTTGGAATGTGAATTGGAACGAAATCGCCAATAGATAAGACCATTTTACAATTTGGGCCCAAGTTAGAAGCAGAGACTAAGGTGTAAATTATCGATAGTCCATATCTCGGAAACTATAAGAGATAATGCAATTTGGCAACCGGCAATGTAATCAGCATGCCGAATATTACTTGGAATGTGAATTGGAACGAAATCGCCAATAGATAAGACCATTTTACAATTTGGGCCCAAGTTAGAAGCAGAGCCTAAGGTGTAAATTATCGATAGTCCATATCTCGGAAACTATAAGAGAAAATGCAACTTGGCCACCGGCAATGTAATTAGCATGCCGAATATTACTTGGAATGTGAATTGGAACGAAATCGCCAATAGATAAGACCATTTTACAATTTGGGTCCAAGTTAGAAGCAGAGCCTAAGGTGTAAATAATCGATAGTCCATATCTCGGAAACTATAAGAGATAATGCAATTTGGCAACCGGCAATGTAATTAGCATGCCGAATATTACTTGGAATGTGAATTGGAACGAAATCGCCAATAGATAAGACCATTTTACAATTTGGGCCCAAGTTAGAAGCAGAGCCTAGGGTGTAAATTATCGATAGTCCATATCTCGAAAACTATAAGAGATAAGGCAATTTGGCAACCGGCATTTAATTAGCATGCCGAATATTACTTGGAATGTGAATTGGAACGAAATCGCCAACAGATAAGACCATTTTACAATTTGGGCCCAAGTTAGAAGCAGAGCCTAAGGTGTAAATTATTGATAGTCCATATCTCGGAAACTATAAGAGATAATGCAATTTGGCAACCGGCAATGTAATTAGCATGCCGAATATTACTTGGAATGTGAATTGGAACGAAATCGCCAATAGATAAGACCATTTTACAATTTGGGCCCAAGTTAGAAGCAGAGCCTAAGGAGTAAATTATCGATAGTCCATATCTCGGAAACTATAAGAGATAATGCAATTTGGCAACCGGCAATGTAATTAGCATGCCGAATATTACTTGGAATGTGAATTGGAACGAAATCGCCAATAGATAAGACCATTTTACAATTTGGGCCCAAGTTAGAAGCAGAGCCTAAAGTGTAAATTATCGATAGTCCATATCTCGGAAACTATAAGAGATAATGCAACTTGGCCACTGGCAATGTAATTAGCATGCCAAATATTACTTGGAATGTGAATTGGAACGAAATCGCCAATAGATAAGACCATTTTACAATTTGGGCCCAAGTTAGAAGCAGAGACTAAGGTGTAAATTATCGATAGTCCATATCTCGGAAACTATAAGAGATAATGCAATTTGGCAACCGGCAATGTAATTAGCATGTCGAATATTACTTGGAATGTGAATTGGAACGAAATCGCCAATAGATAAGACCATTTGACAATTTGGGCCCAAGTTAGAAGCAGAGCCTAAGGTGTAAATTATCGATAGTCCATATCTCGGAAACTATAAGAGATAATGCAACTTGGCCACCGGCAATGTAATTAGCATGCCGAATATTACTTGGAATGTGAATTGGAACGAAATCGCCAATAGATAAGACCATTTTACAATTTGGGTCCAAGTTAGAAGCAGAGCCTAAGGTGTAAATAATCGATAGTCCATATCTCGGAAACTATAAGAGATAATGCAAATTGGCAACCGGCAATGTAATTAGCATGCGGAATATTACTTGGAATGTGAATTGGAACGAAATCGCCAATAGATAAGATCATTTTACAATTTGGGCCCAAGTTAGAAGCAGAGCCTAAGGTGTAAATTATCGATAGTCCATATCTCGGAAACTATAAGAGATAATGCAATTTGGCAACCAGCAATGTAATTAGCATGCCTAATATTACTTGGAATGTGAATTGGAACGAAATCGCCAATAGATAAGACCATTTTACAATTTGGGCACAAGTTAGAAGCAGAGCCTAAGGTGTAAATTATCGATAGTCCATATCTCGGAAACTATAAGAGATAATGCAATTTGGCAACCGGCAATGTAATTAGCATGCCGAATATTACTTGGAATGTGAATTGGAACGAAATCGCCAATAGATAAGACCATTTTACAATTTGGGCCCAAGTTAGAAGCAGAGCCTAAGATGTAAATTATCGATAGTCCATATCTCGGAAACTATAAGAGATAATGCAATTTGGCAACCGGCAATGTAATTAGCATGCCGAATATTACTTGGAATGTGAATTGGAACGAAATCGCCAATAGATAAGACCATTTTACAATTTGGGCCCAAGTTAGAAGCAGAGCCTAAGGTGTAAATTATCGATAGTCCATATCTCGGAAACTATAAGAGATCATGCAATTTGGCAACCGGCAATGTAATTAGCATGCCGAATATTACTTGGAATGTGAATTAGAACGAAATCGCCAAAAGATAAGACCATTTTAAAATTTGGGCATAAGTTAGAAGCAGAGCCTAAGGTGTAAATTATCGATAGTCCATACCTCGGAAACTATAAGAGATAATGCAACTTGGCCACCGGCAATGTAATTAGCATGCCGAATATTACTTGGAATGTGAATTGGAACGAAATCGCCAATAGATAAGACCATTTTACAATTTGGGCCCAAGTTAGAAGCAGAGCCTAAGGTGTAAATTATCGATAGTCCATATCTCGGAAACTATAAGAGATAATGCAATTTGGCAACCGGCAATGTAATTAGCATGCCGAATATTACTTGGAATGTGAATTGGAACGAAATCGCCAATAGATAAGACCATTTTACAATTTGGGCCCAAGTTAGAAGCAGAGCCTAGGGTGTAAATTATCGATAGTCCATATCTCGGAAACTATAAGAGATAATGCAATTTGGCAACCGGCAATGTAATTAGCATGCTGAATATTACTTGGAATGTGAATTGGAACGAAATCGCCAATAGATAAGACCATTTTACAATTTGGGCCCAAGTTAGAAGCAGAGCCTAAGGTGTAAATTATCGATAGTCCATATCTCGGAAACTATAAGAGATAATGCAATTTGGCAACCGGCAATGTAATTAGCATGCCGAATATTACTTGGAATGTGAATTGGAACGAAATCGCCAATAGATAAGACCATTTTACAATTTGGGCCCAAGTTAGAAGCAGAGCCTAAGGTGTAAATTATCGATAGTCCATATCTCGGAAACTATAAGAGATAATGCAATTTGGCAACCGGCAATGTAATTAGCATGCCGAAAATTACTTGGAATGTGAATTGGAACGAAATCGCCAATAGATAAGACCATTTTACAATTTGGGCCCAAGTTAGAAGCAGAGCCTAGGGTGTAAATTATCGATAGTCCATATCTCGAAAACTATAAGAGATAAGGCAATTTGGCAACCGGCATTTAATTAGCATGCCGAATATTACTTGGAATGTGAATTGGAATGAAATCGCCAACAGATAAGACCATTTTACAATTTGGGCCCAAGTTAGAAGCAGAGCCTAAGGAGTAAATTATCGATAGTCCATATCTCGGAAACTATAAGAGATAATGCAATTTGGCAACCGGCAATGTAATTAGCATGCCGAATATTACTTGGAATGTGAATTAGAACGAAATCGCCAATAGATAAGACCATTTTACAATTTGGGCCCAAGTTAGAAGCAGAGCCTAAAGTGTAAATTATCGATAGTCCATATCTCGGAAACTATAAGAGATAATGCAACTTGGCCACCGGCAATGTAATTAGCATGCCGAATATTACTTGGAATGTGAATTGGAACGAAATCGCCAACAGATAAGACCATTTTACAATTTGGGCCCAAGTTAGAAGCAGAGCCTAAGGTGTAAATTATTGATAGTCCATATCTCGGAAACTATAAGAGATAATGCAATTTGGCAACCGGCAATGTAATTAGCATGCCGAATATTACTTGGAATGTGAATTAGAACGAAATCGCCAATAGATAAGACCATTTTACAATTTGGGCCCAAGTTAGAAGCAGAGCCTAAAGTGTAAATTATCGATAGTCCATATCTCGGAAACTATAAGAGATAATGCAACTTGGCCACCGGCAATGTAATTAGCATGCCGAATATTACTTGGAATGTGAATTGGAACGAAATCGCCAACAGATAAGACCATTTTACAATTTGGGCCCAAGTTAGAAGCAGAGCCTAAGGTGTAAATTATTGATAGTCCATATCTCGGAAACTATAAGAGATAATGCAATTTGGCAACCGGCAATGTAATTAGCATGCCGAATATTACTTGGAATGTGAATTGGAACGAAATCGCCAATAGATAAGACCATTTTACAATTTGGGCACAAGTTAGAAGCAGAGACTAAGGTGTAAATTATCGATAGTCCATATCTCGGAAACTATAAGAGATAATGCAATTTGGCAACCGGCAATGTAATTAGCATGCCGAATATTACTTGGAATGTGAATTGGAACGAAATCGCCAACAGATAAGACCATTTTACAATTTGGGCCCAAGTTAGAAGCAGAGCCTAAGGTGTAAATTATTGATAGTCCATATCTCGGAAACTATAAGAGATAATGCAATTTGGCAACCGGCAATGTAATTAGCATGCCGAATATTACTTGGAATGTGAATTAGAACGAAATCGCCAATAGATAAGACCATTTTACAATTTGGGCCCAAGTTAGAAGCAGAGCCTAAAGTGTAAATTATCGATAGTCCATATCTCGGAAACTATAAGAGATAATGCAACTTGGCCACCGGCAATGTAATTAGCATGCCGAATATTACTTGGAATGTGAATTGGAACGAAATCGCCAATAGATAAGACCATTTTACAATTTGGGCACAAGTTAGAAGCAGAGCCTAAGGTGTAAATTATCGATAGTCCATATCTTGGAAACTATAAGAGATAATGCAACTTGGCCACCGGCAATGTAATTAGCATGCCGAATATTACTTGGAATGTGAATTGGAACGAAATCGCCAACAGATAAGACCATTTTACAATTTGGGCCCAAGTTAGAAGCAGAGCCTAAGGTGTAAATTATTGATAGTCCATATCTCGGAAACTATAAGAGATAATGCAATTTGGCAACCGGCAATGTAATTAGCATGCCGAATATTACTTGGAATGTGAATTGGAACGAAATCGCCAATAGATAAGACCATTTTACAATTTGGGCCCAAGTTGGAAGCAGAGCCTAGGGTGTAAATTATCGATAGTCCATATCTCGGAAACTATAAGAGATAATGCAATTTGGCAACCGGCAATGTAATTAGCATGCCGAATATTACTTGGAATGTGAATTGGAACGAAGTCGCCAACAGATAAGACCATTTTACAATTTGGGCCCATGTTAGAAGCAGAGCCTAAGGTGTAAATTATTGATAGTCCATATCTCGGAAACTATAAGAGATAATGCAATTTGGCAACCGGCAATGTAATTAGCATGCCGAATATTACTTGGAATGTGAATTGGAACGAAATCGCCAATAGATAAGACCATTTTACAATTTGGGCCCAAGTTAGAAGCAGAGTCTAAGGTGTAAATTATCGATAGTCCATATCTCGGAAACTATAAGAGATAATGCAATTTGGCAACCGGCAATGTAATTAGCATGCCGAATATTACTTGGAATGTGAATTGGAACGAAATCGCCAATTGATAAGACCATTTTACAATTTGGGCCCAAGTTAGAAGCAGAGCCTAAGGTGTAAATTATTGAAAGTCCATATCTCGGAAACTATAAGAGATAATGCAATTTGGCAACCGGCAATGTAATTAGCATGCCGAATATTACTTGGAATGTGAATTGGAACGAAATCGCCAATAGATAAGACCATTTTACAATTTGGGCCCAAGTTAGAAGCAGAGCCTAAGGAGTAAATTATCGATAGTCCATATCTCGGAAACTCTAAGAGATAATGCAATTTGGCAACCGGCAATGTAATTAGCATGCCGAATATTACTTGGAATGTGAATTGGAACGAAATCGTCAATAGATAAGACCATTTTACAATTTGGGCCCAAGTTAGAAGCAGAGCCTAAGGTGTAAATTATCGATAGTCCATATCTCGGAAACTATAAGAGATAATGCAACTTGGCCACCGGCAATGTAATTAGCATGCCGAATATTACTTGGAATGTGAATTGGAACGAAATCGCCAATAGATAAGACCATTTTACAATTTGGGCCCAAGTTAGAAGCAGAGACTAAGGTGTAAATTATCGATAGTCCATATCTCGGAAACTATAAGAGATAATGCAATTTGGCAACCGGCAATGTAATCAGCATGCCGAATATTACTTGGAATGTGAATTGGAACGAAATCGCCAATAGATAAGACCATTTTACAATTTGGGCCCAAGTTAGAAGCAGAGCCTAAGGTGTAAATTATCGATAGTCCATATCTCGGAAACTATAAGAGAAAATGCAACTTGGCCACCGGCAATGTAATTAGCATGCCGAATATTACTTGGAATGTGAATTGGAACGAAATCGCCAATAGATAAGACCATTTTACAATTTGGGTCCAAGTTAGAAGCAGAGCCTAAGGTGTAAATAATCGATAGTCCATATCTCGGAAACTATAAGAGATAATGCAATTTGGCAACCGGCAATGTAATTAGCATGCCGAATATTACTTGGAATGTGAATTGGAACGAAATCGCCAATAGATAAGACCATTTTACAATTTGGGCCCAAGTTAGAAGCAGAGCCTAGGGTGTAAATTATCGATAGTCCATATCTCGAAAACTATAAGAGATAAGGCAATTTGGCAACCGGCATTTAATTAGCATGCCGAATATTACTTGGAATGTGAATTGGAACGAAATCGCCAACAGATAAGACCATTTTACAATTTGGGCCCAAGTTAGAAGCAGAGCCTAAGGTGTAAATTATTGATAGTCCATATCTCGGAAACTATAAGAGATAATGCAATTTGGCAACCGGCAATGTAATTAGCATGCCGAATATTACTTGGAATGTGAATTGGAACGAAATCGCCAATAGATAAGACCATTTTACAATTTGGGCCCAAGTTAGAAGCAGAGCCTAAGGAGTAAATTATCGATAGTCCATATCTCGGAAACTATAAGAGATAATGCAATTTGGCAACCGGCAATGTAATTAGCATGCCGAATATTACTTGGAATGTGAATTGGAACGAAATCGCCAATAGATAAGACCATTTTACAATTTGGGCCCAAGTTAGAAGCAGAGCCTAAAGTGTAAATTATCGATAGTCCATATCTCGGAAACTATAAGAGATAATGCAACTTGGCCACGGGCAATGTAATTAGCATGCCGAATATTACTTGGAATGTGAATTGGAACGAAATCGCCAATAGCTAAGACCATTTTACAATTTGGGTCCAAGTTAGAAGCAGAGCCTAAGGTGTAAATAATCGATAGTCCATATCTCGGAAACTATAAGAGATAATGCAACTTGGCCACCGGCAATGTAATTAGCATGCCGAATATTACTTGGAATGTGAATTGGAACGAAATCGCCAATAGATAAGACCATTTTACAATTTGGGCCCAAGTTAGAAGCAGAGACTAAGGTGTAAATTATCGATAGTCCATATCTCGGAAACTATAAGAGATAATGCAATTTGGCAACCGGCAATGTAATTAGCATGTCGAATATTACTTGGAATGTGAATTGGAACGAAATCGCCAATAGCTAAGACCATTTTACAATTTGGGTCCAAGTTAGAAGCAGAGCCTAAGGTGTAAATAATCGATAGTCCATATCTCGGAAACTATAAGAGATAATGCAACTTGGCCACCGGCAATGTAATTAGCATGCCGAATATTACTTGGAATGTGAATTGGAACGAAATCGCCAATAGATAAGACCATTTGACAATTTGGGCCCAAGTTAGAAGCAGAGCCTAAGGTGTAAATTATCGATAGTCCATATCTCGGAAACTATAAGAGATAATGCAACTTGGCCACCGGCAATGTAATTAGCATGCCGAATATTACTTGGAATGTGAATTGGAACGAAATCGCCAATAGATAAGACCATTTTACAATTTGGGTCCAAGTTAGAAGCAGAGCCTAAGGTGTAAATAATCGATAGTCCATATCTCGGAAACTATAAGAGATAATGCAATTTGGCAACCGGCAATGTAATTAGCATGCGGAATATTATTTGGAATGTGAATTGGAACGAAATCGCCAATAGATAAGATCATTTTACAATTTGGGCCCAAGTTAGAAGCAGAGCCTAAGGTGTAAATTATCGATAGTCCATATCTCGGAAACTATAAGAGATAATGCAATTTGGCAACCAGCAATGTAATTAGCATGCCTAATATTACTTGGAATGTGAATTGGAACGAAATCGCCAATAGATAAGACCATTTTACAATTTGGGCACAAGTTAGAAGCAGAGCCTAAGGTGTAAATTATCGATAGTCCATATCTCGGAAACTATAAGAGATAATGCAATTTGGCAACCGGCAATGTAATTAGCATGCCGAATATTACTTGGAATGTGAATTGGAACGAAATCGCCAATAGATAAGACCATTTTACAATTTGGGCCCAAGTTAGAAGCAGAGCCTAAGATGTAAATTATCGATAGTCCATATCTCGGAAACTATAAGAGATAATGCAATTTGGCAACCGGCAATGTAATTAGCATGCCGAATATTACTTGGAATGTGAATTGGAACGAAATCGCCAATAGATAAGACCATTTTACAATTTGGGCCCAAGTTAGAAGCAGAGCCTAAGGTGTAAATTATCGATAGTCCATATCTCGGAAACTATAAGAGATCATGCAATTTGGCAACCGGCAATGTAATTAGCATGCCGAATATTACTTGGAATGTGAATTAGAACGAAATCGCCAAAAGATAAGACCATTTTACAATTTGGGCATAAGTTAGAAGCAGAGCCTAAGGTGTAAATTATCGATAGTCCATACCTCGGAAACTATAAGAGATAATGCAACTTGGCCACCGGCAATGTAATTAGCATGCCGAATATTACTTGGAATGTGAATTGGAACGAAATCGCCAATAGATAAGACCATTTTACAATTTGGGCCCAAGTTAGAAGCAGAGCCTAAGGTGTAAATTATCGATAGTCCATATCTCGGAAACTATAAGAGATAATGCAATTTGGCAACCGGCAATGTAATTAGCATGCCGAATATTACTTGGAATGTGAATTGGAACGAAATCGCCAATAGATAAGACCATTTTAAAATTTGGGCCCAAGTTAGAAGCAGAGCCTAGGGTGTAAATTATCGATAGTCCATATCTCGGAAACTATAAGAGATAATGCAATTTGGCAACCGGCAATGTAATTAGCATGCCGAATATTACTTGGAATGTGAATTGGAACGAAATCGCCAATAGATAAGGCCATTTTACAATTTGGGCCCAAGTTAGAAGCAGAGCCTAAGGTGTAAATTATCGATAGTCCATATCTCGGAAACTATAAGAGATAATGCAATTTGGCAACCGGCAATGTAATTAGCATGCCGAATATTACTTGGAATGTGAATTGGAACGAAATCGCCAATAGATAAGACCATTTTACAATTTGGGCCCAAGTTAGAAGCAGAGCCTAAGGTGTAAATTATCGATAGTCCATATCTCGGAAACTATAAGAGATAATGCAATTTGGCAACCGGCAATGTAATTAGCATGCCGAAAATTACTTGGAATGTGAATTGGAACGAAATCGCCAATAGATAAGACCATTTTACAATTTGGGCCCAAGTTAGAAGCAGAGCCTAGCGTGTAAATTATCGATAGTCCATATCTCGAAAACTATAAGAGATAAGGCAATTTGGCAACCGGCATTTAATTAGCGTGCCGAATATTACTTGGAATGTGAATTGGAATGAAATCGCCAACAGATAAGACCATTTTACAATTTGGGCCCAAGTTAGAAGCAGAGCCTAAGGAGTAAATTATCGATAGTCCATATCTCGGAAACTATAAGAGATAATGCAATTTGGCAACCGGCAATGTAATTAGCATGCCGAATATTACTTGGAATGTGAATTAGAACGAAATCGCCAATAGATAAGACCATTTTACAATTTGGGCCCAAGTTAGAAGCAGAGCCTAAAGTGTAAATTATCGATAGTCCATATCTCGGAAACTATAAGAGATAATGCAACTTGGCCACCGGCAATGTAATTAGCATGCCGAATATTACTTGGAATGTGAATTGGAACGAAAACGCCAATAGATAAGACCATTTTACAATTTGGGCACAAGTTAGAAGCAGAGACTAAGGTGTAAATTATCGATAGTCCATATCTCGGAAACTATAAGAGATAATGCAATTTGGCAACCGGCAATGTAATTAGCATGCCGAATATTACTTGGAATGTGAATTGGAACGAAATCGCCAATAGATAAGACCATTTTACAATATGGGCCCAAGTTAGAAGCAGAGCCTAAGGTGTAAATTATCGATAGTCCATATCTCGGAAACTATAAGAGATAATGCAACTTGGCCACCGGCAATGTAATTAGCATGCCGAATATTACTTGGAATGTGAATTGGAACGAAATCGCCAATAGATAAGGCCATTTTACAATTTGGGTCCAAGTTAGAAGCAGAGCCTAAGGTGTAAATAATCGATAGTCCATATCTCGGAAACTATAAGAGATAATGCAATTTGGCAACCGGCAATGTAATTAGCATGCGGAATATTACTTGGAATGTGAATTGGAACGAAATCGCCAATAGATAAGATCATTTTACAATTTGGGCCCAAGTTAGAAGCAGAGCCTAAGGTGTAAATTATCGATAGTCCATATCTCGGAAACTATAAGAGATAATGCAATTTGGCAACCAGCAATGTAATTAGCATGCCTAATATTACTTGGAATGTGAATTGGAACGAAATCGCCAATAGATAAGACCATTTTACAATTTGGGCACAATTTAGAAGCAGAGCCTAAGGTGTAAATTATCGATAGTCCATTTCTCGGAAACTATAAGAGATAATACAATTTGGCAACCGGCAATGTAATTAGCATGCCGAATATTACTTGGAATGTGAATTGGAACGAAATCGCCAATAGATAAGACCATTTTACAATTTGGGCCCAAGTTAGAAGCAGAGCCTAAGGTGTAAATTATCGATAGTCCATATCTCGGAAACTATAAGAGATCATGCAATTTGGCAACCGGCAATGTAATTAGCATGCCGAATATTACTTGGAATGTGAATTAGAACGAAATCGCCAAAAGATAAGACCATTTTACAATTTGGGCATAAGTTAGAAGCAGAGCCTAAGGTGTAAATTATCGATAGTCCATACCTCGGAAACTATAAGAGATAATGCAACTTGGCCACCGGCAATGTAATTAGCATGCCGAATATTACTTGGAATGTGAATTGGAACGAAATCGCCAATAGATAAGACCATTTTACAATTTGGGCCCAAGTTAGAAGCAGAGCCTAAGGTGTAAATTATCGATAGTCCATATCTCGGAAACTATAAGAGATAATGCAATTTGGCAACCGGCAATGTAATTAGCATGCCGAATATTACTTGGAATGTGAATTGGAACGAAATCGCCAATAGATAAGACCATTTTACAATTTGGGCCCAAGTTAGAAGCAGAGCCTAGGGTGTAAATTATCGATAGTCCATATCTCGGAAACTATAAGAGATAATGCAATTTGGCAACCGGCAATGTAATTAGCATGCCGAATATTACTTGGAATGTGAATTGGAACGAAATCGCCAATAGATAAGACCATTTTACAATTTGGGCCCAAGTTAGAAGCAGAGCCTAAGGTGTAAATTATCGATAGTCCATATCTCGGAAACTATAAGAGATAATGCAATTTGGCAACCGGCAATGTAATTAGCATGCCGAAAATTACTTGGAATGTGAATTGGAACGAAATCGCCAATAGATAAGACCATTTTACAATTAGGGCCCAAGTTAGAAGCAGAGCCTAAGGTGTAAATTATCGATAGTACATATCTCGGAAACTATAAGAGACAATACAACTTGGCCACCGGCAATGTAATTAGCATGCCGAATATTACTTGGAATGTGAATTGGAACGAAATCGCCAATAGATAAGACCATTTTACAATTTGGGCCCAAGTTAGAAGCAGAGACTAAGGTGTAAATTATCGATAGTCCATATCTCGAAAACTATAAGCGATAATGCAATTTGGCAACCGGCAATGTAATTAGCATGCCGAATATTACTTGGAATGTGAATTGGAACGAAATCGCCAATAGATAAGACCATTTTAAAATTTGGGCCCAATTTAGAAGCAGAGCCTAAGGTGTAAATTATCGATAGTCCATATCTCGGAAACTATAAGAGATAATGCAATTTGGCATCCGGCAATGTAATTAGCATGCCGAATATTACTTGGAATGTGAATTGGAACGAAATCGCCAATAGATAAGACCATTTAACAATTTGGGCCCAAGTTAGAAGCAGAGCCTAAGGTGTAAATTATCGATAGTCCATATCTCGGAAACTATAAGATATAATGCAATTTGGCAACCGGCAATGTAATTAGCATGCCGAATATTACTTGGAGTGTGAATTTTAACGAAATCGCCAATAGATAAGACCATTTTACAATTTGGGCCCAAGTTAGAAGCAGAGCCTAAGGTGTAAATTATCGATAGTCCGTATCTCGGAAACTATAAGAGATAATGCAATTTGGCAAACGGCAATGTAATTAGCATGCCGAATATTACTTGGAATGTGAATTGGAACGAAATTGCCAATAGATAAGACCATTTTACAATTTGGGCCCAAGTTAGAAGCAGAGCCTAAGGTGTAAATTAACGATAGTCCATATCTTGGAAACTATAAGAGATAATGCAATTTGGCAACCGGCAATGTAATTAGCATGCCGAATATTGCTTGGAATGTGAATTGGAACGAAATCGCTAATATATAAGACCATTTTACAATTTGGGCACAAGTTAGAAGCAGAGCCTAAGGTGTAAATATTCGATAGTCCATATCTCGGAAACTATAAGAGATAATGCAATTTGGCAACCGGCAATGTAATTAGCATGCCGAATATTACTTTGAATACAAATTGGAACGAAATCGCCAATACACAAGACCATTTTACAATTTGGGCCCAAGTTAGGAGCAGAGCCTAAGATGTAAAATTTCGATACTCCATATCTCGGAAACCATAAGAGATAATGCAATTTGGCAACCGGCAATGTAATTAGCATGCCGAATATTGCTTGGAATGTGAATTGGAACGAAATCGCTAATATATAAGACCATTTTACAATTTGGGCACAAGTTAGAAGCAGAGCCTAAGGTGTAAATATTCGATAGTCCATATCTCGGAAACTATAAGAGATAATGCAATTTGGCAACCGGCAATGTAATTAGCATGCCGAATATTGCTTGGAATGTGAATTTGAACGAAATCGCCAATTCATAAGACCATTTTACAATTTGGGCACAAGTTAGAAGCAGAGCCTAAGGTGTAAATATTCGATAGTCCATATCTCGGAAACTCTAAGAGATAATGCGATTTGGCAACCGGCAATGTAATTAGCATGCCGAATATTACTTTGAATACGAATTGGAACGAAATCGCCAATTCATAAGACCATTTTACAATTTGGGCACAAGTTAGAAGCAGAGCCTAAGGTGTAAATATTCGATAGTCCATATCTCGGAAACTATAAGAGATAATGCATTTTGGCAACCGGCAATGTAATTAGCATGCCGAATATTACTTTGAATGCGAATTGGAACGAAATCGCCAATTCATAAGACCATTTTACAATTTGGGCCTAAGTTAGAAGCAGAGCATAAGGTGTAAATTTTCGATAGTCAATATCTCGGAAACTATAAGAGATAATGCAATTTGGCAACCGGCAATGTAATTAGCATGCCAAATATTACTTGGAGTCTGAATTGGAACGAAATCGCCAATTCATAAGACCATTTTACAATTTGGGCCTAAGTTAGAAGCAGAGCCTAAGGTGTAAATTTTCGATAGTCCATATCTCGGAAACTATAAGAGATAATGCAATTTGGCAACCGGCAATGTAATTAGCATGCCGAATATTGCTTGGAATGTGAATTTGAACGAAATCGCTAATATATAAGACCATTTTACAATTTGGGCACAAGTTAGAAGCCGAGTCTAAGGTGTAAATATTCGATAGTCCATATCTCGGATACTATAAGATATAATGCAATTTGGCAACCGGCAATGTAATTAGCATGCCGAATATTGCTTGGAATGTGAATTTGAACGAAATCGCCAATTCATAAGACCATTTTACAATTTGTTCACAAGTTAGAAGCAGAGCCTAAGGTGTAAATATTCGATAGTCCATATCTCGGAAACTATAAGAGATAATGCAATATGGCAACCGGCAATGTAATTAGCATGCCGAATATTACTTTGAATGCGAATTGGAACGAAATCGCCAATTCATAAGACCATTTTACAATTTGGGCACAAGTTAGAAGCAGAGCCTAAGGTGTAAATATTCGATAGTCCATATCTCGGAAACTATAAGAGATAATGCAATTTGGCAACCGGCAATGTAATCAGCATGCCGAATATTACTTTGAATGCGAATTGGAACGAAATCGCCAATTCATAAGACCATTTTACAATTTGGGCCTAAGTTAGAAGCAGAGCATAAGGTGTAAATTTTCGATAGTCCATATCTCGGAAACTATAAGAGATAATGCAATTTGGCAACCGGCAATGTAATTAGCATGCCAAATATTACTTGGAGTCTGAATTGGAACGAAATCGCCAATTCATTAGACCATTTTACAATTTGGGCCTAAGTTAGAAGCAGAGCCTAAGGTGTAAATTTTCGATAGTCCATATCTCGGAAACTATAAGAGATAATGCAATTTGGCAACCGGCAATGTAATTAGCATGCCGAATATTACTTGGAATGTGAATTGGAACGAAATCGCCAATAGATAAGACCATTTTAAAATTTGGGCCCAATTTAGAAGCAGAGCCTAAGGTGTAAATTATCGATAGTCCATATCTCGGAAACTATAAGAGATAATGCAATTTGGCATCCGGCAATGTAATTAGCATGCCGAATATTACTTGGAATGTGAATTGGAACGAAATCGCCAATAGATAAGACCATTTAACAATTTGGGCCCAAGTTAGAAGCAGAGCCTAAGGTGTAAATTATCGATAGTCCATATCTCGGAAACTATAAGATATAATGCAATTTGGCAACCGGCAATGTAATTAGCATGCCGAATATTACTTGGAGTGTGAATTTTAACGAAATCGCCAATAGATAAGACCATTTTACAATTTGGGCCCAAGTTAGAAGCAGAGCCTAAGGTGTAAATTATCGATAGTTCGTATCTCGGAAACTATAAGAGATAATGCAATTTGGCAAACGGCAATGTAATTAGCATGCCGAATATTACTTGGAATGTGAATTGGAACGAAATTGCCAATAGATAAGACCATTTTACAATTTGGGCCCAAGTTAGAAGCAGAGCCTAAGGTGTAAATTAACGATAGTCCATATCTCGGAAACTATAAGAGATAATGCAATTTGGCAACCGGCAATGTAATTAGCATGCCGAATATTGCTTGGAATGTGAATTGGAACGAAATCGCTAATATATAAGACCATTTTACAATTTGGGCACAAGTTAGAAGCAGAGCCTAAGGTGTAAATATTCGATAGTCCATATCTCGGAAACTATAAGAGATAATGCAATTTGGCAACCGGCAATGTAATTAACATGCCGAATATTACTTTGAATACAAATTGGAACGAAATCGCCAATACACAAGACCATTTTACAATTTGGGCCCAAGTTAGGAGCAGAGCCTAAGATGTAAAATTTCGATACTCCATATCTCGGAAACCATAAGAGATAATGCAATTTGGCAACCGGCAATGTAATTAGCATGCCGAATATTGCTTGGAATGTGAATTGGAACGAAATCGCTAATATATAAGACCATTTTACAATTTGGGCACAAGTTAGAAGCAGAGCCTAAGGTGTAAATATTCGATAGTGCATATCTCGGAAACTATAAGAGATAATGCAATTTGGCAACCGGCAATGTAATTAGCATGCCGAATATTGCTTGGAATGTGAATTTGAACGAAATCGCCAATTCATAAGACCATTTTACAATTTGGGCACAAGTTAGAAGCAGAGCCTAAGGTGTAAATATTCGATAGTCCATATCTCGGAAACTCTAAGAGATAATGCAATTTGGCAACCGGCAATGTAATTAGCATGCCGAATATTACTTTGAATACGAATTGGAACGAAATCGCCAATTCATAAGACCATTTTACAATTTGGGCACAAGTTAGAAGCAGAGCCTAAGGTGTAAATATTCGATAGTCCATATCTCGGAAACTATAAGAGATAATGCATTTTGGCAACCGGCAATGTAATTAGCATGCCGAATATTACTTTGAATGCGAATTGGAACGAAATCGCCAATTCATAAGACCATTTTACAATTTGGGCCTAAGTTAGAAGCAGAGCATAAGGTGTAAATTTTCGATAGTCAATATCTCGGAAACTATAAGAGATAATGCAATTTGGCAACCGGCAATGTAATTAGCATGCCAAATATTACTTGGAGTCTGAATTGGAACGAAATCGCCAATTCATAAGACCATTTTACAATTTGGGCCTAAGTTAGAAGCAGAGCCTAAGGTGTAAATTTTCGTTAGTCCATATCTCGGAAACTATAAGAGATAATGCAATTTGGCAACCGGCAATGTAATTAGCATGCCGAATATTGCTTGGAATGTGAATTTGAACGAAATCGCTAATATATAAGACCATTTTACAATTTGGGCACAAGTTAGAAGCCGAGTCTAAGGTGTAAATATTCGATAGTCCATATCTCGGATACTATAAGAGATAATGCAATTTGGCAACCGGCAATGTAATTAGCATGCCGAATATTGCTTGGAATGTGAATTTGAACGAAATCGCCAATTCATAAGACCATTTTACAATTTGGGCACAAGTTAGAAGCAGAGCCTAAGGTGTAAATATTCGATAGTCCATATCTCGGAAACTATAAGAGATAATGCAATATGGCAACCGGCAATGTAATTAGCATGCCGAATATTACTTTGAATGCGAATTGGAACGAAATCGCCAATTCATAAGAAAATTTTACAATTTGGGCACAAGTTAGAAGCAGAGCCTAAGGTGTAAATATTCGATAGTCCATATCTCGGAAACTATAAGAGATAATGCAATTTGGCAACCGGAAATGTAATCAGCATGCCGAATATTACTTTGAATGCGAATTGGAACGAAATCGCCAATTCATAAGACCATTTTACAATTTGGGCCTAAGTTAGAAGCAGAGCATAAGGTGTAAATTTTCGATAGTCCATATCTCGGAAACTATAAGAGATAATGCAATTTGGCAACCGGCAATGTAATTAGCATGCCAAATATTACTTGGAGTCTGAATTGGAACGAAATCGCCAATTCATAAGACCATTTTACAATTTGGGCCTAAGTTAGAAGCAGAGCCTAAGGTGTAAATTTTCGATAGTCCATATCTCGGAAACTATAAGAGATAATGCAATTTGGCAACCGGCAATGTAATTAGCATGCCGAATATTACTTGGAATGTGAATTGGAACGAAATCGCCAATAGATAAGACCATTTTACAATTTGGGCCCAAGTTAGAAGCAGAGCCTAAGGTGTAAATTATCGATAGTCCATATCTCGGAAACTATAAGAGATAATGCAATTTGGCAACCGGCAATGTAATTAGCATGCCGAATATTACTTGGAATGTGAATTGGAACGAAATCGCCAATAGATAAGAATATTTTACAATTTGGGCCCAAGTTAGAAGCAGAGCCTAAGATGTAAATTATCGATAGTCCATATCTCGGAAACTATAAGAGATAATGCAATTTGGCAACCGGCAATGTAATTAGCATGCCGAATATTACTTGGAATGTGAATTGGAATGAAATCGCCAATAGATAAGACCATTTTACAATTTGGGCCCAAGTTAGAAGCAGATCCTAAGGTGTAAATAATCGATAGTCCATATCTCGGAAACTATAAGAGATCATGCAATTTGGCAACCGGCAATGTAATTAGCATGCCGAATATTACTTGGAATGTGAATTGGAACGAAATCGCCAATTCATAAGACCATTTTACAATTTGGGCCTAAGTTAGAAGCAGAGCATAAGGTGTAAATTTTCGATAGTCCATATCTCGGAAACTATAAGAGATAATGCAATTTGGCAACCGGCAATGTAATTAGCATGCCAAATATTACTTGGAGTCTGAATTGGAACGAAATCGCCAATTCATAAGACCATTTTACAATTTGGGCCTAAGTTAGAAGCAGAGCCTAAGGTGTAAATTTTCGATAGTCCATATCTCGGAAACTATAAGAGATAATGCAATTTGGCAACCGGCAATGTAATTAGCATGCCGAATATTACTTGGAATGTGAATTGGAACGAAATCGCCAATAGATAAGACCATTTTACAATTTGGGCCCAAGTTAGAAGCAGAGCCTAAGGTGTAAATTATCGATAGTCCATATCTCGGAAACTATAAGAGATAATGCAATTTGGCAACCGGCAATGTAATTAGCATGCCGAATATTACTTGGAATGTGAATTGGAACGAAATCGCCAATAGATAAGAATATTTTACAATTTGGGCCCAAGTTAGAAGCAGAGCCTAAGATGTAAATTATCGATAGTCCATATCTCGGAAACTATAAGAGATAATGCAATTTGGCAACCGGCAATGTAATTAGCATGCCGAATATTACTTGGAATGTGAATTGGAATGAAATCGCCAATAGATAAGACCATTTTACAATTTGGGCCCAAGTTAGAAGCAGATCCTAAGGTGTAAATAATCGATAGTCCATATCTCGGAAACTATAAGAGATCATGCAATTTGGCAACCGGCAATGTAATTAGCATGCCGAATATTACTTGGAATGTGAATTGGAACGAAATCGCCAATAGATAAGACCATTTTACAATTTGGGCCCAAGTTAGAAGCAGAGCCTAAGGTGTAAATTATCGATAGTCCATATCTCGGAAACTATAAGAGATAATGCAATTTGGCAACCGGCAATGTAATTAGCATGCAGAATATTACTTGGAATGTGAATTGGAACGAAATCGCCAATAGATAAGACCATTTTACAATTTGGGCCCAAG
This sequence comes from Rhynchophorus ferrugineus, assembly GCF_030347505.1. NCBI lineage: Eukaryota > Metazoa > Arthropoda > Insecta > Coleoptera > Curculionidae > Rhynchophorus > Rhynchophorus ferrugineus. The sequence goes on from NW_027472590.1 coordinate 19,339,564, forward strand.
TTAGAAGCAGAGCCTAAGGTGTAAATTATCGATAGTCCATATCTCGGAGACTATAAGAGATAATGCAATTTGGCAACCGGCAATGTAATTAGCATGCCGAATATTACTTGGAATGTGAATTGGAACGAAATCGCCAATAGATAAGACCATTTTACAATTTGGGCCCAAGTTAGAAGCAGAGCCTAAGGTGTAAATTATCGATAGTCCATATATCGGAAACTATAAGAGATAATGCTATTTGGCAACCGGCAATGTAATTAGCATGCCGAATATTACTTGGAATGTGAATTGGAACGAAATCGCCAATAGATAAGACCATTTTACAATTTGGGCCCAAGTTAGAAGCAGAGCCTAAGGTGTAAATTATCGATAGTCCATATCTCGGAAACTATAAGAGATAATGCAACTTGGCCACCGGCAATGTAATTAGCATGCCGAATATTACTTGGAATGTGAATTGGAACGAAATCGCCAATAGATAAGACCATTTTACAATTTGGGCCCAAGTTAGAAGCAGAGCCTAAGGTGTAAATTATCGATAGTCCATATCTCGGAAACTATAAGAGATAATGCAATTTGGCAACCGGCAATGTAATTAGCATGCCGAATATTACTTGGAATGTGAATTGGAACGAAATCGCCAATAGATAAGACCATTTTACAATTTGGGCCCAAGTTAGAAGCAGAGCCTAAGGTGTAAATTATCGATAGTCCATATCTCGGAAACTATAAGAGATAATGCAATTTGGCAACCGGCAATGTAATTAGCATGCCGAATATTACTTGGAATGTGAATTGGAACGAAATCGCCAATAGATAAGACCATTTTACAATTTGGGCCCAAGTTAGAAGCAGAGCCTAAGGTGTAAATTATCGATAGTCCATATCTCGGAAACTATAAGAGATAATGCAATTTGGCAACCGACTATGTAATTAGCATGCCGAATATTACTTGGAATGTGAATTGGAACGAAATCGCCAATAGATAAGACCATTTTACAATTTGGGCCCAAGTTAGAAGCAGAGCCTAAGGTGTAAATTATCGATAGTCCATATCTCGGAAACTATAAGAGATAATGCAACTTGGCCACCGGCAATGTAATTAGCATGCCGAATATTACTTGGAATGTGAATTGGAACGAAATCGCCAATAGATAAGGCCATTTTACAATTTGGGCCCAAGTTAGAAGCAGAGTCTAAGGTGTAAATTATCGATAGTCCGTATCTCGGAAACTATAAGAGATAATGCAATTTGGCAACCGGCAATGTAATTAGCATGCCGAATATTACTTGGAATGTGAATTGGAACGAGATCGCCAAAAGATAAGACCATTTTACAATTTGGGCCCAAGTTAGAAGCAGAGCCTAAGGTGTAAATTATCGATAGTCCATATCTCGGAAACTATAAGAGATAATGCAATTTGGCAACCGGCAATGTAATTAGCATGCCGAATATTACTTGGAATGTGAATTGGAACGAAATCGCCAATAGATAAGAATATTTTACAATTTGGGCCCAAGTTAGAAGCAGAGCCTAAGATGTAAATTATCGATAGTCCATATCTCGGAAACTATAAGAGATAATGCAATTTGGCAACCGGCAATGTAATTAGCATGCCGAATATTACTTGGAATGTGAATTGGAATGAAATCGCCAATAGATAAGACCATTTTACAATTTGGGCCCAAGTTAGAAGCAGATCCTAAGGTGTAAATAATCGATAGTCCATATCTCGGAAACTATAAGAGATCATGCAATTTGGCAACCGGCAATGTAATTAGCATGCCGAATATTACTTGGAATGTGAATTGGAACGAAATCGCCAATAGATAAGACCATTTTACAATTTGGGCCCAAGTTAGAAGCAGAGCCTAAGGTGTAAATTATCGATAGTCCATATCTCGGAAACTATAAGAGATAATGCAATTTGGCAACCGGCAATGTAATTAGCATGCAGAATATTACTTGGAATGTGAATTGGAACGAAATCGCCAATAGATAAGACCATTTTACAATTTGGGCCCAAGTTAGAAGCAGAGCCTAAGGTGTAAATTATCGATAGTCCATATCTCGGAGACTATAAGAGATAATGCAATTTGGCAACCGGCAATGTAATTAGCATGCCGAATATTACTTGGAATGTGAATTGGAACGAAATCGCCAATAGATAAGACCATTTTACAATTTGGGCCCAAGTTAGAAGCAGAGCCTAAGGTGTAAATTATCGATAGTCCATATATCGGAAACCTATTTGGCAACCGGCAATGTAATTAGCATGCCGAATATTACTTGGAATGTGAATTGGAACGAAATCGCCAATAGATAAGACCATTTTACAATTTGGGCCCAAGTTAGAAGCAGAGCCTAAGGTGTAAATTATCGATAGTCCATATCTCGGAAACTATAAGAGATAATGCAACTTGGCCACCGGCAATGTAATTAGCATGCCGAATATTACTTGGAATGTGAATTGGAACGAAATCGCCAATAGATAAGACCATTTTACAATTTGGGCCCAAGTTAGAAGCAGAGCCTAAGGTGTAAATTATCGATAGTCCATATCTCGGAAACTATAAGAGATAATGCAATTTGGCAACCGGCAATGTAATTAGCATGCCGAATATTACTTGGAATGTGAATTGGAACGAAATCGCCAATAGATAAGACCATTTTACAATTTGGGCCCAAGTTAGAAGCAGAGCCTAAGGTGTAAATTATCGATAGTCCATATCTCGGAAACTATAAGAGATAATGCAATTTGGCAACCGGCAATGTAATTAGCATGCCGAATATTACTTGGAATGTGAATTGGAACGAAATCGCCAATAGATAAGACCATTTTACAATTTGGGCCCAAGTTAGAAGCAGAGCCTAAGGTGTAAATTATCGATAGTCCATATCTCGGAAACTATAAGAGATAATGCAATTTGGCAACCGACTATGTAATTAGCATGCCGAATATTACTTGGAATGTGAATTGGAACGAAATCGCCAATAGATAAGACCATTTTACAATTTGGGCCCAAGTTAGAAGCAGAGCCTAAGGTGTAAATTATCGATAGTCCATATCTCGGAAACTATAAGAGATAATGCAACTTGGCCACCGGCAATGTAATTAGCATGCCGAATATTACTTGGAATGTGAATTGGAACGAAATCGCCAATAGATAAGGCCATTTTACAATTTGGGCCCAAGTTAGAAGCAGAGTCTAAGGTGTAAATTATCGATAGTCCGTATCTCGGAAACTATAAGAGATAATGCAATTTGGCAACCGGCAATGTAATTAGCATGCCGAATATTACTTGGAATGTGAATTGGAACGAGATCGTCAAAAGATAAGACCATTTTACAATTTGGGCCCAAGTTAGAAGCAGAGCCTAAGGTGTAAATTATCGATAGTCCATACCTCGGAAACTATAAGAGATAATGCAACTTGGCCACCGGCAATGTAATTAGCATGCCGAATATTACTTGGAATGTGAATTGGAACGAAATCGCCAATAGATAAGACCATTTTACAATTTGGGCCCAAGTTAGAAGCAGAGTCTAAGGTGTAAATTATCGATAGTCCATATCTCGGAAACTATAAGAGATAATGCAATTTCGCAACCGGCAATGTAATTAGCATGCCGAATATTACTTGGAATGTGAATTGGAACGAAATCGCCAATAGATAAGAATATTTTACAATTTGGGCCCAAGTTAGAAGCAGAGCCTAAGATGTAAATTATCGATAGTCCATATCTGGGAAACTATAAGAGATAATGCAATTTGGCAACCGGCAATGTAATTAGCATGCCGAATATTACTTGGAATGTGAATTGGAACGAAATCGCCAATAGATAAGACCATTTTACAATTTGGGCCCAAGTTAGAAGCAGAGCCTAAGGTGTAAATAATCGATAGTCCATATCTCGAAAACTATAAGAGATCATGCAATTTGGCAACCGGCAATGTAATTAGCATGCCGAATATTACTTGGAATGTGAATTGGAACGAAATCGCCAATAGATAAGACCATTTTACAATTTGGGCCCAAGTTAGAAGCAGAGCCTAAGGTGTAAATTATCGATAGTCCATATCTCGGAGACTATAAGAGATAATGCAATTTGGCAACCGGCAATGTAATTAGCATGCCGAATATTACTTGGAATGTGAATTGGAACGAAATCGCCAATAGATAAGACCATTTTACAATTTGGGCCCAAGTTAGAAGCAGAGCCTAAGGTGTAAATTATCGATAGTCCATATCTCGGAAACTATAAGAGATAATGCAACTTGGCCACCGGCAATGTAATTAGCATGCCGAATATTACTTGGAATGTCAATTGGAACGAAATCGCCAATAGATAAGACCATTTTACAATTTGGGCCCAAGTTAGAAGCAGAGCCTAAGGTGTAAATTATCGATAGTCCATATCTCGGAAACTATAAGAGATAATGCAATTTGGCAACCGGCAATGTAATTAGCATGCCGAATATTACTTGGAATGTGAATTGGAACGAAATCGCCAATAGATAAGACCATTTTACAATTTGGGCCCAAGTTAGCCTAATGCAATTTGGCAACCGGCAATGTAATTAGCATGCCGAATATTACTTGGAATGTGAATTGGAACGAAATCGCCAATAGATAAGACCATTTTACAATTTGGGCCCAAGTTAGAAGCAGAGCCTAAGGTGTAAATTATCGATAGTCCATATCTCGGAGACTATAAGAGATAATGCAATTTGGCAACCGGCAATGTAATTAGCATGCCGAATATTACTTGGAATGTGAATTGGAACGAAATCGCCAATAGATAAGACCATTTTACAATTTGGGCCCAAGTTAGAAGCAGAGCCTAAGGTGTAAATTATCGATAGTCCATATCTCGGAAACTATAAGAGATAATGCAATTTGGCAACCGGCAATGTAATTAGCATGCCGAATATTACTTGGAATGTGAATTGGAACGAAATCGCCAATACATAAGACCATTTTACAATTTGGGCCCAAGTTAGAAGCAGAGCCTAAGGTGTAAATTATCGATAGTCCATATCTCGGAAACTATAAGAGATAATGCAACTTGGCCACCGGCAATGTAATTAGCATGCCGAATATTACTTGGAATGTGAATTGGAACGAAATCGCCAATAGATAAGGCCATTTTACAATTTGGGCCCAAATTAGAAGCAGAGTCTAAGGTGTAAATTATCGATAGTCCGTATCTCGGAAACTATAAGAGATAATGCAATTTGGCAACCGGCAATGTAATTAGCATGCCGAATATTACTTGGAATGTGAATTGGAACGAGATCGCCAAAAGATAAGACCATTTTACAATTTGGGCCCAAGTTAGAAGCAGAGCCTAAGGTGTAAATTATCGATAGTCCATACCTCGGAAACTATAAGAGATAATGCAACTTGGCCACCGGCAATGTAATTAGCATGCCGAATATTACTTGGAATGTGAATTGGAACGAAATCGCCAATAGATAAGACCATTTTACAATTTGGGCCCAAGTTAGAAGCAGAGTCTAAGGTGTAAATTATCGATAGTCCATATCTCGGAAACTATAAGAGATAATGCAATTTCGCAACCGGCAATGTAATTAGCATGCCGAATATTACTTGGAATGTGAATTGGAACGAAATCGCCAATAGATAAGACCATTTTACAATTTGGGCCCAAGTTAGAAGCAGAGCCTAGGGTGTAAATTATCGATAGTCCATATCTCGGAAACTATAAGAGATAATGCAATTTGGCAACCGGCAATGTAATTAGCATGCCGAATATTACTTGGAATGTGAATTGGAACGAAATCGCCAACAGATAAGACCATTTTACAATTTGGGCCCAAGTTAGAAGCAGAGCCTAAGGTGTAAATTATCGATAGTCCATATCTCGGAAACCTAATGCAATTTGGCAACCGGCAATGTAATTAGCATGCCGAATATTACTTGGAATGTGAATTGGAACGAAATCGCCAATAGATAAGACCATTTTTTAATTTGGGCCCAGGTTAGAAGCAGAGCCTAAGGTGTAAATTATCGATAGTCCATATCTCGGAAACTATAAGAGATAATGCAATTTGGCAACCGGCAATGTAATTAACATGCCGAATATTACTTGGAATGTGAATTGGAACGAAATCGCCAATAGATAAGACCATTTTACAATTTGGGCCCAAGTTAGAAGCAGAGCCTAAGGTGTAAATTATCGATAGTCCATATCTCGGAAACTATAAGAGATAATGCAATTTGGCAACCGGCAATGTAATTAGCATGCCGAATATTACTTGGAATGTGAATTGGAACGAAATCGCCAATAGATAAGGCCATTTTACAATTTGGGCCCAAGTTAGAAGCAGAGCCTAAGGTGTAAATTATCGATAGTCCAGATCTCGGAAACTATAAGAGATAATGCAACTTGGCCACCGGCAATGTAATTAGCATGCCGAATATTACTTGGAATGTGAATTGGAACGAATTCGCCAATAGATAAGACCATTTTACAATTTGGGCCCAAGTTAGAAGCAGAGACTAAGGTGTAAATTATCGATAGTCCATATCTCGTAAACTATAAGAGATAATGCAATTTGGCAACCGGCAATGTAATTAACATGCGGAATATTACTTGGAATGTGAATTGGAACGAAATCGCCAATAGATAATGCCATTTTACAATTTGGGCCCAAGTTAGAAACAGAGCCTAAGGTGTAAATTATCGATAGTCCATATCTCGGAAACTATAAGAGATAATGCAATTTGGCAACCAGCAATGTAATTAGCATGCCGAATATTACTTGGAATGTGAATTGGAACGAAATCGCCTATAGATAAGACCATTTTACAATTTGGGCATAAGTTAGAAGCAGAGCCTAAGGTGTAAATTATCGATAGTCCATATCTCGGAAACTATAAGAGATAATGCAATTTGGCAACCGGCAATGTAATTAGCATGCCGAATATTACTTGGAATGTGAATTGGAACGAAATCGCCAAAAGATAAGACCATTTTACAATTAGGGCCCAAATTAGAAGCAGAGCCTAAGGTGTAAATTATCGATAGTCCATACCTCGGAAACTATAAGAGATAATGCAACTTGGCCACCGGCAATGTAATTAGCATGCCGAATATTACTTGGAATGTGAATTGGAACGAAATCGCCAATAGATAAGACCATTTTACAATTTGGGCCCAAGTTAGAAGCAGAGCCTAAGGTGTAAATTATCGATAGTCCATATCTCGGAAACTATAAGAGATAATGCAATTTGGCAACCGGCAATGTAATTAGCATGCCGAATATTACTTGGAATGTGAATTGGAACGAAATCGCCAATAGATAAGACCATTTTACAATTTGGGCCCAAGTTAGAAGCAGAGCCTAAGGTGTAAATTATCGATAGTCCATATCTCGGAAACTATAAGAGATAATGCAATTTGGCAACCGGCAATGTAATTAGCATGCCGAATATTACTTGGAATGTGAATTGGAACGAAATCGCCAACAGATAAGACCATTTTACAATTTGGGCCCAAGTTAGAAGCAGAGCCTAAGGTGTAAATTATCGATAGTCCATACCTCGGAAACTATAAGAGATAATGCAACTTGGCCACCGGCAATGTAATTAGCATGCCGAATATTACTTGGAATGTGAATTGGAACGAAATCGCCAATAGATAAGACCATTTTACAATTTGGGCCCAAGTTAGAAGCAGAGTCTAAGGTGTAAATTATCGATAGTCCATATCTCGGAAACTATAAGAGATAATGCAATTTCGCAACCGGCAATGTAATTAGCATTCCGAATATTACTTGGAATGTGAATTGGAACGAAATCGCCAATAGATAAGACCATTTTACAATTTGGGCCCAAGTTAGAAGCAGAGCCTAGGGTGTAAATTATCGATAGTCCATATCTCGGAAACTATAAGAGATAATGCAATTTGGCAACCGGCAATGTAATTAGCATGCCGAATATTACTTGGAATGTGAATTGGAACGAAATCGCCAATAGATAAGAACATTTTACAATTTGGGCCCAAGTTAGCGTAATGCAATTTGGCAACCGGCAATGTAATTAGCATGCCGAATATTACTTGGAATGTGAATTGGAACGAAATCGCCAATAGATAAGACCATTTTTTAATTTGGGCCCAAGTTAGAAGCAGAGCCTAAGGTGTAAATTATCGATAGTCCATATCTCGGAAACTATAAGAGATAATGCAATTTGGCAACCGGCAATGTAATTAGCATGCCGAATATTACTTGGAATGTGAATTGGAACGAAATCGCCAATAGATAAGACCATTTTACAATTTGGGCCCAAGTTAGAAGCAGAGCCTAAGGTGTAAATTATCGATAGTCCATATCTCGGAGACTATAAGAGATAATGCAATTTGGCAACCGGCAATGTAATTAGCATGCCGAATATTACTTGGAATGTGAATTGGAACGAAATCGCCAATAGATAAGACCATTTTACAATTTGGGCCCAAGTTAGAAGCAGAGCCTAAGGTGTAAATAATCGATAGTCCATATCTCGGAAACTATAAGAGATAATGCAATTTGGCAACCGGTAATGTAATTAGCATGCCGAATATTACTTGGAATGTGAATTGGAACGAAATCGCCAATAGATAAGACCATTTTACAATTTGGGCCCAAGTTAGAAGCAGAGCCTAAGGTGTAAATTATCGATAGTCCATATCTCGGAAACTATAAGAGATAATGCAACTTGGCCACCGGCAATGTAATTAGCATGCCGAATATTACTTGGAATGTGAATTGGAACGAAATCGCCAATAGATAAGGCCATTTTACAATTTGGGCCCAAGTTAGAAGCAGAGTCTAAGGTGTAAATTATCGATAGTCCATATCTCGGAAACTATAAGAGATAATGCAATTTGGCAACCGGCAATGTAATTAGCATGCCGAATATTACTTGGAATGTGAATTGGAACGAGATCGCCAAAAGATAAGACCATTTTACAATTTGGGCCCAAGTTAGAAGCAGAGCCTAAGGTGTAAATTATCGATAGTCCATATCTCGGAAACTATAAGAGATAATGCAATTTGGCAACCGGCAATGTAATTAGCATGCCGAATATTACTTGGAAAGTGAATTGGAACGAAATCGCCAATAGATAAGACCATTTTACAATTTGGGCCCAAGTTAGAAGCAGAGCCTAAGGTGTAAATTATCGATAGTCCATATCTCGGAAACTATAAGAGATAATGCAATTTGGCAACCGGCAATGTAATTAGCATGCGGAATATTGCTTGGAATGTGAATTGGAACGAAATCGCCAATAGATAAGACCATTTTACAATTTGGGCCCAAGTTAGAAACAGAGCCTAAGGTGTAAATTATCGATAGTCCATATCTCGGAAACTATAAGAGATAATGCAATTTGGCAACCGGCAATGTAATTAGCATGCCGAATATTACTTGGAATGTGAATTGGAACGAAATCGCCAATAGATAAGACCATTTTACAATTTGGGCGCAAGTTAGAAGCAGAGCCTAAGGTGTAAATTATCGATAGTCCATATCTCGGAAACTATAAGAGATAATACAATTTGGCAACCGGCAATGTAATTAGCATGCCGAATATTACTTGGAATGTGAAATGGAACGAAATCGCCAATAGATAAGATTATTTTACAATTTGGGCCCAAGTTAGAAGCAGAGCCTAAGGTGTAAATTATCGATAGTCCATACCTCGGAAACTATAAGAGATAATGCAACTTGGCCACCGGCAATGTAATTAGCATGCCGAATATTACTTGGAATGTGAATTGGAACGAAATCGCCAATAGATAAGACCATTTTACAATTTGGGCCCAAGTTAGAAGCAGAGCCTAAGGTGTAAATTATCGATAGTCCATATCTCGGAAACCATAAGAGATAATGCAATTTGGCAACCGGCAATGTAATTAGCATGCCGAATATTACTTGGAATGTGAATTGGAACGAAATCGCCAATAGATAAGACCATTTTACAATTTGGGCCCAAGTTAGAAGCAGAGCCTAGGGTGTAAATTATCGATAGTCCATATCTCGGAAACTATAAGAGATAATGCAATTTGGCAACCGGCAATGTAATTAACATGCCGAATATTACTTGGAATGTGAATTGGAACGAAATCGCCAAAAGATAAGACCATTTTACAATTTGGGCCCAAATTAGAAGCAGAGCCTAAGGTGTAAATTATCGATAGTCCATACCTCGGAAACTATAAGAGATAATGCAACTTGGCCACCGGCAATGTAATTAGCATGCCGAATATTACTTGGAATGTGAATTGGAACGAAATCGCCAATAGATAAGACCATTTTACAATTTGGGCCCAAGTTAGAAGCAGAGCCTAAGGAGTAAATTATCGATAGTCCATATCTCGGAAACCATAAGAGATAATGCAATTTGGCAACCGGCAATGTAATTAGCATGCCGAATATTACTTGGAATGTGAATTGGAACGAAATCGCCAATAGATAAGACCATTTTACAATTTGGGCCCAAGTTAGAAGCAGAGCCTAGGGTGTAAATTATCGATAGTCCATATCTCGGAAACTATAAGAGATAATGCAATTTGGCAACCGGCAATGTAATGAGCATGCCGAATATTACTTGGAATGTGAATTGGAACGAAATCGCCAATAGATAAGACCATTTTACAATTTGCGCCCAAGTTAGAAGCAGAGCCTAAGGTGTAAATTATCGATAGTCCATATCTCGGAAACTATAAGAGATAATGCAATTTGGCAACCAGCAATGTAATTAGCATGCCGAATATTACTTGGAATGTGAATTGGAACGAAATCGCCAATAGATAAGACCATTTTACAATTTGGGCCCAAGTTAGAAGCAGAGCCTAAGGTGTAAATTATCGATAGTCCATATCTCGGAAACTATAAGAGATAATGCAATTTGGCAACCGGCAATGTAATTAGCATGCCGAATATTACTTGGAATGTGAATTTTAACGAAATCGCCAACAGATAAGACCATTTTACAATTTGGGCCCAAGTTAGAAGCAGAGCCTAAGGTGTAAATTATCGATAGTCCATATCTCGGAAACTATAAGAGATAATGCAATTTGGCAACCGGCAATGTAATTAGCATGCCGAATATTACTTGGAATGTGAATTGGAACGAAATCGCCAATAGATAAGACCATTTTACAACTTGGGCCCAAGTTAGAAGCAGAGCCTAAGGTGTAAATTATCGATAGTCCATATCTCGGAAACTATAAGAAATAATGCAATTTGGCAACCGGCAATATAATTAGCATGCCGAATATTACTTGGAATGTGAAATGGAACGAAATCGCCAATAGATAAGATTATTTTACAATTTGGGCCCAAGTTAGAAGCAGAGCCTAAGGTGTAAATTATCGATAGTCCATACCTCGGAAACTATAAGAGATAATGCAACTTGGCCACCGGCAATGTAATTAGCATGCCGAATATTACTTGGAATGTGAATTGGAACGAAATCGCCAATAGATAAGACCATTTTACAATTTGGGCCCAAGTTAGAAGCAGAGCCTAAGGTGTAAATTATCGATAGTCCATATCTCGGAAACTATAAGAGATAATGCAATTTGGCAACCGGCAATGTAATTAGCATGCCGAATATTACTTGGAATGTGAATTGGAACGAAATCGCCAAAAGATAAGACCATTTTACAATTTGGGCCCAAATTAGAAGCAGAGCCTAAGGTGTAAATTATCGATAGTCCATACCTCGGAAACTATAAGAGATAATGCAACTTGGCCACCGGCAATGTAATTAGCATGCCGAATATTACTTGGAATGTGAATTGGAACGAAATCGCCAATAGATAAGACCATTTTACAATTTGGGCCCAAGTTAGAAGCAGAGCCTAAGGTGTAAATTATCGATAGTCCATATCTCGGAAACCATAAGAGATAATGCAATTTGGCAACCGGCAATGTAATTAGCATGCCGAATATTACTTGGAATGTGAATTGGAACGAAATCGCCAATAGATAAGACCATTTTACAATTTGGGCCCAAGTTAGAAGCAGAGCCTAGGGTGTAAATTATCGATAGTCCATATCTCGGAAACTATAAGAGATAATGCAATTTGGCAACCGGCAATGTAATTAGCATGCCGAATATTACTTGGAATGTGAATTGGAATGAAATCGCCAATAGATAAGACCATTTTACAATTTGCGCCCAAGTTAGAAGCAGAGCCTAAGGTGTAAATTATCGATAGTCCATATCTCGGAAACTATAAGAGATAATGCAATTTGGCAACCAGCAATGTAATTAGCATGCCGAATATTACTTGGAATGTGAATTGGAACGAAATCGCCAATAGATAAGACCATTTTACAATTTGGGCCCAAGTTAGAAGCAGAGCCTAAGGTGTAAATTATCGATAGTCCATATCTCGGAAACTATAAGAGATAATGCAATTTGGCAACCGGCAATGTAATTAGCATGCCGAATATTACTTGGAATGTGAATTGGAACGAAATCGCCAACAGATAAGACCATTTTACAATTTGGGCCCAAGTTAGAAGCAGAGCCTAAGGTGTAAATTATTGATAGTCCATATCTCGGAAACTATAAGAGATAATGCAATTTGGCAACCGGCAATGTAATTAGCATGCCGAATATTACTTGGAATGTGAATTGGAACGAAATCGCCAATAGATAAGACCATTTTACAACTTGGGCCCAAGTTAGAAGCAGAGCCTAAGGTGTAAATTATCGATAGTCCATATCTCGGAAACTATAAGAGATAATGCAATTTGGCAACCGGCAATATAATTAGCATGCCGAATATTACTTGGAATGTGAAATGGAACGAAATCGCCAATAGATAAGATTATTTTACAATTTGGGCCCAAGTTAGAAGCAGAGCCTAAGGTGTAAATTATCGATAGTCCATACCTCGGAAACTATAAGAGATAATGCAACTTGGCCACCGGCAATGTAATTAGCATGCCGAATATTACTTGGAATGTGAATTGGAACGAAATCGCCAATAGATTAGACCATTTTACAATTTGGGCCCAAGTTAGAAGCAGAGCCTAAGGTGTAAATTATCGATAGTCCATATCTCGGAAACTATAAGAGATAATGCAATTTGGCAACCGGCAATGTAATTAGCATGCCGAATATTACTTGGAATGTGAATTGGAACGAAATCGCCAAAAGATAAGACCATTTTACAATTTGGGCCCAAATTAGAAGCAGAGCCTAAGGTGTAAATTATCGATAGTCCATACCTCGGAAACTATAAGAGATAATGCAACTTGGCCACCGGCAATGTAATTAGCATGCCGAATATTACTTGGAATGTGAATTGGAACGAAATCGCCAATAGATAAGACCATTTTACAATTTGGGCCCAAGTTAGAAGCAGAGCCTAAGGTGTAAATTATCGATAGTCCATATCTCGGAAACCATAAGAGATAATGCAATTTGGCAACCGGCAATGTAATTAGCATGCCGAATATTACTTGGAATGTGAATTGGAACGAAATCGCCAATAGATAAGACCATTTTACAATTTGGGCCCAAGTTAGAAGCAGAGCCTAGGGTGTAAATTATCGATAGTCCATATCTCGGAAACTATAAGAGATAATGCAATTTGGCAACCGGCAATGTAATTAGCATGCCGAATATTACTTGGAATGTGAATTGGAACGAAATCGCCAATAGATAAGACCATTTTACAATTTGCGCCCAAGTTAGAAGCAGAGCCTAAGGTGTAAATTATCGATAGTCCATATCTCGGAAACTATAAGAGATGATGCAATTTGGCAACCAGCAATGTAATTAGCATGCCGAATATTACTTGGAATGTGAATTGGAACGAAATCGCCAATAGATAAGACCATTTTACAATTTGGGCCCAAGTTAGAAGCAGAGCCTAAGGTGTAAATTATTGATAGTCCATATCTCGGAAACTATAAGAGATAATGCAATTTGGCAACCGGCAATGTAATTAGCATGCCGAATATTACTTGGAATGTGAATTGGAACGAAATCGCCAATAGATAAGACCATTTTACAACTTGGGCCCAAGTTAGAAGCAGAGCCTAAGGTGTAAATTATCGATAGTCCATATCTCGGAAACTATAAGAGATAATGCAATTTGGCAACCGGCAATATAATTAGCATGCCGAATATTACTTGGAATGTGAAATGGAACGAAATCGCCAATAGATAAGATTATTTTACAATTTGGGCCCAAGTTAGAAGCAGAGCCTAAGGTGTAAATTATCGATAGTCCATACCTCGGAAACTATAAGAGATAATGCAACTTGGCCACCGGCAATGTAATTAGCATGCCGAATATTACTTGGAATGTGAATTGGAACGAAATCGCCAATAGATAAGACCATTTTACAATTTGGGCCCAAGTTAGAAGCAGAGCCTAAGGTGTAAATTATCGATAGTCCATATCTCGGAAACTATAAGAGATAATGCAATTTGGCAACTGGCAATGTAATTAGCATGCCGAATATTACTTGGAATGTGAATTGGAACGAAATCGCCAAAAGATAAGACCATTTTACAATTTGGGCCCAAATTAGAAGCAGAGCCTAAGGTGTAAATTATCGATAGTCCATACCTCGGAAACTATAAGAGATAATGCAACTTGGCAACCGGCAATGTAATTAGCATGCCGAATATTACTTGGAATGTGAATTGGAACGAAATCGCCAATAGATAAGACCATTTTACAATTTGGGCCCAAGTTAGAAGCAGAGCCTAAGGTGTAAATTATCGATAGTCCATATCTCGGAAACTATAAGAGATAATGCAATTTGGCAACCGGCAATGTAATTAGCATGCCGAATATTACTTGGAATGTGAATTGGAACGAAATCGCCAATAGATAAGACCATTTTACAATTTGGGCCCAAGTTAGAAGCAGAGCCTAGGGTGTAAATTATCGATAGTCCATATCTCGGAAACTATAAGAGATAATGCAATTTGGCAACCGGCAATGTAATTAGCATGCCGAATATTACTTGGAATGTGAATTGGAACGAAATCGCCAATAGATAAGACCATTTTACAATTTGGGCCCAAGTTAGAAGCAGAGCCTAAGGTGTAAATTATCGATAGTCCATATCTCGGAAACTATAAGAGATAATGCAATTTGGCATCGAGCAATGTAATTAGCATGCCGAATATTACTTGGAATGTGAATTGGAACGAAATCGCCAATAGATAAGACCATTTTACAATTTGGGCCCAAGTTAGAAGCAGAGCCTAAGGTGTAAATTATCGATAGTCCATATCTCGGAAACTATAAGAGATAATGCAATTTGGCAACCGGCAATGTAATTAGCATGCCGAATATTACTTGGAATGTGAATTGGAACGAAATCGCCAACAGATAAGACCATTTTACAATTTGGGCCCAAGTTAGAAGCAGAGCCTAAGGTGTAAATTATCGATAGTCCATATCTCGGAAACTATAAGAGATAATGCAATTTGGCAACCGGCAATGTAATTAGCATGCCGAATATTACTTGGAATGTGAATTGGAACGAAATCGCCAATAGATAAGACCATTTTACAATTTGGGCCCAAGTTAGAAGCAGAGCCTAAGGTGTAAATTATCGATAGTCCATATCTCGGAAACTATAAGAGATAATGCAATTTGGCAACCGGCAATGTAATTAGCATGCCGAATATTACTTGGAATGTGAATTGGAACGAAATCGCCAATAGATAAGACCATTTTACAATTTGGGCCCAAGTTAGAAGCAGAGCCTAAGGTGTAAATTATCGATAGTCCATATCTCGGAAACTATAAGAGATAATGCAACTTGGCCACCGGCAATGTAATTAGCATGCCGAATATTACTTGGAATGTGAATTGGAACGAAATCGCCAATAGATAAGACCATTTTACAATTTGGGCCCAAGTTAGAAGCAGAGACTAAGGTGTAAATTATCGATAGTCCATATCTCGGAAACTATAAGAGATAATGCAATTTGGCAACCGGCAATGTAGTTAGCATGCCGAATATTACTTGGAATGTGAATTGGAACGAAATCGCCAATAGATAAGACCATTTTACAATTTGGGCCCAAGTTAGAAGCAGAGCCTAAGGTGTAAATTATCGATAGTCCATATCTCGGAAACTATAAGAGATAATGCAATTTGGCAACCGGCAATGTAATTAGCATGCCGAATATTACTTGGAATGTGAATTGGAACGAAATCGCCAATAGATAAGACCATTTTACAATTTGGGCCCAAGTTAGAAGCAGAGCCTAAGGTGTAAATTATCGATAGTCCATATCTCGGAAACTATAAGAGATAATGCAATTTGGCAACCGGCAATGTAATTAGCATGCCGAATATTACTTGGAATGTGAATTGGAACGAAATCGCCAATAGATAAGACCATTTTACAATTTGGGCCCAAGTTAGAAGCAGAGCCTAAGATGTAAATTATCGATAGTCCATATCTCGGAAACTATAAGAGATAATGCAATTTGGCAACCGGCAATGTAATTAGCATGCCGAATATTACTTGGAATGTGAATTGGAACGAAATCGCCAATAGATAAGACCATTTTACAATTTGGGCCCAAGTTAGAAGCAGAGCTTAAGGTGTAAATTATCGATAGTCCATATCTCGGAAACTATAAGAGATAATGCAATTTGGCAACCGGCAATGTAATTAGCATGCCGAATATTACTTGGAATGTGAATTGGAACGAAATCGCCAATAGATAAGACCATTTTACAATTTGGGCCCAAGTTAGAAGCAGAGCCTAAAGTGTAAATTATCGATAGTCCATATCTCGGAAACTATAAGAGATAATGCAATTTGGCAACCGGCAATGTAATTAGCATGCCGAATATTACTTGGAATGTGAATTGGAACGAAATCGCCAACAGATAAGACCATTTTACAATTTGGGCCCAAGTTAGAAGCAGAGCCTAAGGTGTAAATTATCGATAGTCCATATCTCGGAAACTATAAGAGATAATGCAATTTGGCAACCGGCAATGTAATTAGCATGCCGAATATTACTTGGAATATGAATTGGAACGAAATCGCCAATAGATAAGACCATTTTACAATTTGGGCCCAAGTTAGAAGCAGAGCCTAAGGTGTAAATTATCGATAGTCCATATCTCGGAAACTATAAGAGATAATGCAATTTGGCAACCGGCAATGTAATTAGCATGCCGAATATTACATGGAATGTGAATTGGAACGAAATCGCCAATAGATAAGACCATTTTACAATTTGGGCACAAGTTAGAAGCAGAGCCTAGGGTGTAAATTATCGATAGTCCATATCTCGGAAACTATAAGAGATAATGCAATTTGGCAACCGGCAATGTAATTAGCATGCCGAATATTACTTGGAATGTGAATTGGAACGAAATCGCCAATAGATAAGACCATTTTACAATTTGCGCCCAAGTTAGAAGCAGAGCCTAAGGTGTAAATTATCGATAGTCCATATCTCGGAAACTATAAGAGATGATGCAATTTGGCAACCAGCAATGTAATTAGCATGCCGAATATTACTTGGAATGTGAATTGGAACGAAATCGCCAATAGATAAGACCATTTTACAATTTGGGCCCAAGTTAGAAGCAGAGCCTAAGGTGTAAATTATCGATAGTCCATATCTCGGAAACTATAAGAGATAATGCAATTTGGCAACCGGCAATGTAATTAGCATGCCGAATATTACTTGGAATGTGAATTGGAACGAAATCGCCAACAGATAAGACCATTTTACAATTTGGGCCCAAGTTAGAAGCAGAGCCTAAGGTGTAAATTATTGATAGTCCATATCTCGGAAACTATAAGAGATAATGCAATTTGGCAACCGGCAATGTAATTAGCATGCCGAATATTACTTGGAATGTGAATTGGAACGAAATCGCCAATAGATAAGACCATTTTACAACTTGGGCCCAAGTTAGAAGCAGAGCCTAAGGTGTAAATTATCGATAGTCCATATCTCGGAAACTATAAGAGATAATGCAATTTGGCAACCGGCAATGTAATTAGCATGCCGAATATTACTTGGAATGTGAATTGGAACGAAATCGCCAATAGATAAGACCATTTTACAATTTGGGCCCAAGTTAGAAGCAGAGCTTAAGGTGTAAATTATCGATAGTCCATATCTCGGAAACTATAAGAGATAATGCAATTTGGCAACCGGCAATGTAATTAGCATGCCGAATATTACTTGGAATGTGAATTGGAACGAAATCGCCAATAGATAAGACCATTTTACAATTTGGGCCCAAGTTAGAAGCAGAGCCTAAGGTGTAAATTATCGATAGTCCATATCTCGGAAACTATAAGAGATAATGCAATTTGGCAACCGGCAATGTAATTAGCATGCCGAATATTACTTGGAATGTGAATTGGAACGAAATCGCCAACAGATAAGACCATTTTACAATTTGGGCCCAAGTTAGAAGCAGAGCCTAAGGTGTAAATTATCGATAGTCCATATCTCGGAAACTATAAGAGATAATGCAATTTGGCAATCGGCAATGTAATTAGCATGCCGAATATTACTTGGAATATGAATTGGAACGAAATCGCCAATAGATAAGACCATTTTACAATTTGGGCCCAAGTTAGAAGCAGAGCCTAAGGTGTAAATTATCGATAGTCCATATCTCGGAAACTATAAGAGATAATGCAATTTGGCAACCGGCAATGTAATTAGCATGCCGAATATTACATGGAATGTGAATTGGAACGAAATCGCCAATAGATAAGACCATTTTACAATTTGGGCCCAAGTTAGAAGCAGAGCCTAAGATGTAAATTATCGATAGTCCATATCTCGGAAACTATAAGAGATAATGCAATTTGGCAACCGGCAATGTAATTAGCATGCCGAATATTACTTGGAATGTGAATTGGAACGAAATCGCCAATAGATAAGACCATTTTACAATTTGGGCCCAAGTTAGAAGCAGAGCCTAAGATGTAAATTATCGATAGTCCATATCTCGGAAACTATAAGAGATAATGCAATTTGGCAACCGGCAATGTAATTAGCATGCCGAATATTACTTGGAATGTGAATTGGAACGAAATCGCCAATAGATAAGACCATTTTACAATTTGGGCCCAAGTTAGAAGCAGAGCTTAAGGTGTAAATTATCGATAGTCCATATCTCGGAAACTATAAGAGATCATGCAATTTGGCAACCGGCAATGTAATTAGCATGCCGAATATTACTTGGAATGTGAATTGGAACGCAATCGCCAATAGATAAGACCATTTTACAATTTGGGCCCAAGTTAGAAGCAGAGCCTAAGGTGTAAATTATCGATAGTCCATATCTCGGAAACTATAAGAGATAATGCAATTTGGCAACCGGCAATGTAATTAGCATGCCGAATATTACTTGGAATGTGAATTGGAACGAAATCGCCAATAGATAAGACCATTTTACAATTTGGGCCCAAGTTAGAAGCAGAGCCTAAGGTGTAAATTATCGATAATCCATATCTCGGAAACTATAAGAGATAATGCAATTTGGCAACCGGCAATGTAATTAGCATGCCGAATATTACTTGGAATGTGAATTGGAACGAAATCGCCAATAGATAAGACCATTTTACAATTTGGGCCCAAGTTAGAAGCAGAGCCTAAGGTGTAAATTATCGATAGTCCATATCTCGGAGACTATAAGAGATAATGCTATTTGGCAACCGGCAATGTAATTAGCATGCCGAATATTACTTGGAATGTGAATTGGAACGAAATCGCCAATAGATAAGACCATTTTACAATTTGGGCCCAAGTTAGAAGCAGAGCCTAAGGTGTAAATTATCGATAGTCCATATCTCGGAAACTATAAGAGATAATGCAATTTGGCAACCGGCAATGTAATTAGCATGCCGAATATTACTTGGAATGTGAATTGGAACGAAATCGCCAATAGATAAGACCATTTTACAATTTGGGCCCAAGTTAGAAGCAGAGCCTTAGGTGTAAATTATCGATAGTCCATATCTCGGAAACTATAAGAGATAATGCAACTTGGCCACCGGCAATGTAATTAGCATGCCGAATATTACTTGGAATGTGAATTGGAACGAAATCGCCAATAGATAAGGCCATTTTACAATTTGGGCCCAAGTTAGAAGCAGAGTCTAAGCTGTAAATTATCGATAGTCCGTATCTCGGAAACTATAAGAGATAATGCAATTTGGCAACCGGCAATGTAATTAGCATGCCGAATATTATTTGGAATGTGAATTGGAACGAGATCGCCAAAAGATAAGACCATTTTACAATTTGGGCCTAAGTTAGAAGCAGAGCCTAAGGTGTAAATTATCGATAGTCCATACCTCGGAAGCTATAAGAGATAATGCAACTTGGCAACCGGCAATGTAATTAGCATGCCGAATATTACTTGAAATGTGAATTGGAACGAAATCGCCAATAGATAAGACCATTTTACAATTTGGACCCAAGTTAGAAGCAGAGCCTAAGGTGTAAATTATCGATAGTCCATATCTCGGAAACTATAAGAGATAATGCAATTTGGCAACCGGCAATGTAATTAGCATGCCGAATATTACTTGGAATGTGAATTGGAACGAAATCGCCAATAGATAAGACCATTTTACAATTTGGGCCCAAGTTAGAAGCAGAGCCTAAGGTGTAAATTATCGATAGTCCATATCTCGGAAACTATAAGAGATAATGCAATTTGGCAACCGGCAATGTAATTAGCATGCCGAATATTACTTGGAATGTGAATTGGAACGAAATCGCCAATAGATAAGACCATTTTACAATTTGGGCCCAAGTTAGAAGCAGAGCCTAAGGTGTAAATTATCGATAGTCCATATCTTGGAAACTATAAGAGATAATGCAACTTGGCCGCCGGCAATGTAATTAGCATGCCGAATATTACTTGGAATGTGAATTGGAACGAAATCGCCAACAGATAAGACCATTTTACAATTTGGGCCCAAGTTAGAAGCAGAGCCTAAGGTGTAAATTATTGATAGTCCATATCTCGGAAACTATAAGAGATAATGCAATTTGGCAACCGGCAATGTAATTAGCATGCCGAATATTACTTGGAATGTGAATTGGAACGAAATCGCCAATAGATAAGACCATTTTACAATTTGGGCCCAAGTTAGAAGCAGAGCCTAGGGTGTAAATTATCGATAGTCCATATCTCGGAAACTATAAGAGATAATGCAATTTGGCAACCGGCAATGTAATTAGCATGCCGAATATTACTTGGAATGTGAATTGGAACGAAATCGCCAACAGATAAGACCATTTTACCATTTGGGCCCAAGTTAGAAGCAGAGCCTAAGGTGTAAATTATTGATAGTCCATATCTCGGAAACTATAAGAGATAATGCAATTTGGCAACCGGCAATGTAATTAGCATGCCGAATATTACTTGGAATGTGAATTGGAACGAAATCGCCAATAGATAAGACCATTTTACAATTTGGGCCCAAGTTAGAAGCAGAGTCTAAGGTGTAAATTATCGATAGTCCATATCTCGGAAACTATAAGAGATAATGCAATTTGGCAACCGGCAATGTAATTAGCATGCCGAATATTACTTGGAATGTGAATTGGAACGAAATCGCCAATTGATAAGACCATTTTACAATTTGGGCCCAAGTTAGAAGCAGAGCCTAAGGTGTAAATTATTGATAGTCCATATCTCGGAAACTATAAGAGATAATGCAATTTGGCAACCGGCAATGTAATTAGCATGCCGAATATTACTTGGAATGTGAATTGGAACGAAATCGCCAATAGATAAGACCATTTTACAATTTGGGCCCAAGTTAGAAGCAGAGCCTAAGGAGTAAATTATCGATAGTCCATATCTCGGAAACTATAAGAGATAATGCAATTTGGCAACCGGCAATGTAATTAGCATGCCGAATATTACTTGGAATGTGAATTGGAACGAAATCGCCAATAGATAAGACCATTTTACAATTTGGGCCCAAGTTAGAAGCAGAGCCTAACGTGTAAATTATCGATAGTCCATATCTCGGAAACTATAAGAGATAATGCACCTTGGCCACCGGCAATGTAATTAGCATGCCGAATATTACTTGGAATGTGAATTGGAACGAAATCGCCAATAGATAAGACCATTTTACAATTTGGGCCCAAGTTAGAAGCAGAGACTAAGGTGTAAATTATCGATAGTCCATATCTCGGAAACTATAAGAGATAATGCAATTTGGCAACCGGCAATGTAATCAGCATGCCGAATATTACTTGGAATGTGAATTGGAACGAAATCGCCAATAGATAAGACCATTTTACAATTTGGGCCCAAGTTAGAAGCAGAGCCTAAGGTGTAAATTATCGATAGTCCATATCTCGGAAACTATAAGAGATAATGCAACTTGGCCACCGGCAATGTAATTAGCATGCCGAATATTACTTGGAATGTGAATTGGAACGAAATCGCCAATAGATAAGACCATTTTACAATTTGGGTCCAAGTTAGAAGCAGAGCCTAAGGTGTAAATAATCGATAGTCCATATCTCGGAAACTATAAGAGATAATGCAATTTGGCAACCGGCAATGTAATTAGCATACCGAATATTACTTGGAATGTGAATTGGAACGAAATCGCCAATAGATAAGACCATTTTACAATTTGGGCCCAAGTTAGAAGCAGAGCCTAGGGTGTAAATTATCGATAGTCCATATCTCGAAAACTATAAGAGATAAGGCAATTTGGCAACCGGCAATGTAATTAGCATGCCGAATATTACTTGGATTGTGAATTGGAACGAAATCGCCAACAGATAAGACCATTTTACAATTTGGGCCCAAGTTAGAAGCAGAGCCTAAGGTGTAAATTATTGATAGTCCATATCTCGGAAACTATAGGAGATAATGCAATTTGGCAACCGGCAATGTAATTAGCATGCCGAATATTACTTGGAATGTGAATTGGAACGAAATCGCCAACAGATAAGACCATTTTACAATTTGGGCCCAAGTTAGAAGCAGAGCCTAAGGTGTAAATTATTGATAGTCCATATCTCGGAAACTATAAGAGATAATGCAATTTGGCAACCGGCAATGTAATTAGCATGCCGAATATTACTTGGAATGTGAATTGGAACGAAATCGCCAATAGATAAGACCATTTTACAACTTGGGCCCAAGTTAGAAGCAGAGCCTAAGGTGTAAATTATCGATAGTCCATATCTCGGAAACTATAAGAGATAATGCAATTTGGCAACCGGCAATATAATTAGCATGCCGAATATTACTTGGAATGTGAATTGGAACGAAATCGCCAATAGATAAGACCATTTTACAATTTGGGCCCAAGTTAGAAGCAGAGCCTAAGGTGTAAATTATCGATAGTCCATATCTCGGAAACTATAAGAGATAATGCAACTTGGCCACCGGCAATGTAATTAGCATGCCGAATATTACTTGGAATGTGAATTGGAACGAAATTGCCAATAGATAAGACCATTTTACAATTTGGGCCCAAGTTAGAAGCAGAGACTAAGGTGTAAATTATCGATAGTCCATATCTCGGAAACTATAAGAGATAATGCAATTTGGCAACCGGCAATGTAGTTAGCATGCCGAATATTACTTGGAATGTGAATTGGAACGAAATCGCCAATAGATAAGACCATTTTACAATTTGGGCCCAAGTTAGAAGCAGAGCTTAAGGTGTAAATTATCGATAGTCCATATCTCGGAAACTATAAGAGATAATGCAATTTGGCAACCGGCAATGTAATTAGCATGCCGAATATTACTTGGAATGTGAATTGGAACGAAATCGCCAATAGATAAGACCATTTTACAATTTGGGCCCAAGTTAGAAGCAGAGCCTAAGGTGTAAATTATCGATAGTCCATATCTCGGAAACTATAAGAGATAATGCAATTTGGCAACCGGCAATGTAATTAGCATGCCGAATATTACTTGGAATGTGAATTGGAACGAAATCGCCAACAGATAAGACCATTTTACAATTTGGGCCCAAGTTAGAAGCAGAGCCTAAGGTGTAAATTATCGATAGTCCATATCTCGGAAACTATAAGAGATAATGCAATTTGGCAACCGGCAATGTAATTAGCATGCCGAATATTACTTGGAATATGAATTGGAACGAAATCGCCAATAGATAAGACCATTTTACAATTTGGGCCCAAGTTAGAAGCAGAGCCTAAGGTGTAAATTATCGATAGTCCATATCTCGGAAACTATAAGAGATAATGCAATTTGGCAACCGGCAATGTAATTAGCATGCCGAATATTACTTGGAATGTGAATTGGAACGAAATCGCCAATAGATAAGACCATTTTACAATTTGGGCCCAAGTTAGAAGCAGAGCCTAAGATGTAAATTATCGATAGTCCATATCTCGGAAACTATAAGAGATAATGCAATTTGGCAACCGGCAATGTAATTAGCATGCCGAATATTACTTGGAATGTGAATTGGAACGAAATCGCCAATAGATAAGACCATTTTACAATTTGGGCCCAAGTTAGAAGCAGAGCCTAAGATGTAAATTATCGATAGTCCATATCTCGGAAACTATAAGAGATAATGCAATTTGGCAACCGGCAATGTAATTAGCATGCCGAATATTACTTGGAATGTGAATTGGAACGAAATCGCCAATAGATAAGACCATTTTACAATTTGGGCCCAAGTTAGAAGCAGAGCTTAAGGTGTAAATTATCGATAGTCCATATCTCGGAAACTATAAGAGATCATGCAATTTGGCAACCGGCAATGTAATTAGCATGCCGAATATAACTTGGAATGTGAATTGGAACGCAATCGCCAATAGATAAGACCATTTTACAATTTGGGCCCAAGTTAGAAGCAGAGCCTAAGGTGTAAATTATCGATAGTCCATATCTCGGAAACTATAAGAGATAATGCAATTTGGCAACCGGCAATGTAATTAGCATGCCGAATATTACTTGGAGTGTGAATTGGAACGAAATCGCCAATAGATAAGACCATTTTACAATTTGGGCCCAAGTTAGAAGCAGAGCCTAAGGTGTAAATTATCGATAATCCATATCTCGGAAACTATAAGAGATAATGCAATTTGGCAACCGGCAATGTAATTAGCATGCCGAATATTACTTGGAATGTGAATTGGAACGAAATCGCCAATAGATAAGACCATTTTACAATTTGGGCCCAAGTTAGAAGCAGAGCCTAAGGTGTAAATTATCGATAGTCCATATCTCGGAGACTATAAGAGATAATGCTATTTGGCAACCGGCAATGTAATTAGCATGCCGAATATTACTTGGAATGTGAATTGGAACGAAATCGCCTATAGAAAAGACCATTTTACAATTTGGGCCCAAGTTAGAAGCAGAGCCTAAGGTGTAAATTATCGATAGTCCATATCTCGGAAACTATAAGAGATAATGCAATTTGGCAACCGGCAATGTAATTAGCATGCCGAATATTACTTGGAATGTGAATTGGAACGAAATCGCCAATAGATAAGACCATTTTACAATTTGGGCCCAAGTTAGAAGCAGAGCCTTAGGTGTAAATTATCGATAGTCCATATCTCGGAAACTATAAGAGATAATGCAACTTGGCCACCGGCAATGTAATTAGCATGCCGAATATTACTTGGAATGTGAATTGGAACGAAATCGCCAATAGATAAGGCCATTTTACAATTTGGGCCCAAGTTAGAAGCAGAGTCTAAGGTGTAAATTATCGATAGTCCGTATCTCGGAAACTATAAGAGATAATGCAATTTGGCAACCGGCAATGTAATTAGCATGCCGAATATTACTTGGAATGTGAATTGGAACGAGATCGCCAAAAGATAAGACCATTTTACAATTTGGGCCTAAGTTAGAAGCAGAGCCTAAGGTGTAAATTATCGATAGTCCATACCTCGGAAACTATAAGAGATAATGCAACTTGGCAACCGGCAATGTAATTAGTATGCCGAATATTACTTGGAATGTGAATTGGAACGAAATCGCCAATAGATAAGACCATTTTACAATTTGGACCCAAGTTAGAAGCAGAGCCTAAGGTGTAAATTATCGATAGTCCATATCTCGGAAACTATAAGAGATAATGCAATTTGGCAACCGGCAATGTAATTAGCATGCCGAATATTACTTGGAATGTGAATTGGAACGAAATCGCCAATAGATAAGACCATTTTACAATTTGGGCCCAAGTTAGAAGCAGAGCCTAAGGTGTAAATTATCGATAGTCCATATCTCGGAAACTATAAGAGATAATGCAATTTGGCAACCGGCAATGTAATTAGCATGCCGAATATTACTTGGAATGTGAATTGGAACGAAATCGCCAATAGATAAGACCATTTTACAATTTGGGCCCAAGTTAGAAGCAGAGCCTAAGGTGTAAATTATCGATAGTCCATATCTTGGAAACTATAAGAGATAATGCAACTTGGCCACCGGCAATGTAATTAGCATGCCGAATATTACTTGGAATGTGAATTGGAACGAAATCGCCAACAGATAAGACCATTTTACAATTTGGGCCCAAGTTAGAAGCAGAGCCTAAGGTGTAAATTATTGATAGTCCATATCTCGGAAACTATAAGAGATAATGCAATTTGGCAACCGGCAATGTAATTAGCATGCCGAATATTACTTGGAATGTGAATTGGAACGAAATCGCCAATAGATAAGACCATTTTACAATTTGGGCCCAAGTTAGAAGCAGAGCCTAGGGTGTAAATTATCGATAGTCCATATCTCGGAAACTATAAGAGATAATGCAATTTGGCAACCGGCAATGTAATTAGCATGCCGAATATTACTTGGAATGTGAATTGGAACGAAATCGCCAACAGATAAGACCATTTTACAATTTGGGCCGAAGTTAGAAGCAGAGCCTAAGGTGTAAATTATTGATAGTCCATATCTCGGAAACTATAAGAGATAATGCAATTTGGCAACCGGCAATGTAATTAGCATGCCGAATATTACTTGGAATGTGAATTGGAACGAAATCGCCAATAGATAAGACCATTTTACAATTTGGGCCCAAGTTAGAAGCAGAGTCTAAGGTGTAAATTATCGATAGTCCATATCTCGGAAACTATAAGAGATAATGCAATTTGGCAACCGGCAATGTAATTAGCATGCCGAATATTACTTGGAATGTGAATTGGAACGAAATCGCCAATTGATAAGACCATTTTACAATTTGGGCCCAAGTTAGAAGCAGAGCCTAAGGTGTAAATTATTGATAGTCCATATCTCGGAAACTATAAGAGATAATGCAATTTGGCAACCGGCAATGTAATTAGCATGCCGAATATTACTTGGAATGTGAATTGGAACGAAATCGCCAATAGATAAGACCATTTTACAATTTGGGCCCAAGTTAGAAGCAGAGCCTAAGGAGTAAATTATCGATAGTCCATATCTCGGAAACTATAAGAGATAATGCAATTTGGCAACCGGCAATGTAATTAGCATGCCGAATATTACTTGGAATGTGAATTGGAACGAAATCGCCAATAGATAAGACCATTTTACAATTTGGGCCCAAGTTAGAAGCAGAGCCTAACGTGTAAATTATCGATAGTCCATATCTCGGAAACTATAAGAGATAATGCAACTTGGCCACCGGCAATGTAATTAGCATGCCGAATATTACTTGGAATGTGAATTGGAACGAAATCGCCAATAGATAAGACCATTTTACAATTTGGGCCCAAGTTAGAAGCAGAGACTAAGGTGTAAATTATCGATAGTCCATATCTCGGAAACTATAAGAGATAATGCAATTTGGCAACCGGCAATGTAATCAGCATGCCGAATATTACTTGGAATGTGAATTGGAACGAAATCGCCAATAGATAAGACCATTTTACAATTTGGGCCCAAGTTAGAAGCAGAGCCTAAGGTGTAAATTATCGATAGTCCATATCTCGGAAACTATAAGAGATAATGCAACTTGGCCACCGGCAATGTAATTAGCATGCCGAATATTACTTGGAATGTGAATTGGAACGAAATCGCCAATAGATAAGACCATTTTACAATTTGGGTCCAAGTTAGAAGCAGAGCCTAAGGTGTAAATAATCGATAGTCCATATCTCGGAAACTATAAGAGATAATGCAATTTGGCAACCGGCAATGTAATTAGCATGCCGAATATTACTTGGAATGTGAATTGGAACGAAATCGCCAATAGATAAGACCATTTTACAATTTGGGCCCAAGTTAGAAGCAGAGCCTAGGGTGTAAATTATCGATAGTCCATATCTCGAAAACTATAAGAGATAAGGCAATTTGGCAACCGGCAATGTAATTAGCATGCCGGATATTACTTGGAATGTGAATTGGAACGAAATCGCCAACAGATAAGACCATTTTACAATTTGGGCCCAAGTTAGAAGCAGAGCCTAAGGTGTAAATTATTGATAGTCCATATCTCGGAAACTATAAGAGATAATGCAATTTGGCAACCGGCAATGTAATTAGCATGCCGAATATTACTTGGAATGTGAATTGGAACGAAATCGCCAATAGATAAGACCATTTTACAGTTTGGGCCCAAGTTAGAAGCAGAGCCTAAGGAGTAAATTATCGATAGTCCATATCTCGGAAACTATAAGAGATAATGCAATTTGGCAACCGGCAATGTAATTAGCATGCCGAATATTACTTGGAATGTGAATTGGAACGAAATCGCCAATAGATAAGACCATTTTACAATTTGGGCCCAAGTTAGAAGCAGAGCCTAAAGTGTAAATTATCGATAGTCCATATCTCGGAAACTATAAGAGATAATGCAACTTGGCCACCGGCAATGTAATTAGCATGCCGAATATTACTTGGAATGTGAATTGGAACGAAATCGCCAATAGATAAGACCATTTTACAATTTGGGCCCAAGTTAGAAGCAGAGACTAAGGTGTAAATTATCGATAGTCCATATCTCGGAAACTATAAGAGATAATGCAATTTGGCAACCGGCAATGTAATTAGCATGCCGAATATTACTTGGAATGTGAATTGGAACGAAATCGCCAATAGATAAGACCATTTTACAATTTGGGCCCAAGTTAGAAGCAGAGCCTAAGGTGTAAATTATCGATAGTCCATATCTCGGAAACTATAAGAGATAATGCAACTTGGCCACCGGCAATGTAATTAGCATGCCGAATATTACTTGGAATGTGAATTGGAACGAAATCGCCAATAGATAAGACCATTTTACAATTTGGGTCCAAGTTAGAAGCAGAGCCTAAGGTGTAAATAATCGATAGTCCATATCTCGGAAACTATAAGAGATAATGCAATTTGGCAAACGGCAATGTAATTAGCATGCGGAATATTACTTGGAATGTGAATTGGAACGAAATCGCCAATAGATAAGAGCATTTTACAATTTGGGCCCAAGTTAGAAGCAGAGCCTAAGGTGTAAATTATCGATAGTCCATATCTCGGAAACTATAAGAGATAATGCAATTTGGCAACCAGCAATGTAATTAGCATGCCTAATATTACTTGGAATGTGAATTGGAACGAAATCGCCAATAGATAAGACCATTTTACAATTTGGGCACAAGTTAGAAGCAGAGCCTAAGGTGTAAATTATCGATAGTCCATATCTCGGAAACTATAAGAGATAATACAATTTGGCAACCGGCAATGTAATTAGCATGCCGAATATTACTTGGACTGTGAATTGGAACGAAATCGCCAATAGATAAGACCATTTTACAATTTGGGCCCAAGTTAGAAGCAGAGCCTAAGGTGTAAATTATCGATAATCCATATCTCGGAAACTATAAGAGATAATGCAATTTGGCAACCAGCAATGTAATTAGCATGCCGAATATTACTTGGAATGTGAATTGGAACGAAATCGCCAATAGATAAGACCATTTTACAATTTGGGCCCAAGTTAGAAGCAGAGCCTAAGATGTAAATTATCGATAGTCCATATCTCGGAAACTATAAGAGATAATGCAATTTGGCAACCGGCAATGTAATTAGCATGCCGAATATTACTTGGAATGTGAATTGGAACGAAATCGCCAATAGATAAGACCATTTTACAATTTGGGCCCAAGTTAGAAGCAGAGCCTAAGGTGTAAATTATCGATAGTCCATATCTCGGAAACTATAAGAGATAATGCAATTTGGCAACCGGCAATGTAATTAGCATGCCGAATATTACTTGGAATGTGAATTGGAACGAAATCGCCAATAGATAAGACCATTTTACAATTTGGGCCCAAGTTAGAAGCAGAGCCTAAGGTGTAAATTATCGATAGTCCATATCTCGGAAACTATAAGAGATAATGCAATTTGGCAACCGGCAATGTAATTAGCATGCCGAATATTACTTGGAATGTGAATTGGAACGAAATCGCCAATAGATAAGACCATTTTACAATTAGGGCCCAAGTTAGAAGCAGAGCCTAAGGTGTAAATTATCGATAGTCCATATCTCGGAAACTATAAGAGATAATGCAATTTGGCAACCGGCAATGTAATTAGCATGCCGAATATTACTTGGAATGTGAATTGGAACGAAATCGCCAATAGATAAGACCATTTTACAATTTGGGCCCAAGTTAGAAGCAGAGACTAAGGTGTAAATTATCGATAGTCCATATCTCGAAAACTATAAGCGATAATGCAATTTGGCAACCGGCAATGTAATTAGCATGCCGAATATTACTTGGAATGTGAATTGGAACGAAATCGCCAATAGATAAGACCATTTTAAAATTTGGGCCCAATTTAGAAGCAGAGCCTAAGGTGTAAATTATCGATAGTCCATATCTCGGAAACTATAAGAGATAATGCAATTTGGCATCCGGCAATGTAATTAGCATGCCGAATATTACTTGGAATGTGAATTGGAACGAAATCGCCAATAGATAAGACCATTTAACAATTTGGGCCCAAGTTAGAAGCAGAGCCTAAGGTGTAAATTATCGATAGTCCATATCTCGGAAACTATAAGATATAATGCAATTTGGCAACCGGCAATGTAATTAGCATGCCGAATATTACTTGGAGTGTGAATTTTAACGAAATCGCCAATAGATAAGACCATTTTACAATTTGGGCCCAAGTTAGAAGCAGAGCCTAAGGTGTAAATTATCGATAGTCCGTATCTCGGAAACTATAAGAGATAATGCAATTTGGCAAACGGCAATGTAATTAGCATGCCGAATATTACTTGGAATGTGAATTGGAACGAAATTGCCAATAGATAAGACCATTTTACAATTTGGGCCCAAGTTAGAAGCAGAGCCTAAGGTGTAAATTAACGATAGTCCATATCTCGGAAACTATAAGAGATAATGCAATTTGGCAACCGGCAATGTAATTAGCATGCCGAATATTGCTTGGAATGTGAATTGGAACGAAATCGCTAATATATAAGACCATTTTACAATTTGGGCACAAGTTAGAAGCAGAGCCTAAGGTGTAAATATTCGATAGTCCATATCTCGGAAACTATAAGAGATAATGCAATTTGGCAACCGGCAATGTAATTAGCATGCCGAATATTACTTTGTATACAAATTGGAACGAAATCGCCAATACACAAGACCATTTTACAATTTGGGCCCAAGTTAGGAGCAGAGCCTAAAATGTAAAATTTCGATACTCCATATCTCGGAAACCATAAGAGATAATGCAATTTGGCAACCGGCAATGTAATTAGCATGCCGAATATTGCTTGGAATGTGAATTGGAACGAAATCGCTAATATATAAGACCATTTTACAATTTGGGCACAAGTTAGAAGCAGAGCCTAAGGTGTAAATATTCGATAGTCCATATCTCGGAAACTATAAGAGATAATGCAATTTGGCAACCGGCAATGTAATTAGCATGCCGAATATTGCTTGGAATGTGAATTTGAACGAAATCGCCAATTCATAAGACCATTTTACAATTTGGGCCCAAGTTAGGAGCAGAGCCTAAGATGTAAAATTTCGATACTCCATATCTCGGAAACCATAAGAGATAATGCAATTTGGCAACCGGCAATGTAATTAGCATGCCGAATATTGCTTGGAATGTGAATTGGAACGAAATCGCTAATATATAAGACCATTTTACAATTTGGGCACAAGTTAGAAGCAGAGCCTAAGGTGTAAATATTCGATAGTCCATATCTCGGAAACTATAAGAGATAATGCAATTTGGCAACCGGCAATGTAATTAGCATGCCGAATATTGCTTGGAATGTGAATTGGAACGAAATCGCTAATATATAAGACCATTTTACAATTTGGGCACAAGTTAGAAGCAGAGCCTAAGGTGTAAATATTCGATAGTCCATATCTCGGAAACTCTAAGAGATAATGCAATTTGGCAACCGGCAATGTAATTAGCATGCCGAATATTACTTTGAATACGAATTGGAACGAAATCGCCAATTCATAAGACCATTTTACAATTTGGGCACAAGTTAGAAGCAGAGCCTAAGGTGTAAATATTCGATAGTCCATATCTCGGAAACTATAAGAGATAATGCAATTTGGCAACCGGCAATGTAATTAGCATGACGAATATTACTTTGAATGCGAATTGGAACGAAATCGCCAATTCATAAGACCATTTTACAATTTGGGCCTAAGTTAGAAGCAGAGCATAAGGTGTAAATTTTCGATAGTCCATATCTCGGAAACTATAAGAGATAATGCAATTTGGCAACCGGCAATGTAATTAGCATGCCAAATATTACTTGGAGTCTGAATTGGAACGAAATCGCCAATTCATAAGACCATTTTACAATTTGGGCCTAAGTTAGAAGCAGAGCCTAAGGTGTAAATTTTCGATAGTCCATATCTCGGAAACTATAAGAGATAATGCAATTTGGCAACCGGCAATGTAATTAGCATGCCGAATATTGCTTGGAATGTGAATTTGAACGAAATCGCTAATATATAAGACCATTTTACAATTTGGGCACAAGTTAGAAGCAGAGTCTAAGGTGTAAATATTCGATAGTCCATATCTCGGATACTATAAGAGATAATGCAATTTGGCAACCGGCAATGTAATTAGCATGCCGAATATTGCTTGGAATGTGAATTTGAACGAAATCGCCAATTCATAAGACCATTTTACAATTTGGGCACAAGTTAGAAGCAGAGCCTAAGGTGTAAATATTCGATAGTCCATATCTCGGAAACTATAAGAGATAATGCAATTTGGCAACCGGCAATGTAATTAGCATGCCGAATATTACTTTGAATGCGAATTGGAACGAAATCGCCAATTCATAAGACCATTTTACAATTTGGGCACAAGTTAGAAGCAGAGCCTAAGGTGTAAATATTCGATAGTCCATATCTCGGAAACTATAAGAGATAATGCAATTTGGCAACCGGCAATGTAATTAGCATGCCGAATATTACTTTGAATGCGAATTGGAACGAAATCGCCAATTCATAAGACCATTTTACAATTTGGGCCTAAGTTAGAAGCAGAGCATAAGGTGTAAATTTTCGATAGTCCATATCTCGGAAACTATAAGAGATTTGATTTGACTATTGAGAATTTGGCAACCGGCAATGTAATTAGCATGCCAAATATTACTTGGAGTCTGAATTGGAACGAAATCGCCAATTCATAAGACCATTTTACAATTTGGGCCTAAGTTAGAAGCAGAGCCTAAGGTGTAAATTTTCGATAGTCCATATCTCGGAAACTATAAGAGATAATGCAATTTGGCAACCGGCAATGTAATTAGCATGCCGAATATTACCTTGAATGCGAATTGGAACGAAATCGCCAATACATAAGACCATTTTACAATTTGGGCCCAAGTTAGGAGCAGAGCCAAATTGTAAAATTTCGACGCTCCCTATCTCGGAAACCATAAGAGATAATGCAATTTGGCAATCGGCAATGTAATTAGCATGCCGAATTTTACTTGGAATGTGAATTGGAACGAAATCGCCAATATATAAGACAATTTTAGAATTTATGCCCAAGTTAGGAGCAGAGCCTAAGGTGTAAATTTTCGATAGTCCATATCTCGGAAACTGTAATAGATAATGCAATTTGGCAATCGGCAATGTAATTAGCATGCCGAATATTACTTGGAATGCGAATTGGAACGAAATCGCCAATACATAAGACCATTTTACAATTTGGGCCCAAGTTAGGAGCAGAGCTTAAGATGTAAAATTTCGATAGTCCATATCTCGGAAACTGTAATAGATAATGCAATTTGGCAATCGGCAATGTAATTAGCATGCCGAATATTACAAGGAATGTGAATTGGAACGAAATCGCCAATATATAAGACCATTTTACAATTCATGCCCAAGTTAGGAGCAGAGCCTAAGGTGTAAATTTTCGATAGTCCATATCTCGGAAACTGTAATAGATAATGCAATTTGGCAATCGGCAATGTAATTAGCATGCCGAGTATTACTAGGAATGTGAATTGGAACGAAATCGCCAATACATAAGACCATTTTACAATTTTGGCCCCAGTTAGTTGAAGAGCCAAATTGTAAAATTTCGATACTCCATATCTCGGAAACCATAAGAGATAATGCAATTTGGCTATCGGCGATGTAATTAGCATGCCGAATATTTTTGGAATGTGAATTGGAACGAAATCGCCAATACATAAGACCATTTTACAATTTATGCCCAAGTAAGGAGCAGAGCCTAAGGTGTAAATTTTCGATAGTCCATATCTCGGAAACTGTAATAGATAATGGAATTTGGCAATCGGCAATGTAATTAGTATGCCGAATATTACTAGGAATGTGAATTGGAACGAAATCGCCAATATATAAGACCATTTTACAATTTTGGCCCAAGTTAGAAGCAGAGCCTAAGGTGTAAATATTCGATAGTCCATATCTCGGAAACTATAAGAGATAATGAAATTTGGCAACCGGCAATGTAATTAGCATGCCGAATATTACTTGTAATGCGAATTGGAACGAAATCGCCAATACATAAGACCATTTTACAATTTGGGCCCAAATTAGGAGCAGAGCCTAAGATGTAAAATTTCGATACTCCATATCTCGGAAAACATAAGAGATAATGCAATTTAGCTACCGGCAATGTAACTAGCATTCCGAATATTACTTGAAATGTGAATTGGAACGAAATCGCCAATACATAAGACCATTTTACAATTTTGGCCCCAGTTAGAGGAAGAGCCAAATTGTAAAATTTCGATACTCCATATCTCGGAAACCATGAGAGATAATGCAATTTGGCTATCGGCAATGTAATTAGCATGCCGAATATTACTTGGAGTGCGAATTGGAACGAAATCGCCTATTCATAAGGCTATTTTACAATTTGGGCCTAAGATAGAAGCAGAGCCTAAGGTGTAAATTTTCGATAGTCCATATCTCGGAAACTATTACAGATAATGCAATTTGGCAACCGGCAATGTAAATAGCATGCCAAATATTACTTGGAGTTTGAATTGGAACGAAATCCCCAATTCAAAAGACCATTTTACAATTTGGGCCCAAGTTAGAAGCAGAGTCTAAGGTGTAAATTTTCGATACTCCATATCTCGGAAACCATGAGAGATAATGCAATTTGGCATTCGGCAATGTAATTAACATGCCGAATATCACCTGGAGTGTAAATTGTAACGAAATCGTCAATTCATTAGACCATTTTATAATTTGGGCCCAAGTTAGAAGCAGAGCCTAAGGTGTAAATTTTCGATAGTCCATATCTCGGAATCTACAAGAGATAATGCAATTTGGCTACCGGCAATGTAATTAGCATGCCCAATATTACTTGGTATGTGAATTGGAACGAAATCGCCAACATATAAGGCCATTTTACAATTTGGCCCCAGTTAGAGGAAAAGCCAATTTGTAAAATTTCGATACTCCATATCTCCGAAACCATAACAGATAATGCAATTTGGCAATCGGCAATGTAATTAGCATGCCGAATATTACTTGGAATGTGAATTGGAACGAAATCGCCAATACATAAGACCATTTTACAATTTGGGCCTAAGTTAGAAGCAGAGCCTAAGGTGCAAATTTTCGATAGTCCATATCTCGGAAACTATAAGAGATAATGCAATTTGGCAACCGGCAATGTAATTAGCTTGCCGAATATTACTTGGAATGTGAATTGGAACGAAATCGCCAATATATAAGACCATTTTAGAATATTGGCCACAGTTAGAGGAAGAGCCAAATTGTAAAATTTCGATTCTTTATATCTCGGAATCCATAAGAGATAATGCAATTTGGCTATCGGCGATGTAATTAGCATGCCGAATATTTTTGGAATGTGAATTGGAACGAAATCGCCAATACATAAGACCATTTTACAATTTATGCCCAAGTTAGGAGCAGAGCCTAAGGTGTAAATTTTCGATAGTCCATATCTCGGAAACTGTAATAGATAATGCAATTTGGCTATCGGCGATGTAACTAGCATGCCGAATATTTTTGGAATGTGAATTGGAACGAAATCGCCAATACATAAGACCATTTTACAATTTATGCCCAAGTTAGGAGCAGGGCCTAAGGTGTAAAATTTCGATACTCCATATCTCGGAAACCATAAGAGATAATGCAATTTGGCTATCGGCAATGTAATTAGCATGCCGAATATTACTAGAAATGTGAATTGGAACGAAATCGCCAATATATAAGACCATTTTACAATTTTGGCCCAAGTTAGAAGCAGAGCCTAAGGTGTAAATATTCGATAGTCCATATCTCGGAAACTGCAATAGATAATGCAATTTGGCTATCGGCAATGTAATTAGCATGACAAATATTACTTGGAATGCGAATTGGAACGAAATCGCCAATTCTTAAGACCATTTTACAATTTGGGCCTAAGTTAGAAGCAAAACCTAAGGTATAAATGTTCGATAGTCCATATCTCGGAAACTATAAGAGATAATGCACTTTGGCAATCGGCAATGTAATTAGCATGCCGAATATTACTTGGAATGTGAATTGGAAAGAAATCGCTAATATATAAGACCATTTTACAATTTTGGCCCCAGTTAGAGGAAGAGCCAAACTGTAAAATTTCGATACTCCATATCACGGAAACCATGAGAGATAATGCAATTTGGCATTCGGCAATGTAATTAACATGCCGAATATCACCTGGAGTGTAAATTGTAACGAAATCGCCAATACATAAGACCATTTTACAATTTGGGCCCAAGTTAGGAGCAGAGCCTAAGGTGTAAATATTCGATAGTCCATATCTCGGAAACTATAAGAGATAATGCAATTTGGCAAACGGCAATGTAACTAGCATGCTGAATATTACTTGGAATGTGAATTGGAACGAAATCGCCAATGCATAAGACCATTTTACATTTTTGGCCCCAGTTGGAGGAAGAGCCATATTGCAAAATTTCGATGCTCTATATCTCGGAAACCATAAGAGATAATGCAATTTGGTAATCGGCAATGTAACTAGCATGCTGAATATTACTTGGAATGTGAATTGGAACGAAATCGCCAATGCATAAGACCATTTTACATTTTTGGCCCCAGTTAGAGGAAGAACCAAATTGTAAAATTTCGATACTCCATATCTCGGAAACCATAAGAGATAATGCAATTTGGTAATCGGCAATGTAATTAGCATGCCGAATATTACTTGGAATTTGAATTGGAACGAAATCGCCAATATATAAGACCATTTTACAATTTTGGCCCCAGTTAGAGGAAGAGCCAAATTGTAAAATTTCGATACTCCATATCTCGGAAACCATAAGAGATAATGCAATTTGGCAATCGGCAATGCAATTAGCATGCCAAATATTACTTGGAGTCTGAATTGGAACGAAATCGCCAATTCATAAGACCATTTTACAATTTGGGCCTAAGTTAGAAGCTGAGCCTAAGGTGTAAATATTCGACAGTCCATATCTCGGAAACTGTAATAGATAATGCAATTTGGCTATAGGCAATGTAATTAGCATGCCGAATATTACTTGGAATGCGAATTGGAACGAAATCGCCAATACAAAAGACCATTTTACAATTTGGGCCCAAGTTAGGAGCACAGCTTAAGATGTAAAATTTCGATACTCCATATCTCGGAAACCATAAGAGATAATGCAATTTGGCTACCGGCAATGTAATTAGCATGCCGAATATTACTTGAAATGTGAATTGGAACGAAATCGCCAATACCTAAGACCATTTTACAATTTTGGCCCCAGTTAAAGGAAGAGCCAAATTGTAAAATTTCGTAGCTAAATATCTCGGAAACCATAAGAAATAATGCAATTTGGCAATCGGTAATGTAATTAGCATGCCATGTATTACTTGGAATGTGAATAGGAACAAAATCGCCAATATATAAGACCATTTTAGAATTTTGGCCACAGTTAGAGGAAGAGCCAAATTGTAAAATTTCGATTCTTTATATCTCGGAAACCATAAGAGATAATGCAATTTGGCAACCGGCAATGTAATTAGCATGCCGAATATTACTTGGAATGTGAATTGGAACGAAATCACCAATATATAAGACCATTTTACAATATTGGCCCCAGTTAGAGGAAGAGCCAAATTGTAAAATTTCGATACTCCATATCTTGGAAACCATAAGAGTTAATTTAATTTGGCAACCGGCAATGTAATTAGCATGCCGAATATTACTTGGAATGTGAATTGGAACGAAATCACCAATATATAAGACCATTTTACAATATTGGCCCCAGTTAGAGGAAGAGCCAAATTGTAGAATTTCGATACTCCATATCTCGGAAACCATAAGAGATAATAAAATTTGGCTATCGGCAATGTAATTAGCATGCCGAATATTACTTGGAGTGCGAATTGGAACGAAATCGCCAGTTCATAAGACTATTTTACAATTTGGGCCTAAGATAGAAGCAGAGCCTAAGGTGTAAATTTTCGATAGTTCATATCTCGGAAACTATAAGAGATAATGCAATTTGGCAACCGGCAACGTAATTAGCATGCCTAATATTACTTGGAGTCTGAATTGGAACGAAATCGCCAATACATAAGACCATTTTACAATTTGGGCCTAAGTTAGAAGCAGAGCCTAAGGTGTAAATTTTCGATAGTCCATATCTCGGAAACTATAAGAGATAATGCAATTTGGCAACCGGCAATGTAATTAGCATGCCAAATATTACTTGGAGTCTGAATTGGAACGAAATCGCCAATTCATTAGACCATTTTACAATTTGGGCCTAAGTTAGAAGCAGAGCCTAAAGTGTAAATATTCGATAGTCCATATCTCGGAAACTATAAGAGATAATGCAATTTGGCAACCGGCAATGTAATTAGCATGCCAAATATTACTTGGAGTCTGAATTGGCACGAAATCGCCAATTCATAAGACCATTTTACAATTTGGGCCTAAGTTAGAAGCTGAGCCTAAGGTGTAAATTTTCGATAGTCCATATCTCGGAAACTATAAGAGATAATGCAATTTGGAAACCGGCAATGTTATTAGCATGCC
Organism: Rhynchophorus ferrugineus; assembly: GCF_030347505.1. Taxonomy (NCBI): domain Eukaryota; kingdom Metazoa; phylum Arthropoda; class Insecta; order Coleoptera; family Curculionidae; genus Rhynchophorus; species Rhynchophorus ferrugineus. The sequence continues at coordinate 19,379,073 of NW_027472590.1, forward strand.
GAATATTACTTGGAATGTGAATTGGAACGAAATCGCCAATACATAAGACCATTTTACAATTTTGGCCCCAGTTAGAGGAAGAACCAAATTGTAAAATTTCGACACTCCATATCTCGCAAACCATAAGAGATAATGCAATTTGGCAATCGGCAATGTAATTAGCATGCCGAATATTGCTTGGAATGTGAATTGGAACGAAATCGCTAATATATAAGACCATTTTACAATTTGGGCACAAGTTAGAAGCAGAGCCTAAAGTGTAAATATTCGATAGTCCATATCTCGGAAACTATAAGAGATAATGCAATTTGGCAACCGGCAATGTAATTAGCATGTCGAATATTACTTTGAATGCGAATTGGAACGAAATCGCAAATATATAAGACCATTTTACAATTTGGGCCCAAGTTAGGAGCAGAGCCTAAGATGTAAAATTTCGATACTCCATATCTCGGAAACCATAAGAGATAATGCAATTTGGCAACCGGCAATGTAATTAGCATGCCGAATATTGCTTGGAATGTGAATTGGAACGAAATCGCTAATATATAAGACCATTTTACAATTTGGGCACAAGTTAGAAGCAGAGCCTAAGGTGTAAATATTCGATAGTCCATATCTCGGAAACCATGAGAGATAATGCAATTTGGCATTCGGCAATGTAATTAACATGCCGAATATCACCTGGAGTGTAAATTGTAACGAAATCGCCAATACATAAGACCATTTTACAATTTGGGCCCAAGTTAGGAGCAGAGCCTAAGGTGTAAATATTCGATAGTCCACATCTCGGAAACTATAAGAGATAATGTAATTTGACAACCGGCAATGTAATTAGCATGCCAAATACTACTTGGAGTCTAAATTGGAACGAAATCGCCAATACATAAGACCATTTTACAATTTGGGCCTAAGTTAGAAGCAGAGCCTAAGGTGTAAATATTCGATAGTCCATATCTCGGAAACTGCAATAGATAATGCAATTTGGCTATCGGCAATGTAATTATCATGACGAATATTACTTGGAATGCGAATTGGAACGAAATCGCCAATTCTTAAGACCATTTTACAATTTGGGCCTAAGTTAGAAGCAAAACCTAAGGTATAAATGTTCGATAGTCCATATCTCGGAAACTATAAGAGATAATGCACTTTGGCAATCGGCAATGTAATTAGCATGCCGAATATTACATGGAATGTGAATTGGAAAGAAATCGCTAATATATAAGACCATTTTACAATTCTGGCCCCAGTTAGAGGAAGAGCCAAATTGTAAAATTTCGATACTCCATATCACGGAAACCATGAGAGATAATGCAATTTGGCATTCGGCAATGTAATTAACATGCCGAATATCACCTGGAGTGTAAATTGTAACGAAATCGCCAATACATAAGACCATTTTACAATTTGGGCCCAAGTTAGGAGCAGAGCCTAAGGTGTAAATATTCGATAGTCCATATCTCGGAAACTATAAGAGATAATGCAATTTGGCAAACGGCAATGTAACTAGCATGCTGAATATTACTTGGAATGTGAATTGGAACGAAATCGCCAATGCATAAGACCATTTTACATTTTTGGTCCCAGTTGGAGGAAGAGCCATATTGCAAAATTTCGATGCTCTATATCTCGGAAACCATAAGAGATAATGCAATTTGGTAATCGGCAATGTAACTAGCATGCTGAATATTACTTGGAATGTGAATTGGAACGAAATCGCCAATGCATAAGACCATTTTACATTTTTGGCCCCAGTTAGAGGAAGAACCAAATTGTAAAATTTCGATACTCCATATCTCGGAAACCATAAGAGATAATGCAATTTGGTAATCGGCAATGTAATTAGCATGCCGAATATTACTTGGTATTTGAATTGGAACGAAATCGCCAATATATAAGACCATTTTACAATTTTGGCCCCAGTTAGAGGAAGAGCCAAATTGTAAAATTTCGATACTCCATATCTCGGAAACCATAAGAGATAATGCAATTTGGCAATCGGCAATGCAATTAGCATGCCAAATATTACTTGGAGTCTGAATTAGAACGAAATCGCCAATTCATAAGACCATTTTACAATTTGGGCCTAAGTTAGAAGCTGAGCCTAAGGTGTAAATATTCGATAGTCCATATCTCGGAAACTGTAATAGATAATGCAATTTGGCTATCGGCAATGTAATTAGCATGCCGAATATTACTAGAAATGTGAATTGTAACGAAATCGCCAATACATAAGACCATTTTACAATTTGGGCCCAAGTTAGGAGCAGAGCCTAAGGTGTAAATATTCGATAGTCCATATCTCGGAAACTATAAGAGATAATGCAATTTGGCAAACGGCAATGTAACTAGCATGCTGAATATTACTTGGAATGTGAATTGGAACGAAATCGCCAATGCATAAGACCATTTTACATTTTTGGCCCCAGTTGGAGGAAGAGCCATATTGCAAAATTTCGATGCTCTATATCTCGGAAACCATAAGAGATAATGCAATTTGGTAATCGGCAATGTAACTAGCATGCTGAATATTACTTGGAATGTGAATTGGAACGAAATCGCCAATGCATAAAACCATTTTACATTTTTGGCCCCAGTTAGAGGAAGAACCAAATTGTAAAATTTCGATACTCCATATCTCGGAAACCATAAGAGATAATGCAATTTGGTAATCGGCAATGTAATTAGCATGCCGAATATTACTTGGTATTTGAATTGGAACGAAATCGCCAATATATAAGACCATTTTACAATTTTGGCCCCAGTTAGAGGAAGAGCCAAATTGTAAAATTTCGATACTCCATATCTCGGAAACCATAAGAGATAATGCAATTTGGCAATCGGCAATGCAATTAGCATGCCAAATATTACTTGGAGTCTGAATTGGAACGAAATCGCCAATTCATAAGACCATTTTACAATTTGGGCCTAAGTTAGAAGCTGAGCCTAAGGTGTAAATATTCGATAGTCCATATCTCGGAAACTGTAATAGATAATGCAATTTGGCTATCGGCAATGTAATTAGCATGCCGAATATTACTAGAAATGTGAATTGGAACGAAATCGCCAATATATAAGACCATTTTAGAATTTTGGCCCAAGTTAGAAGCAGAGCCTAAGGTGTAAATATTCGACAGTCCATATCTCGGAAACTGTAATATATAATGCAATTTGGCTATAGGCAATGTAATTAGCATGCCGAATATTACTTGGAATGCGAATTGGAACGAAATCGCCAATACAAAAGACCATTTTACAATTTGGGCCCAAGTTAGAAGCACAGTTTAAGATGTAAAATTTCGATACTCCATATCTCGGAAACCATAAGAGATAATGCAATTTGGCTACCGGCAATGTAATTAGCATGCCGAATATTACTTTAAATGTGAATTGGAACGAAATCGCCAATACCTAAGACCATTTTACAATTTTGGCCCCAGTTAAAGGAAGAGCCAAATTGTAAAATTTCGATGCTAAATATCTCGGAAACCATAAGAAATAATGCAATTTGGCAATCGGTAATGTAATTAGCATGCCATGTATTACTTGGAATGTGAATAGGAACAAAATCGCCAATATATAAGACCATTTTAGAATTTTGGCCACAGTTAGAGGAAGAGCCAAATTGTAAAATTTCGATTCTTTATATCTCGGAAACCATAAGAGATAATGCAATTTGGCAACCGGCAATGTAATTAGCATGCCGAATATTACTTGGAATGTGAATTGGAACGAAATCACCAATATATAAGACCATTTTACAATATTGGCCCCAGTTAGAGGAAGAGCCAAATTGTAAAATTTCGATACTCCATATCTTGGAAACCATAAGAGTTAATTTAATTTGGCAACCGGCAATGTAATTAGCATGCCGAATATTACTTGGAATGTGAATTGGAACGAAATCACCAATATATAAGACCATTTTACAAAATTGGCTCCAGTTAGAGGAAGAGCCAAATTGTAAAATTTCGATACTCCATATCTCGGAAACCATAAGAGATAATAAAATTTGGCTATCGGCAATGTAATTAGCATGCCGAATATTACTTGGAGTGCGAATTGGAACGAAATCGCCAGTTCATAAGACTATTTTACAATTTGGGCCTAAGATAGAAGCAGAGCCTAAGGTGTAAATTTTCGATAGTTCATATCTCGGAAACTATACGAGATAATGCAATTTGGCAACCGGCAACGTAATTAGCATGCCTAATATTACTTGGAATGTGAATTGGAAAGAAATCGCTAATATATAAGACCATTTTACAATTCTGGCCCCAGTTAGAGGAAGAGCCAAATTGTAAAATTTCGATACTCCATATCACGGAAACCATGAGAGATAATGCAATTTGGCATTCGGCAATGTAATTAACATGCCGAATATCACCTGGAGTGTAAATTGTAACGAAATCGCCAATACATAAGACCATTTTACAATTTGGGCCCAAGTTAGGAGCAGAGCCTAAGGTGTAAATATTCGATAGTCCATATCTCGGAAACTATAAGAGATAATGCAATTTGGCAAACGGCAATGTAACTAGCATGCTGAATATTACTTGGAATGTGAATTGGAACGAAATCGCCAATGCATAAGACCATTTTACATTTTTGGCCCCAGTTGGAGGAAGAGCCATATTGCAAAATTTCGATGCTCTATATCTCGGAAACCATAAGAGATAATGCAATTTGGTAATCGGCAATGTAACTAGCATGCTGAATATTACTTGGAATGTGAATTGGAACAAAATCGCCAATGCATAAGACCATTTTACATTTTTGGCCCCAGTTAGAGGAAGAACCAAATTGTAAAATTTCGATACTCCATATCTCGGAAACCATAAGAGATAATGCAATTTGGCAATCGGCAATGCAATTAGCATGCCAAATATTACTTGGAGTCTGAATTGGAACGAAATCGCCAATTCATAAGACCATTTTACAATTTGGGCCTAAGTTAGAAGCTGAGCCTAAGGTGTAAATATTCGATAGTCCATATCTCGGAAACTGTAATAGATAATGCAATTTGGCTATCGGCAATGTAATTAGCATGCCGAATATTACTTGGTATTTGAATTGGAACGAAATCGCCAATATATAAGACCATTTTACAATTTTGGCCCCAGTTAGAGGAAGAGCCAAATTGTAAAATTTCGATACTCCATATCTCGGAAACCATAAGAGATAATGCAATTTGGCAATCGGCAATGCAATTAGCATGCCAAATATTACTTGGAGTCTGAATTGGAACGAAATCGCCAATTCATAAGACCATTTTACAATTTGGGCCTAAGTTAGAAGCTGAGCCTAAGGTGTAAATATTCGATAGTCCATATCTCGGAAACTGTAATAGATAATGCAATTTGGCTATCGGCAATGTAATTAGCATGCCGAATATTACTTGGTATTTGAATTGGAACGAAATCGCCAATATATAAGACCATTTTACAATTTTGGCCCCAGTTAGAGGAAGAGCCAAATTGTAAAATTTCGATACTCCATATCTCGGAAACCATAAGAGATAATGCAATTTGGCAATCGGCAATGCAATTAGCATGCCAAATATTACTTGGAGTCTGAATTGGAACGAAATCGCCAATTCATAAGACCATTTTACAATTTGGGCCTAAGTTAGAAGCTGAGCCTAAGGTGTAAATATTCGATAGTCCATATCTCGGAAACTGTAATAGATAATGCAATTTGGCTATCGGCAATGTAATTAGCATGCCGAATATTACTAGAAATGTGAATTGGAACGAAATCGCCAATATATAAGACCATTTTAGAATTTTGGCCCAAGTTAGAAACAGAGCCTAAGGTGTAAATATTCGACAGTCCATATCTCGGAAACTGTAATAGATAATGCAATTTGGCTATAGGCAATGTAATTAGCATGCCGAATATTACTTGGAATGCGAATTGGAACGAAATCGCCAATACAAAAGACCATTTTACAATTTGGGCCCAAGTTAGGAGCACAGCTTAAGATGTAAAATTTCGATACTCCATATCTCGGAAACCATAAGAGATAATGCAATTTGGCTACCGGCAATGTAATTAGCATGCCGAATATTACTTGAAATGTGAATTGGAACGAAATCGCCAATACCTAAGACCATTTTACAATTTTGGCCCCAGTTAAAGGAAGAGCCAAATTGTAAAATTTCGATGCTAAATATCTCGGAAACCATAAGAAATAATGCAATTTGGCAATCGGTAATGTAATTAGCATGCCATGTATTACTTGGAATGTGAATAGGAACAAAATCGCCAATATATAAGACCATTTTAGAATTTTGGCCACAGTTAGAGGAAGAGCCAAATTGTAAAATTTCGATTCTTTATATCTCGGAAACCATAAGAGATAATGCAATTTGGCAACCGGCAATGTAATTAGCATGCCGAATATTACTTGGAATGTGAATTGGAACGAAATCACCAATATATAAGACCATTTTACAATATTGGCCCCAGTTAGAGGAAGAGCCAAATTGTAAAATTTCGATACTCCATATCTTGGAAACCATAAGAGTTAATTTAATTTGGCAACCGGCAATTAGCATGCCGAATATTACTTGGAATGTGAATTGGAACGAAATCACCAATATATAAGACCATTTTACAATATTGGCCCCAGTTAGAGGAAGAGCCAAATTGTAAAATTTCGATACTCCATATCTCGGAAACCATAAGAGATAATAAAATTTGGCTATCGGCAATGTAATTAGCATGCCGAATATTACTTGGAGTGCGAATTGGAACGAAATCGCCAGTTCATAAGACTATTTTACAATTAGGGCCTAAGATAGAAGCAGAGCCTAAGGTGTAAATTTTCGATAGTTCATATCTCGGAAACTATAAGAGATAATGCAATTTGGCAACCGGCAACGTAATTAGCATGCCTAATATTACTTGGAGTCTGAATTGGAACGAAATCGCCAATACATAAGACCATTTTACAATTTGGGCCTAAGTTAGAAGCAGAGCCTAAGGTGTAAATTTTCGATAGTCCATATCTCGGAAACTATAAGAGATAATGCAATTTGGCAACCGGCAATGTAACTAGCATGCCAAATATTACTTGGAGTCTGAATTGGAACGAAATCGCCAATTCATTAGACCATTTTACAATTTGGGCCTAAGTTAGAAGCAGAGCCTAAGGTGTAAATTTTCGATAGTCCATATCTCGGAAACTATAAGAGATAATGCAATTTGGCAACCGGCAATGTAATTAGCATGCCAAATATTACTTGGAGTCTGAATTGGCACGAAATCGCCAATTCATAAGACCATTTTACAATTTTGGCCCCAGTTAAAGGAAGAGCCAAATTGTAAAATTTCGATGCTCCATATCTCGGAAACCATAAGAGATAATGCAATTTGGCAATCGGTAATATAATTAGCATACCATGTATTACTTGGAATGTGAATTGGAACGAAATCGCCAATACATAAGACCATTTTACAATTTTGGCCACAGTTAGAGGAAGAGCCAAATTGTAAAATTTCGATTCTTTATATCTCGGAAACTATAAGAGATAATGCAATTTGGCAACCGGCAATGTAATTAGCATGCCGAATATTACTTGGAATGTGAATTGGAACGAAATCGCCAATAGATAAGACCATTTTACAATTTGGGCCCAAGTTAGAAGCAGAGCCTAAGGTGTAAATTATCGATAGTCCATATCTCGGAGACTATAAGAGATAATGCAATTTGGCAACCGGCAATGTAATTAGCATGCCGAATATTACTTGGAATGTGAATTGGAACGAAATCGCCAATAGATAAGACCATTTTACATTTTGGGCCCAAGTTAGAAGCAGAGCCTTAGGTGTAAATTATCGATAGTCCATATCTCGGAAACTATAAGAGATAATGCAACTTGGCCACCGGCAATGTAATTATCATGCCGAATATTACTTGGAATGTGAATTGGAACGAAATCGCCAATAGATAAGGCCATTTTACAATTTGGGCCCAAGTTAGAAGCAGAGTCTAAGGTGTAAATTATCGATAGTCAGTATCTCGGAAACTATAAGAGATAATGCAATTTGGCAACCGGCAATGTAATTAGCATGCCGAATATTACTTGGAATGTGAATTGGAACGAGATCGCCAAAAGATAAGACCATTTTACAATTTGGGCCCAAGTTAGAAGCAGAGCCTAAGGTGTAAATTATCGATAGTCCATACCTCGGAAACTATAAGAGATAATGCAACTTGGCAACCGGCAATGTAATTAGCATGCCGAATATTACTTGGAATGTGAATTGGAACGAAATCGCCAATAGATAAGACCATTTTACAATTTGGACCCAAGTTAGAAGCAGAGCCTAAGGTGTAAATTATCGATAGTCCATATCTCGGAAACTATAAGAGATAATGCAATTTGGCAACCGGCAATGTAATTAGCATGCCGAATATTACTTGGAATGTGAATTGGAACGAAATCGCCAATAGATAAGACCATTTTACAATTTGGGCCCAAGTTAGAAGCAGAGCCTAAGGTGTAAATTATCGATAGTCCATATCTCGGAGACTATAAGAGATAATGCAATTTGGCAACCGGCAATGTAATTAGCATGCCGAATATTACTTGAAATGTGAATTGGAACGAAATCGCCAATAGATAAGACCATTTTACAATTTGGGCCCAAGTTAGAAGCAGAGCCTAAGGTGTAAATTATCGATAGTCCATATCTCGGAAACTATAAGAGATAATGCAATTTGGCAACCGGCAATGTAATTAGCATGCCGAATATTACTTGGAATGTGAATTGGAACGAAATCGCCAATAGATAAGACCATTTTACAATTTGGGCCCAAGTTAGAAGCAGAGCCTAAGGTGTAAATTATCGATAGTCCATATCTCGGAAACTATAAGAGATAATGCAATTTGGCAACCGGCAATGTAATTAGCATGCCAAATATTACTTGGAATGTGAATTGGAACGAAATCGCCAATAGATAAGACCATTTTACAATTTGGCCCAAGTTAGAAGCAGAGCCTAAGGTGTAAATTATCGATAGTCCATATCTCGGAGACTATAAGAGATAATGCAATTTGGCAACCGGCAATGTAATTAGCATAACGAATATTACTTGGAATGTGAATTGGAACGAAATCGCCAATAGATAAGACCATTTTACAATTTGGGCCCAAGTTAGAAGCAGAGCCTAAGGTGTAAATTATCGATAGTCCATATCTCGGAAACTATAAGAGATAATGCAATTTGGCAACCGGCAATGTAATTAGCATGCCGAATATTACTTGGAATGTGAATTGGAACGAAATCGCCAACAGATAAGACCATTTTACAATTTGGGCCCAAGTTAGAAGCAGAGCCTTAGGTGTAAATTATCGATAGTCCATATCTCGGAAACTATAAGAGATAATGCAACTTGGCCACCGGCAATGTAATTAGCATGCCGAATATTACTTGGAATGTGAATTGGAACGAAATCGCCAATAGATAAGGCCATTTTACAATTTGGGCCCAAGTTAGAAGCAGAGTCTAAGGTGTATATTATCGATAGTCCGTATCTCGGAAACTATAAGAGATAATGCAATTTGGCAACCGGCAATGTAATTAGCATGCCGAATATTACTTGGAATGTGAATTGGAACGAGATCGCCAAAAGATAAGACCATTTTACAATTTGGGCCCAAGTTAGAAACAGAGCCTAAGGTGTAAATTATCGATAGTCCATACCTCGGAAACTATAAGAGATAATGCAACTTGGCCACCGGCAATGTAATTAGCATGCCGAATATTACTTGGAATGTGAATTGGAACGAAATCGCCAATAGATAAGACCATTTTACAATTTGGGCCCAAGTTAGAAGCAGAGTCTAAGGTGTAAATTATCGATAGTCCATATCTCGGAAACAATAAGAGATAATGCAATTTGGCAACCGGCAATGTAATTAGCATGCCGAATATTACTTGGAATGTGAATTGGAACGAAATCGCCAATAGATAAGACCATTTTACAATTTGGGCCCAAGTTAGAAGCAGAGCCTAGGGTGTAAATTATCGATAGTCCATATCTCGGAAACTATAAGAGATAATGCAATTTGGCAACCGGCAATGTAATTAGCATGCCGAATATTACTTGGAATGTGAATTGGAACGAAATCGCCAATAGATAAGACCATTTTACAATTTGGGCCTAAGTTAGAAGCAGAGTCTAAGGTGTAAATTATCGATAGTCCATATCTCGGAAACTATAAGAGATAATGCAATTTGGCAACCGGCAATGTAATTAGCATGCCGAATATTACTTGGAATGTGAATTGGAACGAAATCGCCAATTGATAAGACCATTTTACAATTTGGGCCCAAGTTAGAAGCAGAGCCTAAGGTGTAAATTATCGATAGTCCATATCTCGGAAACTATAAGAAATAATGCAATTTGGCAACCGGCAATGTAATTAGCATGCCGAATATTACTTGGAATGTGAATTGGTACGAAATCGCCAATAGATAAGACCATTTTACAATTTGGGCCCAAGTTAGAAGCAGAGCCTAAGGAGTAAATTATCGATAGTCCATATCTCGGAAACTATAAGAGATAATGCAACTTGGCCACCGGCAATGTAATTAGCATGCCGAATATTACTTGGAATGTGAATTGGAACGAAATCGCCAATAGATAAGGCCATTTTACAATTTGGGCCCAAGTTAGAAGCAGAGTCTAAGGTGTATATTATCGATAGTCCGTATCTCGGAAACTATAAGAGATAATGCAATTTGGTAATCGGCAATGTAATTAGCATGCCGAATATTACTTGGAATTTGAATTGGAACGAAATCGCCAATATATAAGACCATTTTACAATTTTGGCCCCAGTTAGAGGAAGAGCCAAATTGTAAAATTTCGATACTCCATATCTCGGAAACCATAAGAGATAATGCAATTTGGCAATCGGCAATGTAATTAGCATGCCAAATATTACTTGGAGTCTGAATTGGAACCAAATCGCCAATTCATAAGACCATTTTACAATTTGGGCCTAAGTTAGAAGCTGAGCCTAAGGTGTAAATTTTCGATAGTCCATATCTCGGAAACTGTAATAGATAATGCAATTTGGCTATCGGCAATGTAATTAGCATGCCTAATATTACTAGAAATGTGTATTGGAACGAAATCGCCAATATATAAGACCATTTTAGAATTTTGGCCCAAGTTAGAAGCAGAGCCTAAGGTGTAAATATTCGATAGTCCATATCTCGGAAACTGTAATAGATAATGCAATTTGGCTATAGGCAATGTAATTAGCATGCCGAATATTACTTGGAATGCGAATTGGAACGAAATCGCCAATACATAAGACCATTTTACAATTTGGGCCCAAGTTAGGAGCAGAGCTTAAGATGTAAAATTTCGATACTCCATATCTCGGAAACCATAAGAGATAATGCAATTTGGCTATCGGCAATGTAATTAGCATGCCGAATATTACTTGAAATGTGAATTGGAACGAAATGGCCAATACCTAAGACCATTTTACAATTTTGGCCCCAGTTAAAGGAAGAGCCAAATTGTAAAATTTCGATGCTCCATATCTCGGAAACCATAAGAGATAATGCAATTTGGCAATCGGTAATATAATTAGCATGCCATGTATTACTTGGAATGTGAATTGGATCAAAATCGCCAATATATAAGACCATTTTAGAATTTTGGCCACAGTTAGAGGAAGAGCCAAATTGTAAAATTTCGATTCTTTATATCTCGGAAACCATAAGAGATAATGCAATTTGGCAACCGGCAATGTAATTAGCATGCCGAATATTACTTGGAATGTGAATTGGAACGAAATCACCAATATATAAGACCATTTTACAATTTGGGCACAAGTTAGAAGCAGAGCCTAAGGTGTAAATATTCGATAGTCCATATCTCGGAAACTATAAGAGATAATGCAACTTGGCCACCGGCAATGTAATTAGCATGCCGAATATTACTTGGAATGTGAATTGGAACGAAATCGCCAATAGATAAGGCCATTTTACAATTTGGGCCCAAGGTAGAAGCAGAGTCTAAGGTGTATATTATCGATAGTCCGTATCTCGGAAACTATAAGAGATAATGCAATTTGGTAATCGGCAATGTAATTAGCATGCCGAATATTACTTGGAATTTGAATTGGAACGAAATCGCCAATATATAAGACCATTTTACAATTTTGGCCCCAGTTAGAGGAAGAGCCAAATTGTAAAATTTCGATACTCCATATCTCGGAAACCATAAGAGATAATGCAATTTGGCAATCGGCAATGTAATTAGCATGCCAAATATTACTTGGAGTCTGAATTGGAACCAAATCGCCAATTCATAAGACCATTTTACAATTTGGGCCTAAGTTAGAAGCTGAGCCTAAGGTGTAAATTTTCGATAGTCCATATCTCGGAAACTGTAATAGATAATGCAATTTGGCTATCGGCAATGTAATTAGCATGCCTAATATTACTAGAAATGTGTATTGGAACGAAATCGCCAATATATAAGACCATTTTAGAATTTTGGCCCAAGTTAGAAGCAGAGCCTAAGGTGTAAATATTCGATAGTCCATATCTCGGAAACTGTAATAGATAATACAATTTGGCTATAGGCAATGTAATTAGCATGCCGAATATTACTTGGAATGCGAATTGGAACGAAATCGCCAATACATAAGACCATTTTACAATTTGGGCCCAAGTTAGGAGCAGAGCTTAAGATGTAAAATTTCGATACTCCATATCTCGGAAACCATAAGAGATAATGCAATTTGGCTATCGGCAATGTAATTAGCATGCCAAATATTACTTGAAATGTGAATTGGAACGAAATGGCCAATACCTAAGACCATTTTACAATTTTGGCCCCAGTTAAAGGAAGAGCCAAATTGTAAAATTTCGATGCTCCATATCTCGGAAACCATAAGAGATAATGCAATTTGGCAATCGGTAATATAATTAGCATGCCATGTATTACTTGGAATGTGAATTGGATCAAAATCGCCAATATATAAGACCATTTTAGAATTTTGGCCACAGTTAGAGGAAGAGCCAAATTGTAAAATTTCGATTCTTTATATCTCGGAAACCATAAGAGATAATGCAATTTGGCAACCGGCAATGTAATTAGCATGCCGAATATTACTTGGAATGTGAATTGGAACGAAATCACCAATATATAAGACCATTTTACAATATTGGCCCCAGTTAGAGGAAGAGCCAAATTGTAAAATTTCGATACTCCATATCTTGGAAACCATAAGAGTTAATTTAATTTGGCAACCGGCAATGTAATTAGCATGCCGAATATTACTTGAAATGTGAACTGGAACGAAATCACCAATATATAAGACCATTTTACAATATTGGCCCCAGTTAGAGGAAGAGCCAAATTGTAAAATTTCGATACTCCATATCTCGGAAACCATAAGAGGAAACCAATAAAATTTGGCTATCGGCAATGTAATTAGCATGCCGAATATTACTTGGAGTGCGAATTGGAACGAAATCGCCAGTTCATAAGACTATTTTACAATTTGGGCCTAAGATAGAAGCAGAGCCTAAGGTGTAAATTTTCGATAGTTCATATCTCGGAAACTATAAGAGATAATGCAATTTGGCAACCGGCAACGTAATTCGCATGCCTAATATTACTTGGAGTCTGAATTGGAACGAAATCGCCAATACATAAGACCATTTTACAATTTGGGCCTAAGTTAGAAGCAGAGCCTAAGGTGTAAATTTTCGATAGTCCATATCTCGGAAACTATAAGAGATAATGCAATTTGGCAACCGGCAATGTAATTAGCATGCCAAATATTACTTGGAGTCTGAATTGGAACGAAATCGCCAATTCATTAGACCATTTTACAATTTGGGCCTAAGTTAGAAGCAGAGCCTAAGGTGTAAATTTTCGATAGTCCATATCTCGGAAACTATAAGAGATAATGCAATTTGGCAACCGGCAATGTAATTAGCATGCCAAATATTACTTGGAGTCTGAATTGGCACGAAATCGCCAATTCATAAGACCATTTTACAATTTGGGCCTAAGTTAGAAGCTGAGCCTAAGGTGTAAATTTTCGATAGTCCATATCTCGGAAACTATAAGAGATAATGCAATTTGGAAACCGGCAATGTTATTAGCATGCCGAATATTACTTGGAATGTGAATTGGAACGAAATCGCCAATACATAAGACCATTTTACAATTTTGGCCCCAGTTAGAGGAAGAACCAAATTGTAAAATTTCGACACTCCATATCTCGCAAACCATAAGAGATAATGCAATTTGGCAATCGGCAATGTAATTAGCATGTCGAATATTACTTTGAATGCGAATTGGAACGAAATCGCAAATATATAAGACCATTTTACAATTTGGGCCCAAGTTAGGAGCAGAGCCTAAGATGTAAAATTTCGATACTCCATATCTCGGAAACCATAAGAGATAATGCAATTTGGCAACCGGCAATGTAATTAGCATGTCGAATATTACTTTGAATGCGAATTGGAACGAAATCGCAAATATATAAGAATATTTTACAATTTGGGCCCAAGTTAGGAGCAGAGCCTAAGATGTAAAATTTCGATACTCCATATCTCGGAAACCATAAGAGATAATGCAATTTGGCAACCGGCAATGTAATTAGCATGCCGAATATTGCTTGGAATGTGAATTGGAACGAAATCGCTAATATATAAGACCATTTTACAATTTGGGTACAAGTTAGAAGCAGAGCCTAAGGTGTAAATATTCGATAGTCCATATCTCGGAAACCATGAGAGATAATGCAATTTGGCATTCGGCAATGTAATTAACATGCCGAATATCACCTGGAGTGTAAATTGTAACGAAATCGCCAATACATAAGACCATTTTACAATTTGGGCCCAAGTTAGGAGCAGAGCCTAAGGTGTAAATATTCGATAGTCCACATCTCGGAAACTATAAGAGATAATGTAATTTGACAACCGGCAATGTAATTAGCATGCCAAATACTACTTGGAGTCTAAATTGGAACGAAATCGCCAATACATAAGACCATTTTACAATTTGGGCCTAAGTTAGAAGCAGAGCCTAAGGTGTAAATATTCGATAGTCCATATCTCGGAAACTGCAATAGATAATGCAATTTGGCTATCGGCAATGTAATTAGCATGACGAATATTACTTGGAATGCGAATTGGAACGAAATCGCCAATTCTTAAGACCATTTTACAATTTGGGCCTAAGTTAGAAGCAAAACCTAAGGTATAAATGTTCGATAGTCCATATCTCGGAAACTATAAGAGATAATGCACTTTGGCAATCGGCAATGTAATTAGCATGCCGAATATTACTTGGAATGTGAATTGGAAAGAAATCGCTAATATATAAGACCATTTTACAATTCTGGCCCCAGTTAGAGGAAGAGCCAAATTGTAAAATTTCGATACTCCATATCACGGAAACCATGAGAGATAATGCAATTTGGCATTCGGCAATGTAATTAACATGCCGAATATCACCTGGAGTGTAAATTGTAACGAAATCGCCAATACATAAGACCATTTTACAATTTGGGCCCAAGTTAGAAGCAGAGCCTAAGGTGTAAATTATCGATAGTCCATA
This sequence comes from Rhynchophorus ferrugineus, assembly GCF_030347505.1. NCBI lineage: Eukaryota > Metazoa > Arthropoda > Insecta > Coleoptera > Curculionidae > Rhynchophorus > Rhynchophorus ferrugineus. Next base: position 19,394,698 of record NW_027472590.1, read on the forward strand.
TCTCGGAAACTATAAGAGATAATGCAATTTGGCAACCGGCAATGTAATTAGCATGCCGAATATTACTTGGAATGTGAATTGGAACGAAATCGCCAATAGATAAGACCATTTTACAATTTGGGCCCAAGTTAGAAGCAGAGCCTTAGGTGTAAATTATCGATAGTCCATATCTCGGAAACTATAAGAGATAATGCAACTTGGCCACCGGCAATGTAATTAGCATGCCGAATATTACTTGGAATGTGAATTGGAACGAAATCGCCAATAGATAAGGCCATTTTACAATTTGGGCCCAAGTTAGAAGCAGAGTCTAAGGTGTATATTATCGATAGTCCGTATCTCGGAAACTATAAGAGATAATGCAATTTGGCAACCGGCAATGTAATGATCATGCCGAATATTACTTGGAATGTGAATTGGAACGAGATCGCCAAAAGATAAGACCATTTTACAATTTGGGCCCAAGTTAGAAGCAGAGCCTAAGGTGTAAATTATCGATAGTCCATACCTCGGAAACTATAAGAGATAATGCAACTTGGCCACCGGCAATGTAATTAGCATGCCGAATATTACTTGGAATGTGAATTGGAACGAAATCGCCAATAGATAAGACCATTTTACAATTTGGGCCCAAGTTAGAAGCAGAGTCTAAGGTGTAAATTATCGATAGTCCATATCTCGGAAACTATAAGAGATAATGCAATTTGGCAACCGGCAATGTAATTAGCATGCCGAATATTACTTGGAATGTGAATTGGAACGAAATCGCCAATTGATAAGACCATTTTACAATTTGGGCCCAAGTTAGAAGCAGAGCCTAAGGTGTAAATTATCGATAGTCCATATCTCGGAAACTATAAGAAATAATGCAATTTGGCAACCGGCAATGTAATTAGCATGCCGAATATTACTTGGAATGTGAATTGGTACGAAATCGCCAATAGATAAGACCATTTTACAATTTGGGCCCAAGTTAGAAGCAAAGCCTAAGGAGTAAATTATCGATAGTCCATATCTCGGAAACTATAAGAGATAATGCAATTTGGCAACCGGCAATGTAATTAGCATGCCGATTATTACTTGGAATGTGAATTGGAACGAAATCGCCAATAGATAAGGCCATTTTACAATTTGGGCCCAAGTTAGAAGCAGAGTCTAAGGTGTATATTATCGATAGTCCGTATCTCGGAAACTATAAGAGATAATGCAATTTGGTAATCGGCAATGTAATTAGCATGCCGAATATTACTTGAAATTTGAATTGGAACGAAATCGCCAATATATAAGACCATTTTACAATTTTGGCCCCAGTTAGAGGAAGAGCCAAATTGTAAAATTTCGATACTCCATATCTCGGAAACCATAAGAGATAATGCAATTTGGCAATCGGCAATGTAATTAGCATGCCAAATATTACTTGGAGTCTGAATTGGAACCAAATCGCCAATTCATAAGACCATTTTACAATTTGGGCCTAAGTTAGAAGCTGAGCCTAAGGTGTAAATTTTCGATAGTCCATATCTCGGAAACTGTAATAGATAATGCAATTTGGCTATCGGCAATGTAATTAGCATGCCTAATATTACTAGAAATGTGTATTGGAACGAAATCGCCAATATATAAGACCATTTTAGAATTTTGGCCCAAGTTAGAAGCAGAGCCTAAGGTGTAAATATTCGATAGTCCATATCTCGGAAACTGTAATAGATAATGCAATTTGGCTATAGGCAATGTAATTAGCATGCCGAATATTACTTGGAATGCGAATTGGAACGAAATCGCCAATACATAAGACCATTTTACAATTTGGGCCCAAGTTAGGAGCAGAGCTTAAGATGTAAAATTTCGATACTCCATATCTCGGAAACCATAAGAGATAATGCAATTTGGCTATCGGCAATGTAATTAGCATGCCGAATATTACTTGAAATGTGAATTGGAACGAAATGGCCAATACCTAAGACCATTTTACAATTTTGGCCCCAGTTAAAGGAAGAGCCAAATTGTAAAATTTCGATGCTCCATATCTCGGAAACCATAAGAGATAATGCAATTTGGCAATCGGTAATATAATTAGCATGCCATGTATTACTTGGAATGTGAATTGGATCAAAATCGCCAATATATAAGACCATTTTAGAATTTTGGCCACAGTTAGAGGAAGAGCCAAATTGTAAAATTTCGATACTCCATATCTCGGAAACCATAAGAGATAATGCAATTTGGCAACCGGCAATGTAATTAGCATGCCGAATATTACTTGGAATGTGAATTGGAACGAAATCACCAATATATAAGACCATTTTACAATTTGGGCACAAGTTAGAAGCAGAGCCTAAGGTGTAAATATTCGATAGTCCATATCTCGGAAACTATAAGAGATAATGCAACTTGGCCACCGGCAATGTAATTAGCATGCCGAATATTACTTGGAATGTGAATTGGAACGAAATCGCCAATAGATAAGGCCATTTTACAATTTGGGCCCAAGTTAGAAGCAGAGTCTAAGGTGTATATTATCGATAGTCCGTATCTCGGAAACTATAAGAGATAATGCAATTTGGTAATCGGCAATGTAATTAGCATGCCGAATATTACTTGGAATTTGAATTGGAACGAAATCGCCAATATATAAGACCATTTTACAATTTTGGCCCCAGTTAGAGGAAGAGCCAAATTGTAAAATTTCGATACTCCATATCTCGGAAACCATAAGAGATAATGCAATTTGGCAATCGGCAATGTAATTAGCATGCCAAATATTACTTGGAGTCTGAATTGGAACCAAATCGCCAATTCATAAGACCATTTTACAATTTGGGCCTAAGTTAGAAGCTGAGCCTAAGGTGTAAATTTTCGATAGTCCATATCTCGGAAACTGTAATAGATAATGCAATTTGGCTATCGGCAATGTAATTAGCATGCCTAATATTACTAGAAATGTGTATTGGAACGAAATCGCCAATATATAAGACCATTTTAGAATTTTGGCCCAAGTTAGAAGCAGAGCCTAAGGTGTAAATATTCGATAGTCCATATCTCGGAAACTGTAATAGATAATGCAATTTGGCTATAGGCAATGTAATTAGCATGCCGAATATTACTTGGAATGCGAATTGGAACGAAATCGCCAATACATAAGACCATTTTACAATTTGGGCCCAAGTTAGGAGCAGAGCTTAAGATGTAAAATTTCGATACTCCATATCTCGGAAACCATAAGAGATAATGCAATTTGGCTATCGGCAATGTAATTAGCATGCCGAATATTACTTGAAATGTGAATTGGAACGAAATGGCCAATACCTAAGACCATTTTACAATTTTGGCCCCAGTTAAAGGAAGAGCCAAATTGTAAAATTTCGATGCTCCATATCTCGGAAACCATAAGAGATAATGCAATTTGGCAATCGGTAATATAATTAGCATGCCATGTATTACTTGGAATGTGAATTGGATCAAAATCGCCAATATATAAGACCATTTTAGAATTTTGGCCACAGTTAGAGGAAGAGCCAAATTGTAAAATTTCGATTCTTTATATCTCGGAAACCATAAGAGATAATGCAATTTGGCAACCGGCAATGTAATTAGCATGCCGAATATTACTTGGAATGTGAATTGGAACGAAATCACCAATATATAAGACCATTTTACAATATTGGCCCCAGTTAGAGGAAGAGCCAAATTGTAAAATTTCGATACTCCATATCTTGGAAACCATAAGAGTTAATTTAATTTGGCAACCGGCAATGTAATTAGCATGCCGAATATTACTTGGAATGTGAATTGGAACGAAATCACCAATATATAAGACCATTTTACAATATTGGCCCCAGTTAGAGGAAGAGCCAAATTGTAAAATTTCGATACTCCATATCTCGGAAACCATAAGAGATAATAAAATTTGGCTATCGGCAATGTAATTAGCATGCCGAATATTACTTGGAGTGCGAATTGGAACGAAATCGCCAGTTCATAAGACTATTTTACAATTTGGGCCTAAGATAGAAGCAGAGCCTAAGGTGTAAATTTTCGATAGTTCATATCTCGGAAACTATAAGAGATAATGCAATTTGGCAACCGGCAACGTAATTAGCATGCCTAATATTACTTGGAGTCTGAATTGGAACGAAATCGCCAATACATAAGACCATTTTACAATTTGGGCCTAAGTTAGAAGCAGAGCCTAAGGTGTAAATTTTCGATAGTCCATATCTCGGAAACTATAAGAGATAATGCAATTTGGCAACCGGCAATGTAATTAGCATGCCAAATATTACTTGGAGTCTGAATTGGAACGAAATCGCCAATTCATTAGACCATTTTACAATTTGGGCCTAAGTTAGAAGCAGAGCCTAAGGTGTAAATTTTCGATAGTCCATATCTCGGAAACTATAAGAGATAATGCAATTTGGCAACCGGCAATGTAATTAGCATGCCAAATATTACTTGGAGTCTGAATTGGCACGAAATCGCCAATTCATAAGACCATTTTACAATTTGGGCCTAAGTTAGAAGCTGAGCCTAAGGTGTAAATTTTCGATAGTCCATATCTCGGAAACTATAAGAGATAATGCAATTTGGAAACCGGCAATGTTATTAGCATGCCGAATATTACTTGGAATGTGAATTGGAACGAAATCGCCAATACATAAGACCATTTTACAATTTTGGCCCCAGTTAGAGGAAGAACCAAATTGTAAAATTTCGACACTCCATATCTCGCAAACCATAAGAGATAATGCAATTTGGCAATCGGCAATGTAATTAGCATGTCGAATATTACTTTGAATGCGAATTGGAACGAAATCGAAAATATATAAGACCATTTTACAATTTGGGCCCAAGTTAGGAGCAGAGCCTAAGATGTAAAATTTCGATACTCCATATCTCGGAAACCATAAGAGATAATGCAATTTGGCAACCGGCAATGTAATTAGCATGTCGAATATTACTTTGAATGCGAATTGGAACGAAATCGCAAATATATAAGACCATTTTACAATTTGGGCCCAAGTTAGGAGCAGAGCCTAAGATGTAAAATTTCGATACTCCATATCTCGGAAACCATAAGAGATAATGCAATTTGGCAACCGGCAATGTAATTAGCATGCCGAATATTGCTTGGAATGTGAATTGGAACGAAATCGCTAATATATAAGACCATTTTACAATTTGGGCACAAGTTAGAAGCAGAGCCTAAGGTGTAAATATTCGATAGTCCATATCTCGGAAACCATGAGAGATAATGCAATTTGGCATTCGGCAATGTAATTAACATGCCGAATATCACCTGGAGTGTAAATTGTAACGAAATCGCCAATACATAAGACCATTTTACAATTTGGGCCCAAGTTAGGAGCAGAGCCTAAGGTGTAAATATTCGATAGTCCACATCTCGGAAACTATAAGAGATAATGTAATTTGACAACCGGCAATGTAATTAGCATGCCAAATACTACTTGGAGTCTAAATTGGAACGAAATCGCCAATACATAAGACCATTTTACAATTTGGGCCTAAGTTAGAAGCAGAGCCTAAGGTGTAAATATTCGATAGTCCATATCTCGGAAACTGCAATAGATAATGCAATTTGGCTATCGGCAATGTAATTAGCATGACGAATATTACTTGGAATGCGAATTTGAACGAAATCGCCAATTCTTAAGACCATTTTACAATTTGGGCCTAAGTTAGAAGCAAAACCTAAGGTATAAATGTTCGATAGTCCATATCTCGGAAACTATAAGAGATAATGCACTTTGGCAATCGGCAATGTAATTAGCATGCCGAATATTACTTGGAATGTGAATTGGAAAGAAATCGCTAATATATAAGACCATTTTACAATTCTGGCCCCAGTTAGAGGAAGAGCCAAATTGTAAAATTTCGATACTCCATATCACGGAAACCATGAGAGATAATGCAATTTGGCATTCGGCAATGTAATTAACATGCCGAATATCACCTGGAGTGTAAATTGTAACGAAATCGCCAATACATAAGACCATTTTACAATTTGGGCCCAAGTTAGGAGCAGAGCCTAAGGTGTAAATATTCGATAGTCCATATCTCGGAAACTATAAGAGATAATGCAATTTGGCAAACGGCAATGTAACTAGCATGCTGAATATTACTTGGAATGTGAATTGGAACGAAATCGCCAATGCATAAGACCATTTTACATTTTTGGCCCCAGTTGGAGGAAGAGCCATATTGCAAAATTTCGATGCTCTATATCTCGGAAACCATAAGAGATAATGCAATTTGGTAATCGGCAATGTAACTAGCATGCTGAATATTACTTGGAATGTGAATTGGAACGAAATCGCCAATGCATAAGACCATTTTACATTTTTGGCCCCAGTTAGAGGAAGAACCAAATTGTAAAATTTCGATACTCCATATCTCGGAAACCATAAGAGATAATGCAATTTGGTAATCGGCAATGTAATTAGCATGCCGAATATTACTTGGTATTTGAATTGGAACGAAATCGCCAATATATAAGACCATTTTACAATTTTGGCCCCAGTTAGAGGAAGAGCCAAATTGTAAAATTTCGATACTCCATATCTCGGAAACCATAAGAGATAATGCAATTTGGCAATCGGCAATGCAATTAGCATGCCAAATATTACTTGGAGTCTGAATTGGAACGAAATCGCCAATTCATAAGACCATTTTACAATTTGGGCCTAAGTTAGAAGCTGAGCCTAAGGTGTAAATATTCGATAGTCTATATCTCGGAAACTGTAATAGATAATGCAATTTGGCTATCGGCAATGTAATTAGCATGCCGAATATTACTAGAAATGTGAATTGGAACGAAATCGCCAATATATAAGACCATTTTAGAATTTTGGCCCAAGTTAGAAACAGAGCCTAAGGTGTAAATATTCGACAGTCCATATCTCGGAAACTGTAATAGATAATGCAATTTGGCTATAGGCAATGTAATTAGCATGCCGAATATTACTTGGAATGCGAATTGGAACGAAATCGGCAATACAAAAGACCATTTTACAATTTGGGCCCAAGTTAGGAGCACAGCTTAAGATGTAAAATTTCGATACTCCATATCTCGGAAACCATAAGAGATAATGCAATTTGGCTACCGGCAATGTAACTAGCATTCCGAATATTACTTGAAATGTGAATTGGAACGAAATCGCCAATACCTAAGACCATTTTACAATTTCGGCCCCAGTTAAAGGAAGAGCCAAATTGTAAAATTTCGATGCTAAATGTCTCGGAAACCATAAGAAATAATGCAATTTGGCAATCGGTAATGTAATTAGCATGCCATGTATTACTTGGAATGTGAATAGGAACAAAATCGCCAATATATAAGACCATTTTAGAATTTTGGCCACAGTTAGAGGAAGAGCCAAATTGTAAAATTTCGATTCTTTATATCTCGGAAACCATAAGAGATAATGCAATTTGGCAACCGGCAATGTAATTAGCATGCCGAATATTACTTGGAATGTGAATTGGAACGAAATCACCAATATATAAGACCATTTCACAATATTGGCCCCAGTTAGAGGAAGAGCCAAATTGTAAAATTTCGATACTCCATATCTTGGAAACCATAAGAGTTAATTTAATTTGGCAACCGGCAATGTAATTAGCATGCCGAATATTACTTGGAATGTGAATTGGAACGAAATCACCAATATATAAGACCATTTTACAATATTGGCCCCAGTTAGAGGAAGAGCCAAATTGTAAAATTTCGATACTCCATATCTCGGAAACCATAAGAGATAATAAAATTTGGCTATCGGCAATGTAATTAGCATGCCGAATATTACTTGGAGTGCGAATTGGAACGAAATCGCCAGTTCATAAGACTATTTTACAATTTGGGCCTAAGATAGAAGCAGAGCCTAAGGTGTAAATTTTCGATAGTTCATATCTCGGAAACTATAAGAGATAATGCAATTTGGCAACCGGCAACGTAATTAGCATGCCTAATATTACTTGGAATGTGAATTGGAAAGAAATCGCTAATATATAAGACCATTTTACAATTCTGGCCCCAGTTAGAGGAAGAGCCAAATTGTAAAATTTCGATACTCCATATCACGGAAACCATGAGAGATAATGCAATTTGGCATTCGGCAATGTAATTAACATGCCGAATATCACCTGGAGTGTAAATTGTAACGAAATCGCCAATACATAAGACCATTTTACAATTTGGGCCCAAGTTAGGAGCAGAGCCTAAGGTGTAAATATTCGATAGTCCATATCTCGGAAACTATAAGAGATAATGCAATTTGGCAAACGGCAATGTAACTAGCATGCTGAATATTACTTGGAATGTGAATTGGAACGAAATCGCCAATGCATAAGACCATTTTACATTTTTGGCCCCAGTTGGAGGAAGAGCCATATTGCAAAATTTCGATGCTCTATATCTCGGAAACCATAAGAGATAATGCAATTTGGTAATCGGCAATGTAACTAGCATGCTGAATATTACTTGGAATGTGAATTGGAACGAAATCGCCAATGCATAAGACCATTTTACATTTTTGGCCCCAGTTAGAGGAAGAACCAAATTGTAAAATTTCGATACTCCATATCTCGGAAACCATAAGAGATAATGCAATTTGGTAATCGGCAATGTAATTAGCATGCCGAATATTACTTGGTATTTGAATTGGAACGAAATCGCCAATATATAAGACCATTTTACAATTTTGGCCCCAGTTAGAGGAAGAGCCAAATTGTAAAATTTCGATACTCCATATCTCGGAAACCATAAGAGATAATGCAATTTGGCAATCGGCAATGCAATTAGCATGCCAAATATTACTTGGAGTCTGAATTGGAACGAAATCGCCAATTCATAAGACCATTTTACAATTTGGGCCTAAGTTAGAAGCTGAGCCTAAGGTGTAAATATTCGATAGTCCATATCTCGGAAACTGTAATAGATAAAGCAATTTGGCTATCGGCAATGTAATTAGCATGCCGAATATTACTAGAAATGTGAATTGGAACGAAATCGCCAATATATAAGACCATTTTAGAATTTTGGCCCAAGTTAGAAACAGAGCCTAAGGTGTAAATATTCGACAGTCCATATCTCGGAAACTGTAATAGATAATGCAATTTGGCTATAGGCAATGTAATTAGCATGCCGAATATTACTTGGAATGCGAATTGGAACGAAATCGCCAATACAAAAGACAATTTTACAATTTTGGCCCCAGTTAAAGGAAGAGCCAAATTGTAAAATTTCGATGCTAAATATCTCGGAAACCATAAGAAATAATGCAGTTTGGCAATCGGTAATGTAATTAGCATGCCATGTATTACTTGAAATGTGAATAGGAACAAAATCGCCAATATATAAGACCATTTTAGAATTTTGGCCACAGTTAGAGGAAGAGCCAAATTGTAAAATTTCGATTCTTTATATCTCGGAAACCATAAGAGATAATGCAATTTGGCAACCGGCAATGTAATTAGCATGCCGAATATTACTTGGAATGTGAATTGGAACGAAATCACCAATATATAAGACCATTTTACAATATTGGCCCCAGTTAGAGGAAGAGCCAAATTGTAAAATTTCGATACTCCATATCTTGGAAACCATAAGAGTTAATTTAATTTGGCAACCGGCAATGTAATTAGCATGCCGAATATTACTCGGAATGTGAATTGGAACGAAATCACCAATATATAAGACCATTTTACAATATTGGCCCCAGTTAGAGGAAGAGCCAAATTGTAAAATTTCGATACTCCATATCTCGGAAACCATAAGAGATAATAAAATTTGGCTATCGGCAATGTAATTAGCATGCCGAATATTACTTGGAGTGCGAATTGGAACGAAATCGCCAGTTCATAAGACTATTTTACAATTTGGGCCTAAGATAGAAGCAGAGCCTAAGGTGTAAATTTTCGATAGTTCATATCTCGGAAACTATAAGAGATAATGCAATTTGGCAACCGGCAACGTAATTAGCATGCCTAATATTACTTGGAGTCTGAATTGGAACGAAATCGCCAATACATAAGACCATTTTACAATTTGGGCCTAAGTTAGAAGCAGAGCCTAAGGTGTAAATTTTCGATAGTCCATATCTCGGAAACTATAAGAGATAATGCAATTTGGCAACCGGCAATGTAACTAGCATGCCAAATATTACTTGGAGTCTGAATTGGAACGAAATCGCCAATTCATTAGACCATTTTACAATTTGGGCCTAAGTTAGAAGCAGAGCCTAAGGTGTAAATTTTCGATAGTCCATATCTCGGAAACTATAAGAGATAATGCAATTTGGCAACCGGCAATGTAATTAGCATGCCAAATATTACTTGGAGTCTGAATTGGCACGAAATCGCCAATTCATAAGACCATTTTACAATTTTGGCCCCAGTTAAAGGAAGAGCCAAATTGTAAAATTTCGATGCTCCATATCTCGGAAACCATAAGAGATAATGCAATTTGGCCATCGGTAATATAATTAGCATGCCATGTATTACTTGGAATGTGAATTGGAACGAAATCGCCAATACATAAGACCATTTTACAATTTTGGCCACAGTTAGAGGAAGAGCCAAATTGTAAAATTTCGATTCTTTATATCTCGGAAACTATAAGAGATAATGCAATTTGGCAACCGGCAATGTAATTAGCATGCCGAATTTTACTTGGAATGTGAATTGGAACGAAATCGCCAATAGATAAGACCATTTTACAATTTGGGCCCAAGTTAGAAGCAGAGCCTAAGGTGTAAATTATCGATAGTCCATATCTCGGAGACTATAAGAGATAATGCAATTTGGCAACCGGCAATGTAATTAGCATGCCGAATATTACTTGGAATGTGAATTGGAACGAAATCGCCAATAGATAAGACCATTTTACAATTTGGGCCCAAGTTAGAAGCAGAGCCTAAGGTGTAAATTATCGATAGTCCATATCTCGGAGACTATAAGAGATAATGCAATTTGGCAACCGGCAATGTAATTAGCATGCCGAATATTACTTGGAATGTGAATTGGAACGAAATCGCCAATAGATAAGACCATTTTACAATTTGGGCCCAAGTTAGAAGCAGAGCCTAAGGTGTAAATTATCGATAGTCCATATCTCGGAGACTATAAGAGATAATGCAATTTGGCAACCGGCAATGTAATTAGCATGCCGAATATTACTTGAAATGTGAATTGGAACGAAATCGCCAATAGATAAGACCATTTTACAATTTGGGCCCAAGTTAGAAGCAGAGCCTAAGGTGTAAATTATCGATAGTCCATATCTCGGAAACTATAAGAGATAATGCAATTTAGCAACCGGCAATGTAATTAGCATGCCGAATATTACTTGGAATGTGAATTGGAACGAGATCGCCAAAAGATAAGACCATTTTACAATTTGGGCCCAAGTTAGAAGCAGAGCCTAAGGTGTAAATTATCGATAGTCCATACCTCGGAAACTATAAGAGATAATGCAACTTGGCAACCGGCAATGTAATTAGCATGCCGAATATTACTTGGAATGTGAATTGGAACGAAATCGCCAATAGATAAGACCATTTTACAATATGGGCCCAAGTTAGAAGCAGAGCCTAAGGTGTAAATTATCGATAGTCCATATCTCGGAAACTATAAGAGATAATGCAATTTGGCAACCGGCAATGTAATTAGCATGCCGAATATTACTTGGAATGTGAATTGGAACGAAATCGCCAATAGATAAGACCATTTTACAATTTGGGCCCAAGTTAGAAGCAGAGCCTAAGGTGTAAATTATCGATAGTCCATATCTCGGAGACTATAAGAGATAATGCAATTTGGCAACCGGCAATGTAATTAGCATGCCGAATATTACTTGAAATGTGAATTGGAACGAAATCGCCAATAGATAAGACCATTTTACAATTTGGGCCCAAGTTAGAAGCAGAGCCTAAGGTGTAAATTATCGATAGTCCATATCTCGGAAACTATAAGAGATAATGCAATTTAGCAACCGGCAATGTAATTAGCATGCCGAATATTACTTGGAATGTGAATTGGAACGAAATCGCCAATAGATAAGACCATTTTACAATTTGGGCCCAAGTTAGAAGCAGAGCTTTAGGTGTAAATTATCGATAGTCCATATCTTGGAAACTATAAGAGATAATGCAACTTGGCCACCGGCAATGTAATTAGCATGCCGAATATTACTTGGAATGTGAATTGGAACGAAATCGCCAATAGATAAGGCCATTTTACAATATGGGCCCAAGTTAGAAGCAGAGTCTAAGGTGTAAATTATCGATAGTCCGTATCTCGGAAACTATAAGAGATCATGCAATTTGGCAACCGGCAATGTAATTAGCATGCCGAATATTACTTGGAATGTGAATTGGAACGAAATCGCCAATAGATAAGACCATTTTACAATTTGGGCCCAAGTTAGAAGCAGAGCCTAAGGTGTAAATTATCGATAGTCCATATCTCGGAAACTATAAGAGATAATGCAATTTGGCAACCGGCAATGTAATTAGCATGCCGAATATTACTTGGAATGTGAATTGGATCGAAATCGCCAATAGATAAGACCATTTTACAATTTGGGCCCAAGTTAGAAGCAGATCCTAAGGTGTAAATTATCGATAGTCCATATCTCCGAAACTATAAGAGATAATGCAATTTGGCAACCGGCAATGTAATTAGCATGCCGAATATTACTTGGAATGTGAATTGGAACGAAATCGCCAATAGATAAGACCATTTTACAATTTGGGCCCAAGTTAGAAGCAGAGCCTAAGGTGTAAATTATCGATAGTCCATATCTCGGAAACTATAAGAGATAATGCAATTTGGCAACCGGCAATGTAATTAGCATGCCGAATATTACTTGGAATGTGAATTGGAACGAAATCGCCAATAGATAAGACCATTTTACAATTTGGGCCCAAGTTAGAAGCAGAGCCTAAGGTGTAAATTATCGATAGTCCATATCTCGGAAACTATAAGAGATAATGCAATTTGGCAACCGGCAATGTAATTAGCATGCCGAATATTACTTGGAATGTGAATTGGAACGAAATCGCCAATAGATAAGACCATTTTACAATTTGTGCCCAAGTTAGAAGCAGAGCCTAAGGTGTAAATTATCGATAGTCCATATCTCGGAGACTATAAGAGATAATGCAATTTGGCAACCGGCAATGTAATTAGCATACCGAATATTACTTGGAATGTGAATTGGAACGAAATCGCCAATAGATAAGACCATTTTACAATTTGGGCCCAAGTTAGAAGCAGAGCCTAAGGTGTAAATTATCGATAATCCATATCCCGGAAACTATAAGAGATAATGTAATTTGGCAACTGGCAATGTAATTAGCATGCCGAATATTACTTGGAATGTAAATTGGAACGAAATCGCCAAAAGATAAGACCATTTTACAATTTGGGCCCAAGTTAGAAGCAGAGCCTTAGGTGTAAATTATCGATAGTCCATATCTCGGAAACTATAAGAGATAATGCAACTTGGCCACCGGCAATGTAATTAGCATGCCGAATATTACTTGGAATGTGAATTGGAACGAAATCGCCAATAGATAAGGCCATTTTACAATTTGGGCCCAAGTTAGAAGCAGAGTCTAAGGTGTATATTATCGATAGTCCGTATCTCGGAAACTATAAGAGATAATGCAATTTGGCAACCGGCAATGTAATTAGCATGCCGAATATTACTTGGAATGTGAATTGGAACGAGATCGCCAAAAGATAAGACCATTTTACAATTTGGGCCCAAGTTAGAAGCAGAGCCTAAGGTGTAAATTATCGATAGTCCATACCTCGGAAACTATAAGAGATAATGCAACTTGGCCACCGGCAATGTAATTAGCATGCCGAATATTACTTGGAATGTGAATTGGAACGAAATCGCCAATAGATAAGACCATTTTACAATTTGGGCCCAAGTTAGAAGCAGAGTCTAAGGTGTAAATTATCGATAGTCCATATCTCGGAAACTATAAGAGATAATGCAATTTGGCAACCGGCAATGTAATTAGCATGCCGAATATTACTTGGAATGTGAATTGGAACGAAATCGCCAATAGATAAGACCATTTTACAATTTGGGCCCAAGTTAGAAGCAGAGCCTAGGGTGTAAATTATCGATAGTCCATATCTCGGAAACTATAAGAGATAATGCAATTTGGCAACCGGCAATGTAATTAGCATGCCGAATATTACTTGGAATGTGAATTGGAACGAAATCGCCAACAGATAAGACCATTTTACAATTTGGGCCCAAGTTAGAAGCAGAGCCTAAGGTGTAAATTATTGATAGTCCATATCTCGGAAACTATAAGAGATAATGCAATTTGGCAACCGGCAATGTAATTAGCATGCGAATATTACTTGGAATGTGAATTGGAACGAAATCGCCAATAGATAAGACCATTTTACAATTTGGGCCCAAGTTAGAAGCAGAGTCTAAGGTGTAAATTATCGATAGTCCATATCTCGGAAACTATAAGAGATAATGCAATTTGGCAACCGGCAATGTAATTAGCATGCCGAATATTACTTGGAATGTGAATTGGAACGAAATCGCCAATTGATAAGACCATTTTACAATTTGGGCCCAAGTTAGAAGCAGAGCCTAAGGTGTAAATTATCGATAGTCCATATCTCGGAAACTATAAGAAATAATGCAATTTGGCAACCGGCAATGTAATTAGCATGCCGAATATTACTTGGAATGTGAATTGGTACGAAATCGCCAATAGATAAGACCATTTTACAATTTGGGCCCAAGTTAGAAGCAGAGCCTAAGGAGTAAATTATCGATAGTCCATATCTCGGAAACTATAAGAGATAATGCAACTTGGCCACCGGCAATGTAATTAGCATGCCGAATATTACTTGGAATGTGAATTGGAACGAAATCGCCAATAGATAAGGCCATTTTACAATTTGGGCCCAAGTTAGAAGCAGAGTCTAAGGTGTATATTATCGATAGTCCGTATCTCGGAAACTATAAGAGATAATGCAATTTGGTAATCGGCAATGTAATTAGCATGCCGAATATTACTTGGAATTTGAATTGGAACGAAATCGCCAATATATAAGACCATTTTACAATTTTGGCCCCAGTTAGAGGAAGAGCCAAATTGTAAAATTTCGATACTCCATATCTCGGAAACCATAAGAGATAATGCAATTTGGCAATCGGCAATGTAATTAGCATGCCAAATATTACTTGGAGTCTGAATTGGAACCAAATCGCCAATTCATAAGACCATTTTACAATTTGGGCCTAAGTTAGAAGCTGAGCCTAAGGTGTAAATTTTCGATAGTCCATATCTCGGAAACTGTAATAGATAATGCAATTTGGCTATCGGCAATGTAATTAGCATGCCTAATATTACTAGAAATGTGTATTGGAACGAAATCGCCAATATATAAGACCATTTTAGAATTTTGGCCCAAGTTAGAAGCAGAGCCTAAGGTGTAAATATTCGATAGTCCATATCTCGGTAACTGTAATAGATAATGCAATTTGGCTATAGGCAATGTAATTAGCATGCCGAATATTACTTGGAATGCGAATTGGAACGAAATCGCCAATACATAAGACCATTTTACAATTTGGGCCCAAGTTAGGAGCAGAGCTTAAGATGTAAAATTTCGATACTCCATATCTCGGAAACCATAAGAGATAATGCAATTTGGCTATCGGCAATGTAATTAGCATGCCGAATATTACTTGAAATGTGAATTGGAACGAAATGGCCAATACCTAAGACCATTTTACAATTTTGGCCCCAGTTAAAGGAAGAGCCAAATTGTAAAATTTCGATGCTCCATATCTCGGAAACCATAAGAGATAATGCAATATGGCAAACGGTAATGTAATTAGCATGCCATGTATTACTTGGAATGTGAATTAGAACGAAATCGCTAATATATAAGACCATTTTACAATTTGGGCACAAGTTAGAAGCAGAGCCTAAGGTGTAAATATTCGATAGTCCATATCTCGGAAACCATGAGAGATAATGCAATTTGGCTATCGGCAATGTAATTAGCATGCCGAATATTGCTTGGAATGTGAATTGGAACGAAATCGCTAATATATAAGACCATTTTACAATTTGGGCACAAGTTAGAAGCAGAGCCTAAGGTGTAAATATTCGATAGTCCATATCTCGGAAACCATGAGAGATAATGCAATTTGGCATTCGGCAATGTAATTAACATGCCGAATATCACCTGGAGTGTAAATTGTAACGAAATCGCCAATACATAAGACCATTTTACAATTTGGGTCCAAGTTAGGAGCAGAGCCTAAGGTGTAAATATTCGATAGTCCATATCTCGGAAACTATAAGAGATAATGCAATTTGGCAAACGGCAATGTAACTAGCATGCTGAATATTACTTGGAATGTGAATTGGAACGAAATCGCCAATAGATAAGACCATTTTACAATTTGGGCCTAAGTTAGAAGCAGAGCCTAAGGTGTAAATATTCGATAGTCCATATCTCGGAAACTATAAGAGATAATGCAATTTGGCAAACGGCAATGTAACTAGCATGCTGAATATTACTTGGAATGTGAATTGGAACGAAATCGCCAATAGATAAGACCATTTTACAATTTGGGCCCAAGTTAGAAGCAGAGCCTAAGGTGTAAATTATCGATAATCCATATCTCGGAAACTATAAGAGATAATGCAATTTGGCAACCGGCAATGTAATTAGCATGCCGAATATTACTTGGAATGTGAATTGGAACGAAATCGCCAATAGATAAGACCATTTTACAATTTGGGCCCAAGTTAGAAGCAGAGCCTAAGGTGTAAATTATCGATAGTCCATATCTCGGAGACTATAAGAGATAATGCAATTTGGCAACCGGCAATGTAATTAGCATGCCGAATATTACTTGGAATGTGAATTGGAACGAAATCGCCAATAGATAAGACCATTTTACAATTTGGGCCCAAGTTAGAAGCAGAGCCTTAGGTCTAAATTATCGATAGTCCATATCTCGGAAACAATAAGAGATAATGCAACTTGGCAACCGGCAATGTAATTAGCATGCCGAATATTACTTGGAATGTGAATTGGAACGAAATCGCCAATAGATAAGACCATTTTACAATTTGGACCCAAGTGAGAAGCAGAGCCTAAGGTGTAAATTATCGATGGTCCATATCTCGGAAACTATAAGAGATAATGCAATTTGGCAACCGGCAATGTAATTAGCATGCCGAATATTACTTGGAATGTGAATTGGAACGAAATCGCCAATAGATAAGACCATTTTACAATTTGGGCCCAAGTTAGAAGCAGAGCCTAAGGTGTAAATTATCGATAGTCCATATCTCGGAGACTATAAGAGATAATGCAATTTGGCAACCGGCAATGTAATTAGCATGCCGAATATTACTTGAAATGTGAATTGGAACGAAATCGCCAATAGATAAGACCATTTTACAATTTGGGCCCAAGTTAGAAGCAGAGCCTAAGGTGTAAATTATCGATAGTCCATATCTCGGAAACTATAAAAGATAATGCAATTTGGCAACCGGCAATGTAATTAGCATGCCGAATATTACTTGAAATGTGAATTGGAACGAAATCGCCAAAAGATAAGACCATTTTACAATTTGGGCCCAAGTTAGAAGCAGAGCCTAAGGTGTAAATTATCGATAGTCCATACCTCGGAAACTATAAGAGATAATGCAACTTGGCAACCGGCAATGTAATTAGCATGCCGAATATTACTTGGAATGTGAATTGGAACGAAATCGCCAATAGATAAGACCATTTTACAATTTGGACCCAAGTTAGAAGCAGAGCCTAAGGTGTAAATTATCGATAGTCCATATCTCGGAAACTATAAGAGATAATGCAATTTGGCAACCGGCAATGTAATTAGCATGCCGAATATTACTTGGAATGTGAATTGGAACGAAATCGCCAATAGATAAGACCATTTTACAATTTGGGCCCAAGTTAGAAGCAGAGCCTAAGGTGTAAATTATCGATAGTCCATATCTCGGAGACTATAAGAGATAATGCAATTTGGCAATCGGCAATGTAATTAGCATGCCGAATATTACTTGAAATGTGAATTGGAACGAAATCGCCAATAGATAAGACCATTTTACAATTTGGGCCCAAGTTAGAAGCAGAGCCTAAGGTGTAAATTATCGATAGTCCATATCTCGGAAACTATAAGAGATAATGCAATTTGGCAACCGGCAATGTAATTAGCATGCCGAATATTACTTGGAATGTGAATTGGAACGAAATCGCCAATAGATAAGACCATTTTACAATTTGGGCCCAAGTTAGAAGCAGAGCCTAAGGTGTAAATTATCGATAGTCCATATCTCGGAGACTATAAGAGATAATGCAATTTGGCAACCGGCAATGTAATTAGCATGCCGAATATTACTTGAAATGTGAATTGGAACGAAATCGCCAATAGATAAGACCATTTTACAATTTGGGCCCAAGTTAGAAGCAGAGCCTAAGGTGTAAATTATCGATAGTCCATATCTCGGAAACTATAAGAGATAATGCAATTTGGCAACCGGCAATGTAATTAGCATGCCGAATATTACTTGGAATGTGAATTGGAACGAAATCGCCAATAGATAAGACCATTTTACAATTTGGGCCCAAGTTAGAAGCAGAGCCTTAGGTGTAAATTATCGATAGTCCATATCTTGGAAACTATAAGAGATAATGCAACTTGGCCACCGGCAATGTAATTAGCATGCCGAATATTACTTGGAATGTGAATTGGAACGAAATCGCCAATAGATAAGGCCATTTTACAATATGGGCCCAAGTTAGAAGCAGAGTCTAAGGTGTAAATTATCGATAGTCCGTATCTCGGTAACTATAAGAGATCATGCAATTTGGCAACCGGCAATGTAATTAGCATGCCGAATATTACTTGGAATGTGAATTGGAACGAAATCGCCAATAGATAAGACCATTTTACAATTTGGGCCCAAGTTAGAAGCAGAGCCTAAGGTGTAAATTATCGATAGTCCATATCTCGGAAACTATAAGAGATAATGCAATTTGGCAACCGGCAATGTAATTAGCATGCCGAATATTACTTGGAATGTGAATTGGAACGAAATCGCCAATAGATAAGACCATTTTACAATTTGGGCCCAAGTTAGAAGCAGAGCCTAAGGTGTAAATTATCGATAGTCCATATCTCGGAAACTATAAGAGATAATGCAATTTGGCAACCGGCAATGTAATTAGCATGCCGAATATCACTTGGAATGTGAATTGGAACGAAATCGCCAATAGATAAGACCATTTTACAATTTGGGCCCAAGTTAGAAGCAGAGCCTAAGGTGTAAATTATCGATAGTCCATATCTCGGAGACTATAAGAGATAATGCAATTTGGCAACCGGCAATGTAATTAGCATACCGAATATTACTTGGAATGTGAATTGGAACGAAATCGCCAATAGATAAGACCATTTTACAATTTGGGCCCAAGTTAGAAGCAGAGCCTAAGGTGTAAATTATCGATAGTCCATATCTCGGAAACTATAAGAGATAATGCAATTTGGCAACCGGCAATGTAATTAGCATGCCGAATATTACTTGGAATGTGAATTGGAACGAAATCGCCAATAGATAAGACCATTTTACAATTTGGGCCCAAGTTAGAAGCAGAGCCTTAGGTGTAAATTATCGATAGTCCATATCTCGGAAACTATAAGAGATAATGCAACTTGGCCACCGGCAATGTAATTAGCATGCCGAATATTACTTGGAATGTGAATTGGAACGAAATCGCCAATAGATAAGGCAATTTTACAATTTGGGCCCAAGTTAGAAGCAGAGTCTAAGGTGTATATTATCGATAGTCCGTATCTCGGAAACTATAAGAGATAATGCAATTTGGCAACCGGCAATGTAATTAGCATGCCGAATATTACTTGGAATGTGAATTGGAACGAGATCGCCAAAAGATAAGACCATTTTACAATTTGGGCCCAAGTTAGAAGCAGAGCCTAAGGTGTAAATTATCGATAGTCCATACCTCGGAAACTATAAGAGATAATGCAACTTGGCCACCGGCAATGTAATTAGCATGCCGAATATTACTTGGAATGTGAATTGGAACGAAATCGCCAATAGATAAGACCATTTTACAATTTGGGCCCAAGTTAGAAGCAGAGTCTAAGGTGTAAATTATCGATAGTCCATATCTCGGAAACTATAAGAGATAATGCAATTTGGCAACCGGCAATGTAATTAGCATGCCGAATATTAATTGGAATGTGAATTGGAACGAAATCGCCAATAGATAAGACCATTTTACAATTTGGGCCCAAGTTAGAAGCAGAGCCTAGGGTGTAAATTATCGATAGTCCATATCTCGGAAACTATAAGAGATAATGCAATTTGGCAACCGGCAATGTAATTAGCATGCCGAATATTACTTGGAATGTGAATTGGAACGAAATCGCCAACAGATAAGACCATTTTACAATTTGGGCCCAAGTTAGAAGCAGAGCCTAAGGTGTAAATTATTGATAGTCCATATCTCGGAAACTATAAGAGATAATGAAATTTGGCAACCGGCAATGTAATTAGCATGCCGAATATTACTTGGAATGTGAATTGGAACGAAATCGCCAATAGATAAGACCATTTTACAATTTGGGCCCAAGTTAGAAGCAGAGCTTAAGGTGTAAATTATCGATAGTCCATATCTCGGAAACTATAAGAAATAATGCAATTTGGCAACCGGCAATGTAATTAGCATGCCGAATATTACTTGGAATGTGAATTGGAACGAAATCGCCAACAGATAAGACCATTTTACAATTTGGGCCCAAGTTAGAAGCAGAGCCTAAGGTGTAAATTATTGATAGTCCATATCTCGGAAACTATAAGAGATAATGCAATTTGGCAACCGGCAATGTAATTAGCATGCCGAATATTACTTGGAATGTGAAATGGAACGAAATCGCCAATAGATAAGACCATTTTACAATTTGGGCCCAAGTTAGAAGCAGAGCCTAAGGAGTAAATTATCGATAGTCCATATCTCGGAAACTATAAGAGATAATGCAATTTGGCAACCGGCAATGTAATTAGCATGCCGAATATTACTTGGAATGTGAATTGGAACGAAATCGCCAATAGATAAGACCATTTTACAATTTGGGCCCAAGTTAGAAGCAGAGCCTAAGGTGTAAATTTTCGATAGTCCACATCTCGGAAACTATAAGAGATAATGCAATTTGGCAACCGGCAATGTAACTAGCATGCCAAATATTACTTGGAGTCTGAATTGGAACGAAATCGCCAATTCATTAGACCATTTTACAATTTGGGCCTAAGTTAGAAGCAGAGCCTAAGGTGTAAATTTTCGATAGTCCATATCTCGGAAACTATAAGAGATAATGCAATTTGGCAACCGGCAATGTAATTAGCATGCCAAATATTACTTGGAGTCTGAATTGGCACGAAATCGCCAATTCATAAGACCATTTTACAATTTTGGCCCCAGTTAAAGGAAGAGCCAAATTGTAAAATTTCGATGCTCCATATCTCGGAAACCATAAGAGATAATGCAATTTGGCAATCGGTAATATAATTAGCATGCCATGTATTACTTGGAATGTGAATTGGAAAGAAATCGCCAATACATAAGACCATTTTACAATTTTGGCCACAGTTAGAGGAAGAGCCAAATTGTAAAATTTCGATTCTTTATATCTCGGAAACTATAAGAGATAATGCAATTTGGCAACCGGCAATGTAATTAGCATGCCGAATTTTACTTGGAATGTGAATTGGAACGAAATCGCCAATAGATAAGACCATTTTACAATTTGGGCCCAAGTTAGAAGCAGAGCCTAAGGTGTAAATTATCGATAGTCCATATCTCGGAGACTATAAGAGATAAT
This sequence comes from Rhynchophorus ferrugineus, assembly GCF_030347505.1. Classification (NCBI taxonomy): domain Eukaryota; kingdom Metazoa; phylum Arthropoda; class Insecta; order Coleoptera; family Curculionidae; genus Rhynchophorus; species Rhynchophorus ferrugineus. The sequence goes on from NW_027472590.1 coordinate 19,416,659, forward strand.
GCAATTTGGCAACCGGCAATGTAATTAGCATGCCGAATATTACTTGGAATGTGAATTGGAACGAAATCGCCAATAGATAAGACCATTTTACAATTTGGGCCCAAGTTAGAAGCAGAGCCTAAGGTGTAAATTATCGATAGTCCATATCTCGGAGACTATAAGAGATAATGCAATTTGGCAACCGGCAATGTAATTAGCATGCCGAATATTACTTGGAATGTGAATTGGAACGAAATCGCCAATAGATAAGACCATTTTACAATTTGGGCCCAAGTTAGAAGCAGAGCCTAAGGTGTAAATTATCGATAGTCCATATCTCGGAGACTATAAGAGATAATGCAATTTGGCAACCGGCAATGTAATTAGCATGCCGAATATTACTTGAAATGTGAATTGGAACGAAATCGCCAATAGATAAGACCATTTTACAATTTGGGCCCAAGTTAGAAGCAGAGCCTAAGGTGTAAATTATCGATAGTCCATATCTCGGAAACTATAAGAGATAATGCAATTTAGCAACCGGCAATGTAATTAGCATGCCGAATATTACTTGGAATGTGAATTGGAACGAGATCGCCAAAAGATAAGACCATTTTACAATATGGGCCCAAGTTAGAAGCAGAGCCTAAGGTGTAAATTATCGATAGTCCATACCTCGGAAACTATAAGAGATAATGCAACTTGGCAACCGGCAATGTAATTAGCATGCCGAATATTACTTGGAATGTGAATTGGAACGAAATCGCCAATAGATAAGGCCATTTTACAATATGGGCCCAAGTTAGAAGCAGAGCCTAAGGTGTAAATTATCGATAGTCCATATCTCGGAAACTATAAGAGATAATGCAATTTGGCAACCGGCAATGTAATTAGCATGCCGAATATTACTTGGAATGTGAATTGGAACGAAATCGCCAATAGATAAGACCATTTTACAATTTGGGCCCAAGTTAGAAGCAGAGCCTAAGGTGTAAATTATCGATAGTCCATATCTCGGAGACTATAAGAGATAATGCAATTTGGCAACCGGCAATGTAATTAGCATGCCGAATATTACTTGGAATGTGAATTGGAACGAAATCGCCAATAGATAAGACCATTTTACAATTTGGGCCTAAGTTAGAAGCAGAGCCTAAGGTGTAAATATTCGATAGTCCATATCTCGGAAACTATAAGAGATAATGCAATTTGGCAAACGGCAATGTAACTAGCATGCTGAATATTACTTGGAATGTGAATTGGAACGAAATCGCCAATAGATAAGACCATTTTACAATTTGGGCCCAAGTTAGAAGCAGAGCCTAAGGTGTAAATTATCGATAATCCATATCTCGGAAACTATAAGAGATAATGCAATTTGGCAACCGGCAATGTAATTAGCATGCCGAATATTACTTGGAATGTGAATTGGAACGAAATCGCCAATAGATAAGACCATTTTACAATTTGGGCCCAAGTTAGAAGCAGAGCCTAAGGTGTAAATTATCGATAGTCCATATCTCGGAGACTATAAGAGATAATGCAATTTGGCAACCGGCAATGTAATTAGCATGCCGAATATTACTTGGAATGTGAATTGGAACGAAATCGCCAATAGATAAGACCATTTTACAATTTGGGCCCAAGTTAGAAGCAGAGCCTTAGGTGTAAATTATCGATAGTCCATATCTCGGAAACTATAAGAGATAATGCAACTTGGCAACCGGCAATGTAATTAGCATGCCGAATATTACTTGGAATGTGAATTGGAACGAAATCGCCAATAGATAAGACCATTTTACAATTTGGACCCAAGTGAGAAGCAGAGCCTAAGGTGTAAATTATCGATGGTCCATATCTCGGAAACTATAAGAGATAATGCAATTTGGCAACCGGCAATGTAATTAGCATGCCGAATATTACTTGGAATGTGAATTGGAACGAAATCGCCAATAGATAAGACCATTTTACAATTTGGGCCCAAGTTAGAAGCAGAGCCTAAGGTGTAAATTATCGATAGTCCATATCTCGGAGACTATAAGAGATAATGCAATTTGGCAACCGGCAATGTAATTAGCATGCCGAATATTACTTGAAATGTGAATTGGAACGAAATCGCCAATAGATAAGACCATTTTACAATTTGGGCCCAAGTTAGAAGCAGAGCCTAAGGTGTAAATTATCGATAGTCCATATCTCGGAAACTATAAAAGATAATGCAATTTGGCAACCGGCAATGTAATTAGCATGCCGAATATTACTTGAAATGTGAATTGGAACGAAATCGCCAAAAGATAAGACCATTTTACAATTTGGGCCCAAGTTAGAAGCAGAGCCTAAGGTGTAAATTATCGATAGTCCATACCTCGGAAACTATAAGAGATAATGCAACTTGGCAACCGGCAATGTAATTAGCATGCCGAATATTACTTGGAATGTGAATTGGAACGAAATCGCCAATAGATAAGACCATTTTACAATTTGGACCCAAGTTAGAAGCAGAGCCTAAGGTGTAAATTATCGATAGTCCATATCTCGGAAACTATAAGAGATAATGCAATTTGGCAACCGGCAATGTAATTAGCATGCCGAATATTACTTGGAATGTGAATTGGAACGAAATCGCCAATAGATAAGACCATTTTACAATTTGGGCCCAAGTTAGAAGCAGAGCCTAAGGTGTAAATTATCGATAGTCCATATCTCGGAGACTATAAGAGATAATGCAATTTGGCAATCGGCAATGTAATTAGCATGCCGAATATTACTTGAAATGTGAATTGGAACGAAATCGCCAATAGATAAGACCATTTTACAATTTGGGCCCAAGTTAGAAGCAGAGCCTAAGGTGTAAATTATCGATAGTCCATATCTCGGAAACTATAAGAGATAATGCAATTTGGCAACCGGCAATGTAATTAGCATGCCGAATATTACTTGGAATGTGAATTGGAACGAAATCGCCAATAGATAAGACCATTTTACAATTTGGGCCCAATTTAGAAGCAGAGCCTAAGGTGTAAATTATCGATAGTCCATATCTCGGAGACTATAAGAGATAATGCAATTTGGCAACCGGCAATGTAATTAGCATGCCGAATATTACTTGAAATGTGAATTGGAACGAAATCGCCAATAGATAAGACCATTTTACAATTTGGGCCCAAGTTAGAAGCAGAGCCTAAGGTGTAAATTATCGATAGTCCATATCTCGGAAACTATAAGAGATAATGCAATTTGGCAACCGGCAATGTAATTAGCATGCCGAATATTACTTGGAATGTGAATTGGAACGAAATCGCCAATAGATAAGACCATTTTACAATTTGGGCCCAAGTTAGAAGCAGAGCCTTAGGTGTAAATTATCGATAGTCCATATCTTGGAAACTATAAGAGATAATGCAACTTGGCCACCGGCAATGTAATTAGCATGCCGAATATTACTTGGAATGTGAATTGGAACGAAATCGCCAATAGATAAGGCCATTTTACAATATGGGCCCAAGTTAGAAGCAGAGTCTAAGGTGTAAATTATCGATAGTCCGTATCTCGGTAACTATAAGAGATCATGCAATTTGGCAACCGGCAATGTAATTAGCATGCCGAATATTACTTGGAATGTGAATTGGAACGAAATCGCCAATAGATAAGACCATTTTACAATTTGGGCCCAAGTTAGAAGCAGAGCCTAAGGTGTAAATTATCGATAGTCCATATCTCGGAAACTATAAGAGATAATGCAATTTGGCAACCGGCAATGTAATTAGCATGCCGAATATTACTTGGAATGTGAATTGGAACGAAATCGCCAATAGATAAGACCATTTTACAATTTGGGCCCAAGTTAGAAGCAGAGCCTAAGGTGTAAATTATCGATAGTCCATATCTCGGAAACTATAAGAGATAATGCAATTTGGCAACCGGCAATGTAATTAGCATGCCGAATATCACTTGGAATGTGAATTGGAACGAAATCGCCAATAGATAAGACCATTTTACAATTTGGGCCCAAGTTAGAAGCAGAGCCTAAGGTGTAAATTATCGATAGTCCATATCTCGGAGACTATAAGAGATAATGCAATTTGGCAACCGGCAATGTAATTAGCATACCGAATATTACTTGGAATGTGAATTGGAACGAAATCGCCAATAGATAAGACCATTTTACAATTTGGGCCCAAGTTAGAAGCAGAGCCTAAGGTGTAAATTATCGATAGTCCATATCTCGGAAACTATAAGAGATAATGCAATTTGGCAACCGGCAATGTAATTAGCATGCCGAATATTACTTGGAATGTGAATTGGAACGAAATCGCCAATAGATAAGACCATTTTACAATTTGGGCCCAAGTTAGAAGCAGAGCCTTAGGTGTAAATTATCGATAGTCCATATCTCGGAAACTATAAGAGATAATGCAACTTGGCCACCGGCAATGTAATTAGCATGCCGAATATTACTTGGAATGTGAATTGGAACGAAATCGCCAATAGATAAGGCCATTTTACAATTTGGGCCCAAGTTAGAAGCAGAGTCTAAGGTGTATATTATCGATAGTCCGTATCTCGGAAACTATAAGAGATAATGCAATTTGGCAACCGGCAATGTAATTAGCATGCCGAATATTACTTGGAATGTGAATTGGAACGAGATCGCCAAAAGATAAGACCATTTTACAATTTGGGCCCAAGTTAGAAGCAGAGCCTAAGGTGTAAATTATCGATAGTCCATACCTCGGAAACTATAAGAGATAATGCAACTTGGCCACCGGCAATGTAATTAGCATGCCGAATATTACTTGGAATGTGAATTGGAACGAAATCGCCAATAGATAAGACCATTTTACAATTTGGGCCCAAGTTAGAAGCAGAGTCTAAGGTGTAAATTATCGATAGTCCATATCTCGGAAACTATAAGAGATAATGCAATTTGGCAACCGGCAATGTAATTAGCATGCCGAATATTAATTGGAATGTGAATTGGAACGAAATCGCCAATAGATAAGACCATTTTACAATTTGGGCCCAAGTTAGAAGCAGAGCCTAGTGTGTAAATTATCGATAGTCCATATCTCGGAAACTATAAGAGATAATGCAATTTGGCAACCGGCAATGTAATTAGCATGCCGAATATTACTTGGAATGTGAATTGGAACGAAATCGCCAACAGATAAGACCATTTTACAATTTGGGCCCAAGTTAGAAGCGGAGCCTAAGGTGTAAATTATTGATAGTCCATATCTCGGAAACTATAAGAGATAATGCAATTTGGCAACCGGCAATGTAATTAGCATGCCGAATATTACTTGGAATGTGAATTGGAACGAAATCGCCAATAGATAAGACCATTTTACAATTTGGGCCCAAGTTAGAAGCAGAGCTTAAGGTGTAAATTATCGATAGTCCATATCTCGGAAACTATAAGAAATAATGCAATTTGGCAACCGGCAATGTAATTAGCATGCCGAATATTACTTGGAATGTGAATTGGAACGAAATCGCCAACAGATAAGACCATTTTACAATTTGGGCCCAAGTTAGAAGCAGAGCCTAAGGTGTAAATTATTGATAGTCCATATCTCGGAAACTATAAGAGATAATGCAATTTGGCAACCGGCAATGTAATTAGCATGCCGAATATTACTTGGAATGTGAAATGGAACGAAATCGCCAATAGATAAGACCATTTTACAATTTGGGCCCAAGTTAGAAGCAGAGCCTAAGGAGTAAATTATCGATAGTCCATATCTCGGAAACTATAAGAGATAATGCAATTTGGCAACCGGCAATGTAATTAGCATGCCGAATATTACTTGGAATGTGAATTGGAACGAAATCGCCAATAGATAAGACCATTTTACAATTTGGGCCCAAGTTAGAAGCAGAGCCTAAGGTGTAAATTTTCGATAGTTCATATCTCGGAAACTATAAGAGATAATGCAATTTGGCAACCGGCAACGTAATTAGCATGCCTAATATTACTTGGAGTCTGAATTGGAACGAAATCGCCAATACATAAGACCATTTTACAATTTGGGCCTAAGTTAGAAGCAGAGCCTAAGGTGTAAATTTTCGATAGTCCACATCTCGGAAACTATAAGAGATAATGCAATTTGGCAACCGGCAATGTAACTAGCATGCCAAATATTACTTGGAGTCTGAATTGGAACGAAATCGCCAATTCATTAGACCATTTTACAATTTGGGCCTAAGTTAGAAGCAGAGCCTAAGGTGTAAATTTTCGATAGTCCATATCTCGGAAACTATAAGAGATAATGCAATTTGGCAACCGGCAATGTAATTAGCATGCCAAATATTACTTGGAGTCTGAATTGGCACGAAATCGCCAATTCATAAGACCATTTTACAATTTTGGCCCCAGTTAAAGGAAGAGCCAAATTGTAAAATTTCGATGCTCCATATCTCGGAAACCATAAGAGATAATGCAATTTGGCAATCGGTAATATAATTAGCATGCCATGTATTACTTGGAATGTGAATTGGAAAGAAATCGCCAATACATAAGACCATTTTACAATTTTGGCCACAGTTAGAGGAAGAGCCAAATTGTAAAATTTCGATTCTTTATATCTCGGAAACTATAAGAGATAATGCAATTTGGCAACCGGCAATGTAATTAGCATGCCGAATTTTACTTGGAATGTGAATTGGAACGAAATCGCCAATAGATAAGACCATTTTACAATTTGGGCCCAAGTTAGAAGCAGAGCCTAAGGTGTAAATTATCGATAGTCCATATCTCGGAGACTATAAGAGATAATGCAATTTGGCAACCGGCAATGTAATTAGCATGCCGAATATTACTTGGAATGTGAATTGGAACGAAATCGCCAATAGATAAGACCATTTTACAATTTGGGCCCAAGTTAGAAGCAGAGCCTAAGGTGTAAATTATCGATAGTCCATATCTCGGAGACTATAAGAGATAATGCAATTTGGCAACCGGCAATGTAATTAGCATGCCGAATATTACTTGGAATGTGAATTGGAACGAAATCGCCAATAGATAAGACCATTTTACAATTTGGGCCCAAGTTAGAAGCAGAGCCTAAGGTCTAAATTATCGATAGTCCATATCTCGGAGACTATAAGAGATAATGCAATTTGGCAACCGGCAATGTAATTAGCATGCCGAATATTACTTGAAATGTGAATTGGAACGAAATCGCCAATAGATAAGACCATTTTACAATTTGGGCCCAAGTTAGAAGCAGAGCCTAAGGTGTAAATTATCGATAGTCCATATCTCGGAAACTATAAGAGATAATGCAATTTAGCAACCGGCAATGTAATTAGCATGCCGAATATTACTTGGAATGTGAATTGGAACGAGATCGCCAAAAGATAAGACCATTTTACAATATGGGCCCAAGTTAGAAGCAGAGCCTAAGGTGTAAATTATCGATAGTCCATACCTCGGAAACTATAAGAGATAATGCAACTTGGCAACCGGCAATGTAATTAGCATGCCGAATATTACTTGGAATGTGAATTGGAACGAAATCGCCAATAGATAAGGCCATTTTACAATATGGGCCCAAGTTAGAAGCAGAGCCTAAGGTGTAAATTATCGATAGTCCATATCTCGGAAACTATAAGAGATAATGCAATTTGGCAACCGGCAATGTAATTAGCATGCCGAATATTACTTGGAATGTGAATTGGAACGAAATCGCCAATAGATAAGACCATTTTACAATTTGGGCCCAAGTTAGAAGCAGAGCCTAAGGTGTAAATTATCGATAGTCCATATCTCGGAGACTATAAGAGATAATGCAATTTGGCAACCGGCAATGTAATTAGCATGCCGAATATTACTTGAAATGTGAATTGGAACGAAATCGCCAATAGATAAGACCATTTTACAATTTGGGCCCAAGTTAGAAGCAGAGCCTAAGGTGTAAATTATCGATAGTCCATATCTCGGAAACTATAAGAGATAATGCAATTTAGCAACCGGCAATGTAATTAGCATGCCGAATATTACTTGGAATGTGAATTGGAACGAAATCGCCAATAGATAAGACCATTTTACAATTTGGGCCCAAGTTAGAAGCAGAGCCTTAGGTGTAAATTATCGATAGTCCATATCTTGGAAACTATAAGAGATAATGCAACTTGGCCACCGGCAATGTAATTAGCATGCCGAATATTACTTGGAATGTGAATTGGAACGAAATCGCCAATAGATAAGGCCATTTTACAATATGGGCCCAAGTTAGAAGCAGAGTCTAAGGTGTAAATTATCGATAGTCCGTATCTCGGAAACTATAAGAGATCATGCAATTTGGCAACCGGCAATGTAATTAGCATGCCGAATATTACTTGGAATGTGAATTGGAACGAAATCGCCAATAGATAAGACCATTTTACAATTTGGGCCCAAGTTAGAAGCAGAGCCTAAGGTGTAAATTATCGATAGTCCATATCTCGGAAACTATAAGAGATAATGCAATTTGGCAACCGGCAATGTAATTAGCATGCCGAATATTACTTGGAATGTGAATTGGATCGAAATCGCCAATAGATAAGACCATTTTACAATTTGGGCCCAAGTTAGAAGCAGAGCCTAAGGTGTAAATTATCGATAGTCCATATCTCCGAAACTATAAGAGATCATGCAATTTGGCAACCGGCAATGTAATTAGCATGCCGAATATTACTTGGAATGTGAATTGGAACGAAATCGCCAATAGATAAGACCATTTTACAATTTGGGCCCAAGTTAGAAGCAGAGCCTAAGGTGTAAATTTTCGATAGTTCATATCTCGGAAACTATAAGAGATAATGCAATTTGGCAACCGGCAACGTAATTAGCATGCCTAATATTACTTGGAGTCTGAATTGGAACGAAATCGCCAATACATAAGGCCATTTTACAATTTGGGCCTAAGTTAGAAGCAGAGCCTAAGGTGTAAATTTTCGATAGTCCATATCTCGGAAACTATAAGAGATAATGCAATTTGGCAACCGGCAATGTAACTAGCATGCCAAATATTACTTGGAGTCTGAATTGGAACGAAATCGCCAATTCATTAGACCATTTTACAATTTGGGCCTAAGTTAGAAGCAGAGCCTAAGGTGTAAATTTTCGATAGTCCATATCTCGGAAACTATAAGAGATAATGCAATTTGGCAACCGGCAATGTAATTAGCATGCCAAATATTACTTGGAGTCTGAATTGGCACGAAATCGCCAATTCATAAGACCATTTTACAATTTTGGCCCCAGTTAAAGGAAGAGCCAAATTGTAAAATTTCGATGCTCCATATCTCGGAAACCATAAGAGATAATGCAATTTGGCAATCGGTAATATAATTAGCATGCCATGTATTACTTGGAATGTGAATTGGAACGAAATCGCCAATACATAAGACCATTTTACAATTTTGGCCACAGTTAGAGGGAGAGCCAAATTGTAAAATTTCGATTCTTTATATCTCGGAAACTATAAGAGATAATGCAATTTGGCAACCGGCAATGTAATTAGCATGCCGAATTTTACTTGGAATGTGAATTGGAACGAAATCGCCAATAGATAAGACCATTTTACAATTTGGGCCCAAGTTAGAAGCAGAGCCTAAGGTGTAAATTATCGATAGTCCATATCTCGGAGACTATAAGAGATAATGCAATTTGGCAACCGGCAATGTAATTAGCATGCCGAATATTACTTGGAATGTGAATTGGAACGAAATCGCCAATAGATAAGACCATTTAACAATTTCGGCCCAAGTTAGAAGCAGAGCCTAAGGTGTAAATTATCGATAGTCCATATCTCGGAGACTATAAGAGATAATGCAATTTGGCAACCGGCAATGTAATTAGCATGCCGAATATTACTTGGAATGTGAATTGGAACGAAATCGCCAATAGATAAGACCATTTTACAATTTGGGCCCAAGTTAGAAGCAGAGCCTAAGGTGTAAATTATCGATAGTCCATATCTCGGATACTATAAGAGATAATGCAATTTGGCAACCGGCAATGTAATTAGCATGCCGAATATTACTTGAAATGTGAATTGGAACGAAATCGCCAATAGATAAGACCATTTTACAATTTGGGCCCAAGTTAGAAGCAGAGCCTAAGGTGTAAATTATCGATAGTCCATATCTCGGAAACTATAAGAGATAATGCAATTTAGCAACCGGCAATGTAATTAGCATGCCGAATATTACTTGGAATGTGAATTGGAACGAGATCGCCAAAAGATAAGACCATTTTACAATTTGGGCCCAAGTTAGAAGCAGAGCCTAAGGTGTAAATTATCGATAGTCCATACCTCGGAAACTATAAGAGATAATGCAACTTGGCAACCGGCAATGTAATTAGCATGCCGAATATTACTTGGAATGTGAATTGGAACGAAATCGCCAATAGATAAGGCCATTTTACAATATGGGCCCAAGTTAGAAGCAGAGCCTAAGGTGTAAATTATCGATAGTCCATATCTCGGAAACTATAAGAGATAATGCAATTTGGCAACCGGCAATGTAATTAGCATGCCGAATATTACTTGGAATGTGAATTGGAACGAAATCGCCAATAGATAAGACCATTTTACAATTTGGGCCCAAGTTAGAAGCAGAGCCTAAGGTGTAAATTATCGATAGTCCATATCTCGGAGACTATAAGAGATAATGCAATTTGGCAACCGGCAATGTAATTAGCATGCCGAATATTACTTGAAATGTGAATTGGAACGAAATCGCCAATAGATAAGACCATTTTACAATTTGGGCCCAAGTTAGAAGCAGAGCCTAAGGTGTAAATTATCGATAGTCCATATCTCGGAAACTATAAGAGATAATGCAATTTAGCAACCGGCAATGTAATTAGCATGCCGAATATTACTTGGAATGTGAATTGGAACGAAATCGCCAATAGATAAGACCATTTTACAATTTGGGCCCAAGTTAGAAGCAGAGCCTTAGGTGTAAATTATCGATAGTCCATATCTTGGAAACTATAAGAGATAATGCAACTTGGCCACCGGCAATGTAATTAGCATGCCGAATATTACTTGGAATGTGAATTGGAACGAAATCGCCAATAGATAAGGCCATTTTACAATATGGGCCCAAGTTAGAAGCAGAGTCTAAGGTGTAAATTATCGATAGTCCGTATCTCGGAAACTATAAGAGATCATGCAATTTGGCAACCGGCAATGTAATTAGCATGCCGAATATTACTTGGAATGTGAATTGGAACGAAATCGCCAATAGATAAGACCATTTTACAATTTGGGCCCAAGTTAGAAGCAGAGCCTAAGGTGTAAATTATCGATAGTCCATATCTCGGAAACTATAAGAGATAATGCAATTTGGCAACCGGCAATGTAATTAGCATGCCGAATATTACTTGGAATGTGAATTGGAACGAAATCGCCAATAGATAAGACCATTTTACAATTTGGGCCCAAGTTAGAAGCAGAGCCTAAGGTGTAAATTATCGATAGTCCATATCTCGGAAACTATAAGAGATAATGCAATTTGGCAACCGGCAATGTAATTAGCATGCCGAATATTACTTGGAATGTGAATTGGAACGAAATCGCCAATAGATAAGACCATTTTACAATTTGTGCCCAAGTTAGAAGCAGAGCCTAAGGTGTAAATTATCGATAGTCCATATCTCGGAGACTGTAAGAGATAATGCAATTTGGCAACCGGCAATGTAATTAGCATACCGAATATTACTTGGAATGTGAATTGGAACGAAATCGCCAATAGATAAGACCATTTTACAATTTGGGCCCAAGTTAGAAGCAGAGCCTAAGGTGTAAATTATCGATAGTCCATATCTCGGAAACTATAAGAGATAATGCAATTTAGCAACCGGCAATGTAATTAGCATGCCGAATATTACTTGGAATGTGAATTGGAACGAAATCGCCAATAGATAAGACCATTTTACAATTTGTGCCCAAGTTAGAAGCAGAGCCTAAGGTGTAAATTATCGATAGTCCATATCTCGGAGACTGTAAGAGATAATGCAATTTGGCAACCGGCAATGTAATTAGCATGCCGAATATTACTTGAAATGTGAATTGGAACGAAATCGCCAATAGATAAGACCATTTTACAATTTGGGCCCAAGTTAGAAGCAGAGCCTAAGGTGTAAATTATCGATAGTCCATATCTCGGAGACTGTAAGAGATAATGCAATTTGGCAACCGGCAATGTAATTAGCATGCCGAATATTACTTGGAATGTGAATTGGAACGAAATCGCCAATAGATAAGACCATTTTACAATTTGGGCCCAAGTTAGAAGCAGAGCCTAAGGTGTAAATTATCGATAGTCCATATCTCGGAAACTATAAGAGATAATGCAATTTGGCAACCGGCAATGTAATTAGCATGCCGAATATTACTTGGAATGTGAATTGGAACGAAATCGCCAATAGATAAGACCATTTTACAATTTGTGCCCAAGTTAGAAGCAGAGCCTAAGGTGTAAATTATCGATAGTCCATATCTCGGAGACTGTAAGAGATAATGCAATTTGGCAACCGGCAATGTAATTAGCATGCCGAATATTACTTGAAATGTGAATTGGAACGAAATCGCCAATAGATAAGACCATTTTACAATTTGGGCCCAAGTTAGAAGCAGAGCCTAAGGTGTAAATTATCGATAGTCCATATCTCGGAAACTATAAGAGATAATGCAATTTAGCAACCGGCAATGTAATTAGCATGCCGAATATTACTTGGAATGTGAATTGGAACGAAATCGCCAATAGATAAGACCATTTTACAATTTGGGCCCAAGTTAGAAGCAGAGCCTTAGGTGTAAATTATCGATAGTCCATATCTTGGAAACTATAAGAGATAATGCAACTTGGCCACCGGCAATGTAATTAGCATGCCGAATATTACTTGGAATGTGAATTGGATCGAAATCGCCAATAGATAAGACCATTTTACAATTTGGGCCCAAGTTAGAAGCAGAGCCTAAGGTGTAAATTATCGATAGTCCATATCTCCGAAACTATAAGAGATCATGCAATTTGGCAACCGGCAATGTAATTAGCATGCCGAATATTACTTGGAATGTGAATTGGAACGAAATCGCCAATAGATAAGACCATTTTACAATTTGGGCCCAAGTTAGAAGCAGAGCCTAAGGTGTAAATTATCGATAGTCCATATCTCGGAAACTATAAGAGATAATGCAATTTGGCAACCGGCAATGTAATTAGCATGCCGAATATTACTTGGAATGTGAATTGGAACGAAATCGCCAATAGATAAGACCATTTTACAATTTGGGCCCAAGTTAGAAGCAGAGCCTAAGGTGTAAATTATCGATAGTCCATATCTCGGAAACTATAAGAGATAATGCAATTTGGCAACCGGCAATGTAATTAGCATGCCGAATATTACTTGGAATGTGAATTGGAACGAAATCGCCAATAGATAAGACCATTTTACAATTTGTGCCCAAGTTAGAAGCAGAGCCTAAGGTGTAAATTATCGATAGTCCATATCTCGGAGACTGTAAGAGATAATGCAATTTGGCAACCGGCAATGTAATTAGCATACCGAATATTACTTGGAATGTGAATTGGAACGAAATCGCCAATAGATAAGACCATTTTACAATTTGGGCCCAAGTTAGAAGCAGAGCCTAAGGTGTAAATTATCGATAGTCCATATCTCGGAAACTATAAGAGATAATGCAATTTGGCAACCGGCAATGTAATTAGCATGCCGAATATTACTTGGAATGTGAATTGGAACGAAATCGCCAACAGATAAGACCATTTTACAATTTGGGCCCAAGTTAGAAGCAGAGCCTTAGGTGTAAATTATCGATAGTCCATATCTCGGAAACTATAAGAGATAATGCAACTTGGCCACCGGCAATGTAATTAGCATGCCGAATATTACTTGGAATGTGAATTGGAACGAAATCGCCAATAGATAAGGCCATTTTACAATTTGGGCCCAAGTTAGAAGCAGAGTCTAAGGTGTATATTATCGATAGTCCGTATCTCGGAAACTATAAGAGATAATGCAATTTGGCAACCGGCAATGTAATTAGCATGCCGAATATTACTTGGAATGTGAATTGGAACGAGATCGCCAAAAGATAAGACCATTTTACAATTTGGGCCCAAGTTAGAAGCAGAGCCTAAGGTGTAAATTATCGATAGTCCATACCTCGGAAACTATAAGAGATAATGCAACTTGGCCACCGGCAATGTAATTAGCATGCCGAATATTACTTGGAATGTGAATTGGAACGAAATCGCCAATAGATAAGACCATTTTACAATTTGGGCCCAAGTTAGAAGCAGAGTCTAAGGTGTAAATTATCGATAGTCCATATCTCGGAAACTATAAGAGATAATGCAATTTGGCAACCGGAAATGTAATTAGCATGCCGAATATTACTTGGAATGTGAATTGGAACGAAATCGCCAATAGATAAGACCATTTTACAATTTGGGCCCAAGTTAGAAGCAGAGCCTAGGGTGTAAATTATCGATAGTCCATATCTCGGAAACTATAAGAGATAATGCAATTTGGCAACCGGCAATGTAATTAGCATGCCGAATATTACTTGGAATGTGAATTGGAACGAAATCGCCAACAGATAAGACCATTTTACAATTTGGGCCCAAGTTAGAAGCAGAGCCTAAGGTGTAAATTATTGATAGTCCATATCTCGGAAACTATAAGAGATAATGCAATTTGGCAACCGGCAATGTAATTAGCATGCCGAATATTACTTGGAATGTGAATTGGAACGAAATCGCCAATAGATAAGACCATTTTACAATTTGGGCCCAAGTTAGAAGCAGAGTCTAAGGTGTAAATAGGTTCGTCCATCGATAGTCCATATCGCGGAAACTATAAGAGATAATGCAATTTGGCAACCGGCAATGTAATTAGCATGCCGAATATTACTTGGAATGTGAATTGGAACGAAATCGCCAATTGATAAGACCATTTTACAATTTGGGCCCAAGTTAGAAGCAGAGCCTAAGGTGTAAATTATCGATAGTCCATATCTCGGAAACTATAAGAAATAATGCAATTTGGCAACCGGCAATGTAATTAGCATGCCGAATATTACTTGGAATGTGAATTGGTACGAAATCGCCAATAGATAAGACCATTTTACAATTTGGGCCCAAGTTAGAAGCAGAGCCTAAGGAGTAAATTATCGATAGTCCATATCTCGGAAACTATAAGAGATAATGCAACTTGGCCACCGGCAATGTAATTAGCATGCCGAATATTACATGGAATGTGAATTGGAACGAAATCGCCAATAGATAAGGCCATTTTACAATTTGGGCCCAAGTTAGAAGCAGAGTCTAAGGTGTATATTATCGATAGTCCGTATCTCGGAAACTATAAGAGATAATGCAATTTGGTAATCGGCAATGTAATTAGCATGCCGAATATTACTTGGAATTTGAATTGGAACGAAATCGCCAATATATAAGACCATTTTACAGTTTTGGCCCCAATTAGAGGAAGAGCCAAATTGTAAAATTTCGATACTCCATATCTCGGAAACCATAAGAGATAATGCAATTTGGCAATCGGCAATGTAATTAGCATGCCAAATATTACTTGGAGTCTGAATTGGAACCAAATCGCCAATTCATAAGACCATTTTACAATTTGGGCCTAAGTTAGAAGCTGAGCCTAAGGTGTAAATTTTCGATAGTCCATATCTCGGAAACTGTAATAGATAATGCAATTTGGCTATCGGCAATGTAATTAGCATGCCTAATATTACTAGAAATGTGTATTGGAACGAAATCGCCAATATATAAGACCATTTTAGAATTTTGGCCCAAGTTAGAAGCAGAGCCTAAGGTGTAAATATTCGATAGTCCATATCTCGGAAACTGTAATAGATAATGCAATTTGGCTATAGGCAATGTAATTAGCATGCCGAATATTACTTGGAATGCGAATTGGAACGAAATCGCCAATACATAAGACCATTTTACAATTTGGGCCCAAGTTAGGAGCAGAGCTTAAGATGTAAAATTTCGATACTCCATATCTCGGAAACCATAAGAGATAATGCAATTTGGCTATCGGCAATGTAATTAGCATGCCGAATATTACCTGAAATGTGAATTGGAACGAAATGGCCAATACCTAAGGCCATTTTACAATTTTGGCCCCAGTTAAAGGAAGAGCCAAATTGTAAAATTTCGATGCTCCTTATCTCGGAAACCATAAGAGATAATGCAATTTGGCAATCGGTAATATAATTTAGCATGCCATGTATTACTTGGAATGTGAATTGGATCAAAATCGCCAATATATAAGACCATTTTAGAATTTTGGCCACAGTTAGAGGAAGAGCCAAATTGTAAAATTTCGATTCTTTATATCTCGGAAACCATAAGAGATAATGCAATTTGGCAACCGGCAATGTAATTAGCATGCCGAATATTACTTGGAATGTGAATTGGAACGAAATCACCAATATATAAGACCATTTTACAATTTGGGCACAAGTTAGAAGCAGAGCCTAAGGTGTAAATATTCGATAGTCCATATCTCGGAAACCATGAGAGATAATGCAATTTGGCTATCGGCAATGTAATTAGCATGCCGAATATTGCTTGGAATGTGAATTGGAACGAAATCGCTAATATATAAGACCATTTTACAATTTGGGCACAAGTTAGAAGCAGAGCCTAAGGTGTAAATATTCGATAGTCCATATCTCGGAAACCATGAGAGATAATGCAATTTGGCATTCGGCAATGTAATTAACATGCCGAATATCACCTGGAGTGTAAATTGTAACGAAATCGCCAATACATAAGACCATTTTACAATTTGGTTCCAAGTTAGGAGCAGAGCCTAAGGTGTAAATATTCGATAGTCCATATCTCGGAAACTATAAGAGATAATGCAATTTGGCAAACGGCAATGTAACTAGCATGCTGAATATTACTTGGAATGTGAATTGGAACGAAATCGCCAATAGATAAGACCATTTTACAATTTGGGCCTAAGTTAGAAGCAGAGCCTAAGGTGTAAATATTCGATAGTCCATATCTCGGAAACTATAAGAGATAATGCAATTTGGCAAACGGCAATGTAACTAGCATGCTGAATATTACTTGGAATGTGAACTGGAACGAAATCGCCAATAGATAAGACCATTTTACAATTTGGGCCCAAGTTAGAAGCAGAGCCTAAGGTGTAAATTATCGATAATCCATATCTCGGAAACTATAAGAGATAATGCAATTTGGCAACCGGCAATGTAATTAGCATGCCGAATATTACTTGGAATGTGAATTGGAACGAAATCGCCAATAGATAAGACCATTTTACAATTTGGGCCCAAGTTAGAAGCAGAGCCTAAGGTGTAAATTATCGATAGTCCATATCTCGGAGACTATAAGAGACAATGCAATTTGGCAACCGGCAATGTAATTAGCATGCCGAATATTACTTGGAATGTGAATTGGAACGAAATCGCCAATAGATAAGACCATTTTACAATTTGGGCCCAAGTTAGAAGCAGAGCCTTAGGTCTAAATTATCGATAGTCCATATCTCGGAAACTATAAGAGATAATGCAACTTGGCAACCGGCAATGTAATTAGCATGCCGAATATTACTTGGAATGTGAATTGGAACGAAATCGCCAATAGATAAGACCATTTTACAATTTGGACCCAAGTGAGAAGCAGAGCCTAAGGTGTAAATTATCGATAGTCCATATCTCGGAAACTATAAGAGATAATGCAATTTGGCAACCGGCAATGTAATTAGCATGCCGAATATTACTTGGAATGTGAATTGGAACGAAATCGCCAATAGATAAGACCATTTTACAATTTGGGCCCAAGTTAGAAGCAGAGCCTAAGGTGTAAATTATCGATAGTCCATATCTCGGAGACTATAAGAGATAATGCAATTTGGCAACCGGCAATGTAATTAGCATGCCGAATATTACTTGAAATGTGAATTGGAACGAAATCGCCAATAGATAAGACCATTTTACAATTTGGGCCCAAGTTAGAAACAGAGCCTAAGGTGTAAATTATCGATAGTCCATATCTCGGAAACTATAAAAGATAATGCAATTTGGCAACCGGCAATGTAATTAGCATGCCGAATATTACTTGAAATGTGAATTGGAACGAAATCGCCAAAAGATAAGACCATTTTACAATTTGGGCCCAAGTTAGAAGCAGAGCCTAAGGTGTAAATTATCGATAGTCCATACCTCGGAAACTATAAGAGATAATGCAACTTGGCAACCGGCAATGTAATTAGCATGCCGAATATTACTTGGAATGTGAATTGGAACGAAATCGCCAATAGATAAGACCATTTTACAATTTGGACCCAAGTTAGAAGCAGAGCCTAAGGTGTAAATTATCGATAGTCCATATCTCGGAAACTATAAGAGATAATGCAATTTGGCAACCGGCAATGTAATTAGCATGCCGAATATTACTTGGAATGTGAATTGGAACGAAATCGCCAATAGATAAGACCATTTTACAATTTGGGCCCAAGTTAGAAGCAGAGCCTAAGGTGTAAATTATCGATAGTCCATATCTCGGAGACTATAAGAGATAATGCAATTTGGCAATCGGCAATGTAATTAGCATGCCGAATATTACTTGAAATGTGAATTGGAACGAAATCGCCAATAGATAAGACCATTTTACAATTTGGGCCCAAGTTAGAAGCAGAGCCTAAGGTGTAAATTATCGATAGTCCATATCTCGGAAACTATAAGAGATAATGCAATTTGGCAACCGGCAATGTAATTAGCATGCCGAATATTACTTGGAATGTGAATTGGAACGAAATCGCCAATAGATAAGACCATTTTACAATTTGGGCCCAAGTTAGAAGCAGAGCCTAAGGTGTAAATTATCGATAGTCCATATCTCGGAGACTATAAGAGATAATGCAATTTGGCAACCGGCAATGTAATTAGCATGCCGAATATTACTTGAAATGTGAATTGGAACGAAATCGCCAATAGATAAGACCATTTTACAATTTGGGCCCAAGTTAGAAGCAGAGCCTAAGGTGTAAATTATCGATAGTCCATATCTCGGAAACTATAAGAGATAATGCAATTTGGCAACCGGCAATGTAATTAGCATGCCGAATATTACTTGGAATGTGAATTGGAACGAAATCGCCAATAGATAAGACCATTTTACAATTTGGGCCCAAGTTAGAAGCAGAGCCTTAGGTGTAAATTATCGATAGTCCATATCTTGGAAACTATAAGAGATAATGCAACTTGGCCACCGGCAATGTAATTAGCATGCCGAATATTACTTGGAATGTGAATTGGAACGAAATCGCCAATAGATAAGGCCATTTTACAATATGGGCCCAAGTTAGAAGCAGAGTCTAAGGTGTAAATTATCGATAGTCCGTATCTCGGTAACTATAAGAGATCATGCAATTTGGCAACCGGCAATGTAATTAGCATGCCGAATATTACTTGGAATGTGAATTGGAACGAAATCGCCAATAGATAAGACCATTTTACAATTTGGGCCCAAGTTAGAAGCAGAGCCTAAGGTGTAAATTATCGATAGTCCATATCTCGGAAACTATAAGAGATAATGCAATTTGGCAACCGGCAATGTAATTAGCATGCCGAATATTACTTGGAATGTGAATTGGAACGAAATCGCCAATAGATAAGACCATTTTACAATTTGGGCCCAAGTTAGAAGCAGAGCCTAAGGTGTAAATTATCGATAGTCCATATCTCGGAAACTATAAGAGATAATGCAACTTGGCCACCGGCAATGTAATTAGCATGCCGAATATTACTTGGAATGTGAATTGGAACGAAATCGCCAATAGATAAGGCCATTTTACAATTTGGGCCCAAGTTAGAAGCAGAGTCTAAGGTGTATATTATCGATAGTCCGTATCTCGGAAACTATAAGAGATAATGCAATTTGGCAACCGGCAATGTAATTAGCATGCCGAATATTACTTGGAATGTGAATTGGAACGAGATCGCCAAAAGATAAGACCATTTTACAATTTGGGCCCAAGTTAGAAGCAGAGCCTAAGGTGTAAATTATCGATAGTCCATACCTCGGAAACTATAAGAGATAATGCAACTTGGCCACCGGCAATGTAATTAGCATGCCGAATATTATTTGGAATGTGAATTGGAACGAAATCGCCAATAGATAAGACCATTTTACAATTTGGGCCCAAGTTAGAAGCAGAGTCTAAGGTGTAAATTATCGATAGTCCATATCTCGGAAACTATAAGAGATAATGCAATTTGGCAACCGGCAATGTAATTAGCATTCCGAATACTACTTGAAATGTGAATTGGAACGAAATCGCCAACAGATAAGACCATTTTACAATTTGGGCCCAAGTTAGAAGCAGAGCCTAAGGTGTAAATTATTGATAGTCCATATCTCGGAAACTATAAGAGATAATGCAATTTGGCAACCGGCAATGTAATTAGCATGCCGAATATTACTTGGAATGTGAATTGGAACGAAATCGCCAATAGATAAGACCATTTTACAATTTGGGCCCAAGTTAGAAGCAGAGCTTAAGGTGTAAATTATCGATAGTCCATATCTCGGAAACTATAAGAAATAATGCAATTTGGCAACCGGCAATGTAATTAGCATGCCGAATATTACTTGGAATGTGAATTGGAACGAAATCGCCAACAGATAAGACCATTTTACAATTTGGGCCCAAGTTAGAAGCAGAGCCTAAGGTGTAAATTATTGATAGTCCATATCTCGGAAACTATAAGAGATAATGCAATTTGGCAACCGGCAATGTAATTAGCATGCCGAATATTACTTGGAATGTGAAATGGAACGAAATCGCCAATAGATAAGACCATTTTACAATTTGGGCCCAAGTTAGAAGCAGAGCCTAAGGAGTAAATTATCGATAGTCCATATCTCGGAAACTATAAGAGATAATGCAATTTGGCAACCGGCAATGTAATTAGCATGCCGAATATTACTTGGAATGTGAATTGGAACGAAATCGCCAATAGATAAGACCATTTTACAATTTGGGCCCAAGTTAGAAGCAGAGCCTAAGGTGTAAATTATCGATAGTCCATATCTCGGAAACTATAAGAGATAATGCAACTTGGCCACCGGCAATGTAATTAGCATGCCGAATATTACTTGGAATGTGAATTGGAACGAAATCGCCAATAGATAAGACCATTTTACAATTTGGGCCCAAGTTAGAAGCAGAGACTAAGGTGTAAATTATCGATAGTCCATATCTCGGAAACTATAAGAGATAATGCAATTTGGCAACCGGCAATGTAATCAGCATGCCGAATATTACTTGGAATGTGAATTGGAACGAAATCGCCAATAGATAAGACCATTTTACAATTTGGGCCCAAGTTAGAAGCAGAGCCTAAGGTGTAAATTATCGATAGTCCATATCTCGGAAACTATAAGAGATAATGCAACTTGGCCACCGGCAATGTAATTAGCATGCCGAATATTACTTGGAATGTGAATTGGAACGAAATCGCCAATAGATAAGACCATTTTACAATTTGGGTCCAAGTTAGAAGCAGAGCCTAAGGTGTAAATAATCGATAGTCCATATCTCGGAAACTATAAGAGATAATGCAACTTGGCCACCGGCAATGTAATTAGCATGCCGAATATTACTTGGAATGTGAATTGGAACGAAATCGCCAATAGATAAGACCATTTTACAATTTGGGTCCAAGTTAGAAGCAGAGCCTAAGGTGTAAATAATCGATAGTCCATATCTCGGAAACTATAAGAGATAATGCAATTTGGCAACCGGCAATGTAATTAGCATGCGGAATATTACTTGGAATGTGAATTGGAACGAAATCGCCAATAGATAAGATCATTTTACAATTTGGGCCCAAGTTAGAAGCAGAGCCTAAGGTGTAAATTATCGATAGTCCATATCTCGGAAACTATAAGAGATAATGCAATTTGGCAACCAGCAATGTAATTAGCATGCCGAATATTACTTCGAATGTGAATTGGAACGAAATCGCCAATAGATAAGACCATTTTACAATTTGGGCCCAAGTTAGAAGCAGAGCCTAAGGTGTAAATTATCGATAATCCATATCTCGGAAACTATAAGAGATAATGCAATTTGGCAACCAGCAATGTAATTAGCATGCCGAATATTACTTGGAATGTGAATTGGAACGAAATCGCCAATAGATAAGACCATTTTACAATTTGGGCACAATTTAGAAGCAGAGCCTAAGGTGTAAATTATCGATAGTCCATATCTCGGAAACTATAAGAGATAATACAATTTGGCAACCGGCAATGTAATTAGCATGACGAATATTACTTGGAATGTGAATTGGAACGAAATCGCCAATAGATAAGACCATTTTACAATTTGGGCCCAAGTTAGAAGAAGAGCCTAAGGTGTAAATTATCGATAGTCCATATCTCGGAAACTATAAGAGATAATGCAATTTGGCAACCGGCAATGTAATTAGCATGCCGAATATTACTTGGAATGTGAATTGGAACGAAATCGCCAATAGATAAGACCATTTTACAATTTGGGCCCAAGTTAGAAGCAGAGCCTAAGATGTAAATTATCGATAGTCCATATCTCGGAAACTATAAGAGATAATGCAATTTGGCAACCGGCAATGTAATTAGCATGCCGAATATTACTTGGAATGTGAATTGGAACGAAATCGCCAATAGATAAGACCATTTTACAATTTGGGCCCAAGTTAGAAGCAGAGCCTAAGGTGTAAATTATCGATAGTCCATATCTCGGAAACTATAAGTGATCATGCAATTTGGCAACCGGCAATGTAATTAGCATGCCGAATATTACTTGGAATGTGAATTAGAACGAAATCGCCAAAAGATAAGACCATTTTACAATTTGGGCCCAAGTTAGAAGCAGAGCCTAAGGTGTAAATTATCGATAGTCCATACCTCGGAAACTATAAGAGATAATGCAACTTGGCCACCGGAAATGTAATTAGCATGCCGAATATTACTTGGAATGTGAATTGGAACGAAATCGCCAATAGATAAGACCATTTTACAATTTGGGCCCAAGTTAGAAGCAGAGCCTAAGGTGTAAATTATCGATAGTCCATATGTCGGAAACTATAAGAGATAATGCAATTTGGCAACCGGCAATGTAATTAGCATGCCGAATATTACTTGGAATGCGAATTGGAACGAAATCGCCAATTCATAAGACCATTTTACAATTTGGGCCTAAGTTAGAAGCACAGCATAAGGTGTAAATTTTCGATAGTCCATATCTCGGAAACTATAAGAGATAATGCAATTTGGCAACCGGCAATGTAATTAGCATGCCAAATATTACTTGGAGTCTGAATTGGAACGAAATCGCCAATTCATAAGACCATTTTACAATTTGGGCCTAAGTTAGGAGCAGAGCCTAAGGTGTAAATTTTCGATAGTCCATATCTCGGAAACTATAAGAGATAATGCAATTTGGCAACCGGCAATGTAATTAGCATGCCGAATATTACCTTGAATGCGGATTGGAACGAAATCGCCAATACATAAGACCATTTTACAATTTGGGCCCAAGTTAGGAGCAGAGCCAAATTGTAAAATTTCGACGCTCCCTATCTCGGAAACCATAAGAGATAATGCAATTTGGCAATCGGCAATGTAATTGGCATGCCGAATTTTACTTGGAATGTGAATTGGAACGAAATCGCCAATATATAAGACCATTTTAGAATTTATGCCCAAGTTAGGAGCAGAGCCTAAGGTGTAAATTTTCGATAGTCCATATCTCGGAAACTGTAATAGATAATGCAATTTGGCAATCGGCAATGTAATTAGCATGCCGAATACTACTTGGAATGCGAATTGGAACGAAATCGCCAATACATAAGACCATTTTACAATTTGGGCCCAAGTTAGGAGCAGAGCTTAAGATGTAAAATTTCGATAGTCCATATCTCGGAAACTGTAATAGATAATGCAATTTGGCAATCGGCAATGTAATTAGCATGCCGAATATTACTTGGAGTGCGAATTGGAACGAAATCGCCTATTCATAAGGCTATTTTACAATTTGGGCCTAAGATAGAAGCAGAGCCTAAGGTGTAAATTTTCGATAGTCCATATCTCGGAAACTATTACAGATAATGCAATTTGGCAACCGGCAATGTAAATAGCATGCCAAATATTACTTGGAGTCTGAATTGGAACGAAATCCCCAATTCAAAAGACCATTTTACAATTTGGGCCCAAGTTAGGAGCAGAGTCTAAGGTGTAAATTTTCGATAGTCCATATCTCGGAAACTATAAGAGATCATGCAAATTGGGAATCGGCAATGTAATTAGCATGTCGAATATTACTTGGAGTGCGAACTGGAACGAAATCGCCAATTCATAAGACTATTTTACAATTTGGGCCTAAGTTAGAAGCAGAACCTAAGGTGTGAATTTTCGATAGTCCATATCTCGGAATCTATAAGAGATAATGCAATTTGGCTCCCGGCAATGTAATTAGCATGCCGAATATTACTTGAAATGTAAATTGGAACGAAATCGCCAATACATAAGACCATTTTACAATGTTGGCCCCAGTTAGAGGAAAAGCCAATTTGTAAAATTTCGATACTCCATATCTCGGAAACCATGAGAGATAATGCAATTTGGCATTCGGCAATGTAATTAACATGCCGAATATCACCTGGAGTGTAAATTGTAACGAAATCGTCAATTCATTAGACCATTTTATAATTTGGGCCCAAGTTAGAAGCAGAGCCTAAGGTGTAAATTATCGATAGTCTATATCTCGGAAACTATAAGAGATAATGCAATTTGGCAACCGGCAATGTAATTAGCATGCCCAATATTACTTGGTATGTGAATTGGAATGAAATCGCCAACATATAAGGCCATTTTACAATTTGGCCCCAGTTAGAGGAAAAGCCAATTTGTAAAATTTCGATACTCCATATCTCCGAAACCATAACAGATAATGCAATTTGGCAATCGGTAATGTAATTAGCATGCCGAATATTACATGGAATGTGAATTGGAACGAAATCGCCAATACATAAGACCATTTTACAATTTGGGCCTAAGTTAGAAGCAGAGCCTAAGGTGCAAATTTTCGATAGTCCATATCTCGGAAACTATAAGAGATAATGCAATTTGGCAACCGGCAATGTAATTAGCATGCCGAATATTACTTGGAATGTGAATTGGAACGAAATCTCCAATATATAAGACCATTTTAGAATATTGGCCACAGTTAGAGGAAGAGCCAAATTGTAAAATTTCGATTCTTTATATCTCGGAATCCATAAGAGATAATGCAATTTGGCTATCGGCGATGTAATTAGCATGCCGAATATTTTTGGAATGTGAATTGGAACGAAATCGCCAATACATAAGACCATTTTACAATTTATGCCCAAGTTAGGAGCAGAGCCTAAGGTGTAAATTTTCGATAGTCCATATCTCGGAAACTGTAATAGATAATGCAATTTGGCTATCGGCGATGTAACTAGCATGCCGAATATTTTTGGAATGTGAATTGGAACGAAATCGCCAATACATAAGACCATTTTACAATTTATGCCCAAGTTAGGAGCAGGGCCTAAGGTGTAAAATTTCGATACTCCATATCTCGGAAACCATAAGAGATAATGCAATTTGGCTATCGGCAATGTAATTAGCATGCCGAATATTACTAGAAATGTGAATTGGAACGAAATCGCCAATATATAAGACCATTTTACAATTTTGGCCCAAGTTAGAAGCAGAGCCTAAGGTGTAAATATTCGATAGTCCATATCTCGGAAACTGTAATAGATAATGCAATTTGGCTATCGGCAATGTAATTAGCATGACGAATATTACTTGGAATGCGAATTGGAACGAAATCGCCATTTCTTAAGACCATTTTACAATTTGGGCCTAAGTTAGAAGCAGAACCTAAGGTGTAAATTTTCGATAGTCCATATCTCGGAAACTATAAGAGATAATGCACTTTGGCAATCGGCAATGTAATTAGCATGCCGAATATTACTTGGAATGTGAATTGGAACGAAATCGCTAATATATAAGACCATTTTACAATTTTGGCCCCAGTTAGAGGAAGAGCCAAATTGTAAAATTTCGATACTCCATATCACGGAAACCATGAGAGATAATGCAATTTGGCATTCGGCAATGTAATTAACATGCCGAATACCACCTGGAGTCTGAATTGGAACGAAATCGCCAATACAAAAGACCATTTTACAATTTGGGTCTAAGTTAGAAGCAGAACCTAAGGTATAAATGTTCGATAGTCCATATCTCGGAAACTATAAGAGATAATGCACTTTGGCAATCGGCAATGTAATTAGCATGCCGAATATTACTTGGAATGTGAATTGGAAAGAAATCGCTAATATATAAGACCATTTTACAATTTTGGCACCAGTTAGAGGAAGAGCCAAATTGTAAAATTTCGATACTCCATATCACGGAAACCATGAGAGATAATGCAATTTGGCATTCGGCAATGTAATTAACATGCCGAATATCACCTGGAGTGTAAATTGTAACGAAATCGCCAACACATAAGACCATTTTACAATTTGGGCCCAAGTTAGGAGCAGAGCCTAAGGTGTAAATATTCGATAGTCCACATCTCGGAAACTATAAGAGATAATGTAATTTGACAACCGGCAATGTAATTAGCATGCCAAATACTACTTGGAGTCTAAATTGGAACGAAATCGCCAATACATAAGACCATTTTACAATTTGGGCCTAAGTTAGAAGCAGAGCCTAAGGTGTAAAATTTCGATACTCCATATCTCGGAAACCATAAGAGATAATGCAATTTGGCTATCGGCAATGTAATTAGCATGCCGAATATTACTAGAAATGTGAATTGGAACGAAATCGCTAATATATAAGACCATTTTACAATTTTGGCCCCAGTTAGAGGAAGAGCCAAATTGTAAAATTTCGATACTCCATATCACGGAAACCATGAGAGATAATGCAATTTGGCATTCGGCAATGTAATTAACATGCCGAATACCACCTGGAGTCTGAATTGGAACGAAATCGCCAATACAAAAGACCATTTTACAATTTGGGTCTAAGTTAGAAGCAGAACCTAAGGTATAAATGTTCGATAGTCCATATCTCGGAAACTATAAGAGATAATGCACTTTGGCAATCGGCAATGTAATTAGCATGCCGAATATTACTTGGAATGTGAATTGGAAAGAAATCGCTAATATATAAGACCATTTTACAATTTTGGCACCAGTTAGAGGAAGAGCCAAATTGTAAAATTTCGATACTCCATATCACGGAAACCATGAGAGATAATGCAATTTGGCATTCGGCAATGTAATTAACATGCCGAATATCACCTGGAGTGTAAATTGTAACGAAATCGCCAATACATAAGACCATTTTACAATTTGGGCCCAAGTTAGGAGCAGAGCCTAAGGTGTAAATATTCGATAGTCCACATCTCGGAAACTATAAGAGATAATGTAATTTGGCAACCGGCAATGTAATTAGCATGCCGAATATTACTTGGAATGTGAATTGGAACGAAATCGCCAATAGATAAGACCATTTTACAATTTGTGCCCAAGTTAGAAGCAGAGCCTAAGGTGTAAATTATCGATAGTCCATATCTCGGAAACTATAAGAGATAATGCAATTTGGCAACCGGCAATGTAATTAGCATGCCGAATATTACTTGGAATGTGAATTGGATCGAAATCGCCAATAGATAAGACCATTTTACAATTTGGGCCCAAGTTAGAAGCAGAGCCTAAGGTGTAAATTATCGATAGTCCATATCTCCGAAACTATAAGAGATCATGCAATTTGGCAACCGGCAATGTAATTAGCATGCCGAATATTACTTGGAATGTGAATTGGAACGAAATCGCCAATAGATAAGACCATTTTACAATTTGGGCCCAAGTTAGAAGCAGAGCCTAAGGTGTAAATTATCGATAGTCCATATCTCGGAAACTATAAGAGATAATGCAATTTGGCAACCGGCAATGTAATTAGCATGCCGAATATTACTTGGAATGTCAATTGGAACGAAATCGCCAATAGATAAGACCATTTTACAATTTGGGCCCAAGTTAGAAGCAGAGCCTAAGGTGTAAATTATCGATAGTCCATATCTCGGAAACTATAAGAGATAATGCAATTTGGCAACCGGCAATGTAATTAGCATGCCGAATATTACTTGGAATGTGAATTGGAACGAAATCGCCAATAGATAAGACCATTTTACAATTTGTGCCCAAGTTAGAAGCAGAGCCTAAGGTGTAAATTATCGATAGTCCATACCTCGGAAACTATAAGAGATAATGCAACTTGGCCACCGGCAATGTAATTAGCATGCCGAATATTACTTGGAATGTGAATTGGAACGAAATCGCCAATAGATAAGACCATTTTACAATTTGGGCCCAAGTTAGAAGCAGAGTCTAAGGTGTAAATTATCGATAGTCCATATCTCGGAAACTATAAGAGATAATGCAATTTGGCAACCGGCAATGTAATTAGCATGCCGAATATTACTTGGAATGTGAATTGGAACGAAATCGCCAATAGATAAGACCATTTTACAATTTGGGCCCAAGTTAGAAGCAGAGCCTAGGGTGTAAATTATCGATAGTCCATATCTCGGAAACTATAAGAGATAATGCAATTTGGCAACCGGCAATGTAATTAGCATGCCGAATATTACTTGGAATGTGAATTGGAACGAAATCGCCAACAGATAAGACCATTTTACAATTTGGGCCCAAGTTAGAAGCAGAGCCTAAGGTGTAAATTATTGATAGTCCATATCTCGGAAACTATAAGAGATAATGCAATTTGGCAACCGGCAATGTAATTAGCATGCCGAATATTACTTGGAATGTGAATTGGAACGAAATCGCCAATAGATAAGACCATTTTACAATTTGGGCCCAAGTTAGAAGCAGAGTCTAAGGTGTAAATTATCGATAGTCCATATCTCGGAAACTATAAGAGATAATGCAATTTGGCAACCGGCAATGTAATTAGCATGCCGAATATTACTTGGAATGTCAATTGGAACGAAATCGCCAATAGATAAGACCATTTTACAATTTGGGCCCAAGTTAGAAGCAGAGCCTAAGGTGTAAATTATCGATAGTCCATATCTCGGAAACTATAAGAGATAATGCAATTTGGCAACCGGCAATGTAATTAGCATGCCGAATATTACTTGGAATGTGAATTGGAACGAAATCGCCAATAGATAAGACCATTTTACAATTTGTGCCCAAGTTAGAAGCAGAGCCTAAGGTGTAAATTATCGATAGTCCATATCTCGGAGACTATAAGAGATAATGCAATTTGGCAACCGGCAATGTAATTAGCATACCGAATATTACTTGGAATGTGAATTGGAACGAAATCGCCAATAGATAAGACCATTTTACAATTTGGGCCCAAGTTAGAAGCAGAGCCTAAGGTGTAAATTATCGATAGTCCATATCTCGGAAACTATAAGAGATAATGCAATTTGGCAACCGGCAATGTAATTAGCATGCCGAATATTACTTGGAATGTGAATTGGAACGAAATCGCCAACAGATAAGACCATTTTACAATTTGGGCCCAAGTTAGAAGCAGAGCCTTAGGTGTAAATTATCGATAGTCCATATCTCGGAAACTATAAGAGATAATGCAACTTGGCCACCGGCAATGTAATTAGCATGCCGAATATTACTTGGAATGTGAATTGGAACGAAATCGCCAATAGATAAGGCCATTTTACAATTTGGGCCCAAGTTAGAAGCAGAGTCTAAGGTGTATATTATCGATAGTCCGTATCTCGGAAACTATAAGAGATAATGCAATTTGGCAACCGGCAATGTAATTAGCATGCCGAATATTACTTGGAATGTGAATTGGAACGAGATCGCCAAAAGATAAGACCATTTTACAATTTGGGCCCAAGTTAGAAGCAGAGCCTAAGGTGTAAATTATCGATAGTCCATACCTCGGAAACTATAAGAGATAATGCAACTTGGCCACCGGCAATGTAATTAGCATGCCGAATATTACTTGGAATGTGAATTGGAACGAAATCGCCAATAGATAAGACCATTTTACAATTTGGGCCCAAGTTAGAAGCAGAGTCTAAGGTGTAAATTATCGATAGTCCATATCTCGGAAACTATAAGAGATAATGCAATTTGGCAACCGGCAATGTAATTAGCATGCCGAATATTACTTGGAATGTGAATTGGAACGAAATCGCCAATAGATAAGACCATTTTACAATTTGGGCCCAAGTTAGAAGCAGAGCCTAGGGTGTAAATTATCGATAGTCCATATCTCGGAAACTATAAGAGATAATGCAATTTGGCAACCGGCAATGTAATTAGCATGCCGAATATTACTTGGAATGTGAATTGGAACGAAATCGCCAACAGATAAGACCATTTTACAATTTGGGCCCAAGTTAGAAGCAGAGCCTAAGGTGTAAATTATTGATAGTCCATATCTCGGAAACTATAAGAGATAATGCAATTTGGCAACCGGCAATGTAATTAGCATGCCGAATATTACTTGGAATGTGAATTGGAACGAAATCGCCAATAGATAAGACCATTTTACAATTTGGGCCCAAGTTAGAAGCAGAGTCTAAGGTGTAAATTATCGATAGTCCATATCTCGGAAACTATAAGAGATAATGCAATTTGGCAACCGGCAATGTAATTAGCATGCCGAATATTACTTGGAATGTGAATTGGAACGAAATCGCCAATTGATAAGACCATTTTACAATTTGGGCCCAAGTTAGAAGCAGAGCCTAAGGTGTAAATTATCGATAGTCCATATCTCGGAAACTATAAGAAATAATGCAATTTGGCAACCGGCAATGTAATTAGCATGCCGAATATTACTTGGAATGTGAATTGGTACGAAATCGCCAATAGATAAGACCATTTTACAATTTGGGCCCAAGTTAGAAGCAGAGCCTAAGGAGTAAATTATCGATAGTCCATATCTCGGAAACTATAAGAGATAATGCAACTTGGCCACCGGCAATGTAATTAGCATGCCGAATATTACATGGAATGTGAATTGGAACGAAATCGCCAATAGATAAGGCCATTTTACAATTTGGGCCCAAGTTAGAAGCAGAGTCTAAGGTGTATATTATCGATAGTCCGTATCTCGGAAACTATAAGAGATAATGCAATTTGGTAATCGGCAATGCAATTAGCATGCCGAATATTACTTGGAATTTGAATTGGAACGAAATCGCCAATATATAAGACCATTTTACAATTTTGGCCCCAGTTAGAGGAAGAGCCAAATTGTAAAATTTCGATACTCCATATCTCGGAAACCATAAGAGATAATGCAATTTGGCAATCGGCAATGTAATTAGCATGCCAAATATTACTTGGAGTCTGAATTGGAACCAAATCGCCAATTCATAAGACCATTTTACAATTTGGGCCTAAGTTAGAAGCTGAGCCTAAGGTGTAAATTTTCGATAGTCCATATCTCGGAAACTGTAATAGATAATGCAATTTGGCTATCGGCAATGTAATTAGCATGCCTAATATTACTAGAAATGTGTATTGGAACGAAATCGCCAATATATAAGACCATTTTAGAATTTTGGCCCAAGTTAGAAGCAGAGCCTAAGGTGTAAATATTCGATAGTCCATATCTCGGAAACTGTAATAGATAATGCAATTTGGCTATAGGCAATGTAATTAGCATGCCGAATATTACTTGGAATGCGAATTGGAACGAAATCGCCAATACATAAGACCATTTTACAATTTGGGCCCAAGTTAGGAGCAGAGCTTAAGATGTAAAATTTCGATACTCCATATCTCGGAAACCATAAGAGATAATGCAATTTGGCTATCGGCAATGTAATTAGCATGCCGAATATTACCTGAAATGTGAATTGGAACGAAATGGCCAATACCTAAGGCCATTTTACAATTTTGGCCCCAGTTAAAGGAAGAGCCAAATTGTAAAATTTCGATGCTCCTTATCTCGGAAACCATAAGAGATAATGCAATTTGGCAATCGGTAATATAATTAGCATGCCATGTATTACTTGGAATGTGAATTGGATCAAAATCGCCAATATATAAGACCATTTTAGAATTTTGGCCACAGTTAGAGGAAGAGCCAAATTGTAAAATTTCGATTTTTTATATCTCGGAAACCATAAGAGATAATGCAATTTGGCAACCGGCAATGTAATTAGCATGCCGAATATTACTTGGAATGTGAATTGGAACGAAATCACCAATATATAAGACCATTTTACAATTTGGGCACAAGTTAGAAGCAGAGCCTAAGGTGTAAATATTCGATAGTCCATATCTCGGAAACCATGAGAGATAATGCAATTTGGCTATCGGCAATGTAATTAGCATGCCGAATATTGCTTGGAATGTGAATTGGAACGAAATCGCTAATATATAAGACCATTTTACAATTTGGGCACAAGTTAGAAGCAGAGCCTAAGGTGTAAATATTCGATAGTCCATATCTCGGAAACCATGAGAGATAATGCAATTTGGCATTCGGCAATGTAATTAACATGCCGAATATCACCTGGAGTGTAAATTGTAACGAAATCGCCAATACATAAGACCATTTTACAATTTGGTTCCAAGTTAGGAGCAGAGCCTAAGGTGTAAATATTCGATAGTCCATATCTCGGAAACTATAAGAGATAATGCAATTTGGCAAACGGCAATGTAACTAGCATGCTGAATATTACTTGGAATGTGAATTGGAACGAAATCGCCAATAGATAAGACCATTTTACAATTTGGGCCTAAGTTAGAAGCAGAGCCTAAGGTGTAAATATTCGATAGTCCATATCTCGGAAACTATAAGAGATAATGCAATTTGGCAAACGGCAATGTAACTAGCATGCTGAATATTACTTGGAATGTGAATTGGAACGAAATCGCCAATAGATAAGACCATTTTACAATTTGGGCCCAAGTTAGAAGCAGAGCCTAAGGTGTAAATTATCGATAATCCATATCTCGGAAACTATAAGAGATAATGCAATTTGGCAACCGGCAATGTAATTAGCATGCCGAATATTACTTGGAATGTGAATTGGAACGAAATCGCCAATAGATAAGACCATTTTACAATTTGGGCCCAAGTTAGAAGCAGAGCCTAAGGTGTAAATTATCGATAGTCCATATCTCGGAGACTATAAGAGATAATGCAATTTGGCAACCGGCAATGTAATTAGCATGCCGAATATTACTTGGAATGTGAATTGGAACGAAATCGCCAATAGATAAGACCATTTTACAATTTGGGCCCAAGTTAGAAGCAGAGCCTTAGGTCTAAATTATCGATAGTCCATATCTCGGAAACTATAAGAGATAATGCAACTTGGCAACCGGCAATGTAATTAGCATGCCGAATATTACTTGGAATGTGAATTGGAACGAAATCGCCAATAGATAAGACCATTTTACAATTTGGACCCAAGTGAGAAGCAGAGCCTAAGGTGTAAATTATCGATAGTCCATATCTCGGAAACTATAAGAGATAATGCAATTTGGCAACCGGCAATGTAATTAGCATGCCGAATATTACTTGGAATGTGAATTGGAACGAAATCGCCAATAGATAAGACCATTTTACAATTTGGGCCCAAGTTAGAAGCAGAGCCTAAGGTGTAAATTATCGATAGTCCATATCTCGGAGACTATAAGAGATAATGCAATTTGGCAACCGGCAATGTAATTAGCATGCCGAATATTACTTGAAATGTGAATTGGAACGAAATCGCCAATAGATAAGACCATTTTACAATTTGGGCCCAAGTTAGAAACAGAGCCTAAGGTGTAAATT
Source organism: Rhynchophorus ferrugineus (assembly GCF_030347505.1). Classification (NCBI taxonomy): domain Eukaryota; kingdom Metazoa; phylum Arthropoda; class Insecta; order Coleoptera; family Curculionidae; genus Rhynchophorus; species Rhynchophorus ferrugineus. Next base: position 19,450,580 of record NW_027472590.1, read on the forward strand.
ATCGATAGTCCATATCTCGGAAACTATAAAAGATAATGCAATTTGGCAACCGGCAATGTAATTAGCATGCCGAATATTACTTGAAATGTGAATTGGAACGAAATCGCCAAAAGATAAGACCATTTTACAATTTGGGCCCAAGTTAGAAGCAGAGCCTAAGGTGTAAATTATCGATAGTCCATACCTCGGAAACTATAAGAGATAATGCAACTTGGCAACCGGCAATGTAATTAGCATGCCGAATATTACTTGGAATGTGAATTGGAACGAAATCGCCAATAGATAAGACGATTTTACAATTTGGACCCAAGTTAGAAGCAGAGCCTAAGGTGTAAATTATCGATAGTCCATATCTCGGAAACTATAAGAGATAATGCAATTTGGCAACCGGCAATGTAATTAGCATGCCGAATATTACTTGGAATGTGAATTGGAACGAAATCGCCAATAGATAAGACCATTTTACAATTTGGGCCCAAGTTAGAAGCAGAGCCTAAGGTGTAAATTATCGATAGTCCATATCTCGGAGACTATAAGAGATAATGCAATTTGGCAATCGGCAATGTAATTAGCATGCCGAATATTACTTGAAATGTGAATTGGAACGAAATCGCCAATAGATAAGACCATTTTACAATTTGGGCCCTAGTTAGAAGCAGAGCCTAAGGTGTAAATTATCGATAGTCCATATCTCGGAAACTATAAGAGATAATGCAATTTGGCAACCGGCAATGTAATTAGCATGCCGAATATTACTTGGAATGTGAATTGGAACGAAATCGCCAATAGATAAGACCATTTTACAATTTGGGCCCAAGTTAGAAGCAGAGCCTAAGGTGTAAATTATCGATAGTCCATATCTCGGAGACTATAAGAGATAATGCAATTTGGCAACCGGCAATGTAATTAGCATGCCGAATATTACTTGAAATGTGAATTGGAACGAAATCGCCAATAGATAAGACCATTTTACAATTTGGGCCCAAGTTAGAAGCAGAGCCTAAGGTGTAAATTATCGATAGTCCATATCTCGGAAACTATAAGAGATAATGCAATTTGGCAACCGGCAATGTAATTAGCATGCCGAATATTACTTGGAATGTGAATTGGAACGAAATCGCCAATAGATAAGACCATTTTACAATTTGGGCCCAAGTTAGAAGCAGAGCCTTAGGTGTAAATTATCGATAGTCCATATCTTGGAAACTATAAGAGATAATGCAACTTGGCCACCGGCAATGTAATTAGCATGCCGAATATTACTTGGAATGTGAATTGGAACGAAATCGCCAATAGATAAGGCCATTTTACAATATGGGCCCAAGTTAGAAGCAGAGTCTAAGGTGTAAATTATCGATAGTCCGTATCTCGGTAACTATAAGAGATCATGCAATTTGGCAACCGGCAATGTAATTAGCATGCCGAATATTACTTGGAATGTGAATTGGAACGAAATCGCCAATAGATAAGACCATTTTACAATTTGGGCCCAAGTTAGAAGCAGAGCCTAAGGTGTAAATTATCGATAGTCCATATCTCGGAAACTATAAGAGATAATGCAATTTGGCAACCGGCAATGTAATTAGCATGCCGAATATTACTTGGAATGTGAATTGGAACGAAATCGCCAATAGATAAGACCATTTTACAATTTGGGCCCAAGTTAGAAGCAGAGCCTAAGGTGTAAATTATCGATAGTCCATATCTCGGAAACTATAAGAGATAATGCAACTTGGCCACCGGCAATGTAATTAGCATGCCGAATATTACTTGGAATGTGAATTGGAACGAAATCGCCAATAGATAAGGCCATTTTACAATTTGGGCCCAAGTTAGAAGCAGAGTCTAAGGTGTATATTATCGATAGTCCGTATCTCGGAAACTATAAGAGATAATGCAATTTGGCAACCGGCAATGTAATTAGCATGCCGAATATTACTTGGAATGTGAATTGGAACGAGATCGCCAAAAGATAAGACCATTTTACAATTTGGGCCCAAGTTAGAAGCAGAGCCTAAGGTGTAAATTATCGATAGTCCATACCTCGGAAACTATAAGAGATAATGCAACTTGGCCACCGGCAATGTAATTAGCATGCCGAATATTACTTGGAATGTGAATTGGAACGAAATCGCCAATAGATAAGACCATTTTACAATTTGGGCCCAAGTTAGAAGCAGAGTCTAAGGTGTAAATTATCGATAGTCCATATCTCGGAAACTATAAGAGATAATGCAATTTGGCAACCGGCAATGTAATTAGCATGCCGAATATTAATTGGAATGTGAATTGGAACGAAATCGCCAATAGATAAGACCATTTTACAATTTGGGCCCAAGTTAGAAGCAGAGCCTAGGGTGTAAATTATCGATAGTCCATATCTCGGAAACTATAAGAGATAATGCAATTTGGCAACCGGCAATGTAATTAGCATGCCGAATATTACTTGGAATGTGAATTGGAACGAAATCGCCAACAGATAAGACCATTTTACAATTTGGGCCCAAGTTAGAAGCAGAGCCTAAGGTGTAAATTATTGATAGTCCATATCTCGGAAACTATAAGAGATAATGCAATTTGGCAACCGGCAATGTAATTAGCATGCCGAATATTACTTGGAATGTGAATTGGAACGAAATCGCCAATAGATAAGACCATTTTACAATTTGGGCCCAAGTTAGAAGCAGAGCTTAAGGTGTAAATTATCGATAGTCCATATCTCGGAAACTATAAGAAATAATGCAATTTGGCAACCGGCAATGTAATTAGCATGCCGAATATTACTTGGAATGTGAATTGGAACGAAATCGCCAACAGATAAGACCATTTTACAATTTGGGCCCAAGTTAGAAGCAGAGCCTAAGGTGTAAATTATTGATAGTCCATATCTCGGAAACTATAAGAGATAATGCAATTTGGCAACCGGCAATGTAATTAGCATGCCGAATATTACTTGGAATGTGAAATGGAACGAAATCGCCAATAGATAAGACCATTTTACAATTTGGGCCCAAGTTAGAAGCAGAGCCTAAGGAGTAAATTATCGATAGTCCATATCTCGGAAACTATAAGAGATAATGCAATTTGGCAACCGGCAATGTAATTAGCATGCCGAATATTACTTGGAATGTGAATTGGAACGAAATCGCCAATAGATAAGACCATTTTACAATTTGGGCCCAAGTTAGAAGCAGAGCCTAAGGTGTAAATTATCGATAGTCCATATCTCGGAAACTATAAGAGATAATGCAACTTGGCCACCGGCAATGTAATTAGCATGCCGAATATTACTTGGAATGTGAATTGGAACGAAATCGCCAATAGATAAGACCATTTTACAATTTGGGCCCAAGTTAGAAGCAGAGACTAAGGTGTAAATTATCGATAGTCCATATCTCGGAAACTATAAGAGATAATGCAATTTGGCAACCGGCAATGTAATCAGCATGCCGAATATTACTTGGAATGTGAATTGGAACGAAATCGCCAATAGATAAGACCATTTTACAATTTGGGCCCAAGTTAGAAGCAGAGCCTAAGGTGTAAATTATCGATAGTCCATATCTCGGAAACTATAAGAGATAATGCAACTTGGCCACCGGCAATGTAATTAGCATGCCGAATATTACTTGGAATGTGAATTGGAACGAAATCGCCAATAGATAAGACCATTTTACAATTTGGGTCCAAGTTAGAAGCAGAGCCTAAGGTGTAAATAATCGATAGTCCATATCTCGGAAACTATAAGAGATAATGCAATTTGGCAACCGGCAATGTAATTAGCATGCCGAATATTACTTGGATTGTGAATTGGAACGAAATCGCCAATAGATAAGACCATTTTACAATTTGGGCCCAAGTTAGAAGCAGAGCCTAAGGTGTAAATTATCGATAGTCCATATCTCGGAAACTATAAGAGATAATGCAACTTGGCCACCGGCAATGTAATTAGCATGCCGAATATTACTTGGAATGTGAATTGGAACGAAATCGCCAATAGATAAGACCATTTTACAATTTGGGTCCAAGTTAGAAGCAGAGCCTAAGGTGTAAATAATCGATAGTCCATATCTCGGAAACTATAAGAGATAATGCAATTTGGCAACCGGCAATGTAATTAGCATGCGGAATATTACTTGGAATGTGAATTGGAACGAAATCGCCAATAGATAAGATCATTTTACAATTTGGGCCCAAGTTAGAAGCAGAGCCTAAGGTGTAAATTATCGATAGTCCATATCTCGGAAACTATAAGAGATAATGCAATTTGGCAACCAGCAATGTAATTAGCATGCCGAATATTACTTCGAATGTGAATTGGAACGAAATCGCCAATAGATAAGACCATTTTACAATTTGGGCCCAAGTTAGAAGCAGAGCCTAAGGTGTAAATTATCGATAATCCATATCTCGGAAACTATAAGAGATAATGCAATTTGGCAACCAGCAATGTAATTAGCATGCCGAATATTACTTGGAATGTGAATTGGAACGAAATCGCCAATAGATAAGACCATTTTACAATTTGGGCACAATTTAGAAGCAGAGCCTAAGGTGTAAATTATCGATAGTCCATATCTCGGAAACTATAAGAGATAATACAATTTGGCAACCGGCAATGTAATTAGCATGACGAATATTACTTGGAATGTGAATTGGAACGAAATCGCCAATAGATAAGACCATTTTACAATTTGGGCCCAAGTTAGAAGAAGAGCCTAAGGTGTAAATTATCGATAGTCCATATCTCGGAAACTATAAGAGATAACGCAATTTGGCAACCGGCAATGTAATTAGCATGCCGAATATTACTTGGAATGTGAATTGGAACGAAATCGCCAATAGATAAGACCATTTTACAATTTGGGCCCAAGTTAGAAGCAGAGCCTAAGATGTAAATTATCGATAGTCCATATCTCGGAAACTATAAGAGATAATGCAATTTGGCAACCGGCAATGTAATTAGCATGCCGAATATTACTTGGAATGTGAATTGGAACGAAATCGCCAATAGATAAGACCATTTTACAATTTGGGCCCAAGTTAGAAGCAGAGCCTAAGGTGTAAATTATCGATAGTCCATATCTCGGAAACTATAAGTGATCATGCAATTTGGCAACCGGCAATGTAAATAGCATGCCAAATATTACTTGGAGTCTGAATTGGATCGAAATCCCCAATTCAAAAGACCATTTTACAATTTGGGCCCAAGTTAGGAGCAGAGTCTAAGGTGTAAATTTTCGATAGTCCATATCTCGGAAACTATAAGAGATCATGCAAATTGGGAATCGGCAATGTAATTAGCATGTCGAATATTACTTGGAGTGCGAACTGGAACGAAATCGCCAATTCATAAGACTATTTTACAATTTGGGCCTAAGTTAGAAGCAGAACCTAAGGTGTGAATTTTCGATAGTCCATATCTCGGAATCTATAAGAGATAATGCAATTTGGCTCCCGGCAATGTAATTAGCATGCCGAATATTACTTGAAATGTAAATTGGAACGAAATCGCCAATACATAAGGCCATTTTACAATGTTGGCCCCAGTTAGAGGAAGAGCCAAATTGTAAAATTTCGATACTCCATATCTCGGAAACCATGAGAGATAATGCAATTTGGCATTCGGCAATGTAATTAACATGCCGAATATCACCTGGAGTGTAAATTGTAACGAAATCGTCAATTCATTAGACCATTTTATAATTTGGGCCCAAGTTAGAAGCAGAGCCTAAGGTGTAAATTTTCGATAGTCCATATCTCGGAATCTACAAGAGATAATGCAATTTGGCTACCGGCAATGTAATTAGCATGCCCAATATTACTTGGTATGTGAATTGGAACGAAATCGCCAACATATAAGGCCATTTTACAATTTGGCCCCAGTTAGAGGAAAAGCCAATTTGTAAAATTTCGATACTCCATATCTCCGAAACCATAACAGATAATGCAATTTGGCAATCGGCAATGTAATTAGCATGCCGAATATTACATGGAATGTGAATTGGAACGAAATCGCCAATACATAAGACCATTTTACAATTTGGGCCTAAGTTAGAAGCAGAGCCTAAGGTGCAAATTTTCGATAGTCCATATCTCGGAAACTATAAGAGATAATGCAATTTGGCAACCGGCAATGTAATTAGCATGCCGAATATTACTTGGAATGTGAATTGGAACGAAATCGCCAATATATAAGACCATTTTAGAATATTGGCCACAGTTAGAGGAAGAGCCAAATTGTAAAATTTCGATTCTTTATATCTCGGAATCCATAAGAGATAATGCAATTTGGCTATCGGCGATGTAATTAGCATGCCGAATATTTTTGGAATGTGAATTGGAACGAAATCGCCAATACATAAGACCATTTTACAATTTATGCCCAAGTTAGGAGCAGAGCCTAAGGTGTAAATTTTCGATAGTCCATATCACGGAAACTGTAATAGATAATGCAATTTGGCTATCGGCGATGTAACTAGCATGCCGAATATTTTTGGAATGTGAATTGGAACGAAATCGCCAATACATAAGACCATTTTACAATTTATGCCCAAGTTAGGAGCAGGGCCTAAGGTGTAAAATTTCGATACTCCATATCTCGGAAACCATAAGAGATAATGCAATTTGGCAACCGGCAATGTAATTAGCATGCCGAATATCACTTGGAATGTGAATTGGAACGAAATCGCCAATAGATAAGACCATTTTACAATTTGGGCCCAAGTTAGAAGCAGAGCCTAAGGTGTAAATTATCGATAGTCCATATCTCGGAAACTATAAGAGATAATGCAATTTGGCTATCGGCGATGTAATTAGCATGCCGAATATTTTTGGAATGTGAATTGGAAGGAAATCGCCAATACATAAGACCATTTTACAATTTATGCCCAAGTAAGGAGCAGAGCCTAAGGTGTAAATTTTCGATAGTCCATATCTCGGAAACTGTAATAGATAATGCAATTTGGCTATCGGCGATGTAACTAGCATGCCGAATATTTTTGGAATGTGAATTGGAACGAAATCGCCAATACATAAGACCATTTTACAATTTATGCCCAAGTTAGAAGCAGAGTCTAAGGTGTAAATTATCGATAGTCCGTATCTCGGTAACTATAAGAGATCATGCAATTTGGCAACCGGCAATGTAATTAGCATGCCGAATATTACTTGGAATGTGAATTGGAACGAAATCGCCAATAGATAAGACCATTTTACAATTTGGGCCCAAGTTAGAAGCAGAGCCTAAGGTGTAAATTATCGATAGTCCATATCTCGGAAACTATAAGAGATAATGCAATTTGGCAACCGGCAATGTAATTAGCATGCCGAATATTACTTGGAATGTGAATTGGAACGAAATCGCCAATAGATAAGACCATTTTACAATTTGGGCCCAAGTTAGAAGCAGAGCCTAAGGTGTAAATTATCGATAGTCCATATCTCGGAAACTATAAGAGATAATGCAATTTGGCAACCGGCAATGTAATTAGCATGCCGAATATCACTTGGAATGTGAATTGGAACGAAATCGCCAATAGATAAGACCATTTTACAATTTGGGCCCAAGTTAGAAGCAGAGCCTAAGGTGTAAATTATCGATAGTCCATATCTCGGAGACTATAAGAGATAATGCAATTTGGCAACCGGCAATGTAATTAGCATACCGAATATTACTTGGAATGTGAATTGGAACGAAATCGCCAATAGATAAGACCATTTTACAATTTGGGCCCAAGTTAGAAGCAGAGCCTAAGGTGTAAATTATCGATAGTCCATATCTCGGAAACTATAAGAGATAATGCAATTTGGCAACCGGCAATGTAATTAGCATGCCGAATATTACTTGGAATGTGAATTGGAACGAAATCGCCAATAGATAAGACCATTTTACAATTTGGGCCCAAGTTAGAAGCAGAGCCTTATGTGTAAATTATCGATAGTCCATATCTCGGAAACTATAAGAGATAATGCAACTTGGCCACCGGCAATGTAATTAGCATGCCGAATATTACTTGGAATGTGAATTGGAACGAAATCGCCAATAGATAAGGCCATTTTACAATTTGGGCCCAAGTTAGAAGCAGAGTCTAAGGTGTATATTATCGATAGTCCGTATCTCGGAAACTATAAGAGATAATGCAATTTGGCAACCGGCAATGTAATTAGCATGCCGAATATTACTTGGAATGTGAATTGGAACGAGATCGCCAAAAGATAAGACCATTTTACAATTTGGGCCCAAGTTAGAAGCAGAGCCTAAGGTGTAAATTATCGATAGTCCATACCTCGGAAACTATAAGAGATAATGCAACTTGGCCACCGGCAATGTAATTAGCATGCCGAATATTACTTGGAATGTGAATTGGAACGAAATCGCCAATAGATAAGACCATTATACAATTTGGGCCCAAGTTAGAAGCAGAGTCTAAGGTGTAAATTATCGATAGTCCATATCTCGGAAACTATAAGAGATAATGCAATTTGGCAACCGGCAATGTAATTAGCATGCCGAATATTAATTGGAATGTGAATTGGAACGAAATCGCCAATAGATAAGACCATTTTACAATTTGGGCCCAAGTTAGAAGCAGAGCCTAGGGTGTAAATTATCGATAGTCCATATCTCGGAAACTATAAGAGATAATGCAATTTGGCAACCGGCAATGTAATTAGCATGCCGAATATTACTTGGAATGTGAATTGGAACGAAATCGCCAACAGATAAGACCATTTTACAATTTGGGCCCAAGTTAGAAGCAGAGCCTAAGGTGTAAATTATTGATAGTCCATATCTCGGAAACTATAAGAGATAATGCAATTTGGCAACCGGCAATGTAATTAGCATGCCGAATATTACTTGGAATGTGAATTGGAACGAAATCGCCAATAGATAAGACCATTTTACAATTTGGGCCCAAGTTAGAAGCAGAGCTTAAGGTGTAAATTATCGATAGTCCATATCTCGGAAACTATAAGAAATAATGCAATTTGGCAACCGGCAATGTAATTAGCATGCCGAATATTACTTGGAATGTGAATTGGAACGAAATCGCCAACAGATAAGACCATTTTACAATTTGGGCCCAAGTTAGAAGCAGAGCCTAAGGTGTAAATTATTGATAGTCCATATCTCGGAAACTATAAGAGATAATGCAATTTGGCAACCGGCAATGTAATTAGCATGCCGAATATTACTTGGAATGTGAAATGGAACGAAATCGCCAATAGATAAGACCATTTTACAATTTGGGCCCAAGTTAGAAGCAGAGCCTAAGGAGTAAATTATCGATAGTCCATATCTCGGAAACTATAAGAGATAATGCAATTTGGCAACCGGCAATGTAATTAGCATGCCGAATATTACTTGGAATGTGAATTGGAACGAAATCGCCAATAGATAAGACCATTTTACAATTTGGGCCCAAGTTAGAAGCAGAGCCTAAGGTGTAAATTTTCGATAGTTCATATCTCGGAAACTATAAGAGATAATGCAATTTGGCAACCGGCAACGTAATTAGCATGCCTAATATTACTTGGAGTCTGAATTGGAACGAAATCGCCAATACATAAGACCATTTTACAATTTGGGCCTAAGTTAGAAGCAGAGCCTAAGGTGTAAATTTTCGATAGTCCACATCTCGGAAACTATAAGAGATAATGCAATTTGGCAACCGGCAATGTAACTAGCATGCCAAATATTACTTGGAGTCTGAATTGGAACGAAATCGCCAATTCATTAGACCATTTTACAATTTGGGCCCAAGTTAGAAGCAGAGCCTAAGGTGTAAATTATCGATAGTCCATACCTCGGAAACTATAAGAGATAATGCAACTTGGCAACCGGCAATGTAATTAGCATGCCGAATATTACTTGGAATGTGAATTGGAACGAAATCGCCAATAGATAAGACCATTTTACAATTTGGACCCAAGTTAGAAGCAGAGCCTAAGGTGTAAATTATCGATAGTCCATATCTCGGAAACTATAAGAGATAATGCAATTTGGCAACCGGCAATGTAATTAGCATGCCGAATATTACTTGGAATGTGAATTGGAACGAAATCGCCAATAGATAAGACCATTTTACAATTTGGGCCCAAGTTAGAAGCAGAGCCTAAGGTGTAAATTATCGATAGTCCATATCTCGGAGACTATAAGAGATAATGCAATTTGGCAATCGGCAATGTAATTAGCATGCCGAATATTACTTGAAATGTGAATTGGAACGAAATTGCCAATAGATAAGACCATTTTACAATTTGGGCCCAAGTTAGAAGCAGAGCCTAAGGTGTAAATTATCGATAGTCCATATCTCGGAAACTATAAGAGATAATGCAATTTGGCAACCGGCAATGTAATTAGCATGCCGAATATTACTTGGAATGTGAATTGGAACGAAATCGCCAATAGATAAGACCATTTTACAATTTGGGCCCAAGTTAGAAGCAGAGCCTAAGGTGTAAATTATCGATAGTCCATATCTCGGAGACTATAAGAGATAATGCAATTTGGCAACCGGCAATGTAATTAGCATGCCGAATATTACTTGAAATGTGAATTGGAACGAAATCGCCAATAGATAAGACCATTTTACAATTTGGGCCCAAGTTAGAAGCAGAGCCTAAGGTGTAAATTATCGATAGTCCATATCTCGGAAACTATAAGAGATAATGCAATTTGGCAACCGGCAATGTAATTAGCATGCCGAATATTACTTGGAATGTGAATTGGAACGAAATCGCCAATAGATAAGACCATTTTACAATTTGGGCCCAAGTTAGAAGCAGAGCCTTAGGTGTAAATTATCGATAGTCCATATCTTGGAAACTATAAGAGATAATGCAACTTGGCCACCGGCAATGTAATTAGCATGCCGAATATTACTTGGAATGTGAATTGGAACGAAATCGCCAATAGATAAGGCCATTTTACAATATGGGCCCAAGTTAGAAGCAGAGTCTAAGGTGTAAATTATCGATAGTCCGTATCTCGGTAACTATAAGAGATCATGCAATTTGGCAACCGGCAATGTAATTAGCATGCCGAATATTACTTGGAATGTGAATTGGAACGAAATCGCCAATAGATAAGACCATTTTACAATTTGGGCCCAAGTTAGAAGCAGAGCCTAAGGTGTAAATTATCGATAGTCCATATCTCGGAAACTATAAGAGATAATGCAATTTGGCAACCGGCAATGTAATTAGCATGCCGAATATTACTTGGAATGTGAATTGGAACGAAATCGCCAATAGATAAGACCATTTTACAATTTGGGCCCAAGTTAGAAGCAGAGCCTAAGGTGTAAATTATCGATAGTCCATATCTCGGAAACTATAAGAGATAATGCAACTTGGCCACCGGCAATGTAATTAGCATGCCGAATATTACTTGGAATGTGAATTGGAACGAAATCGCCAATAGATAAGGCCATTTTACAATTTGGGCCCAAGTTAGAAGCAGAGTCTAAGGTGTATATTATCGATAGTCCGTATCTCGGAAACTATAAGAGATAATGCAATTTGGCAACCGGCAATGTAATTAGCATGCCGAATATTACTTGGAATGTGAATTGGAACGAGATCGCCAAAAGATAAGACCATTTTACAATTTGGGCCCAAGTTAGAAGCAGAGCCTAAGGTGTAAATTATCGATAGTCCATACCTCGGAAACTATAAGAGATAATGCAACTTGGCCACCGGCAATGTAATTAGCATGCCGAATATTACTTGGAATGTGAATTGGAACGAAATCGCCAATAGATAAGACCATTTTACAATTTGGGCCCAAGTTAGAAGCAGAGTCTAAGGTGTAAATTATCGATAGTCCATATCTCGGAAACTATAAGAGATAATGCAATTTGGCAACCGGCAATGTAATTAGCATGCCGAATATTAATTGGAATGTGAATTGGAACGAAATCGCCAATAGATAAGACCATTTTACAATTTGGGCCCAAGTTAGAAGCAGAGCCTAGGGTGTAAATTATCGATAGTCCATATCTCGGAAACTATAAGAGATAATGCAATTTGGCAACCGGCAATGTAATTAGCATGCCGAATATTACTTGGAATGTGAATTGGAACGAAATCGCCAACAGATAAGACCATTTTACAATTTGGGCCCAAGTTAGAAGCAGAGCCTAAGGTGTAAATTATTGATAGTCCATATCTCGGAAACTATAAGAGATAATGCAATTTGGCAACCGGCAATGTAATTAGCATGCCGAATATTACTTGGAATGTGAATTGGAACGAAATCGCCAATAGATAAGACCATTTTACAATTTGGGCCCAAGTTAGAAGCAGAGCTTAAGGTGTAAATTATCGATAGTCCATATCTCGGAAACTATAAGAAATAATGCAATTTGGCAACCGGCAATGTAATTAGCATGCCGAATATTACTTGGAATGTGAATTGGAACGAAATCGCCAACAGATAAGACCATTTTACAATTTGGGCCCAAGTTAGAAGCAGAGCCTAAGGTGTAAATTATTGATAGTCCATATCTCGGAAACTATAAGAGATAATGCAATTTGGCAACCGGCAATGTAATTAGCATGCCGAATATTACTTGGAATGTGAAATGGAACGAAATCGCCAATAGATAAGACCATTTTACAATTTGGGCCCAAGTTAGAAGCAGAGCCTAAGGAGTAAATTATCGATAGTCCATATCTCGGAAACTATAAGAGATAATGCAATTTGGCAACCGGCAATGTAATTAGCATGCCGAATATTACTTGGAATGTGAATTGGAACGAAATCGCCAATAGATAAGACCATTTTACAATTTGGGCCCAAGTTAGAAGCAGAGCCTAAGGTGTAAATTATCGATAGTCCATATCTCGGAAACTATAAGAGATAATGCAACTTGGCCACCGGCAATGTAATTAGCATGCCGAATATTACTTGGAATGTGAATTGGAACGAAATCGCCAATAGATAAGACCATTTTACAATTTGGGCCCAAGTTAGAAGCAGAGACTAAGGTGTAAATTATCGATAGTCCATATCTCGGAAACTATAAGAGATAATGCAATTTGGCAACCGGCAATGTAATCAGCATGCCGAATATTACTTGGAATGTGAATTGGAACGAAATCGCCAATAGATAAGACCATTTTACAATTTGGGCCCAAGTTAGAAGCAGAGCCTAAGGTGTAAATTATCGATAGTCCATATCTCGGAAACTATAAGAGATAATGCAACTTGGCCACCGGCAATGTAATTAGCATGCCGAATATTACTTGGAATGTGAATTGGAACGAAATCGCCAATAGATAAGACCATTTTACAATTTGGGTCCAAGTTAGAAGCAGAGCCTAAGGTGTAAATAATCGATAGTCCATATCTCGGAAACTATAAGAGATAATGCAATTTGGCAACCGGCAATGTAATTAGCATGCCGAATATTACTTGGATTGTGAATTGGAACGAAATCGCCAATAGATAAGACCATTTTACAATTTGGGCCCAAGTTAGAAGCAGAGCCTAAGGTGTAAATTATCGATAGTCCATATCTCGGAAACTATAAGAGATAATGCAACTTGGCCACCGGCAATGTAATTAGCATGCCGAATATTACTTGGAATGTGAATTGGAACGAAATCGCCAATAGATAAGACCATTTTACAATTTGGGTCCAAGTTAGAAGCAGAGCCTAAGGTGTAAATAATCGATAGTCCATATCTCGGAAACTATAAGAGATAATGCAATTTGGCAACCGGCAATGTAATTAGCATGCGGAATATTACTTGGAATGTGAATTGGAACGAAATCGCCAATAGATAAGATCATTTTACAATTTGGGCCCAAGTTAGAAGCAGAGCCTAAGGTGTAAATTATCGATAGTCCATATCTCGGAAACTATAAGAGATAATGCAATTTGGCAACCAGCAATGTAATTAGCATGCCGAATATTACTTCGAATGTGAATTGGAACGAAATCGCCAATAGATAAGACCATTTTACAATTTGGGCCCAAGTTAGAAGCAGAGCCTAAGGTGTAAATTATCGATAATCCATATCTCGGAAACTATAAGAGATAATGCAATTTGGCAACCAGCAATGTAATTACCATGCCGAATATTACTTGGAATGTGAATTGGAACGAAATCGCCAATAGATAAGACCATTTTACAATTTGGGCACAATTTAGAAGCAGAGCCTAAGGTGTAAATTATCGATAGTCCATATCTCGGAAACTATAAGAGATAATACAATTTGGCAACCGGCAATGTAATTAGCATGACGAATATTACTTGGAATGTGAATTGGAACGAAATCGCCAATAGATAAGACCATTTTACAATTTGGGCCCAAGTTAGAAGAAGAGCCTAAGGTGTAAATTATCGATAGTCCATATCTCGGAAACTATAAGAGATAATGCAATTTGGCAACCGGCAATGTAATTAGCATGCCGAATATTACTTGGAATGTGAATTGGAACGAAATCGCCAATAGATAAGACCATTTTACAATTTGGGCCCAAGTTAGAAGCAGAGCCTAAGATGTAAATTATCGATAGTCCATATCTCGGAAACTATAAGAGATAATGCAATTTGGCAACCGGCAATGTAATTAGCATGCCGAATATTACTTGGAATGTGAATTGGAACGAAATCGCCAATAGATAAGACCATTTTACAATTTGGGCCCAAGTTAGAAGCAGAGCCTAAGGTGTAAATTATCGATAGTCCATATCTCGGAAACTATAAGTGATCATGCAATTTGGCAACCGGCAATGTAATTAGCATGCCGAATATTACTTGGAATGTGAATTAGAACGAAATCGCCAAAAGATAAGACCATTTTACAATTTGGGCCCAAGTTAGAAGCAGAGCCTAAGGTGTAAATTATCGATAGTCCATACCTCGGAAACTATAAGAGATAATGCAACTTGGCCACCGGAAATGTAATTAGCATGCCGAATATTACTTGGAATGTGAATTGGAACGAAATCGCCAATAGATAAGACCATTTTACAATTTGGGCCCAAGTTAGAAGCAGAGCCTAAGGTGTAAATTATCGATAGTCCATATGTCGGAAACTATAAGAGATAATGCAATTTGGCAACCGGCAATGTAATTAGCATGCCGAATATTACTTGGAATGCGAATTGGAACGAAATCGCCAATTCATAAGACCATTTTACAATTTGGGCCTAAGTTAGAAGCACAGCATAAGGTGTAAATTTTCGATAGTCCATATCTCGGAAACTATAAGAGATAATGCAATTTGGCAACCGGCAATGTAATTAGCATGCCAAATATTACTTGGAGTCTGAATTGGAACGAAATCGCCAATTCATAAGACCATTTTACAATTTGGGCCTAAGTTAGGAGCAGAGCCTAAGGTGTAAATTTTCGATAGTCCATATCTCGGAAACTATAAGAGATAATGCAATTTGGCAACCGGCAATGTAATTAGCATGCCGAATATTACCTTGAATGCGAATTGGAACGAAATCGCCAATACATAAGACCATTTTACAATTTGGGCCCAAGTTAGGAGCAGAGCCAAATTGTAAAATTTCGACGCTCCCTATCTCGGAAACCATAAGAGATAATGCAATTTGGCAATCGGCAATGTAATTAGCATGCCGAATTTTACTTGGAATGTGAATTGGAACGAAATCGCCAATATATAAGACCATTTTAGAATTTATGCCCAAGTTAGGAGCAGAGCCTAAGGTGTAAATTTTCGATAGTCCATATCTCGGAAACTGTAATAGATAATGCAATTTGGCAATCGGCAATGTAATTAGCATGCCGAATATTACTTGGAATGCGAATTGAAACGAAATCGCCAATACATAAGACCATTTTACAATTTGGGCCCAAGTTAGGAGCAGAGCTTAAGATGTAAAATTTCGATAGTCCATATCTCGGAAACTGTAATAGATAATGCAATTTGGCAATCGGCAATGTAATTAGCATGCCGAATATTACTTGGAGTGCGAATTGGAACGAAATCGCCTATTCATAAGGCTATTTTACAATTTGGGCCTAAGATAGAAGCAGAGCCTAAGGTGTAAATTTTCGATAGTCCATATCTCGGAAACTATTACAGATAATGCAATTTGGCAACCGGCAATGTAAATAGCATGCCAAATATTACTTGGAGTCTGAATTGGATCGAAATCCCCAATTCAAAAGACCATTTTACAATTTGGGCCCAAGTTAGGAGCAGAGTCTAAGGTGTAAATTTTCGATAGTCCATATCTCGGAAACTATAAGAGATCATGCAAATTGGGAATCGGCAATGTAATTAGCATGTCGAATATTACTTGGAGTGCGAACTGGAACGAAATCGCCAATTCATAAGACTATTTTACAATTTGGGCCTAAGTTAGAAGCAGAACCTAAGGTGTGAATTTTCGATAGTCCATATCTCGGAATCTATAAGAGATAATGCAATTTGGCTCCCGGCAATGTAATTAGCATGCCGAATATTACTTGAAATGTAAATTGGAACGAAATCGCCAATACATAAGGCCATTTTACAATGTTGGCCCCAGTTAGAGGAAGAGCCAAATTGTAAAATTTCGATACTCCATATCTCGGAAACCATGAGAGATAATGCAATTTGGCATTCGGCAATGTAATTAACATGCCGAATATCACCTGGAGTGTAAATTGTAACGAAATCGTCAATTCATTAGACCATTTTATAATTTGGGCCCAAGTTAGAAGCAGAGCCTAAGGTGTAAATTTTCGATAGTCCATATCTCGGAATCTACAAGAGATAATGCAATTTGGCTACCGGCAATGTAATTAGCATGCCCAATATTACTTGGTATGTGAATTGGAACGAAATCGCCAACATATAAGGCCATTTTACAATTTGGCCCCAGTTAGAGGAAAAGCCAATTTGTAAAATTTCGATACTCCATATCTCCGAAACCATAACAGATAATGCAATTTGGCAATCGGCAATGTAATTAGCATGCCGAATATTACATGGAATGTGAATTGGAACGAAATCGCCAATACATAAGACCATTTTACAATTTGGGCCTAAGTTAGAAGCAGAGCCTAAGGTGCAAATTTTCGATAGTCCATATCTCGGAAACTATAAGAGATAATGCAATTTGGCAACCGGCAATGTAATTAGCATGCCGAATATTACTTGGAATGTGAATTGGAACGAAATCGCCAATATATAAGACCATTTTAGAATATTGGCCACAGTTAGAGGAAGAGCCAAATTGTAAAATTTCGATTCTTTATATCTCGGAATCCATAAGAGATAATGCAATTTGGCTATCGGCGATGTAATTAGCATGCCGAATATTTTTGGAATGTGAATTGGAACGAAATCGCCAATACATAAGACCATTTTACAATTTATGCCCAAGTTAGGAGCAGAGCCTAAGGTGTAAATTTTCGATAGTCCATATCACGGAAACTGTAATAGATAATGCAATTTGGCTATCGGCGATGTAACTAGCATGCCGAATATTTTTGGAATGTGAATTGGAACGAAATCGCCAATACATAAGACCATTTTACAATTTATGCCCAAGTTAGGAGCAGGGCCTAAGGTGTAAAATTTCGATACTCCATATCTCGGAAACCATAAGAGATAATGCAATTTGGCAACCGGCAATGTAATTAGCATGCCGAATATCACTTGGAATGTGAATTGGAACGAAATCGCCAATAGATAAGACCATTTTACAATTTGGGCCCAAGTTAGAAGCAGAGCCTAAGGTGTAAATTATCGATAGTCCATATCTCGGAAACTATAAGAGATAATGCAATTTGGCTATCGGCGATGTAATTAGCATGCCGAATATTTTTGGAATGTGAATTGGAACGAAATCGCCAATACATAAGACCATTTTACAATTTATGCCCAAGTTAGGAGCAGAGCCTAAGGTGTAAATTTTCGATAGTCCATATCTCGGAAACTGTAATAGATAATGCAATTTGGCTATCGGCGATGTAACTAGCATGCCGAATATTTTTGGAATGTGAATTGGAACGAAATCGCCAATACATAAGACCATTTTACAATTTATGCCCAAGTTAGAAGCAGAGTCTAAGGTGTAAATTATCGATAGTCCGTATCTCGGTAACTATAAGAGATCATGCAATTTGGCAACCGGCAATGTAATTAGCATGCCGAATATTACTTGGAATGTGAATTGGAACGAAATCGCCAATAGATAAGACCATTTTACAATTTGGGCCCAAGTTAGAAGCAGAGCCTAAGGTGTAAATTATCGATAGTCCATATCTCGGAAACTATAAGAGATAATGCAATTTGGCAACCGGCAATGTAATTAGCATGCCGAATATTACTTGGAATGTGAATTGGAACGAAATCGCCAATAGATAAGACCATTTTACAATTTGGGCCCAAGTTAGAAGCAGAGCCTAAGGTGTAAATTATCGATAGTCCATATCTCGGAAACTATAAGAGATAATGCAATTTGGCAACCGGCAATGTAATTAGCATGCCGAATATCACTTGGAATGTGAATTGGAACGAAATCGCCAATAGATAAGACCATTTTACAATTTGGGCCCAAGTTAGAAGCAGAGCCTAAGGTGTAAATTATCGATAGTCCATATCTCGGAGACTATAAGAGATAATGCAATTTGGCAACCGGCAATGTAATTAGCATACCGAATATTACTTGGAATGTGAATTGGAACGAAATCGCCAATAGATAAGACCATTTTACAATTTGGGCCCAAGTTAGAAGCAGAGCCTAAGGTGTAAATTATCGATAGTCCATATCTCGGAAACTATAAGAGATAATGCAATTTGGCAACCGGCAATGTAATTAGCATGCCGAATATTACTTGGAATGTGAATTGGAACGAAATCGCCAATAGATAAGACCATTTTACAATTTGGGCCCAAGTTAGAAGCAGAGCCTTAGGTGTAAATTATCGATAGTCCATATCTCGGAAACTATAAGAGATAATGCAACTTGGCCACCGGCAATGTAATTAGCATGCCGAATATTACTTGGAATGTGAATTGGAACGAAATCGCCAATAGATAAGGCCATTTTATAATTTGGGCCCAAGTTAGAAGCAGAGTCTAAGGTGTATATTATCGATAGTCCGTATCTCGGAAACTATAAGAGATAATGCAATTTGGCAACCGGCAATGTAATTAGCATGCCGAATATTACTTGGAATGTGAATTGGAACGAGATCGCCAAAAGATAAGACCATTTTACAATTTGGGCCCAAGTTAGAAGCAGAGCCTAAGGTGTAAATTATCGATAGTCCATACCTCGGAAACTATAAGAGATAATGCAACTTGGCCACCGGCAATGTAATTAGCATGCCGAATATTACTTGGAATGTGAATTGGAACGAAATCGCCAATAGATAAGACCATTTTACAATTTGGGCCCAAGTTAGAAGCAGAGTCTAAGGTGTAAATTATCGATAGTCCATATCTCGGAAACTATAAGAGATAATGCAATTTGGCAACCGGCAATGTAATTAGCATGCCGAATATTAATTGGAATGTGAATTGGAACGAAATCGCCAATAGATAAGACCATTTTACAATTTGGGCCCAAGTTAGAAGCAGAGCCTAGGGTGTAAATTATCGATAGTCCATATCTCGGAAACTATAAGAGATAATGCAATTTGGCAACCGGCAATGTAATTAGCATGCCGAATATTACTTGGAATGTGAATTGGAACGAAATCGCCAACAGATAAGACCATTTTACAATTTGGGCCCAAGTTAGAAGCAGAGCCTAAGGTGTAAATTATTGATAGTCCATATCTCGGAAACTATAAGAGATAATGCAATTTGGCAACCGGCAATGTAATTAGCATGCCGAATATTACTTGGAATGTGAATTGGAACGAAATCGCCAATAGATAAGACCATTTTACAATTTGGGCCCAAGTTAGAAGCAGAGCTTAAGGTGTAAATTATCGATAGTCCATATCTCGGAAACTATAAGAAATAATGCAATTTGGCAACCGGCAATGTAATTAGCATGCCGAATATTACTTGGAATGTGAATTGGAACGAAATCGCCAACAGATAAGACCATTTTACAATTTGGGCCCAAGTTAGAAGCAGAGCCTAAGGTGTAAATTATTGATAGTCCATATCTCGGAAACTATAAGAGATAATGCAATTTGGCAACCGGCAATGTAATTAGCATGCCGAATATTACTTGGAATGTGAAATGGAACGAAATCGCCAATAGATAAGACCATTTTACAATTTGGGCCCAAGTTAGAAGCAGAGCCTAAGGAGTAAATTATCGATAGTCCATATCTCGGAAACTATAAGAGATAATGCAATTTGGCAACCGGCAATGTAATTAGCATGCCGAATATTACTTGGAATGTGAATTGGAACGAAATCGCCAATAGATAAGACCATTTTACAATTTGGGCCCAGTTAGAAGCAGAGCCTAAGGTGTAAATTTTCGATAGTTCATATCTCGGAAACTATAAGAGATAATGCAATTTGGCAACCGGCAACGTAATTAGCATGCCTAATATTACTTGGAGTCTGAATTGGAACGAAATCGCCAATACATAAGACCATTTTACAATTTGGGCCTAAGTTAGAAGCAGAGCCTAAGGTGTAAATTTTCGATAGTCCACATCTCGGAAACTATAAGAGATAATGCAATTTGGCAACCGGCAATGTAACTAGCATGCCAAATATTACTTGGAGTCTGAATTGGAACGAAATCGCCAATTCATTAGACCATTTTACAATTTGGGCCTAAGTTAGAAGCAGAGCCTAAGGTGTAAATTTTCGATAGTCCATATCTCGGAAACTATAAGAGATAATGCAATTTGGCAACCGGCAATGTAATTAGCATGCCAAATATTACTTGGAGTCTGAATTGGCACGAAATCGCCAATTCATAAGACCATTTTACAATTTTGGCCCCAGTTAAAGGAAGAGCCAAATTGTAAAATTTCGATGCTCCATATCTCGGAAACCATAAGAGATAATGCAATTTGGCAATCGGTAATATAATTAGCATGCCATGTATTACTTGGAATGTGAATTGGAAAGAAATCGCCAATACATAAGACCATTTTACAATTTTGGCCACAGTTAGAGGAAGAGCCAAATTGTAAAATTTCGATTCTTTATATCTCGGAAACTATAAGAGATAATGCAATTTGGCAACCGGCAATGTAATTAGCATGCCGAATTTTACTTGGAATGTGAATTGGAACGAAATCGCCAATAGATAAGACCATTTTACAATTTGGGCCCAAGTTAGAAGCAGAGCCTAAGGTGTAAATTATCGATAGTCCATATCTCGGAGACTATAAGAGATAATGCAATTTGGCAACCGGCAATGTAATTAGCATGCCGAATATTACTTGGAATGTGTATTGGAACGAAATCGCCAATAGATAAGACCATTTTACAATTTGGGCCCAAGTTAGAAGCAGAGCCTAAGGTGTAAATTATCGATAGTCCATATCTCGGAGACTATAAGAGATAATGCAATTTGGCAACCGGCAATGTAATTAGCATGCCGAATATTACTTGGAATGTGAATTGGAACGAAATCGCCAATAGATAAGACCATTTTACAATTTGGGCCCAAGTTAGAAGCAGAGCCTAAGGTGTAAATTATCGATAGTCCATATCTCGGAGACTATAAGAGATAATGCAATTTGGCAACCGGCAATGTAATTAGCATGCCGAATATTACTTGAAATGTGAATTGGAACGAAATCGCCAATAGATAAGACCATTTTACAATTTGGGCCCAAGTTAGAAGCAGAGCCTAAGGTGTAAATTATCGATAGTCCATATCTCGGAAACTATAAGAGATAATGCAATTTAGCAACCGGCAATGTAATTAGCATGCCGAATATTACTTGGAATGTGAATTGGAACGAGATCGCCAAAAGATAAGACCATTTTACAATATGGGCCCAAGTTAGAAGCAGAGCCTAAGGTGTAAATTATCGATAGTCCATACCTCGGAAACTATAAGAGATAATGCAACTTGGCAACCGGCAATGTAATTAGCATGCCGAATATTACTTGGAATGTGAATTGGAACGAAATCGCCAATAGATAAGGCCATTTTACAATATGGGCCCAAGTTAGAAGCAGAGCCTAAGGTGTAAATTATCGATAGTCCATATCTCGGAAACTATAAGAGATAATGCAATTTGGCAACCGGCAATGTAATTAGCATGCCGAATATTACTTGGAATGTGAATTGGAACGAAATCGCCAATAGATAAGACCATTTTACAATTTGGGCCCAAGTTAGAAACAGAGCCTAAGGTGTAAATTATCGATAGTCCATATCTCGGAGACTATAAGAGATAATGCAATTTGGCAACCGGCAATGTAATTAGCATGCCGAATATTACTTGAAATGTGAATTGGAACGAAATCGCCAATAGATAAGACCATTTTACAATTTGGGCCCAAGTTAGAAGCAGAGCCTAAGGTGTAAATTATCGATAGTCCATATCTCGGAAACTATAAGAGATAATGCAATTTAGCAACCGGCAATGTAATTAGCATGCCGAATATTACTTGGAATGTGAATTGGAACGAAATCGCCAATAGATAAGACCATTTTACAATTTGGGCCCAAGTTAGAAGCAGAGCCTTAGGTGTAAATTATCGATAGTCCATATCTTGGAAACTATAAGAGATAATGCAACTTGGCCACCGGCAATGTAATTAGCATGCCGAATATTACTTGGAATGTGAATTGGAACGAAATCGCCAATAGATAAGGCCATTTTACAATATGGGCCCAAGTTAGAAGCAGAGTCTAAGGTGTAAATTATCGATAGTCCGTATCTCGGAAACTATAAGAGATCATGCAATTTGGCAACCGGCAATGTAATTAGCATGCCGAATATTACTTGGAATGTGAATTGGAACGAAATCGCCAATAGATAAGACCATTTTACAATTTGGGCCCAAGTTAGAAGCAGAGCCTAAGGTGTAAATTATCGATAGTCCATATCTCGGAAACTATAAGAGATAATGCAATTTGGCAACCGGCAATGTAATTAGCATGCCGAATATTACTTGGAATGTGAATTGGATCGAAATCGCCAATAGATAAGACCATTTTACAATTTGGGCCCAAGTTAGAAGCAGAGCCTAAGGTGTAAATTATCGATAGTCCATATCTCCGAAACTATAAGAGATCATGCAATTTGGCAACCGGCAATGTAATTAGCATGCCGAATATTACTTGGAAT
Source organism: Rhynchophorus ferrugineus (assembly GCF_030347505.1). NCBI lineage: Eukaryota > Metazoa > Arthropoda > Insecta > Coleoptera > Curculionidae > Rhynchophorus > Rhynchophorus ferrugineus. The sequence goes on from NW_027472590.1 coordinate 19,473,800, forward strand.
GTGAATTGGAACGAAATCGCCAATAGATAAGACCATTTTACAATTTGGGCCCAAGTTAGAAGCAGAGCCTAAGGTGTAAATTTTCGATAGTTCATATCTCGGAAACTATAAGAGATAATGCAATTTGGCAACCGGCAACGTAATTAGCATGCCTAATATTACTTGGAGTCTGAATTGGAACGAAATCGCCAATACATAAGGCCATTTTACAATTTGGGCCTAAGTTAGAAGCAGAGCCTAAGGTGTAAATTTTCGATAGTCCATATCTCGGAAACTATAAGAGATAATGCAATTTGGCAACCGGCAATGTAACTAGCATGCCAAATATTACTTGGAGTCTGAATTGGAACGAAATCGCCAATTCATTAGACCATTTTACAATTTGGGCCTAAGTTAGAAGCAGAGCCTAAGGTGTAAATTTTCGATAGTCCATATCTCGGAAACTATAAGAGATAATGCAATTTGGCAACCGGCAATGTAATTAGCATGCCAAATATTACTTGGAGTCTGAATTGGCACGAAATCGCCAATTCATAAGACCATTTTACAATTTTGGCCCCAGTTAAAGGAAGAGCCAAATTGTAAAATTTCGATGCTCCATATCTCGGAAACCATAAGAGATAATGCAATTTGGCAATCGGTAATATAATTAGCATGCCATGTATTACTTGGAATGTGAATTGGAACGAAATCGCCAATACATAAGACCATTTTACAATTTTGGCCACAGTTAGAGGAAGAGCCAAATTGTAAAATTTCGATTCTTTATATCTCGGAAACTATAAGAGATAATGCAATTTGGCAACCGGCAATGTAATTAGCATGCCGAATTTTACTTGGAATGTGAATTGGAACGAAATCGCCAATAGATAAGACCATTTTACAATTTGGGCCCAAGTTAGAAGCAGAGCCTAAGGTGTAAATTATCGATAGTCCATATCTCGGAGACTATAAGAGATAATGCAATTTGGCAACCGGCAATGTAATTAGCATGCCGAATATTACTTGGAATGTGAATTGGAACGAAATCGCCAATAGATAAGACCATTTAACAATTTCGGCCCAAGTTAGAAGCAGAGCCTAAGGTGTAAATTATCGATAGTCCATATCTCGGAGACTATAAGAGATAATGCAATTTGGCAACCGGCAATGTAATTAGCATGCCGAATATTACTTGGAATGTGAATTGGAACGAAATCGCCAATAGATAAGACCATTTTACAATTTGGGCCCAAGTTAGAAGCAGAGCCTAAGGTGTAAATTATCGATAGTCCATATCTCGGATACTATAAGAGATAATGCAATTTGGCAACCGGCAATGTAATTAGCATGCCGAATATTACTTGAAATGTGAATTGGAACGAAATCGCCAATAGATAAGACCATTTTACAATTTGGGCCCAAGTTAGAAGCAGAGCCTAAGGTGTAAATTATCGATAGTCCATATCTCGGAAACTATAAGAGATAATGCAATTTAGCAACCGGCAATGTAATTAGCATGCCGAATATTACTTGGAATGTGAATTGGAACGAGATCGCCAAAAGATAAGACCATTTTACAATTTGGGCCCAAGTTAGAAGCAGAGCCTAAGGTGTAAATTATCGATAGTCCATACCTCGGAAACTATAAGAGATAATGCAACTTGGCAACCGGCAATGTAATTAGCATGCCGAATATTACTTGGAATGTGAATTGGAACGAAATCGCCAATAGATAAGGCCATTTTACAATATGGGCCCAAGTTAGAAGCAGAGCCTAAGGTGTAAATTATCGATAGTCCATATCTCGGAAACTATAAGAGATAATGCAATTTGGCAACCGGCAATGTAATTAGCATGCCGAATATTACTTGGAATGTGAATTGGAACGAAATCGCCAATAGATAAGACCATTTTACAATTTGGGCCCAAGTTAGAAGCAGAGCCTAAGGTGTAAATTATCGATAGTCCATATCTCGGAGACTATAAGAGATAATGCAATTTGGCAACCGGCAATGTAATTAGCATGCCGAATATTACTTGAAATGTGAATTGGAACGAAATCGCCAATAGATAAGACCATTTTACAATTTGGGCCCAAGTTAGAAGCAGAGCCTAAGGTGTAAATTATCGATAGTCCATATCTCGGAAACTATAAGAGATAATGCAATTTAGCAACCGGCAATGTAATTAGCATGCCGAATATTACTTGGAATGTGAATTGGAACGAAATCGCCAATAGATAAGACCATTTTACAATTTGGGCCCAAGTTAGAAGCAGAGCCTTAGGTGTAAATTATCGATAGTCCATATCTTGGAAACTATAAGAGATAATGCAACTTGGCCACCGGCAATGTAATTAGCATGCCGAATATTACTTGGAATGTGAATTGGAACGAAATCGCCAATAGATAAGGCCATTTTACAATATGGGCCCAAGTTAGAAGCAGAGTCTAAGGTGTAAATTATCGATAGTCCGTATCTCGGAAACTATAAGAGATCATGCAATTTGGCAACCGGCAATGTAATTAGCATGCCGAATATTACTTGGAATGTGAATTGGATCGAAATCGCCAATAGATAAGACCATTTTACAATTTGGGCCCAAGTTAGAAGCAGAGCCTAAGGTGTAAATTATCGATAGTCCATATCTCCGAAACTATAAGAGATCATGCAATTTGGCAACCGGCAATGTAATTAGCATGCCGAATATTACTTGGAATGTGAATTGGAACGAAATCGCCAATAGATAAGACCATTTTACAATTTGGGCCCAAGTTAGAAGCAGAGCCTAAGGTGTAAATTATCGATAGTTCATATCTCGGAAACTATAAGAGATAATGCAATTTGGCAACCGGCAATGTAATTAGCATGCCGAATATTACTTGGAATGTGAATTGGAACGAAATCGCCAATAGATAAGACCATTTTACAATTTGGGCCCAAGTTAGAAGCAGAGCCTAAGGTGTAAATTATCGATAGTCCATATCTCGGAAACTATAAGAGATAATGCAATTTGGCAACCGGCAATGTAATTAGCATGCCGAATATTACTTGGAATGTGAATTGGAACGAAATCGCCAATAGATAAGACCATTTTACAATTTGTGCCCAAGTTAGAAGCAGAGCCTAAGGTGTAAATTATCGATAGTCCATATCTCGGAGACTGTAAGAGATAATGCAATTTGGCAACCGGCAATGTAATTAGCATACCGAATATTACTTGGAATGTGAATTGGAACGAAATCGCCAATAGATAAGACCATTTTACAATTTGGGCCCAAGTTAGAAGCAGAGCCTAAGGTGTAAATTATCGATAGTCCATATCTCGGAAACTATAAGAGATAATGCAATTTGGCAACCGGCAATGTAATTAGCATGCCGAATATTACTTGGAATGTGAATTGGAACGAAATCGCCAACAGATAAGACCATTTTACAATTTGGGCCCAAGTTAGAAGCAGAGCCTTAGGTGTAAATTATCGATAGTCCATATCTCGGAAACTATAAGAGATAATGCAACTTGGCCACCGGCAATGTAATTAGCATGCCGAATATTACTTGGAATGTGAATTGGAACGAAATCGCCAATAGATAAGGCCATTTTACAATTTGGGCCCAAGTTAGAAGCAGAGTCTAAGGTGTATATTATCGATAGTCCGTATCTCGGAAACTATAAGAGATAATGCAATTTGGCAACCGGCAATGTAATTAGCATGCCGAATATTACTTGGAATGTGAATTGGAACGAGATCGCCAAAAGATAAGACCATTTTACAATTTGGGCCCAAGTTAGAAGCAGAGCCTAAGGTGTAAATTATCGATAGTCCATACCTCGGAAACTATAAGAGATAATGCAACTTGGCCACCGGCAATGTAATTAGCATGCCGAATATTACTTGGAATGTGAATTGGAACGAAATCGCCAATAGATAAGACCATTTTACAATTTGGGCCCAAGTTAGAAGCAGAGTCTAAGGTGTAAATTATCGATAGTCCATATCTCGGAAACTATAAGAGATAATGCAATTTGGCAACCGGAAATGTAATTAGCATGCCGAATATTACTTGGAATCTGAATTGGAACGAAATCGCCAATAGATAAGACCATTTTACAATTTGGGCCCAAGTTAGAAGCAGAGCCTAGGGTGTAAATTATCGATAGTCCATATTTCGGAAACTATAAGAGATAATGCAATTTGGCAACCGGCAATGTAATTAGCATGCCGAATATTACTTGGAATGTGAATTGGAACGAAATCGCCAACAGATAAGACCATTTTACAATTTGGGCCCAAGTTAGAAGCAGAGCCTAAGGTGTAAATTATTGATAGTCCATATCTCGGAAACTATAAGAGATAATGCAATTTGGCAACCGGCAATGTAATTAGCATGCCGAATATTACTTGGAATGTGAATTGGAACGAAATCGCCAATAGATAAGACCATTTTACAATTTGGGCCCAAGTTAGAAGCAGAGTCTAAGGTGTAAATAATCGATAGTCCATATCTCGGAAACTATAAGAGATAATGCAATTTGGCAACCGGCAATGTAATTAGCATGCCGAATATTACTTGGAATGTGAATTGGAACGAAATCGCCAATTGATAAGACCATTTTACAATTTGGGCCCAAGTTAGAAGCAGAGCCTAAGGTGTAAATTATCGATAGTCCATATCTCGGAAACTATAAGAAATAATGCAATTTGGCAACCGGCAATGTAATTAGCATGCCGAATATTACTTGGAATGTGAATTGGTACGAAATCGCCAATAGATAAGACCATTTTACAATTTGGGCCCAAGTTAGAAGCAGAGCCTAAGGAGTAAATTATCGATAGTCCATATCTCGGAAACTATAAGAGATAATGCAACTTGGCCACCGGCAATGTAATTAGCATGCCGAATATTACATGGAATGTGAATTGGAACGAAATCGCCAATAGATAAGGCCATTTTACAATTTGGGCCCAAGTTAGAAGCAGAGTCTAAGGTGTATATTATCGATAGTCCGTATCTCGGAAACTATAAGAGATAATGCAATTTGGTAATCGGCAATGTAATTAGCATGCCGAATATTACTTGGAATTTGAATTGGAACGAAATCGCCAATATATAAGACCATTTTACAATTTTGGCCCCAATTAGAGGAAGAGCCAAATTGTAAAATTTCGATACTCCATATCTCGGAAACCATAAGAGATAATGCAATTTGGCAATCGGCAATGTAATTAGCATGCCAAATATTACTTGGAGTCTGAATTGGAACGAAATCGCCAATTCATAAGACCATTTTACAATTTGGGCCTAAGTTAGAAGCTGAGCCTAAGGTGTAAATTTTCGATAGTCCATATCTCGGAAACTGTAATAGATAATGCAATTTGGCTATCGGCAATGTAATTAGCATGCCTAATATTACTAGAAATGTGTATTGGAACGAAATCGCCAATATATAAGACCATTTTAGAATTTTGGCCCAAGTTAGAAGCAGAGCCTAAGGTGTAAATATTCGATAGTCCATATCTCGGAAACTGTAATAGATAATGCAATTTGGCTATAGGCAATGTAATTAGCATGCCGAATATTACTTGGAATGCGAATTGGAACGAAATCGCCAATACATAAGACCATTTTACAATTTGGGCCCAAGTTAGGAGCAGAGCTTAAGATGTAAAATTTCGATACTCCATATCTCGGAAACCATAAGAGATAATGCAATTTGGCTATCGGCAATGTAATTAGCATGCCGAATATTACCTGAAATGTGAATTGGAACGAAATGGCCAATACCTAAGGCCATTTTACAATTTTGGCCCCAGTTAAAGGAAGAGCCAAATTGTAAAATTTCGATGCTCCTTATCTCGGAAACCATAAGAGATAATGCAATTTGGCAATCGGTAATATAATTAGCATGCCATGTATTACTTGGAATGTGAATTGGATCAAAATCGCCAATATATAAGACCATTTTAGAATTTTGGCCACAGTTAGAGGAAGAGCCAAATTGTAAAATTTCGATTCTTTATATCTCGGAAACCATAAGAGATAATGCAATTTGGCAACCGGCAATGTAATTAGCATGCCGAATATTACTTGGAATGTGAATTGGAACGAAATCACCAATATATAAGACCATTTTACAATTTGGGCACAAGTTAGAAGCAGAGCCTAAGGTGTAAATATTCGATAGTCCATATCTCGGAAACCATGAGAGATAATGCAATTTGGCTATCGGCAATGTAATTAGCATGCCGAATATTGCTTGGAATGTGAATTGGAACGAAATCGCTAATATATAAGACCATTTTACAATTTGGGCACAAGTTAGAAGCAGAGCCTAAGGTGTAAATATTCGATAGTCCATATCTCGGAAACCATGAGAGATAATGCAATTTGGCATTCGGCAATGTAATTAACATGCCGAATATCACCTGGAGTGTAAATTGTAACGAAATCGCCAATACATAAGACCATTTTACAATTTGGTTCCAAGTTAGGAGCAGAGCCTAAGGTGTAAATATTCGATAGTCCATATCTCGGAAACTATAAGAGATAATGCAATTTGGCAAACGGCAATGTAACTAGCATGCTGAATATTACTTGGAATGTGAATTGGAACGAAATCGCCAATAGATAAGACCATTTTACAATTTGGGCCTAAGTTAGAAGCAGAGCCTAAGGTGTAAATATTCGATAGTCCATATCTCGGAAACTATAAGAGATAATGCAATTTGGCAAACGGCAATGTAACTAGCATGCTGAATATTACTTGGAATGTGAACTGGAACGAAATCGCCAATAGATAAGACCATTTTACAATTTGGGCCCAAGTTAGAAGCAGAGCCTAAGGTGTAAATTATCGATAATCCATATCTCGGAAACTATAAGAGATAATGCAATTTGGCAACCGGCAATGTAATTAGCATGCCGAATATTACTTGGAATGTGAATTGGAACGAAATCGCCAATAGATAAGACCATTTTACAATTTGGGCCCAAGTTAGAAGCAGAGCCTAAGGTGTAAATTATCAATAGTCCATATCTCGGAGACTATAAGAGACAATGCAATTTGGCAACCGGCAATGTAATTAGCATGCCGAATATTACTTGGAATGTGAATTGGAACGAAATCGCCAATAGATAAGACCATTTTACAATTTGGGCCCAAGTTAGAAGCAGAGCCTTAGGTCTAAATTATCGATAGTCCATATCTCGGAAACTATAAGAGATAATGCAACTTGGCAACCGGCAATGTAATTAGCATGCCGAATATTACTTGGAATGTGAATTGGAACGAAATCGCCAATAGATAAGACCATTTTACAATTTGGACCCAAGTGAGAAGCAGAGCCTAAGGTGTAAATTATCGATAGTCCATATCTCGGAAACTATAAGAGATAATGCAATTTGGCAACCGGCAATGTAATTAGCATGCCGAATATTACTTGGAATGTGAATTGGAACGAAATCGCCAATAGATAAGACCATTTTACAATTTGGGCCCAAGTTAGAAGCAGAGCCTAAGGTGTAAATTATCGATAGTCCATATCTCGGAGACTATAAGAGATAATGCAATTTGGCAACCGGCAATGTAATTAGCATGCCGAATATTACTTGAAATGTGAATTGGAACGAAATCGCCAATAGATAAGACCATTTTACAATTTGGGCCCAAGTTAGAAACAGAGCCTAAGGTGTAAATTATCGATAGTCCATATCTCGGAAACTATAAAAGATAATGCAATTTGGCAACCGGCAATGTAATTAGCATGCCGAATATTACTTGAAATGTGAATTGGAACGAAATCGCCAAAAGATAAGACCATTTTACAATTTGGGCCCAAGTTAGAAGCAGAGCCTAAGGTGTAAATTATCGATAGTCCATACCTCGGAAACTATAAGAGATAATGCAACTTGGCAACCGGCAATGTAATTAGCATGCCGAATATTACTTGGAATGTGAATTGGAACGAAATCGCCAATAGATAAGACCATTTTACAATTTGGACCCAAGTTAGAAGCAGAGCCTAAGGTGTAAATTATCGATAGTCCATATCTCGGAAACTATAAGAGATAATGCAATTTGGCAACCGGCAATGTAATTAGCATGCCGAATATTACTTGGAATGTGAATTGGAACGAAATCGCCAATAGATAAGACCATTTTACAATTTGGGCCCAAGTTAGAAGCAGAGCCTAAGGTGTAAATTATCGATAGTCCATATCTCGGAGACTATAAGAGATAATGCAATTTGGCAATCGGCAATGTAATTAGCATGCCGAATATTACTTGAAATGTGAATTGGAACGAAATCGCCAATAGATAAGACCATTTTACAATTTGGGCCCAAGTTAGAAGCAGAGCCTAAGGTGTAAATTATCGATAGTCCATATCTCGGAAACTATAAGAGATAATGCAATTTGGCAACCGGCAATGTAATTAGCATGCCGAATATTACTTGGAATGTGAATTGGAACGAAATCGCCAATAGATAAGACCATTTTACAATTTGGGCCCAAGTTAGAAGCAGAGCCTAAGGTGTAAATTATCGATAGTCCATATCTCGGAGACTATAAGAGATAATGCAATTTGGCAACCGGCAATGTAATTAGCATGCCGAATATTACTTGAAATGTGAATTGGAACGAAATCGCCAATAGATAAGACCATTTTACAATTTGGGCCCAAGTTAGAAGCAGAGCCTAAGGTGTAAATTATCGATAGTCCATATCTCGGAAACTATAAGAGATAATGCAATTTGGCAACCGGCAATGTAATTAGCATGCCGAATATTACTTGGAATGTGAATTGGAACGAAATCGCCAATAGATAAGACCATTTTACAATTTGGGCCCAAGTTAGAAGCAGAGCCTTAGGTGTAAATTATCGATAGTCCATATCTTGGAAACTATAAGAGATAATGCAACTTGGCCACCGGCAATGTAATTAGCATGCCGAATATTACTTGGAATGTGAATTGGAACGAAATCGCCAATAGATAAGGCCATTTTACAATATGGGCCCAAGTTAGAAGCAGAGTCTAAGGTGTAAATTATCGATAGTCCGTATCTCGGTAACTATAAGAGATCATGCAATTTGGCAACCGGCAATGTAATTAGCATGCCGAATATTACTTGGAATGTGAATTGGAACGAAATCGCCAATAGATAAGACCATTTTACAATTTGGGCCCAAGTTAGAAGCAGAGCCTAAGGTGTAAATTATCGATAGTCCATATCTCGGAAACTATAAGAGATAATGCAATTTGGCAACCGGCAATGTAATTAGCATGCCGAATATTACTTGGAATGTGAATTGGAACGAAATCGCCAATAGATAAGACCATTTTACAATTTGGGCCCAAGTTAGAAGCAGAGCCTAAGGTGTAAATTATCGATAGTCCATATCTCGGAAACTATAAGAGATAATGCAACTTGGCCACCGGCAATGTAATTAGCATGCCGAATATTACTTGGAATGTGAATTGGAACGAAATCGCCAATAGATAAGGCCATTTTACAATTTGGGCCCAAGTTAGAAGCAGAGTCTAAGGTGTATATTATCGATAGTCCGTATCTCGGAAACTATAAGAGATAATGCAATTTGGCAACCGGCAATGTAATTAGCATGCCGAATATTACTTGGAATGTGAATTGGAACGAGATCGCCAAAAGATAAGACCATTTTACAATTTGGGCCCAAGTTAGAAGCAGAGCCTAAGGTGTAAATTATCGATAGTCCATACCTCGGAAACTATAAGAGATAATGCAACTTGGCCACCGGCAATGTAATTAGCATGCCGAATATTATTTGGAATGTGAATTGGAACGAAATCGCCAATAGATAAGACCATTTTACAATTTGGGCCCAAGTTAGAAGCAGAGTCTAAGGTGTAAATTATCGATAGTCCATATCTCGGAAACTATAAGAGATAATGCAATTTGGCAACCGGCAATGTAATTAGCATGCCGAATATTAATTGGAATGTGAATTGGAACGAAATCGCCAATAGATAAGACCATTTTACAATTTGGGCCCAAGTTAGAAGCAGAGCCTAGGGTGTAAATTATCGATAGTCCATATCTCGGAAACTATAAGAGATAATGCAATTTGGCAACCGGCAATGTAATTAGCATGCCGAATATTACTTGGAATGTGAATTGGAACGAAATCGCCAACAGATAAGACCATTTTACAATTTGGGCCCAAGTTAGAAGCAGAGCCTAAGGTGTAAATTATTGATAGTCCATATCTCGGAAACTATAAGAGATAATGCAATTTGGCAACCGGCAATGTAATTAGCATGCCGAATATTACTTGGAATGTGAATTGGAACGAAATCGCCAATAGATAAGACCATTTTACAATTTGGGCCCAAGTTAGAAGCAGAGCTTAAGGTGTAAATTATCGATAGTCCATATCTCGGAAACTATAAGAAATAATGCAATTTGGCAACCGGCAATGTAATTAGCATGCCGAATATTACTTGGAATGTGAATTGGAACGAAATCGCCAACAGATAAGACCATTTTACAATTTGGGCCCAAGTTAGAAGCAGAGCCTAAGGTGTAAATTATTGATAGTCCATATCTCGGAAACTATAAGAGATAATGCAATTTGGCAACCGGCAATGTAATTAGCATGCCGAATATTACTTGGAATGTGAAATGGAACGAAATCGCCAATAGATAAGACCATTTTACAATTTGGGCCCAAGTTAGAAGCAGAGCCTAAGGAGTAAATTATCGATAGTCCATATCTCGGAAACTATAAGAGATAATGCAATTTGGCAACCGGCAATGTAATTAGCATGCCGAATATTACTTGGAATGTGAATTGGAACGAAATCGCCAATAGATAAGACCATTTTACAATTTGGGCCCAAGTTAGAAGCAGAGCCTAAGGTGTAAATTATCGATAGTCCATATCTCGGAAACTATAAGAGATAATGCAACTTGGCCACCGGCAATGTAATTAGCATGCCGAATATTACTTGGAATGTGAATTGGAACGAAATCGCCAATAGATAAGACCATTTTACAATTTGGGCCCAAGTTAGAAGCAGAGACTAAGGTGTAAATTATCGATAGTCCATATCTCGGAAACTATAAGAGATAATGCAATTTGGCAACCGGCAATGTAATCAGCATGCCGAATATTACTTGGAATGTGAATTGGAACGAAATCGCCAATAGATAAGACCATTTTACAATTTGGGCCCAAGTTAGAAGCAGAGCCTAAGGTGTAAATTATCGATAGTCCATATCTCGGAAACTATAAGAGATAATGCAACTTGGCCACCGGCAATGTAATTAGCATGCCGAATATTACTTGGAATGTGAATTGGAACGAAATCGCCAATAGATAAGACCATTTTACAATTTGGGTCCAAGTTAGAAGCAGAGCCTAAGGTGTAAATAATCGATAGTCCATATCTCGGAAACTATAAGAGATAATGCAATTTGGCAACCGGCAATGTAATTAGCATGCCGAATATTACTTGGATTGTGAATTGGAACGAAATCGCCAATAGATAAGACCATTTTACAATTTGGGCCCAAGTTAGAAGCAGAGCCTAAGGTGTAAATTATCGATAGTCCATATCTCGGAAACTATAAGAGATAATGCAACTTGGCCACCGGCAATGTAATTAGCATGCCGAATATTACTTGGAATGTGAATTGGAACGAAATCGCCAATAGATAAGACCATTTTACAATTTGGGTCCAAGTTAGAAGCAGAGCCTAAGGTGTAAATAATCGATAGTCCATATCTCGGAAACTATAAGAGATAATGCAATTTGGCAACCGGCAATGTAATTAGCATGCGGAATATTACTTGGAATGTGAATTGGAACGAAATCGCCAATAGATAAGATCATTTTACAATTTGGGCCCAAGTTAGAAGCAGAGCCTAAGGTGTAAATTATCGATAGTCCATATCTCGGAAACTATAAGAGATAATGCAATTTGGCAACCAGCAATGTAATTAGCATGCCGAATATTACTTCGAATGTGAATTGGAACGAAATCGCCAATAGATAAGACCATTTTACAATTTGGGCCCAAGTTAGAAGCAGAGCCTAAGGTGTAAATTATCGATAATCCATATCTCGGAAACTATAAGAGATAATGCAATTTGGCAACCAGCAATGTAATTAGCATGCCGAATATTACTTGGAATGTGAATTGGAACGAAATCGCCAATAGATAAGACCATTTTACAATTTGGGCACAATTTAGAAGCAGAGCCTAAGGTGTAAATTATCGATAGTCCATATCTCGGAAACTATAAGAGATAATACAATTTGGCAACCGGCAATGTAATTAGCATGACGAATATTACTTGGAATGTGAATTGGAACGAAATCGCCAATAGATAAGACCATTTTACAATTTGGGCCCAAGTTAGAAGAAGAGCCTAAGGTGTAAATTATCGATAGTCCATATCTCGGAAACTATAAGAGATAATGCAATTTGGCAACCGGCAATGTAATTAGCATGCCGAATATTACTTGGAATGTGAATTGGAACGAAATCGCCAATAGATAAGACCATTTTACAATTTGGGCCCAAGTTAGAAGCAGAGCCTAAGATGTAAATTATCGATAGTCCATATCTCGGAAACTATAAGAGATAATGCAATTTGGCAACCGGCAATGTAATTAGCATGCCGAATATTACTTGGAATGTGAATTGGAACGAAATCGCCAATAGATAAGACCATTTTACAATTTGGGCCCAAGTTAGAAGCAGAGCCTAAGGTGTAAATTATCGATAGTCCATATCTCGGAAACTATAAGTGATCATGCAATTTGGCAACCGGCAATGTAATTAGCATGCCGAATATTACTTGGAATGTGAATTAGAACGAAATCGCCAAAAGATAAGACCATTTTACAATTTGGGCCCAAGTTAGAAGCAGAGCCTAAGGTGTAAATTATCGATAGTCCATACCTCGGAAACTATAAGAGATAATGCAACTTGGCCACCGGAAATGTAATTAGCATGCCGAATATTACTTGGAATGTGAATTGGAACGAAATCGCCAATAGATAAGACCATTTTACAATTTGGGCCCAAGTTAGAAGCAGAGCCTAAGGTGTAAATTATCGATAGTCCATATCTCGGAAACTATAAGAGATAATGCAATTTGGCAACCGGCAATGTAATTAGCATGCCGAATATTACTTGGAATGCGAATTGGAACGAAATCGCCAATTCATAAGACCATTTTACAATTTGGGCCTAAGTTAGAAGCAGAGCATAAGGTGTAAATTTTCGATAGTCCATATCTCGGAAACTATAAGAGATAATGCAATTTGGCAACCGGCAATGTAATTAGCATGCCGAATATTACCTTGAATGCGAATTGGAACGAAATCGCCAATACATAAGACCATTTTACAATTTGGGCCCAAGTTAGGAGCAGAGCCAAATTGTAAAATTTCGACGCTCCCTATCTCGGAAACCATAAGAGATAATGCAATTTGGCAATCGGCAATGTAATTAGCATGCCGAATTTTACTTGGAATGTGAATTGGAACGAAATCGCCAATATATAAGACCATTTTAGAATTTATGCCCAAGTTAGGAGCAGAGCCTAAGGTGTAAATTTTCGATAGTCCATATCTCGGAAACTGTAATAGATAATGCAATTTGGCAATCGGCAATGTAATTAGCATGCCGAATACTACTTGGAATGCGAATTGGAACGAAATCGCCAATACATAAGACCATTTTACAATTTGGGCCCAAGTTAGGAGCAGAGCTTAAGATGTAAAATTTCGATAGTCCATATCTCGGAAACTGTAATAGATAATGCAATTTGGCAATCGGCAATGTAATTAGCATGCCGAATATTACTTGGAGTGCGAATTGGAACGAAATCGCCTATTCATAAGGCTATTTTACAATTTGGGCCTAAGATAGAAGCAGAGCCTAAGGTGTAAATTTTCGATAGTCCATATCTCGGAAACTATTACAGATAATGCAATTTGGCAACCGGCAATGTAAATAGCATGCCAAATATTACTTGGAGTCTGAATTGGAACGAAATCCCCAATTCAAAAGACCATTTTACAATTTGGGCCCAAGTTAGGAGCAGAGTCTAAGGTGTAAATTTTCGATAGTCCATATCTCGGAAACTATAAGAGATCATGCAAATTGGGAATCGGCAATGTAATTAGCATGTCGAATATTACTTGGAGTGCGAACTGGAACGAAATCGCCAATTCATAAGACTATTTTACAATTTGGGCCTAAGTTAGAAGCAGAACCTAAGGTGTGAATTTTCGATAGTCCATATCTCGGAATCTATAAGAGATAATGCAATTTGGCTCCCGGCAATGTAATTAGCATGCCGAATATTACTTGAAATGTAAATTGGAACGAAATCGCCAATACATAAGACCATTTTACAATGTTGGCCCCAGTTAGAGGAAGAGCCAAATTGTAAAATTTCGATACTCCATATCTCGGAAACCATGAGAGATAATGCAATTTGGCATTCGGCAATGTAATTAACATGCCGAATATCACCTGGAGTGTAAATTGTAACGAAATCGTCAATTCATTAGACCATTTTATAATATGGGCCCAAGTTAGAAGCAGAGCCTAAGGTGTAAATTTTCGATAGTCCATATCTCGGAATCTACAAGAGATAATGCAATTTGGCTACCGGCAATGTAATTAGCATGCCCAATATTACTTGGTATGTGAATTGGAACGAAATCGCCAACATATAAGGCCATTTTACAATTTGGCCCCAGTTAGAGGAAAAGCCAATTTGTAAAATTTCGATACTCCATATCTCCGAAACCATAACAGATAATGCAATTTGGCAATCGGCAATGTAATTAGCATGCCGAATATTACATGGAATGTGAATTGGAACGAAATCGCCAATACATAAGACCATTTTACAATTTGGGCCTAAGTTAGAAGCAGAGCCTAAGGTGCAAATTTTCGATAGTCCATATCTCGGAAACTATAAGAGATAATGCAATTTGGCAACCGGCAATGTAATTAGCATGCCGAATATTACTTGGAATGTGAATTGGAACGAAATCTCCAATATATAAGACCATTTTAGAATATTGGCCACAGTTAGAGGAAGAGCCAAATTGTAAAATTTCGATTCTGTATATCTCGGAATCCATAAGAGATAATGCAATTTGGCTATCGGCGATGTAATTAGCATGCCGAATATTTTTGGAATGTGAATTGGAACGAAATCGCCAATACATAAGACCATTTTACAATTTATGCCCAAGTTAGGAGCAGAGCCTAAGGTGTAAATTTTCGATAGTCCATATCTCGGAAACTGTAATAGATAATGCAATTTGGCTATCGGCGATGTAACTAGCATGCCGAATATTTTTGGAATGTGAATTGGAACGAAATCGCCAATACATAAGACCATTTTACAATTTATGCCCAAGTTAGGAGCAGGGCCTAAGGTGTAAAATTTCGATACTCCATATCTCGGAAACCATAAGAGATAATGCAATTTGGCTATCGGCAATGTAATTAGCATGCCGAATATTACTAGAAATGTGAATTGGAACGAAATCGCCAATATATAAGACCATTTTACAATTTTGGCCCAAGTTAGAAGCAGAGCCTAAGGTGTAAATATTCGATAGTCCATATCTCGGAAACTGTAATAGATAATGCAATTTGGCTATCGGCAATGTAATTAGCATGACGAATATTACTTGGAATGCGAATTGGAACGAAATCGCCATTTCTTAAGACCATTTTACAATTTGGGCCTAAGTTAGAAGCAGAACCTAAGGTGTAAATTTTCGATAGTCCATATCTCGGAAACTATAAGAGATAATGCACTTTGGCAATCGGCAATGTAATTAGCATGCCGAATATTACTTGGAATGTGAATTGGAACGAAATCGCTAATATATAAGACCATTTTACAATTTTGGCCCCAGTTAGAGGAAGAGCCAAATTGTAAAATTTCGATACTCCATATCACGGAAACCATGAGAGATAATGCAATTTGGCATTCGGCAATGTAATTAACATGCCGAATACCACCTGGAGTCTGAATTGGAACGAAATCGCCAATACAAAAGACCATTTTACAATTTGGGTCTAAGTTAGAAGCAGAACCTAAGGTATAAATGTTCGATAGTCCATATCTCGGAAACTATAAGAGATAATGCACTTTGGCAATCGGCAATGTAATTAGCATGCCGAATATTACTTGGAATGTGAATTGGAAAGAAATCGCTAATATATAAGACCATTTTACAATTTTGGCACCAGTTAGAGGAAGAGCCAAATTGTAAAATTTCGATACTCCATATCACGGAAACCATGAGAGATAATGCAATTTGGCATTCGGCAATGTAATTAACATGCCGAATATCACCTGGAGTGTAAATTGTAACGAAATCGCCAACACATAAGACCATTTTACAATTTGGGCCCAAGTTAGGAGCAGAGCCTAAGGTGTAAATATTCGATAGTCCACATCTCGGAAACTATAAGAGATAATGTAATTTGACAACCGGCAATGTAATTAGCATGCCAAATACTACTTGGAGTCTAAATTGGAACGAAATCGCCAATACATAAGACCATTTTACAATTTGGGCCTAAGTTAGAAGCAGAGCCTAAGGTGTAAAATTTCGATACTCCATATCTCGGAAACCATAAGAGATAATGCAATTTGGCTATCGGCAATGTAATTAGCATGCCGAATATTACTAGAAATGTGAATTGGAACGAAATCGCTAATATATAAGACCATTTTACAATTTTGGCCCCAGTTAGAGGAAGAGCCAAATTGTAAAATTTCGATACTCCATATCACGGAAACCATGAGAGATAATGCAATTTGGCATTCGGCAATGTAATTAACATGCCGAATACCACCTGGAGTCTGAATTGGAACGAAATCGCCAATACAAAAGACCATTTTACAATTTGGGTCTAAGTTAGAAGCAGAACCTAAGGTATAAATGTTCGATAGTCCATATCTCGGAAACTATAAGAGATAATGCACTTTGGCAATCGGCAATGTAATTAGCATGCCGAATATTACTTGGAATGTGAATTGGAAAGAAATCGCTAATATATAAGACCATTTTACAATTTTGGCACCAGTTAGAGGAAGAGCCAAATTGTAAAATTTCGATACTCCATATCACGGAAACCATGAGAGATAATGCAATTTGGCATTCGGCAATGTAATTAACATGCCGAATATCACCTGGAGTGTAAATTGTAACGAAATCGCCAATACATAAGACCATTTTACAATTTGGGCCCAAGTTAGGAGCAGAGCCTAAGGTGTAAATATTCGATAGTCCACATCTCGGAAACTATAAGAGATAATGTAATTTGGCAACCGGCAATGTAATTAGCATGCCGAATATTACTTGGAATGTGAATTGGAACGAAATCGCCAATAGATAAGACCATTTTACAATTTGTGCCCAAGTTAGAAGCAGAGCCTAAGGTGTAAATTATCGATAGTCCATATCTCGGAAACTATAAGAGATAATGCAATTTGGCAACCGGCAATGTAATTAGCATGCCGAATATTACTTGGAATGTGAATTGGATCGAAATCGCCAATAGATAAGACCATTTTACAATTTGGGCCCAAGTTAGAAGCAGAGCCTAAGGTGTAAATTATCGATAGTCCATATCTCCGAAACTATAAGAGATCATGCAATTTGGCAACCGGCAATGTAATTAGCATGCCGAATATTACTTGGAATGTGAATTGGAACGAAATCGCCAATAGATAAGACCATTTTACAATTTGGGCCCAAGTTAGAAGCAGAGCCTAAGGTGTAAATTATCGATAGTCCATATCTCGGAAACTATAAGAGATAATGCAATTTGGCAACCGGCAATGTAATTAGCATGCCGAATATTACTTGGAATGTCAATTGGAACGAAATCGCCAATAGATAAGACCATTTTACAATTTGGGCCCAAGTTAGAAGCAGAGCCTAAGGTGTAAATTATCGATAGTCCATATCTCGGAAACTATAAGAGATAATGCAATTTGGCAACCGGCAATGTAATTAGCATGCCGAATATTACTTGGAATGTGAATTGGAACGAAATCGCCAATAGATAAGACCATTTTACAATTTGTGCCCAAGTTAGAAGCAGAGCCTAAGGTGTAAATTATCGATAGTCCATATCTCGGAGACTATAAGAGATAATGCAATTTGGCAACCGGCAATGTAATTAGCATACCGAATATTACTTGGAATGTGAATTGGAACGAAATCGCCAATAGATAAGACCATTTTACAATTTGGGCCCAAGTTAGAAGCAGAGCCTAAGGTGTAAATTATCGATAGTCCATATCTCGGAAACTATAAGAGATAATGCAATTTGGCAACCGACAATGTAATTAGCATGCCGAATATTACTTGGAATGTGAATTGGAACGAAATCGCCAACAGATAAGACCATTTTACAATTTGGGCCCAAGTTAGAAGCAGAGCCTTAGGTGTAAATTATCGATAGTCCATATCTCGGAAACTATAAGAGATAATGCAACTTGGCCACCGGCAATGTAATTAGCATGCCGAATATTACTTGGAATGTGAATTGGAACGAAATCGCCAATAGATAAGGCCATTTTACAATTTGGGCCCAAGTTAGAAGCAGAGTCTAAGGTGTATATTATCGATAGTCCGTATCTCGGAAACTATAAGAGATAATGCAATTTGGCAACCGGCAATGTAATTAGCATGCCGAATATTACTTGGAATGTGAATTGGAACGAGATCGCCAAAAGATAAGACCATTTTACAATTTGGGCCCAAGTTAGAAGCAGAGCCTAAGGTGTAAATTATCGATAGTCCATACCTCGGAAACTATAAGAGATAATGCAACTTGGCCACCGGCAATGTAATTAGCATGCCGAATATTACTTGGAATGTGAATTGGAACGAAATCGCCAATAGATAAGACCATTTTACAATTTGGGCCCAAGTTAGAAGCAGAGTCTAAGGTGTAAATTATCGATAGTCCATATCTCGGAAACTATAAGAGATAATGCAATTTGGCAACCGGCAATGTAATTAGCATGCCGAATATTACTTGGAATGTGAATTGGAACGAAATCGCCAATAGATAAGACCATTTTACAATTTGGGCCCAAGTTAGAAGCAGAGCCTAGGGTGTAAATTATCGATAGTCCATATCTCGGAAACTATAAGAGATAATGCAATTTGGCAACCGGCAATGTAATTAGCATGCCGAATATTACTTGGAATGTGAATTGGAACGAAATCGCCAACAGATAAGACCATTTTACAATTTGGGCCCAAGTTAGAAGCAGAGCCTAAGGTGTAAATTATTGATAGTCCATATCTCGGAAACTATAAGAGATAATGCAATTTGGCAACCGGCAATGTAATTAGCATGCCGAATATTACTTGGAATGTGAATTGGAACGAAATCGCCAATAGATAAGACCATTTTACAATTTGGGCCCAAGTTAGAAGCAGAGTCTAAGGTGTAAATTATCGATAGTCCATATCTCGGAAACTATAAGAGATAATGCAATTTGGCAACCGGCAATGTAATTAGCATGCCGAATATTACTTGGAATGTGAATTGGAACGAAATCGCCAATTGATAAGACCATTTTACAATTTGGGCCCAAGTTAGAAGCAGAGCCTAAGGTGTAAATTATCGATAGTCCATATCTCGGAAACTATAAGAAATAATGCAATTTGGCAACCGGCAATGTAATTAGCATGCCGAATATTACTTGGAATGTGAATTGGTACGAAATCGCCAATAGATAAGACCATTTTACAATTTGGGCCCAAGTTAGAAGCAGAGCCTAAGGAGTAAATTATCGATAGTCCATATCTCGGAAACTATAAGAGATAATGCAACTTGGCCACCGGCAATGTAATTAGCATGCCGAATATTACATGGAATGTGAATTGGAACGAAATCGCCAATAGATAAGGCCATTTTACAATTTGGGCCCAAGTTAGAAGCAGAGTCTAAGGTGTATATTATCGATAGTCCGTATCTCGGAAACTATAAGAGATAATGCAATTTGGTAATCGGCAATGCAATTAGCATGCCGAATATTACTTGGAATTTGAATTGGAACGAAATCGCCAATATATAAGACCATTTTACAATTTTGGCCCCAGTTAGAGGAAGAGCCAAATTGTAAAATTTCGATACTCCATATCTCGGAAACCATAAGAGATAATGCAATTTGGCAATCGGCAATGTAATTAGCATGCCAAATATTACTTGGAGTCTGAATTGGAACCAAATCGCCAATTCATAAGACCATTTTACAATTTGGGCCTAAGTTAGAAGCTGAGCCTAAGGTGTAAATTTTCGATAGTCCATATCTCGGAAACTGTAATAGATAATGCAATTTGGCTATCGGCAATGTAATTAGCATGCCTAATATTACTAGAAATGTGTATTGGAACGAAATCGCCAATATATAAGACCATTTTAGAATTTTGGCCCAAGTTAGAAGCAGAGCCTAAGGTGTAAATATTCGATAGTCCATATCTCGGAAACTGTAATAGATAATGCAATTTGGCTATAGGCAATGTAATTAGCATGCCGAATATTACTTGGAATGCGAATTGGAACGAAATCGCCAATACATAAGACCATTTTACAATTTGGGCCCAAGTTAGGAGCAGAGCTTAAGATGTAAAATTTCGATACTCCATATCTCGGAAACCATAAGAGATAATGCAATTTGGCTATCGGCAATGTAATTAGCATGCCAAATATTACCTGAAATGTGAATTGGAACGAAATGGCCAATACCTAAGGCCATTTTACAATTTTGGCCCCAGTTAAAGGAAGAGCCAAATTGTAAAATTTCGATGCTCCTTATCTCGGAAACCATAAGAGATAATGCAATTTGGCAATCGGTAATATAATTAGCATGCCATGTATTACTTGGAATGTGAATTGGATCAAAATCGCCAATATATAAGACCATTTTAGAATTTTGGCCACAGTTAGAGGAAGAGCCAAATTGTAAAATTTCGATTCTTTATATCTCGGAAACCATAAGAGATAATGCAATTTGGCAACCGGCAATGTAATTAGCATGCCGAATATTACTTGGAATGTGAATTGGAACGAAATCACCAATATATAAGACCATTTTACAATTTGGGCACAAGTTAGAAGCAGAGCCTAAGGTGTAAATATTCGATAGTCCATATCTCGGAAACCATGAGAGATAATGCAATTTGGCTATCGGCAATGTAATTAGCATGCCGAATATTGCTTGGAATGTGAATTGGAACGAAATCGCTAATATATAAGACCATTTTACAATTTGGGCACAAGTTAGAAGCAGAGCCTAAGGTGTAAATATTCGATAGTCCATATCTCGGAAACCATGAGAGATAATGCAATTTGGCATTCGGCAATGTAATTAACATGCCGAATATCACCTGGAGTGTAAATTGTAACGAAATCGCCAATACATAAGACCATTTTACAATTTGGTTCCAAGTTAGGAGCAGAGCCTAAGGTGTAAATATTCGATAGTCCATATCTCGGAAACTATAAGAGATAATGCAATTTGGCAAACGGCAATGTAACTAGCATGCTGAATATTACTTGGAATGTGAATTGGAACGAAATCGCCAATAGATAAGACCATTTTACAATTTGGGCCTAAGTTAGAAGCAGAGCCTAAGGTGTAAATATTCGATAGTCCATATCTCGGAAACTATAAGAGATAATGCAATTTGGCAAACGGCAATGTAACTAGCATGCTGAATATTACTTGGAATGTGAACTGGAACGAAATCGCCAATAGATAAGACCATTTTACAATTTGGGCCCAAGTTAGAAGCAGAGCCTAAGGTGTAAATTATCGATAATCCATATCTCGGAAACTATAAGAGATAATGCAATTTGGCAACCGGCAATGTAATTAGCATGCCGAATATTACTTGGAATGTGAATTGGAACGAAATCGCCAATAGATAAGACCATTTTACAATTTGGGCCCAAGTTAGAAGCAGAGCCTAAGGTGTAAATTATCGATAGTCCATATCTCGGAGACTATAAGAGATAATGCAATTTGGCAACCGGCAATGTAATTAGCATGCCGAATATTACTTGGAATGTGAATTGGAACGAAATCGCCAATAGATAAGACCATTTTACAATTTGGGCCCAAGTTAGAAGCAGAGCCTTAGGTCTAAATTATCGATAGTCCATATCTCGGAAACTATAAGAGATAATGCAACTTGGCAACCGGCAATGTAATTAGCATGCCGAATATTACTTGGAATGTGAATTGGAACGAAATCGCCAATAGATAAGACCATTTTACAATTTGGACCCAAGTGAGAAGCAGAGCCTAAGGTGTAAATTATCGATAGTCCATATCTCGGAAACTATAAGAGATAATGCAATTTGGCAACCGGCAATGTAATTAGCATGCCGAATATTACTTGGAATGTGAATTGGAACGAAATCGCCAATAGATAAGACCATTTTACAATTTGGGCCCAAGTTAGGAGCAGAGCTTAAGATGTAAAATTTCGATACTCCATATCTCGGAAACCATAAGAGATAATGCAATTTGGCTATCGGCAATGTAATTAGCATGCCGAATATTACCTGAAATGTGAATTGGAACGAAATGGCCAATACCTAAGGCCATTTTACAATTTTGGCCCCAGTTAAAGGAAGAGCCAAATTGTAAAATTTCGATGCTCCTTATCTCGGAAACCATAAGAGATAATGCAATTTGGCAATCGGTAATATAATTAGCATGCCATGTATTACTTGGAATGTGAATTGGATCAAAATCGCCAATATATAAGACCATTTTAGAATTTTGGCCACAGTTAGAGGAAGAGCCAAATTGTAAAATTTCGATTCTTTATATCTCGGAAACCATAAGAGATAATGCAATTTGGCAACCGGCAATGTAATTAGCATGCCGAATATTACTTGGAATGTGAATTGGAACGAAATCACCAATATATAAGACCATTTTACAATTTGGGCACAAGTTAGAAGCAGAGCCTAAGGTGTAAATATTCGATAGTCCATATCTCGGAAACCATGAGAGATAATGCAATTTGGCTATCGGCAATGTAATTAGCATGCCGAATATTGCTTGGAATGTGAATTGGAACGAAATCGCTAATATATAAGACCATTTTACAATTTGGGCACAAGTTAGAAGCAGAGCCTAAGGTGTAAATATTCGATAGTCCATATCTCGGAAACCATGAGAGATAATGCAATTTGGCATTCGGCAATGTAATTAACATGCCGAATATCACCTGGAGTGTAAATTGTAACGAAATCGCCAATACATAAGACCATTTTACAATTTGGTTCCAAGTTAGGAGCAGAGCCTAAGGTGTAAATATTCGATAGTCCATATCTCGGAAACTATAAGAGATAATGCAATTTGGCAAACGGCAATGTAACTAGCATGCTGAATATTACTTGGAATGTGAATTGGAACGAAATCGCCAATAGATAAGACCATTTTACAATTTGGGCCTAAGTTAGAAGCAGAGCCTAAGGTGTAAATATTCGATAGTCCATATCTCGGAAACTATAAGAGATAATGCAATTTGGCAAACGGCAATGTAACTAGCATGCTGAATATTACTTGGAATGTGAACTGGAACGAAATCGCCAATAGATAAGACCATTTTACAATTTGGGCCCAAGTTAGAAGCAGAGCCTAAGGTGTAAATTATCGATAATCCATATCTCGGAAACTATAAGAGATAATGCAATTTGGCAACCGGCAATGTAATTAGCATGCCGAATATTACTTGGAATGTGAATTGGAACGAAATCGCCAATAGATAAGACCATTTTACAATTTGGGCCCAAGTTAGAAGCAGAGCCTAAGGTGTAAATTATCGATAGTCCATATCTCGGAGACTATAAGAGATAATGCAATTTGGCAACCGGCAATGTAATTAGCATGCCGAATATTACTTGGAATGTGAATTGGAACGAAATCGCCAATAGATAAGACCATTTTACAATTTGGGCCCAAGTTAGAAGCAGAGCCTTAGGTCTAAATTATCGATAGTCCATATCTCGGAAACTATAAGAGATAATGCAACTTGGCAACCGGCAATGTAATTAGCATGCCGAATATTACTTGGAATGTGAATTGGAACGAAATCGCCAATAGATAAGACCATTTTACAATTTGGACCCAAGTGAGAAGCAGAGCCTAAGGTGTAAATTATCGATAGTCCATATCTCGGAAACTATAAGAGATAATGCAATTTGGCAACCGGCAATGTAATTAGCATGCCGAATATTACTTGGAATGTGAATTGGAACGAAATCGCCAATAGATAAGACCATTTTACAATTTGGGCCCAAGTTAGAAGCAGAGCCTAAGGTGTAAATTATCGATAGTCCATATCTCGGAGACTATAAGAGATAATGCAATTTGGCAACCGGCAATGTAATTAGCATGCCGAATATTACTTGAAATGTGAATTGGAACGAAATCGCCAATAGATAAGACCATTTTACAATTTGGGCCCAAGTTAGAAACAGAGCCTAAGGTGTAAATTATCGATAGTCCATATCTCGGAAACTATAAAAGATAATGCAATTTGGCAACCGGCAATGTAATTAGCATGCCGAATATTACTTGAAATGTGAATTGGAACGAAATCGCCAAAAGATAAGACCATTTTACAATTTGGGCCCAAGTTAGAAGCAGAGCCTAAGGTGTAAATTATCGATAGTCCATACCTCGGAAACTATAAGAGATAATGCAACTTGGCAACCGGCAATGTAATTAGCATGCCGAATATTACTTGGAATGTGAATTGGAACGAAATCGCCAATAGATAAGACCATTTTACAATTTGGACCCAAGTTAGAAGCAGAGCCTAAGGTGTAAATTATCGATAGTCCATATCTCGGAAACTATAAGAGATAATGCAATTTGGCAACCGGCAATGTAATTAGCATGCCGAATATTACTTGGAATGTGAATTGGAACGAAATCGCCAATAGATAAGACCATTTTACAATTTGGGCCCAAGTTAGAAGCAGAGCCTAAGGTGTAAATTATCGATAGTCCATATCTCGGAGACTATAAGAGATAATGCAATTTGGCAATCGGCAATGTAATTAGCATGCCGAATATTACTTGAAATGTGAATTGGAACGAAATCGCCAATAGATAAGACCATTTTACAATTTGGGCCCAAGTTAGAAGCAGAGCCTAAGGTGTAAATTATCGATAGTCCATATCTCGGAAACTATAAGAGATAATGCAATTTGGCAACCGGCAATGTAATTAGCATGCCGAATATTACTTGGAATGTGAATTGGAACGAAATCGCCAATAGATAAGACCATTTTACAATTTGGGCCCAAGTTAGAAGCAGAGCCTAAGGTGTAAATTATCGATAGTCCATATCTCGGAGACTATAAGAGATAATGCAATTTGGCAACCGGCAATGTAATTAGCATGCCGAATATTACTTGAAATGTGAATTGGAACGAAATCGCCAATAGATAAGACCATTTTACAATTTGGGCCCAAGTTAGAAGCAGAGCCTAAGGTGTAAATTATCGATAGTCCATATCTCGGAAACTATAAGAGATAATGCAATTTGGCAACCGGCAATGTAATTAGCATGCCGAATATTACTTGGAATGTGAATTGGAACGAAATCGCCAATAGATAAGACCATTTTACAATTTGGGCCCAAGTTAGAAGCAGAGCCTTAGGTGTAAATTATCGATAGTCCATATCTTGGAAACTATAAGAGATAATGCAACTTGGCCACCGGCAATGTAATTAGCATGCCGAATATTACTTGGAATGTGAATTGGAACGAAATCGCCAATAGATAAGGCCATTTTACAATATGGGCCCAAGTTAGAAGCAGAGTCTAAGGTGTAAATTATCGATAGTCCGTATCTCGGTAACTATAAGAGATCATGCAATTTGGCAACCGGCAATGTAATTAGCATGCCGAATATTACTTGGAATGTGAATTGGAACGAAATCGCCAATAGATAAGACCATTTTACAATTTGGGCCCAAGTTAGAAGCAGAGCCTAAGGTGTAAATTATCGATAGTCCATATCTCGGAAACTATAAGAGATAATGCAATTTGGCAACCGGCAATGTAATTAGCATGCCGAATATTACTTGGAATGTGAATTGGAACGAAATCGCCAATAGATAAGACCATTTTACAATTTGGGCCCAAGTTAGAAGCAGAGCCTAAGGTGTAAATTATCGATAGTCCATATCTCGGAAACTATAAGAGATAATGCAACTTGGCCACCGGCAATGTAATTAGCATGCCGAATATTACTTGGAATGTGAATTGGAACGAAATCGCCAATAGATAAGGCCATTTTACAATTTGGGCCCAAGTTAGAAGCAGAGTCTAAGGTGTATATTATCGATAGTCCGTATCTCGGAAACTATAAGAGATAATGCAATTTGGCAACCGGCAATGTAATTAGCATGCCGAATATTACTTGGAATGTGAATTGGAACGAGATCGCCAAAAGATAAGACCATTTTACAATTTGGGCCCAAGTTAGAAGCAGAGCCTAAGGTGTAAATTATCGATAGTCCATACCTCGGAAACTATAAGAGATAATGCAACTTGGCCACCGGCAATGTAATTAGCATGCCGAATATTACTTGGAATGTGAATTGGAACGAAATCGCCAATAGATTAGGCCATTTTACAATTTGGGCCCAAGTTAGAAGCAGAGTCTAAGGTGTAAATTATCGATAGTCCATATCTCGGAAACTATAAGAGATAATGCAATTTGGCAACCGGCAATGTAATTAGCATGCCGAATATTAATTGGAATGTGAATTGGAACGAAATCGCCAATAGATAAGACCATTTTACAATTTGGGCCCAAGTTAGAAGCAGAGCCTAGGGTGTAAATTATCGATAGTCCATATCTCGGAAACTATAAGAGATAATGCAATTTGGCAACCGGCAATGTAATTAGCATGCCGAATATTACTTGGAATGTGAATTGGAACGAAATCGCCAACAGATAAGACCATTTTACAATTTGGGCCCAAGTTAGAAGCAGAGCCTAAGGTGTAAATTATTGATAGTCCATATCTCGGAAACTATAAGAGATAATGCAATTTGGCAACCGGCAATGTAATTAGCATGCCGAATATTACTTGGAATGTGAATTGGAACGAAATCGCCAATAGATAAGACCATTTTACAATTTGGGCCCAAGTTAGAAGCAGAGCTTAAGGTGTAAATTATCGATAGTCCATATCTCGGAAACTATAAGAAATAATGCAATTTGGCAACCGGCAATGTAATTAGCATGCCGAATATTACTTGGAATGTGAATTGGAACGAAATCGCCAACAGATAAGACCATTTTACAATTTGGGCCCAAGTTAGAAGCAGAGCCTAAGGTGTAAATTATTGATAGTCCATATCTCGGAAACTATAAGAGATAATGCAATTTGGCAACCGGCAATGTAATTAGCATGCCGAATATTACTTGGAATGTGAAATGGAACGAAATCGCCAATAGATAAGACCATTTTACAATTTGGGCCCAAGTTAGAAGCAGAGCCTAAGGAGTAAATTATCGATAGTCCATATCTCGGAAACTATAAGAGATAATGCAATTTGGCAACCGGCAATGTAATTAGCATGCCGAATATTACTTGGAATGTGAATTGGAACGAAATCGCCAATAGATAAGACCATTTTACAATTTGGGCCCAAGTTAGAAGCAGAGCCTAAGGTGTAAATTATCGATAGTCCATATCTCGGAAACTATAAGAGATAATGCAACTTGGCCACCGGCAATGTAATTAGCATGCCGAATATTACTTGGAATGTGAATTGGAACGAAATCGCCAATAGATAAGACCATTTTACAATTTGGGCCCAAGTTAGAAGCAGAGACTAAGGTGTAAATTATCGATAGTCCATATCTCGGAAACTATAAGAGATAATGCAATTTGGCAACCGGCAATGTAATCAGCATGCCGAATATTACTTGGAATGTGAATTGGAACGAAATCGCCAATAGATAAGACCATTTTACAATTTGGGCCCAAGTTAGAAGCAGAGCCTAAGGTGTAAATTATCGATAGTCCATATCTCGGAAACTATAAGAGATAATGCAACTTGGCCACCGGCAATGTAATTAGCATGCCGAATATTACTTGGAATGTGAATTGGAACGAAATCGCCAATAGATAAGACCATTTTACAATTTGGGTCCAAGTTAGAAGCAGAGCCTAAGGTGTAAATAATCGATAGTCCATATCTCGGAAACTATAAGAGATAATGCAATTTGGCAACCGGCAATGTAATTAGCATGCCGAATATTACTTGGATTGTGAATTGGAACGAAATCGCCAATAGATAAGACCATTTTACAATTTGGGCCCAAGTTAGAAGCAGAGCCTAAGGTGTAAATTATCGATAGTCCATATCTCGGAAACTATAAGAGATAATGCAACTTGGCCACCGGCAATGTAATTAGCATGCCGAATATTACTTGGAATGTGAATTGGAACGAAATCGCCAATAGATAAGACCATTTTACAATTTGGGTCCAAGTTAGAAGCAGAGCCTAAGGTGTAAATAATCGATAGTCCATATCTCGGAAACTATAAGAGATAATGCAATTTGGCAACCGGCAATGTAATTAGCATGCGGAATATTACTTGGAATGTGAATTGGAACGAAATCGCCAATAGATAAGATCATTTTACAATTTGGGCCCAAGTTAGAAGCAGAGCCTAAGGTGTAAATTATCGATAGTCCATATCTCGGAAACTATAAGAGATAATGCAATTTGGCAACCAGCAATGTAATTAGCATGCCGAATATTACTTCGAATGTGAATTGGAACGAAATCGCCAATAGATAAGACCATTTTACAATTTGGGCCCAAGTTAGAAGCAGAGCCTAAGGTGTAAATTATCGATAATCCATATCTCGGAAACTATAAGAGATAATGCAATTTGGCAACCAGCAATGTAATTAGCATGCCGAATATTACTTGGAATGTGAATTGGAACGAAATCGCCAATAGATAAGACCATTTTACAATTTGGGCACAATTTAGAAGCAGAGCCTAAGGTGTAAATTATCGATAGTCCATATCTCGGAAACTATAAGAGATAATACAATTTGGCAACCGGCAATGTAATTAGCATGACGAATATTACTTGGAATGTGAATTGGAACGAAATCGCCAATAGATAAGACCATTTTACAATTTGGGCCCAAGTTAGAAGAAGAGCCTAAGGTGTAAATTATCGATAGTCCATATCTCGGAAACTATAAGAGATAATGCAATTTGGCAACCGGCAATGTAATTAGCATGCCGAATATTACTTGGAATGTGAATTGGAACGAAATCGCCAATAGATAAGACCATTTTACAATTTGGGCCCAAGTTAGAAGCAGAGCCTAAGATGTAAATTATCGATAGTCCATATCTCGGAAACTATAAGAGATAATGCAATTTGGCAACCGGCAATGTAATTAGCATGCCGAATATTACTTGGAATGTGAATTGGAACGAAATCGCCAATAGATAAGACCATTTTACAATTTGGGCCCAAGTTAGAAGCAGAGCCTAAGGTGTAAATTATCGATAGTCCATATCTCGGAAACTATAAGTGATCATGCAATTTGGCAACCGGCAATGTAATTAGCATGCCGAATATTACTTGGAATGTGAATTAGAACGAAATCGCCAAAAGATAAGACCATTTTACAATTTGGGCCCAAGTTAGAAGCAGAGCCTAAGGTGTAAATTATCGATAGTCCATACCTCGGAAACTATAAGAGATAATGCAACTTGGCCACCGGAAATGTAATTAGCATGCCGAATATTACTTGGAATGTGAATTGGAACGAAATCGCCAATAGATAAGACCATTTTACAATTTGGGCCCAAGTTAGAAGCAGAGCCTAAGGTGTAAATTATCGATAGTCCATATGTCGGAAACTATAAGAGATAATGCAATTTGGCAACCGGCAATGTAATTAGCATGCCGAATATTACTTGGAATGCGAATTGGAACGAAATCGCCAATTCATAAGACCATTTTACAATTTGGGCCTAAGTTAGAAGCACAGCATAAGGTGTAAATTTTCGATAGTCCATATCTCGGAAACTATAAGAGATAATGCAATTTGGCAACCGGCAATGTAATTAGCATGCCAAATATTACTTGGAGTCTGAATTGGAACGAAATCGCCAATTCATAAGACCATTTTACAATTTGGGCCTAAGTTAGGAGCAGAGCCTAAGGTGTAAATTTTCGATAGTCCATATCTCGGAAACTATAAGAGATAATGCAATTTGGCAACCGGCAATGTAATTAGCATGCCGAATATTACCTTGAATGCGAATTGGAACGAAATCGCCAATACATAAGACCATTTTACAATTTGGGCCCAAGTTAGGAGCAGAGCCAAATTGTAAAATTTCGACGCTCCCTATCTCGGAAACCATAAGTGATAATGCAATTTGGCAATCGGCAATGTAATTGGCATGCCGAATTTTACTTGGAATGTGAATTGGAACGAAATCGCCAATATATAAGACCATTTTAGAATTTATGCCCAAGTTAGGAGCAGAGCCTAAGGTGTAAATTTTCGATAGTCCATATCTCGGAAACTGTAATAGATAATGCAATTTGGCAATCGGCAATGTAATTAGCATGCCGAATACTACTTGGAATGCGAATTGGAACGAAATCGCCAATACATAAGACCATTTTACAATTTGGGCCCAAGTTAGGAGCAGAGCTTAAGATGTAAAATTTCGATAGTCCATATCTCGGAAACTGTAATAGATAATGCAATTTGGCAATCGGCAATGTAATTAGCATGCCGAATATTACTTGGAGTGCGAATTGGAACGAAATCGCCTATTCATAAGGCTATTTTACAATTTGGGCCTAAGATAGAAGCAGAGCCTAAGGTGTAAATTTTCGATAGTCCATATCTCGGAAACTATTACAGATAATGCAATTTGGCAACCGGCAATGTAAATAGCATGCCAAATATTACTTGGAGTCTGAATTGGATCGAAATCCCCAATTCAAAAGACCATTTTACAATTTGGGCCCAAGTTAGGAGCAGAGTCTAAGGTGTAAATTTTCGATAGTCCATATCTCGGAAACTATAAGAGATCATGCAAATTGGGAATCGGCAATGTAATTAGCATGTCGAATATTACTTGGAGTGCGAACTGGAACGAAATCGCCAATTCATAAGACTATTTTACAATTTGGGCCTAAGTTAGAAGCAGAACCTAAGGTGTGAATTTTCGATAGTCCATATCTCGGAATCTATAAGAGATAATGCAATTTGGCTCCCGGCAATGTAATTAGCATGCCGAATATTACTTGAAATGTAAATTGGAACGAAATCGCCAATACATAAGGCCATTTTACAATGTTGGCCCCAGTTAGAGGAAGAGCCAAATTGTAAAATTTCGATACTCCATATCTCGGAAACCATGAGAGATAATGCAATTTGGCATTCGGCAATGTAATTAACATGCCGAATATCACCTGGAGTGTAAATTGTAACGAAATCGTCAATTCATTAGACCATTTTATAATTTGGGCCCAAGTTAGAAGCAGAGCCTAAGGTGTAAATTTTCGATAGTCCATATCTCGGAATCTACAAGAGATAATGCAATTTGGCTACCGGCAATGTAATTAGCATGCCCAATATTACTTGGTATGTGAATTGGAACGAAATCGCCAACATATAAGGCCATTTTACAATTTGGCCCCAGTTAGAGGAAAAGCCAATTTGTAAAATTTCGATACTCCATATCTCCGAAACCATAACAGATAATGCAATTTGGCAATCGGCAATGTAATTAGCATGCCGAATATTACATGGAATGTGAATTGGAACGAAATCGCCAATACATAAGACCATTTTACAATTTGGGCCTAAGTTAGAAGCAGAGCCTAAGGTGCAAATTTTCGATAGTCCATATCTCGGAAACTATAAGAGATAATGCAATTTGGCAACCGGCAATGTAATTAGCATGCCGAATATTACTTGGAATGTGAATTGGAACGAAATCGCCAATATATAAGACCATTTTAGAATATTGGCCACAGTTAGAGGAAGAGCCAAATTGTAAAATTTCGATTCTTTATATCTCGGAATCCATAAGAGATAATGCAATTTGGCTATCGGCGATGTAATTAGCATGCCGAATATTTTTGGAATGTGAATTGGAACGAAATCGCCAATACATAAGACCATTTTACAATTTATGCCCAAGTTAGGAGCAGAGCCTAAGGTGTAAATTTTCGATAGTCCATATCTCGGAAACTGTAATAGATAATGCAATTTGGCTATCGGCGATGTAACTAGCATGCCGAATATTTTTGGAATGTGAATTGGAACGAAATCGCCAATACATAAGACCATTTTACAATTTATGCCCAAGTTAGGAGCAGGGCCTAAGGTGTAAAATTTCGATACTCCATATCTCGGAAACCATAAGAGATAATGCAATTTGGCTATCGGCAATGTAATTAGCATGCCGAATATTACTAGAAATGTGAATTGGAACGAAATCGCCAATATATAAGACCATTTTACAATTTTGGCCCAAGTTAGAAGCAGAGCCTAAGGTGTAAATATTCGATAGTCCATATCTCGGAAACTGTAATAGATAATGCAATTTGGCTATCGGCAATGTAATTAGCATGACGAATATTACTTGGAATGCGAATTGGAACGAAATCGCCATTTCTTAAGACCATTTTACAATTTGGGCCTAAGTTAGAAGCAGAACCTAAGGTGTAAATATTCGATAGTCCATATCTCGGAAACTATAAGAGATAATGCACTTTGGCAATCGGCAATGTAATTAGCATGCCGAATATTACTTGGAATGTGAATTGGAACGAAATCGCTAATATATAAGACCATTTTACAATTTTGGCCCAAGTTAGAAGCAGAGCCTAAGGTGTAAATATTCGATAGTCCATATCTCGGAAACTATAAGAGATAATGCACTTTGGCAATCGGCAATGTAATTAGCATGCCGAATATTACTTGGAATGTGAATTGGAACGAAATCGCTAATATATAAGACCATTTTACAATTTTGGCCCCAGTTAGAGGAAGAGCCAAATTGTAAAATTTCGATACTCCATATCACGGAAACCATGAGAGATAATGCAATTTGGCATTCGGCAATGTAATTAACATGCCGAATACCACCTGGAGTCTGAATTGGAACGAAATCGCCAATACAAAAGACCATTTTACAATTTGGGCCTAAGTTAGAAGCAGAACCTAAGGTATAAATGTTCGATAGTCCATATCTCGGAAACTATAAGAGATAATGCACTTTGGCAATCGGCAATGTAATTAGCATGCCGAATATTACTTGGAATGTGAATTGGAAAGAAATCGCTAATATATAAGACCATTTTACAATTTTGGCACCAGTTAGAGGAAGAGCCAAATTGTAAAATTTCGATACTCCATATCACGGAAACCATGAGAGATAATGCAATTTGGCATTCGGCAATGTAATTAACATGCCGAATATCACCTGGAGTGTAAATTGTAACGAAATCGCCAACACATAAGACCATTTTACAATTTGGGTCCAAGTTAGGAGCAGAGCCTAAGGTGTAAATATTCGATAGTCCACATCTCGGAAACTATAAGAGATAATGTAATTTGACAACCGGCAATGTAATTAGCATGCCAAATACTACTTGGAGTCTAAATTGGAACGAAATCGCCAATACATAAGACCATTTTACAATTTGGGCCTAAGTTAGAAGCAGAGCCTAAGGTGTAAAATTTCGATACTCCATATCTCGGAAACCATAAGAGATAATGCAATTTGGCAATCGGTAATGTAATTAGCATGCCATGTATTACTTGGAATGTGAATAGGAACAAAATCGCCAATATATAAGACCATTTTAGAATTTTGGCCACAGTTAGAGGAAGAGCCAAATTGTAAAATTTCGATTCTTTATATCTCGGAAACCATAAGAGATAATGCAATTTGGCAACCGGCAATGTAATTAGCATGCCGAATATTACTTGGAATGTGAATTGGAACGAAATCGCCAATACATAAGACCATTTTACAATGTTGGCCCCAGTTAGAGGAAGAGCCAAATTGTAAAATTTCGATACTCCATATCTCGGAAACCATGAGAGATAATTCAATTTGGCATTCGGCAATGTAATTAACATGCCGAATATCACCTGGAGTGTAAATTGTAACGAAATCGTCAATTCATTAGACCATTTTATAATTTGGGCCCAAGTTAGAAGCAGAGCCTAAGGTGTAAATTTTCGATAGTCCATATCTCGGAATCTACAAGAGATAATGCAATTTGGCTACCGGCAATGTAATTAGCATGCCCAATATTACTTGGTATGTGAATTGGAACGAAATCGCCAACATATAAGGCCATTTTACAATTTGGCCCCAGTTAGAGGAAAAGCCAATTTGTAAAATTTCGATACTCCATATCTCCGAAACCAT
This sequence comes from Rhynchophorus ferrugineus, assembly GCF_030347505.1. NCBI lineage: Eukaryota > Metazoa > Arthropoda > Insecta > Coleoptera > Curculionidae > Rhynchophorus > Rhynchophorus ferrugineus. The sequence continues at coordinate 19,508,351 of NW_027472590.1, forward strand.
AACAGATAATGCAATTTGGCAATCGGCAATGTAATTAGCATGCCGAATATTACTTGAAATTTAAATTGGAACGAAATCGCCAATACATAAGACCATTTTACAATGTTGGCCCCAGTTAGAGGAAGAGCCAAATTGTAAAATTTCGATACTCCATATCTCGGAAACCATGAGAGATAATGCAATTTGGCATTCGGCAATGTAATTAACATGCCGAATATCACCTGGAGTGTAAATTGTAACGAAATCGTCAATTCATTAGACCATTTTATAATTTGGGCCCAAGTTAGAAGCAGAGCCTAAGGTGTAAATTTTCGATAGTCCATATCTCGGAATCTACAAGAGATAATGCAATTTGGCTACCGGCAATGTAATTAGCATGCCCAATATTACTTGGTATGTGAATTGGAACGAAATCGCCAACATATAAGGCCATTTTACAATTTGGCCCCAGTTAGAGGAAAAGCCAATTTGTAAAATTTCGAAACTCCATATCTCCGAAACCATAACAGATAATGCAATTTGGCAATCGGCAATGTAATTAGCATGCCGAATATTACATGGAATGTGAATTGGAACGAAATGGCCAATGCATAAGACCATTTTACAATTTGGGCCTAAGTTAGAAGCAGAGCCTAAGGTGCAAATTTTCGATAGTCCATATCTCGGAAACTATAAGAGATAATGCAATTTGGCAACCGTCAATGTAATTAGCATGCCGAATATTACTTGGAATGTGAATTGGAACGAAATCGCCAATATATAAGACCATTTTAGAATATTGGCCACAGTTAGAGGAAGAGCCAAATTGTAAAATTTCGATTCTTTATATCTCGGAATCCATAAGAGATAATGCAATTTGGCTATCGGCGATGTAATTAGCATGCCGAATATTTTTGGAATGTGAATTGGAACGAAATCGCCAATACATAAGACCATTTTACAATTTATGCCCAAGTTAGGAGCAGAGCCTAAGGTGTAAATTTTCGATAGTCCATATCTCGGAAACTGTAATAGATAATGCAATTTGGCTATCGGCGATGTAACTAGCATGCCGAATATTTTTGGAATGTGAATTGGAACGAAATCGCCAATACATAAGACCATTTTACAATTTGGGCCTAAGTTAGAAGCAGAGCCTAAGGTGTAAATATTCGATAGTCCATATCTCGGAAACTATAAGAGATAATGCAATTTGGCAAACGGCAATGTAACTAGCATGCTGAATATTACTTGGAATGTGAATTGGAACGAAATCGCCAATACATAAGACCATTTTACAATTTGGGCCTAAGTTAGAAGCAGAGCCTAAGGTGTAAAATTTCGATACTCCATATCTCGGAAACCATAAGAGATAATGCAATTTGGCTATCGGCAATGTAATTAGCATGCCGAATATTACTAGAAATGTGAATTGGAACGAAATCGCCAATATATAAGACCATTTTACAATTTTGGCCCAAGTTAGAATCAGAGCCTAAGGTGTAAATATTCGATAGTCCATATCTCGGAAACTGTAATAGATAATGCAATTTGGCTATCGGCAATGTAATTAGCATGATGAATATTACTTGGAATGCGAATTGGAACGAAATCGCCAATTCTTAAGACCATTTTACAATTTGGGCCTAAGTTAGAAGCAGAACCTAAGGTGTAAATTTTCGATAGTCCATATCTCGGAAACTATAAGAGATAATGCACTTTGGCAATCGGCAATGTAATTAGCATGCCGAATATTACTTGGAATGTGAATTGGAACGAAATCGCTAATATATAAGACCATTTTACAATTTTGGCCCCAGTTAGAGGAAGAGCCAAATTGTAAAATTTCGATACTCCATATCACGGAAACCATGAGAGATAATGCAATTTGGCATTCGGCAATGTAATTAACATGCCGAATACCACCTGGAGTCTGAATTGGAACGAAATCGCCAATACAAAAGACCATTTTACAATTTGGGCCTAAGTTAGAAGCAGAACCTAAGGTATAAATGTTCGATAGTCCATATCTCGGAAACTATAAGAGATAATGCACTTTGGCAATCGGCAATGTAATTAGCATGCCGAATATTACTTGGAATGTGAATTGGAAAGAAATCGCTAATATATAAGACCATTTTACAATTTTGGCACCAGTTAGAGGAAGAGCCAAATTGTAAAATTTCGATACTCCATATCACGGAAACCATGAGAGATAATGCAATTTGGCATTCGGCAATGTAATTAACATGCCGAATATCACCTGGAGTGTAAATTGTAACGAAATCGCCAATACATAAGACCATTTTACAATTTGGGCCCAAGTTAGGAGCAGAGCCTAAGGTGTAAATATTCGATAGTCCACATCTCGGAAACTATAAGAGATAATGTAATTTGACAACCGGCAATGTAATTAGCATGCCAAATACTACTTGGAGTCTAAATTGGAACGAAATCGCCAATACATAAGACCATTTTACAATTTGGGCCTAAGTTAGAAGCAGAGCCTAAGGTGTAAATATTCGATAGTCCATATCTCGGAAACTATAAGAGATAATGCAATTTGGCAAACGGCAATGTAACTAGCATGCTGAATATTACTTGGAATGTGAATTGGAACGAAATCGCCAATGCATAAGACCATTTTACATTTTTGGCCCCAGTTGGAGGAAGAGCCATATTGCAAAATTTCGATGCTCTATATCTCGGAAACCATAAGAGATAATGCAATTTGGTAATCGGCAATGTAACTAGCATGCTGAATATTACTTGGAATGTGAATTGGAACGAAATCGCCAATGCATAAGACCATTTTACATTTTTGGCCCCAGTTAGAGGAAGAACCAAATTGTAAAATTTCGATACTCCATATCTCGGAAACCATAAGAGATAATGCAATTTGGTAATCGGCAATGTAATTAGCATGCCGAATATTACTTGGAATTTGAATTGGAACGAAATCGCCAATATATAAGACCATTTTACAATTTTGGCCCCAGTTAGAGGAAGAGCCAAATTGTAAAATTTCGATACTCCATATCTCGGAAACCATAAGAGATAATGCAATTTGGCAATCGGCAATGCAATTAGCATGCCAAATATTACTTGGAGTCTGAATTGGAACGAAATCGCCAATTCATAAGACCATTTTACAATTTGGGCCTAAGTTAGAAGCTGAGCCTAAGGTGTAAATTTTCGATAGTCCATATCTCGGAAACTGTAATAGATAATGCAATTTGGCTATCGGCAATGTAATTAGCATGCCGAATATTACTAGAAATGTGAATTGGAACGAAATCGCCAATATATAAGACCATTTTAGAATTTTGGCCCAAGTTAGAAACAGAGCCTAAGGTGTAAATATTCGACAGTCCATATCTCGGAAACTGTAATAGATAATGCAATTTGGCTATAGGCAATGTAATTAGCATGCCGAATATTACTTGGAATGCGAATTGGAACGAAATCGCCAATACAAAAGACCATTTTACAATTTGGGCCCAAGTTAGGAGCACAGCTTAAGATGTAAAATTTCGATACTCCATATCTCGGAAACCATAAGAGATAATGCAATTTGGCTACCGGCAATGTAATTAGCATGCCGAATATTACTTGAAATGTGAATTGGAACGAAATCGCCAATACCTAAGACCATTTTACAATTTTGGCCCCAGTTAAAGGAAGAGCCAAATTGTAAAATTTCGATGCTAAATATCTCGGAAACCATAAGAAATAATGCAATTTGGCAATCGGTAATGTAATTAGCATGCCATGTATTACTTGGAATGTGAATAGGAACAAAATCGCCAATATATAAGACCATTTTAGAATTTTGGCCACAGTTAGAGGAAGAGCCAAATTGTAAAATTTCGATTCTTTATATCTCGGAAACCATAAGAGATAATGCAATTTGGCAACCGGCAATGTAATTAGCATGCCGAATATTACTTGGAATGTGAATTGGAACGAAATCACCAATATATAAGACCATTTTACAATATTGGCCCCAGTTAGAGGAAGAGCCAAATTGTAAAATTTCGATACTCCATATCTTGGAAACCATAAGAGTTAATTTAATTTGGCAACCGGCAATGTAATTAGCATGCCGAATATTACTTGGAATGTGAATTGGAACGAAATCACCAATATATAAGACCATTTTACAATATTGGCCCCAGTTAGAGGAAGAGCCAAATTGTAAAATTTCGATACTCCATATCTCGGAAACCATAAGAGATAATAAAATTTGGCTATCGGCAATGTAATTAGCATGCCGAATATTACCTGGAGTGCGAATTGGAACGAAATCGCCAGTTCATAAGACTATTTTACAATTTGGGCCTAAGATAGAAGCAGAGCCTAAGGTGTAAATTTTCGATAGTCCATATCTCGGAAACTATAAGAGATAATGCAAACTGGGAATCGGCAATGTAATTAGCATGCCGAATATTACTTGGAGTGCGAATTGGAACGAAATCGCCCATTCATAAGACCATTTTACAATTTGGGCCTAAGATAGAAGCAGAGCCTAAGGTGTAAATTTTCGATAGTTCATATCTCGGAAACTATAAGAGATAATGCAATTTGGCAACCGGCAACGTAATTAGCATGCCTAATATTACTTGGAGTCTGAATTGGAACGAAATCGCCAATACATAAGACCATTTTACAATTTGGGCCTAAGTTAGAAGCAGAGCCTAAGGTGTAAATTTTCGATAGTCCATATCTCGGAAACTATAAGAGATAATGCAATTTGGCAACCGGCAATGTAATTAGCATGCCAAATATTACTTGGAGTCTGAATTGGAACGAAATCGCCAATTCATTAGACCATTTTACAATTTGAGCCTAAGTTAGAAGCAGAGCCTAAGGTGTAAATTTTCGATAGTCCATATCTCGGAAACTATAAGAGATAATGCAATTTGGCAACCGGCAATGTAATTAGCATGCCAAATATTACTTGGAGTCTGAATTGGCACTAAATCGCCAATTCATAAGACCATTTTACAATTTGGGCCTAAGTTAGAAGCTGAGCCTAAGGTGTAAATTTTCGATAGTCCATATCTCGGAAACTATAAGAGATAATGCAATTTGGAAACCGGCAATGTTATTAGCATGCCGAATATTACTTGGAATGTGAATTGGAACGAAATCGCCAATACATAAGACCATTTTACAATTTTGGCCCCAGTTAGAGGAAGAACCAAATTGTAATATTTCGACACTCCATATCTCGCAAACCATAAGAGATAATGCAATTTGGCAATCGGCAATGTAATTAGCATGCCGAATATTGCTTGGAATGTGAATTGGAACGAAATCGCTAATATATAAGACCATTTTACAATTTGGGCACAAGTTAGAAGCAGAGCCTAAAGTGTAAATATTCGATAGTCCATATCTCGGAAACTATAAGAGATAATGCAATTTGGCAACCGGCAATGTAATTAGCATGTCGAATATTACTTTGAATGCGAATTGGAACGAAATCGCAAATATATAAGACCATTTTACGATTTGGGCCCAAGTTAGGAGCAGAGCCTAAGATGTAAAATTTCGATACTCCATATCTCGGAAACCATAAGAGATAATGCAATTTGGCAACCGGCAATGTAATTAGCATGCCGAATATTGCTTGGAATGTGAATTGGAACGAAATCGCCAATACACAAGACCATTTTACAATTTTGGCCCCAGTTAGAGGAAGAACCAAATTGTAAAATTTCGACACTCCATATCTCGCAAACCATAAGAGATAATGCAATTTGGCAATCGGCAATGTAATTAGCATGCCGAATATTGCTTGGAATGTGAATTGGAACGAAATCGCTAATATATAAGACCATTTTACAATTTGGGCACAAGTTAGAAGCAGAGCCTAAAGTGTAAATATTCGATAGTCCATATCTCGGAAACTATAAGAGATAATGCAATTTGGCAACCGGCAATGTAATTAGCATGTCGAATATTACTTTGAATGCGAATTGGAACGAAATCGCAAATATATAAGACCATTTTACAATTTGGGCCCAAGTTAGGAGCAGAGCCTAAGATGTAAAATTTCGATACTCCATATCTCGGAAACTATAAGAGATAATGCAATTTGGCAACCGGCAATGTAATTAGCATGTCGAATATTACTTTGAATGCGAATTGGAACGAAATCGCAAATATATAAGACCATTTTACAATTTGGGCACAAGTTAGAAGCAGAGCCTAAGGTGTAAATATTCGATAGTCCATATCTCGGAAACCATGAGAGATAATGCAATTTGGCATTCGGCAATGTAATTACCATGCCGAATATCACCTGAAGTGTAAATTGTAACGAAATCGCCAATACATAAGACCATTTTACAATTTGGGCCCAAGTTAGGAGCAGAGCCTAAGGTGTAAATATTCGATAGTCCACATCTCGGAAACTATAAGAGATAATGTAATTTGACAACCGGCAATGTAATTAGCATGCCAAATACTACTTGGAGTCTAAATTGGAACGAAATCGCCAATACATAAGACCATTTTACAATTTGGGCCTAAGTTAGAAGCAGAGCCTAAGGTGTAAATATTCGATAGTCCATATCTCGGAAACTATAAGAGATAATGCAATTTGGCAAACGGCAATGTAACTAGCATGCTGAATATTACTTGGAATGTGAATTGGAACGAAATCGCCAATGCATAAGACCATTTTACATTTTTGGCCCCAGTTAGAGGAAGAACCAAATTGTAAAATTTCGATACACCATATCTCGGAAACCATAAGAGATAATGCAATTTGGTAATCGGCAATGTAACTAGCATGCTCAATATTACTTGGAATGTGAATTGGAACGAAATCGCCAATGCATAAGACCATTTTACATTTTTGGCCCCAGTTAGAGGAAGAACCAAATTGTAAAATTTCGATACACCATATCTCGGAAACCATAAGAGATAATGCAATTTGGTAATCGACAATGTAATTAGCATGCCGAATATTGCTTGGAATGTGAATTGGAACGAAATCGCTAATATATAAGACCATTTTACAATTTGGGCACAAGTTAGAAGCAGAGCCTAAGATGTAAAATTTCGATACTCCATATCTCGGAAACCATAAGAGATAATGCAATTTGGTAATCGGCAATGTAATTAGCATGCCGAATATTGCTTGGAATGTGAATTGGAACGAAATCGCTAATATATAAGACCATTTTACAATTTGGGCACAAGTTAGAAGCAGAGCCTAAGATGTAAAATTTCGATACTCCATATCTCGGAAACCATAAGAGATAATGCAATTTGGCAATAGGCAATGTAATTAGCATGCCGAATATTGCTTGGAATGTGAATTGGAACGAAATCGCTAATATATAAGACCATTTTACAATTTGGGCACAAGTTAGGAGCAGAGCCTAAGATGTAAAATTTCGATACTCCATATCTCGGAAACCATAAGAGATAATGCAATTTGGCAATCGGCAATGTAATTAGCATGCCGAATATTGCTTGGAATGTGAATTGGAACGAAATCGCTAATATATAAGACCATTTTACAATTTGGGCACAAGTTAGGAGCAGAGCCTAAGATGTAAAATTTCGATACTCCATATCTCGGAAACCATAAGAGATAATGCAATTTGGCAATCGGCAATGTAATTAGCATGCCGAATATTGCTTGGAATGTGAATTGGAACGAAATCGCTAATATATAAGACCATTTTACAATTTTGGCCCCAGTTAGAGGAAGAGCCAAATTGTAAAATTTCGATACACCATATCTCGGAAACCATAAGAGATAATGCAATTTGGCAATCGGCAATGTAATTAGCATGCCGAATATTGCTTGGAATGTGAATTGGAACGAAATCGCTAATATATAAGACCATTTTACAATTTGGGCACAAGTTAGGAGCAGAGCCTAAGATGTAAAATTTCGATACTCCATATCTCGGAAACCATAAGAGATAATGCAATTTGGCAATCGGCAATGTAATTAGCATGCCGAATATTGCTTGGAATGTGAATTGGAACGAAATCGCTAATATATAAGACCATTTTACAATTTGGGCACAAGTTAGAAGCAGAGCCTAAAGTGTAAATATTCGATAGTCCATATCTCGGAAACTATAAGAGATAATGCAATTTGGAAACCGGCAATGTTATTAGCATGCCGAATATTACTTGGAATTTGAATTGGAACGAAATCGCCAATATATAAGACCATTTTACAATTTTGGCCCCAGTTAGAGGAAGAGCCAAATTGTAAAATTTCGATACACCATATCTCGGAAACCATAAGAGATAATGCAATTTGGCAATCGGCAATGTAATTAGCATGCCGAATATTGCTTGGAATGTGAATTGGAACGAAATCGCTAATATATAAGACCATTTTACAATTTGGGCACAAGTTAGAAGCAGAGCCTAAGATGTAAAATTTCGATACTCCATATCTCGGAAACCATAAGAGATAATGCAATTTGGCAATCGGCAATGTAATTAGCATGCCGAATATTGCTTGGAATGTGAATTGGAACGAAATCGCTAATATATAAGACCATTTTACAATTTGGGCACAAGTTAGGAGCAGAGCCTAAGATGTAAAATTTCGATACTCCATATCTCGGAAACCATAAGAGATAATGCAATTTGGCAATCGGCAATGTAATTAGCATGCCGAATATTGCTTGGAATGTGAATTGGAACGAAATCGCTAATATATAAGACCATTTTACAATTTGGGCACAAGTTAGAAGCAGAGCCTAAAGTGTAAATATTCGATAGTCCATATCTCGGAAACTATAAGAGATAATGCAATTTGGAAACCGGCAATGTTATTAGCATGCCGAATATTACTTGGAATGTGAATTGGAACGAAATCGCCAATACATAAGACCATTTTACAATTTTGGCCCCAGTTAGAGGAAGAACCAAATTGTAAAATTTCGACACTCCATATCTCGCAAACCATAAGAGATAATGCAATTTGGCAATCGGCAATGTAATTAGCATGCCGAATATTGCTTGGAATGTGAATTGGAACGAAATCGCTAATATATAAGACCATTTTACAATTTGGGCACAAGTTAGAAGCAGAGCCTAAAGTGTAAATATTCGATAGTCCATATCTCGGAAACTATAAGAGATAATGCAATTTGGCAATCGGCAATGTAATTAGCATGCCGAATATTGCTTGGAATGTGAATTGGAACGAAATCGCTAATATATAAGACCATTTTACAATTTGGGCACAAGTTAGGAGCAGAGCCTAAGATGTAAAATTTCGATACTCCATATCTCGGAAACCATAAGAGATAATGCAATTTGGCAATCGGCAATGTAATTAGCATGCCGAATATTGCTTGGAATTTGAATTGGAACGAAATCGCTAATATATAAGACCATTTTACAATTTGATCACAAGTTAGAAGCAGAGCCTAAAGTGTAAATATTCGATAGTCCATATCTCGGAAACTATAAGAGATAATGCAATTTGGAAACCGGCAATGTTATTAGCATGCCGAATATTACTTGGAATGTGAATTGGAACGAAATCGCCAATACATAAGACCATTTTACAATTTTGGCCCCAGTTAGAGGAAGAACCAAATTGTAAAATTTCGACACTCCATATCTCGCAAACCATAAGAGATAATGCAATTTGGCAATCGGCAATGTAATTAGCATGCCGAATATTGCTTGGAATGTGAATTGGAACGAAATCGCTAATATATAAGACCATTTTACAATTTGGGCACAAGTTAGAAGCAGAGCCTAAAGTGTAAATATTCGATAGTCCATATCTCGGAAACTATAAGAGATAATGCAATTTGGCAACCGGCAATGTAATTAGCATGTCGAATATTACTTTGAATGCGAATTGGAACGAAATCGCAAATATATAAGACCATTTTACAATTTGGGCCCAAGTTAGGAGCAGAGCCTAAGATGTAAAATTTCGATACTCCATATCTCGGAAATCATAAGAGATAATGCAATTTGGCAACCGGCAATGTAATTAGCATGTCGAATATTACTTTGAATGCGAATTGGAACGAAATCGCAAATATATAAGACCATTTTACAATTTGGGCACAAGTTAGAAGCAGAGCCTAAGGTGTAAATATTCGATAGTCCATATCTCGGAAACCATGAGAGATAATGCAATTTGGCATTCGGCAATGTAATTAACATGCCGAATATCACCTGGAGTGTAAATTGTAACGAAATCGCCAATACATAAGACCATTTTACAATTTGGGCCCAAGTTAGGAGCAGAGCCTAAGGTGTAAATATTCGATAGTCCACATCTCGGAAACTATAAGAGATAATGTAATTTGACAACCGGCAATGTAATTAGCATGCCAAATACTACTTGGAGTCTAAATTGGAACGAAATCGCCAATACATAAGACCATTTTACAATTTGGGCCTAAGTTAGAAACAGAGCCTAAGGTGTAAATATTCGATAGTCCATATCTCGGAAACTATAAGAGATAATGCAATTTGGCAAACGGCAATGTAGCTAGCATGCTGAATATTACTTGGAATGTGAATTGGAACGAAATCGCCAATGCATAAGACCATTTTACATTTTTGGCCCCAGTTAGAGGAAGAACCAAATTGTAAAATTTCGATACACCATATCTCGGAAACCATAAGAGATAATGCAATTTGGTAATCGGCAATGTAACTAGCATGCTGAATATTACTTGGAATGTGAATTGGAACGAAATCGCCAATGCATAAGACCATTTTACATTTTTGGCCCCAGTTAGAGGAAGAACCAAATTGTAAAATTTCGATACACCATATCTCGGAAACCATAAGAGATAATGCAATTTGGTAATCGGCAATGTAATTAGCATGCCGAATATTACTTGGAATTTGAATTGGAACGAAATCGCCAATATATAAGACCATTTTACAATTTTGGCCCCAGTTAGAGGAAGAGCCAAATTGTAAAATTTCGATACACCATATCTCGGAAACCATAAGAGATAATGCAATTTGGCAATCGGCAATGTAATTAGCATGCCAAATATTACTTGGAGTCTGAATTGGAACCAAATCGCCAATTCATAAGACCATTTTACAATTTGGGCCTAAGTTAGAAGCTGAGCCTAAGGTGTAAATTTTCGATAGTCCATATCTCGGAAACTGTAATGGATAATGCAATTTGGCTATCGGCAATGTAATTAGCATGCCTAATATTACTAGAAATGTGTATTGGAACGAAATCGCCAATATATAAGACCATTTTACAATTTGGGCCCAAGTTAGGAGCAGAGCTTAAGATGTAAAATTTCGATACTCCATATCTCGGAAACCATAAGAGATAAAGCAATTTGGCAACCGGCAATGTAATTAGCATGCCGAATATTACTTGGAATGTGAATTGGAACGAAATCGCCAAAACCTAAGACCATTTTACAATTTTGGCCCCAGTTAACGGAAGAGCCAAATTGTAAAATTTCGATGCTCCATATCTCGGAAACCATAAGAGATAATACAATTTGGCAATCGGTAATGTAATTAGCATGCCATGTATTACTTGGAATGCGAATTGGAACAAAATCGCCAATATATAAGACCATTTTAGAATTTTGGCCACAGTTAGAGGAAGAGCCAAATTGTAAAATTTCGATTCTTTATATCTCGGAAACCTTAAGAGATAATGCAATTTGGCAACCGGCAATGTAATTAGCATGCCGAATATTACTTGGAATGTGAATTGGAACGAAATCACCAATATATAAGACCATTTTACAATATTGGCCCCAGTTAGAGGAAGAGCCAAATTGTAAAATTTCGATACTCCATATCTTGGAAACCATAAGAGTTAATGCAATTTGGCAACCGGCAATGTAATTAGCATGCCGAATATTACTTGGAATGTGAATTGGAACGAAATCGCCAATATATAAGACCATTTTACAAAATTGGCTCCAGTTAGAGGAAGAGCCAAATTGTAAAATTTCGATACTCCATATCTCGTAAACCATAAGAGATAATGAAATTTGGCTATCGGCAATGTAATTAGCATGCCGAATACTACTTGGAGTGCGAATTGGAACGAAAACGCCAGTTCATAAGACTATTTTACAATTTGGGCCTAAGATAGAAGCAGAGCCTAAGGTGTAAATTTTCGTTAGTCCATATCTCGGAAACTATAAGAGATAATGCAATTTGGCAACCGGCAATGTAAATAGCATGCCAAATATTACTTGGAGTCTGAATTGTAACGAAATCACCAATTCAAAAGACCATTTTACAATTTGGGCCCAAGTCAGAAGAAGAGTCTAAGGTGTAAATATTCGATAGTCCATATCTCGGAAACTATAAGAGATAATGCAAACAGGGAATCGGCAATGTAATTAGCATGCCGAATATTACTTGGAGTGCGAATTGGAACGAAATCGCCCATTCATAAGACCATTTTACAATTTGGGCCTTAGATAGAAGCAGAGTATAAGGTGTAAATTTTCGATAGTTCATATCTCGGAAACTATAAGAGATAATGCAATTTGGCAACCGGCAACGTAATTAGCATGCCTAATATTACTTGGAGTCTGAATTGGAACGAAATCGCCAATACATAAGACCATTTTACAATTTGGGCCTAAGTTAGAAGCAGAGCCTAAGGTGTAAATTTTCGATAGTCCATATCTCGGAAACTATAAGAGATAATGCAATTTGGCAACCGGCAATGTTATTAGCATGCCAAATATTACTTGGAGTCTGAATTGGAACGAAATCGCCAATTCATTAGACCATTTTACAATTTGGGCCTAAGTTAGAAGCAGAGCCTAAGGTGTAAATTTTCGATAGTCCATATCTCGGAAACTATAAGAGATAATGCAATTTGGCAAACGGCAATGTAATTAGCATGCCAAATATTACTTGGAGTCTGAATTGGCACGAAATCGCCAATTCATAAGACCATTTTACAATTTGGGCCTAAGTTAGAAGCTGAGCCTAAGGTGTAAATTTTCGATAGTCCATATCTCGGAAACTATAAGAGGTAATGCACTTTGGCAACCGGCAATGTAATTAGCATGCCGAATATTACTTGGAATGCGAATTGGAACGAAATGGCCAATGCATAAGACCATTTTACATTTTAGGCCCCAGTTAGAGGAAGAACCAAATTGTAAAATTTCGATACTCCATATCTCGGAAACCATAAGAGATAATGCAATTTGGTAATCGACAATGTAACTAGCATGCTAAATATTACTTGGAGTCTGAATTGGAACGAAATCGCCAATACATAAGAATATTTTACAATTTTGGCCCCAGTTAGAGGAAGAACCAAATTGTAAAATTTCGACACTCCATATCTCGCAAACCATAAGAGATAATGCAATTTGGCAATCGGCAATGTAATTAGCATGCGAAATATTACTTGGAGTCTGAATTGGAACGAAATCGCCAATTCATAAGACCATTTTACAATTTGGGCCTAAGTTAGAAGCTGAGCCTAAGGTGTAAATATTCGATAGTCCATATCTCGGAAACTATAAGAGGTAATGCACTTTGGCAACCGGCAATGTAATTAGCATGCCGAATATTACTTGGAATGCGAATTGGAACGAAATGGCCAATGCATAAGACCATTTTACATTTTTGGCCCCAGTTAGAGGAAGAGCCAAATTGCAAAATTTCGATGCTCCATATCTCGGAAACCATAAGAGATAATGCAATTTGGTAATCGACAATGTAACTAGCATGCTAAATATTACTTGGAATGTGAATTGGAACGAAATCGCCAATGCATAAGACCATTTTACATTTTAGGCCCCAGTTAGAGGAAGAACCAAATTGTAAAATTTCGATACTCCATATCTCGGAAACCATAAGAGATAATGCAATTTGGTAATCGGCAATGTAATTAGCATGCCGAATATTACTTGGAATTTGAATTGGAACGAAATCGCCAATATATAAGACCATTTTACAATTTTGGCCCCAGTTAGAGGAAGAGCCAAATTGCAAAATTTCGATGCTCCATATCTCGGAAACCATAAGAGATAATGCAATTTGGTAATCGACAATGTAACTAGCATGCTTAATATTACTTGGAATGTGAATTGGAACGAAATCGCCAATGCATAAGACCATTTTACATTTTAGGCCCCAGTTAGAGGAAGAACCAAATTGTAAAATTTCGATACTCCATATCTCGGAAACCATAAGGGGTAATGCAATTTGGCAATCGGCAATGTAATTAGCATGCCAAATATTACTTGGAGTCTGAATTGGAACGAAATCGCCAATTCATAAGACCATTTTACAATTTGGGCTTAAGTTAGAAGCTGAGCCTAAGGTGTAAATTTTCGATAGTCCATATCTCGGAAACTGTAATAGATAATGCAATTTGGCTATCGGCAATATAATTAGCATGCCGAATATTACTAGAAATGTGAATTAGAACGAAATCGCTAATATATAAGACCATTTTACAATTTGGGCACAAGTTAGAAGCAGAGCCTAAGGTGTAAATATTCGATAGTCCATATCTCGGAAACTATAAGAGGTAATGCACTTTGGCAACCGGCAATGTAATTAGCATGCCGAATATTACTTGGAATGCGAATTGGAACGAAATGGCCAATACATAAGACCATTTTACAATTTGGGCCCAAGTTAGGAGCAGAGCTTAAGATGTAAAATTTCGATACTCCATATCTCGGAAACCATAAGAGATAATGCAATTTGGCTACCGGCAATGTAATTAGCATGCCGAATATTGCTTGGAATGTGAATTGGAACGAAATCGCTAATATATAAGACCATTTTACAATTTGGGCACAAGTTAGAAGCAGAGCCTAAGGTGTAAATATTCGATAGTCCATATCTCGGAAACCATGAGAGATAATGCAATTTGGCATTCGGCAATGTAATTAACATGCCGAATATCACCTGGAGTGTAAATTGTAACGAAATCGCCAATACATAAGACCATTTTACAATTTTGGCCCCATTTAGAGGAAGAGCCAAATTGCAAAATTTCGACACTCCATATCTCGCAAACCATAAGAGATAATGCAATTTGGCAATCGGCAATGTAATTAGCATGCCGAATATTGCTTGGAATGTGAATTGGAACGAAATCGCTAATATATAAGACCATTTTACAATTTGGGCACAAGTTAGAAGCAGAGCCTAAAGTGTAAATATTCGATAGTCCATATCTCGGAAACTATAAGAGATAATGCAATTTGGCAACCGGCAATGTAATTAGCATGTCGAATATTACTTTGAATGCGAATTGGAACGAAATCGCAAATATATAAGACCATTTTACAATTTGGGCCCAAGTTAGGAGCAGAGCCTAAGATGTAAAATTTCGATACTCCATATCTCGGAAACCATAAGAGATAATGCAATTTGGCAACCGGCAATGTAATTAGCATGTCGAATATTACTTTGAATGCGAATTGGAACGAAATCGCAAATATATAAGACCATTTTACAATTTGGGCACAAGTTAGAAGCAGAGCCTAAGGTGTAAATATTCGATAGTCCATATCTCGGAAACCATGAGAGATAATGCAATTTGGCATTCGGCAATGTAATTACCATGCCGAATATCACCTGAAGTGTAAATTGTAACGAAATCGCCAATACATAAGACCATTTTACAATTTGGGCCCAAGTTAGGAGCAGAGCCTAAGGTGTAAATATTCGATAGTCCACATCTCGGAAACTATAAGAGATAATGTAATTTGACAACCGGCAATGTAATTAGCATGCCAAATACTACTTGGAGTCTAAATTGGAACGAAATCGCCAATACATAAGACCATTTTACAATTTGGGCCTAAGTTAGAAGCAGAGCCTAAGGTGTAAATATTCGATAGTCCATATCTCGGAAACTATAAGAGATAATGCAATTTGGCAAACGGCAATGTAACTAGCATGCTGAATATTACTTGGAATGTGAATTGGAACGAAATCGCCAATGCATAAGACCATTTTACATTTTTGGCCCCAGTTAGAGGAAGAACCAAATTGTAAAATTTCGATACACCATATCTCGGAAACCATAAGAGATAATGCAATTTGGTAATCGGCAATGTAACTAGCATGCTGAATATTACTTGGAATGTGAATTGGAACGAAATCGCCAATGCATAAGACCATTTTACATTTTTGGCCCCAGTTAGAGGAAGAACCAAATTGTAAAATTTCGATACACCATATCTCGGAAACCATAAGAGATAATGCAATTTGGTAATCGGCAATGTAATTAGCATGCCGAATATTGCTTGGAATGTGAATTGGAACGAAATCGCTAATATATAAGACCATTTTACAATTTGGGCACAAGTTAGAAGCAGAGCCTAAGATGTAAAATTTCGATACTCCATATCTCGGAAACCATAAGAGATAATGCAATTTGGTAATCGGCAATGTAATTAGCATGCCGAATATTGCTTGGAATTTGAATTGGAACGAAATCGCCAATATATAAGACCATTTTACAATTTTGGCCCCAGTTAGAGGAAGAGCCAAATTGTAAAATTTCGATACACCATATCTCGGAAACCATAAGAGATAATGCAATTTGGCAATCGGCAATGTAATTAGCATGCCGAATATTGCTTGGAATGTGAATTGGAACGAAATCGCTAATATATAAGACCATTTTACAATTTGGGCACAAGTTAGAAGCAGAGCCTAAGATGTAAAATTTCGATACTCCATATCTCGGAAACCATAAGAGATAATGCAATTTGGCAATCGGCAATGTAATTAGCATGCCGAATATTGCTTGGAATGTGAATTGGAACGAAATCGCTAATATATAAGACCATTTTACAATTTGGGCACAAGTTAGGAGCAGAGCCTAAGATGTAAAATTTCGATACTCCATATCTCGGAAACCATAAGAGATAATGCAATTTGGCAATCGGCAATGTAATTAGCATGCCGAATATTGCTTGGAATGTGAATTGGAACGAAATCGCTAATATATAAGACCATTTTACAATTTGGGCACAAGTTAGAAGCAGAGCCTAAAGTGTAAATATTCGATAGTCCATATCTCGGAAACTATAAGAGATAATGCAATTTGGAAACCGGCAATGTTATTAGCATGCCGAATATTACTTGGAATGTGAATTGGAACGAAATCGCCAATACATAAGACCATTTTACAATTTTGGCCCCAGTTAGAGGAAGAACCAAATTGTAAAATTTCGACACTCCATATCTCGCAAACCATAAGGGATAATGCAATTTGGCAATCGGCAATGTAATTAGCATGCCGAATATTGCTTGGAATGTGAATTGGAACGAAATCGCTAATATATAAGACCATTTTACAATTTGGGCACAAGTTAGAAGCAGAGCCTAAAGTGTAAATATTCGATAGTCCATATCTCGGAAACTATAAGAGATAATGCAATTTGGCAATCGGCAATGTAATTAGCATGCCGAATATTGCTTGGAATGTGAATTGGAACGAAATCGCTAATATATAAGACCATTTTACAATTTGGGCACAAGTTAGGAGCAGAGCCTAAGATGTAAAATTTCGATACTCCATATCTCGGAAACCATAAGAGATAATGCAATTTGGCAATCGGCAATGTAATTAGCATGCCGAATATTGCTTGGAATTTGAATTGGAACGAAATCGCTAATATATAAGACCATTTTACAATTTGGGCACAAGTTAGAAGCAGAGCCTAAAGTGTAAATATTCGATAGTCCATATCTCGGAAACTATAAGAGATAATGCAATTTGGAAACCGGCAATGTTATTAGCATGCCGAATATTACTTGGAATGTGAATTGGAACGAAATCGCCAATACATAAGACCATTTTACAATTTTGGCCCCAGTTAGAGGAAGAGCCAAATTGTAAAATTTCGACACTCCATATCTCGCAAACCATAAGAGATAATGCAATTTGGCAATCGGCAATGTAATTAGCATGCCGAATATTGCTTGGAATGTGAATTGGAACGAAATCGCTAATATATAAGACCATTTTACAATTTGGGCACAAGTTAGAAGCAGAGCCTAAAGTGTAAATATTCGATAGTCCATATCTCGGAAACTATAAGAGATAATGCAATTTGGCAACCGGCAATGTAATTAGCATGTCGAATATTACTTTGAATGCGAATTGGAACGAAATCGCAAATATATAAGACCATTTTACAATTTGGGCCCAAGTTAGGAGCAGAGCCTAAGATGTAAAATTTCGATACTCCATATCTCGGAAACCATAAGAGATAATGCAATTTGGCAACCGGCAATGTAATTAGCATGTCGAATATTACTTTGAATGCGAATTGGAACGAAATCGCAAATATATAAGACCATTTTACAATTTGGGCACAAGTTAGAAGCAGAGCCTAAGGTGTAAATATTCGATAGTCCATATCTCGGAAACCATGAGAGATAATGCAATTTGGCATTCGGCAATGTAATTAACATGCCGAATATCACCTGGAGTGTAAATTGTAACGAAATCGCCAATACATAAGACCATTTTACAATTTGGGCCCAAGTTAGGAGCAGAGCCTAAGGTGTAAATATTCGATAGTCCACATCTCGGAAACTATAAGAGATAATGTAATTTGACAACCGGCAATGTAATTAGCATGCCAAATACTACTTGGAGTCTAAATTGGAACGAAATCGCCAATACATAAGACCATTTTACAATTTGGGCCTAAGTTAGAAGCAGAGCCTAAGGTGTAAATATTCGATAGTCCATATCTCGGAAACTATAAGAGATAATGCAATTTGGCAAACGGCAATGTAACTAGCATGCTGAATATTACTTGGAATGTGAATTGGAACGAAATCGCCAATGCATAAGACCATTTTACATTTTTGGCCCCAGTTAGAGGAAGAACCAAATTGTAAAATTTCGATACACCATATCTCGGAAACCATAAGAGATAATGCAATTTGGTAATCGGCAATGTAACTAGCATGCTGAATATTACTTGGAATGTGAATTGGAACGAAATCGCCAATGCATAAGACCATTTTACATTTTTGGCCCCAGTTAGAGGAAGAACCAAATTGTAAAATTTCGATACACCATATCTCGGAAACCATAAGAGATAATGCAATTTGGTAATCGGCAATGTAATTAGCATGCCGAATATTACTTGGAATTTGAATTGGAACGAAATCGCCAATATATAAGACCATTTTACAATTTTGGCCCCAGTTAGAGGAAGAGCCAAATTGTAAAATTTCGATACACCATATCTCGGAAACCATAAGAGATAATGCAATTTGGCAATCGGCAATGTAATTAGCATGCCAAATATTACTTGGAGTCTGAATTGGAACCAAATCGCCAATTCATAAGACCATTTTACAATTTGGGCCTAAGTTAGAAGCTGAGCCTAAGGTGTAAATTTTCGATAGTCCATATCTCGGAAACTGTAATAGATAATGCAATTTGGCTATCGGCAATGTAATTAGCATGCCTAATATTACTAGAAATGTGTATTGGAACGAAATCGCCAATATATAAGACCATTTTACAATTTGGGCCCAAGTTAGGAGCAGAGCTTAAGATGTAAAATTTCGATACTCCATATCTCGGAAACCATAAGAGATAAAGCAATTTGGCAACCGGCAATGTAATTAGCATGCCGAATATTACTTGGAATGTGAATTGGAACGAAATCGCCAAAACCTAAGACCATTTTACAATTTTGGCCCCAGTTAACGGAAGAGCCAGATTGTAAAATTTCGATGCTCCATATCTCGGAAACCATAAGAGATAATACAATTTGGCAATCGGTAATGTAATTAGCATGCCATGTATTACTTGGAATGCGAATTGGAACAAAATCGCCAATATATAAGACCATTTTAGAATTTTGGCCACAGTTAGAGGAAGAGCCAAATTGTAAAATTTCGATTCTTTATATCTCGGAAACCTTAAGAGATAATGCAATTTGGCAACCGGCAATGTAATTAGCATGCCGAATATTACTTGGAATGTGAATTGGAACGAAATCACCAATATATAAGACCATTTTACAATATTGGCCCCAGTTAGAGGAAGAGCCAAATTGTAAAATTTCGATACTCCATATCTTGGAAACCATAAGAGTTAATGCAATTTGGCAACCGGCAATGTAATTAGCATGCCGAATATTACTTGGAATGTGAATTGGAACGAAATCACCAATATATAAGACCATTTTACAAAATTGGCTCCAGTTAGAGGAAGAGCCAAATTGTAAAATTTCGATACTCCATATCTCGGAAACCATAAGAGATAATGAAATTTGGCTATCGGCAATGTAATTAGCATGCCGAATACTACTTGGAGTGCGAATTGGAACGAAAACGCCAGTTCATAAGACTATTTTACAATTTGGGCCTAAGATAGAAGCAGAGCCTAAGGTGTAAATTTTCGTTAGTCCATATCTCGGAAACTATAAGAGATAATGCAATTTGGCAACCGGCAATGTAAATAGCATGCCAAATATTACTTGGAGTCTGAATTGTAACGAAATCACCAATTCAAAAGACCATTTTACAATTTGGGCCCAAGTCAGAAGAAGAGTCTAAGGTGTAAATATTCGATAGTCCATATCTCGGAAACTATAAGAGATAATGCAAACAGGGAATCGGCAATGTAATTAGCATGCCGAATATTACTTGGAGTGCGAATTGGAACGAAATCGCCCATTCATAAGACCATTTTACAATTTGGGCCTTAGATAGAAGCAGAGTATAAGGTGTAAATTTTCGATAGTTCATATCTCGGAAACTATAAGAGATAATGCAATTTGGCAACCGGCAACGTAATTAGCATGCCTAATATTACTTGGAGTCTGAATTGGAACGAAATCGCCAATACATAAGACCATTTTACAATTTGGGCCTAAGTTAGAAGCAGAGCCTAAGGTGTAAATTTTCGATAGTCCATATCTCGGAAACTATAAGAGATAATGCAATTTGGCAACCGGCAATGTTATTAGCATGCCAAATATTACTTGGAGTCTGAATTGGAACGAAATCGCCAATTCATTAGACCATTTTACAATTTGGGCCTAAGTTAGAAGCAGAGCCTAAGGTGTAAATTTTCGATAGTCCATATCTCGGAAACTATAAGAGATAATGCAATTTGGCAAACGGCAATGTAATTAGCATGCCAAATATTACTTGGAGTCTGAATTGGCACGAAATCGCCAATTCATAAGACCATTTTACAATTTGGGCCTAAGTTAGAAGCTGAGCCTAAGGTGTAAATTTTCGATAGTCCATATCTCGGAAACTATAAGAGGTAATGCACTTTGGCAACCGGCAATGTAATTAGCATGCCGAATATTACTTGGAATGCGAATTGGAACGAAATGGCCAATGCATAAGACCATTTTACATTTTAGGCCCCAGTTAGAGGAAGAACCAAATTGTAAAATTTCGATACTCCATATCTCGGAAACCATAAGAGATAATGCAATTTGGTAATCGACAATGTAACTAGCATGCTAAATATTACTTGGAGTCTGAATTGGAACGAAATCGCCAATACATAAGAATATTTTACAATTTTGGCCCCAGTTAGAGGAAGAACCAAATTGTAAAATTTCGACACTCCATATCTCGCAAACCATAAGAGATAATGCAATTTGGCAATCGGCAATGTAATTAGCATGCGAAATATTACTTGGAGTCTGAATTGGAACGAAATCGCCAATTCATAAGACCATTTTACAATTTGGGCCTAAGTTAGAAGCTGAGCCTAAGGTGTAAATATTCGATAGTCCATATCTCGGAAACTATAAGAGGTAATGCACTTTGGCAACCGGCAATGTAATTAGCATGCCGAATATTACTTGGAATGCGAATTGGAACGAAATGGCCAATGCATAAGACCATTTTACATTTTTGGCCCCAGTTAGAGGAAGAGCCAAATTGCAAAATTTCGATGCTCCATATCTCGGAAACCATAAGAGATAATGCAATTTGGTAATCGACAATGTAACTAGCATGCTAAATATTACTTGGAATGTGAATTGGAACGAAATCGCCAATGCATAAGACCATTTTACATTTTAGGCCCCAGTTAGTGGAAGAACCAAATTTTAAAATTTCGATACTCCATATCTCGGAAACCATAAGAGATAATGCAATTTGGTAATCGGCAATGTAATTAGCATGCCGAATATTACTTGGAATTTGAATTGGAACGAAATCGCCAATATATAAGACCATTTTACAATTTTGGCCCCAGTTAGAGGAAGAGCCAAATTGCAAAATTTCGATGCTCCATATCTCGGAAACCATAAGAGATAATGCAATTTGGTAATCGACAATGTAACTAGCATGCTTAATATTACTTGGAATGTGAATTGGAACGAAATCGCCATTGCATAAGACCATTTTACATTTTAGGCCCCAGTTAGAGGAAGAACCAAATTGTAAAATTTCGATACTCCATATCTCGGAAACCATAAGGGGTAATGCAATTTGGCAATCGGCAATGTAATTAGCATGCCAAATATTACTTGGAGTCTGAATTGGAACGAAATCGCCAATTCATAAGACCATTTTACAATTTGGGCTTAAGTTAGAAGCTGAGCCTAAGGTGTAAATTTTCGATAGTCCATATCTCGGAAACTGTAATAGATAATGCAATTTGGCTATCGGCAATATAATTAGCATGCCGAATATTACTAGAAATGTGAATTAGAACGAAATCGCTAATATATAAGACCATTTTACAATTTGGGCACAAGTTAGAAGCAGAGCCTAAGGTGTAAATATTCGATAGTCCATATCTCGGAAACTATAAGAGGTAATGCACTTTGGCAACCGGCAATGTAATTAGCATGCCGAATATTACTTGGAATGCGAATTGGAACGAAATGGCCAATACATAAGACCATTTTACAATTTGGGCCCAAGTTAGGAGCAGAGCTTAAGATGTAAAATTTCGATACTCCATATCTCGGAAACCATAAGAGATAATGCAATTTGGCTACCGGCAATGTAATTAGCATGCCGAATATTGCTTGGAATGTGAATTGGAACGAAATCGCTAATATATAAGACCATTTTACAATTTGGGCACAAGTTAGAAGCAGAGCCTAAGGTGTAAATATTCGATAGTCCATATCTCGGAAACCATGAGAGATAATGCAATTTGGCATTCGGCAATGTAATTAACATGCCGAATATCACCTGGAGTGTAAATTGTAACGAAATCGCCAATACATAAGACCATTTTACAATTTGGGTCCAAGTTAGGAGCAGAGCCTAAGGTGTAAATATTCGTTAGTCCACATCTCGGAAACTATAAGAGATAATGTAATTTGACAACCGGCAATGTAATTAGCATGCCAAATACTACTTGGAGTCTAAATTGGAACGAAATCGCCAATACATAAGACCATTTTACAATTTGGGCCTAAGTTAGAAGCAGAGCCTAAGGTGTAAATATTCGATAGTCCATATCTCGGAAACTATAAGAGATAATGCAATTTGGCAATAGGCAATGTAATTAGCATGCCGAATATTACTTGGAAGGCGATTTGGAACGAAATCGCCAATACATAAGACCATTTTACAATTTGGGCCCAAGTTAGGAGCAGAGCTTAAGATGTAAAATTTCGATACTCCATATCTCGGAAACCATAAGAGATAAAGCAATTTGGCAACCGGCAATGTAATTAGCATGCCGAATATTACTTGGAATGTGAATTGGAACGAAATCGCCAAAACCTAAGACCATTTTACAATTTTGGCCCCAGTTAACGGAAGAGCCAAATTGTAAAATTTCGATGCTCCATATCTCGGAAACCATAAGAGATAATACAATTTGGCAATCGGTAATGTAATTAGCATGCCATGTATTACTTGGAATGCGAATTGGAACAAAATCGCCAATATATAAGACCATTTTAGAATTTTGGCCACAGTTAGAGGAAGAGCCAAATTGTAAAATTTCGATTCTTTATATCTCGGAAACCTTAAGAGATAATGCAATTTGGCAACCGGCAATGTAATTAGCATGCCGAATATTACTTGGAATGTGAATTGGAACGAAATCACCAATATATAAGACCATTTTACAATATTGGCCCCAGTTAGAGGAAGAGCCAAATTGTAAAATTTCGATACTCCATATCTTGGAAACCATAAGAGTTAATGCAATTTGGCAACCGGCAATGTAATTAGCATGCCGAATATTACTTGGAATGTGAATTGGAACGAAATCACCAATATATAAGACCATTTTACAAAATTGGCTCCAGTTAGAGGAAGAGCGAAATTGTAAAATTTCGATACTCCATATCTCGGAAACCATAAGAGATAATGAAATTTGGCTATCGGCAATGTAATTAGCATGCCGAATACTACTTGGAGTGCGAATTGGAACGAAAACGCCAGTTCATAAGACTATTTTACAATTTGGGCCTAAGATAGAAGCAGAGCCTAAGGTGTAAATTTTCGTTAGTCCATATCTCGGAAACTATAAGAGATAATGCAATTTGGCAACCGGCAATGTAAATAGCATGCCAAATATTACTTGGAGTCTGAATTGTAACGAAATCACCAATTCAAAAGACCATTTTACAATTTGGGCCCAAGTCAGAAGAAGAGTCTAAGGTGTAAATATTCGATAGTCCATATCTCGGAAACTATAAGAGATAATGCAAACAGGGAATCGGCAATGTAATTAGCATGCCGAATATTACTTGGAGTGCGAATTGGAACGAAATCGCCCATTCATAAGACCATTTTACAATTTGGGCCTAAGATAGAAGCAGAGCCTAAGGTGTAAATTTTCGATAGTTCGTATCTCGGAAACTATAAGAGATAATGCAATTTGGCAACCGGCAACGTAATTAGCATGCCTAATATTACTTGGAGTCTGAATTGGAACGAAATCGCCAATACATAAGACCATTTTACAATTTGGGCCTAAGTTAGAAGCAGAGCCTAAGGTGTAAATTTTCGATAGTCCATATCTTTTTTTTTTTTTTTTTTTTTTTTTTTTTTTTTTTTTTTTATTACTCTTCGTGAGTCCACAATCTGCCCTATTGGCAATAAGTATTTCTTCTGTTTATATTATATATACATGGCATGTAGAAAATCACTTCATTAAGCAATCTTCTGTACAAAATATTATCTTAATTAATTAGACTTATTCTAATGCTTATTCTAAACTCTACATATGTCCAGTAATCAGATCAGGTGGTGTTAAACGTTTTAGTCTACGCACTTCACTATCACGTCGCATATTTAGCTGATTAGCGAGTACATTGGGATGCACTGACACTCTTTCGAAGTACTTCACACAAACACGTTGGATTACACTCGTTATAGGTTCTAGAGGAATATCGCGTTGTATCACTTTATTTGAAATATAGTATGGAGCATCAACAATGGCACGCAACACCTTATTTTGGAACCGTTGAATGATGGATATATTAGGTTTGCTAGCGGTACCCCATAGTTGAATTCCATATGTCCAAATGGGCTTGAGTATAGACTCATACAGCAATACCTTGTTATCTAATGATAACTTGGATTTGCGCCCAATGAGCCAATACATTTGATATAATTTTAGTCCTAGTTGTTTCCGTTTAGAGAGTATGTGCTTCTTCCAGGTTAGGCGTCGATCTAAATGCATACCAAGATATTTAACATGCTCTGCTTGGGGGAGTTGACAATGATTGATATTTACTGGTGGACATGTTTTTCTACGCAGGGTAAACGTTATATGCGTGGATTTTGATTCATTGGCTTTAATGCGCCATGTCTTCAACCATAATTGTATTTGCTCCAGGTGGGTTTGTAGGTTTATTGATGCTGTGACTGGATCTTCATGGGATGCTAAGATTGCTGTATCGTCTGCATATGTTGCCAAAGTAGTTATTTTTGTGGTGGGCAGATCAGCCGTATACAGAAGATACAGTACTGGACCCAGTACACTACCTTGCGGAACTCCTGAATATATGGGATTTAATTCGGTATGTTCATCGCCTTGATTTACGATAAAATGTCTGTCAGTGAGATACGATTTTAGTAGCTGATAGTCCGGATGAGGGAGAAGTTTCTTTAGTTTAACCTGCAAGCCCGTATGCCATACTTTGTCAAAAGCCTGAGATATGTCTAGGAAAGCAGCCGAACAATATCTTTTGGCATTTAGGTCAGCGTTTATTTGGTTTACAAGTCTATGCACTTGTTCTATAGTCCCATGCTTATTGCGAAAGCCAAACTGATGTTCTGGAATAATTTTTCTTTTTTCTATTATATAGTTTAGTTTTTTTATGTATAATTTCTCGAAAACTTTCGAGATTATTGGTAATAAACTTATAGGTCGGTAGGAGGTCACATCTTCTGGTATTTTTCCTGGTTTAAGTATCATTAATATTTTAGCTACTTTCCAGATACTAGGGAAGTAATTAATTCGTAGCATAGCATTAAAAATATATGTTAATAGTTTTATAGCCTTTTCAGATAGTTCTTTTAAAATTTTGCCAGTAATTAAGTCATAACCAGGAGCTTTTTTAATATTAATCTCTCTCATTATTGTATGTTTAACTTTTTTGACCGTTAATTTCTCGTGCGGTAAATCCATTTGAAATGGCGAATCTAGAAAGCTAGTAATTTTATTTTCGTCATCTTTATGTAGCTGAGACTGGAAAGGTTTAAAAACATTTTTTAAGTGTTTTGAGAAAATGTCGGCCTTCTCTTTATTGCTTCTCGCCCAATTATTTTCGCTTGTTTTAATAGGTGGGTTATGCTGCTGGGATCTCCTAAGCTTTTTTGTTGCTTTCCACAACGAATAGTTTGTAGCCTCAGTGGATGTCAAGTTTTCTAGGTATTCTTGAATGCCTTGGTTTTGTTCAATTTGGATTAGATCTCTCAGCTCTTTTATGGCCCTATTAAATTTTCTTTTATTCTCTTCAGTCCTTTGCTGTTGCCAATTTCGTCGTAACTTTCTTTTTTCTGGATAGTCCATATCTCGGAAACTATAAGAGATAATGCAATTTGGCAACCGGCAATGTAATTAGCATGCCAAATATTACTTGGAGTCTGAATTGGAACGAAATCGCCAATTCATTAGACCATTTTACAATTTGGGCCTAAGTTAGAAGCAGAGCCTAAGGTGTAAATTTTCGATAGTCCATATCTCGGAAACTATAAGAGATAATGCAATTTGGCAAACGGCAATGTAATTAGCATGCCAAATATTACTTGGAGTCTGAATTGGCACGAAATCGCCAATTCATAAGACCATTTTACAATTTGGGCTTAAGTTAGAAGCTGAGCCTAAGGTGTAAATTTTCGATAGTCCATATCTCGGAAACTGTAATAGATAATGCAATTTGGCTATCGGCAATATAATTAGCATGCCGAATATTACTAGAAATGTGAATTAGAACGAAATCGCTAATATATAAGACCATTTTACAATTTGGGCACAAGTTAGAAGCAGAGCCTAAGGTGTAAATATTCGATAGTCCATATCTCGGAAACTATAAGAGGTAATGCACTTTGGCAACCGGCAATGTAATTAGCATGCCGAATATTACTTGGAATGCGAATTGGAACGAAATGGCCAATACATACATTTTACAATTTGGGCCCAAGTTAGGAGCAGAGCTTAAGATGTAAAATTTCGATACTCCATATCTCGGAAACCATAAGAGATAATGCAATTTGGCTACCGGCAATGTAATTAGCATGCCGAATATTGCTTGGAATGTGAATTGGAACGAAATCGCTAATATATAAGACCATTTTACAATTTGGGCACAAGTTAGAAGCAGAGCCTAAGGTGTAAATATTCGATAGTCCATATCTCGGAAACCATGAGAGATAATGCAATTTGGCATTCGGCAATGTAATTAACATGCCGAATATCACCTGGAGTGTAAATTGTAACGAAATCGCCAATACATAAGACCATTTTACAATTTGGGTCCAAGTTAGGAGCAGAGCCTAAGGTGTAAATATTCGTTAGTCCACATCTCGGAAACTATAAGAGATAATGTAATTTGGCAACCGGCAATGTAATTAGCATGCCGAATATTACTTGGAAGGCGATTTGGAACGAAATCGCCAATACATAAGACCATTTTACAATTTGGGCCCAAGTTAGGAGCAGAGCTTAAGATGTAAAATTTCGATACTCCATATCTCGGAAACCATAAGAGATAAAGCAATTTGGCAACCGGCAATGTAATTAGCATGCCGAATATTACTTGGAATGTGAATTGGAACGAAATCGCCAAAACCTAAGACCATTTTACAATTTTGGCCCCAGTTAACGGAAGAGCCAAATTGTAAAATTTCGATGCTCCATATCTCGGAAACCATAAGAGATAATACAATTTGGCAATCGGTAATGTAATTAGCATGCCATGTATTACTTGGAATGCGAATTGGAACAAAATCGCCAATATATAAGACCATTTTAGAATTTTGGCCACAGTTAGAGGAAGAGCCAAATTGTAAAATTTCGATTCTTTATATCTCGGAAACCTTAAGAGATAATGCAATTTGGCAACCGGCAATGTAATTAGCATGCCGAATATTACTTGGAATGTGAATTGGAACGAAATCACCAATATATAAGACCATATTACAATATTGGCCCCAGTTAGAGGAAGAGCCAAATTGTAAAATTTCGATACTCCATATCTTGGAAACCATAAGAGTTAATGCAATTTGGCAACCGGCAATGTAATTAGCATGCCGAATATTACTTGGAATTTGAATTGGAACGAAATCACCAATATATAAGACCATTTTACAAAATTGGCTCCAGTTAGAGGAAGAGCCAAATTGTAAAATTTCGATACTCCATATCTCGGAAACCATAAGAGATAATGAAATTTGGCTATCGGCAATGTAATTAGCATGCCGAATACTACTTGGAGTGCGAATTGGAACGAAAACGCCAGTTCATAAGACTATTTTACAATTTGGGCCTAAGATAGAAGCAGAGCCTAAGGTGTAAATTTTCGTTAGTCCATATCTCGGAAACTATAAGAGATAATGCAATTTGGCAACCGGCAATGTAAATAGCATGCCAAATATTACTTGGAGTCTGAATTGTAACGAAATCACCAATTCAAAAGACCATTTTACAATTTGGGCCCAAGTCAGAAGAAGAGTCTAAGGTGTAAATATTCGATAGTCCATATCTCGGAAACTATGAGAGATAATGCAAACAGGGAATCGGCAATGTAATTAGCATGCCGAATATTACTTGGAGTGCGAATTGGAACGAAATCGCCCATTCATAAGACCATTTTACAATTTGGGCCTAAGATAGAAGCAGAGCCTAAGGTGTAAATTTTCGATAGTTCATATCTCGGAAACTATAAGAGATAATGCAATTTGGCAACCGGCAACGTAATTAGCATGCCTAATATTACTTGGAGTCTGAATTGGAACGAAATCGCCAATACATAAGACCATTTTACAATTTGGGCCTAAGTTAGAAGCAGAGCCTAAGGTGTAAATTTTCGATAGTCCATATCTCGGAAACTATAAGAGATAATGCAATTTGGCAACCGGCAATGTAATTAGCATGCCAAATATTACTTGGAGTCTGAATTGGAACGAAATCGCCAATTCATTAGACCATTTTACAATTTGGGCCTAAGTTAGAAGCAGAGCCTAAGGTGTAAATTTTCGATAGTCCATATCTCGGAAACTATAAGAGATAATGCAATTTGGCAAACGGCAATGTAATTAGCATGCCAAATATTACTTGGAGTCTGAATTGGCACGAAATCGCCAATTCATAAGACCATTTTACAATTTGGGCCTAAGTTAGAAGCTGAGCCTAAGGTGTAAATTTTCGATAGTCCATATCTCGGAAACTATAAGAGATAATGCAATTTGGAAACCGGCAATGTTATTAGCATGCCGAATATTACTTGGAATGTGAATTGGAACGAAATCGCCAATACATAAGAATATTTTACAATTTTGGCCCCAGTTAGAGGAAGAACCAAATTGTAAAATTTCGACACTCCATATCTCGCAAACCATAAGAGATAATGCAATTTGGCAATCGGCAATGTAATTAGCATGCGAAATATTACTTGGAGTCTGAATTGGAACGAAATCGCCAATTCATAAGACCATTTTACAATTTGGGCCTAAGTTAGAAGCTGAGCCTAAAGTGTAAATTTTCAATAGTCCATATCTCGGAAACTATAAGAGTTAATGCAATTTGGCAACCGGCAATGTAATTAGCATGCCGAATATTACTTTGAATGCGAATTGGAACGAAATCGCAAATATATAAGACCTTTTTACAATTTGGGCCCAAGTTAGGAGCAGAGCCTAAGATGTAAAATTTCGATACTCCATATCTCGGAAACCATAAGAGATAATGCAATTTGGCAACCGGCAATGTAATTAGCATGCCGAATATTGCTTGAAATGTGAATTGGAACGAAATCGCTAATATATAAGACCATTTTACAATTTGGGCACAAGTTAGAAGCAGAGCCTAAGGTGTAAATATTCGATAGTCCATATCTCGGAAACCATGAGAGATAATGCAATTTGGCATTCGGCAATGTAATTAACATGCCGAATATCACCTGGAGTGTAAATTGTAACGAAATCGCCAATACATAAGACCATTTTACAATTTCGGGCCAAGTTAGGAGCAGAGCCTAAGGTGTAACTATTCGATAGTCCACATCTCGGAAACTATAAGAGATAATGTAATTTGACAACCGGCAATGTAATTAGCATGCCAAATACTACTTGGGGTCTAAATTGGAACGAAATCGCCAATACATAAGACCATTTTACAATTTGGGCCTAAGTTAGAAGCAGAGCCTAAGGTGTAAATATTCGATAGTCCATTTCTCGGAAACTATAAGAGATAATGCAATTTGGCAAACGGCAATGTAACTAGCATGCTGAATATTACTTGGAATGTGAATTGGAACGAAATCGCCAATGCATAAGACCATTTTACATTTTAGGCCCCAGTTAGAGGAAGAACCAAATTGTAAAATTTCGATACTCCATATCTCGGAAACCATAAGAGATAATGCAATTTGGTAATCGGCAATGTAATTAGCATGCCGAATATTACTTGGAATTTGAATTGGAACGAAATCGCCAATATATAAGACCATTTTACAATTTTGGCCCCAGTTAGAGGAAGAGCCAAATTGTAAAATTTCGATACTCCATATCTCGGAAACCATAAGAGGTAATGCAATTTGGCAATCGGCAATGTAATTAGCATGCCAAATATTACTTGGAGTCTGAATTGGAACGAAATCGCCAATTCATAAGACCATTTTACAATTTGGGCTTAAGTTAGAAGCTGAGCCTAAGGTGTAAATTTTCTATAGTCCATATCTTGGAAACTATAAGATATAATGCAATTTGGCAACCGGCAATGTAATTAGCATGCCGAATATTACTTTGAATGCGAATTAGAACGAAATCGCCAATACATAAGACCATTTTACAATTTGGGCCCAAGTTAGGAGCAGAGCTTAAGATGTAAAATTTCGATAGTCCATATCTCGGAAACTGTAATAGATAATGCAATTTGGCAATCGGCAATGTAATTAGCATGCCGAATATTACTAGGAATGTGAATTGGAACGAAATCGCCAATATATAAGACCATTTTACAATTTTGTCCCAAGTTAAAAGCAGAGCCTAAGGTGTAAATTTTCGATAGTCCATATCTCGGAAACTGTAATAGATAATGCAATTTGGCAATCGGCAATGTAATTAGCATGCCGAGTTTTACTAGGAATGTGAATTGGAACGAAATCGCCAATACATAAGACCATTTTACAATTTTGGCCCCAGTTAGAGGAAGAGCCAAATTGTAAAATTTCGATACTCCATATCTCGAAAACCATAAGAGATAATGCAATTTGGCTATCGGCGATGTAATTAGCATGCCGAATATTTTTAGAATGTAAATTGGAACGAAATCGCCAATACATAAGACCATTTTACAATTTATGCCCAAGTTAGGAGCAGACCCTAAGGTGTAAATTTTCGATAGGCCATATCTCGGAAACTGTAATAGATAATGCAGTTTGGCAATCGACAATGCAATTAGCATGCCGAATATTACTAGGAATGTGAATTGGAACGAAATCGCCATTTTAATCGCCATAAGACCATTTTACAATTTTGGCCCAAGTTAGAAGCAGAGCCTAATGTGTAAATATTCGATAGTCCATATCTCGGAAACTATAAGGGATAATGCAATTTGGCAACCGGCAATGTAATTAGCATGCCGAATATTACTTGTAATGCGAATTGGAACGAAATCACCAACACATAAAACCATTTTACAATTTGGGCCCAAGTTAGGAGCAGAGCCTAAGATGTAAAATTACGATACTCCATATCTTGGAAACCATAAGAGATAATGCAATTTGGCTACCGGCAATGTAACTAGCATTCCGAATATTACTTGAAATGTGAATTGGAACGAAATCGCCAATACACAAGACCATTTTACAATTTTGGCCCCAGTTAGAGGAAGAGCCAAATTGTAAAATTTCGATACTCCATATCTCGGAAACCATAAGAGATAGTGCAATTTGGCAATCGGCAATGTAATTAGCATGCCAAGTATTACTTGGAGTCTGAATTGGAACGAAATCGCCAATTCATAAGACCATTTTACAATTTGGGCCTAAGTTAGAAGCAGAGCCTAAGGTGTAAATATTCGATAGTCCATATCTCGGAAACTATAAGAGATAATGCAATTTGGCAACCGGCAATGTAATTTTCATGCCGAATATTGCTTGGAATGTGAATTGGAACGAAATCGCTAATATATAAGACCATTTTACAATTTGGGCACAAGTTAGAAGCAGAGCCTAAGGTGTAAATATTCGATAGTCCATATCTCGGAAACTATAAGAGATAATGCAATTTGGCAACCGGCAATGTAATTAGCATGCCGAATATTATTTTGAATGTGATTTGGAACGAAATCGCCAATACATAAAACCATTTTACAATTTGGGCCCAAGTTAGGAGCAGAGCCTAAGATGTAAAATTTCGATACTCCATATCTCGGAAACCATAAGAGATAATGCAATTTGGCTATCGGCGATGTAATTAGCATGCCGAATATTTTTGGAATGTGAATTGGAACGAAATCGCCAATACATAAGACCATTTTACAATTTGGGCCCAAGTTAGGAGCAGAGCCTAAGGTGTAAATTTTCGATAGTCCATATCTCGGAAACTGTAATATATAATGCAATTTGGCAATCGGCAATGTAATTAGCATGATGAATATTACTTGAAATGTGAATTGGAACGAAATCGCTAATATATAAGACCATTTTACAATTTAGGCCCAAGTTAGAAGCAGAGCCCAAGGTGTAAATATTCGATAGTCCATATCTCGGAAACTATAAGAGATAATGCAATTTGGCAACCGGCAATGTAAATAGCATGCCAAATATTACTTGGAGTCTGAATAGGAACGAAATCGCCAATTCATAAGACCATTTTACAATTTGGGCCTAAGTTAGAAGCAGAACCTAAGGTGTAAATTTTCGATAGTCCATATCTCGGAAACTATAAGAGATGATGCAATTTGGCAACCGGCAATGTAATTAGCATGCCGAATATTGCTTGGAATGTGAATTGGAACGGAAACGCTAATATATAAGACCATTTTACAATTTAGGCCCAAGTTAGAAGCAGAGCCTAAGGTGTAAATATTCGATAGTCCATATCTCGGAAACTATAAGAGATAATGCAATTTGGCAACCGGCAATGTAATTAGCATGCCGAATATTACTTTGAATGCGAATTGGAACGAAATCGCCAATACATAAGACCATTTTACAATTTGGGCCCAAGTTAGGAGCAGAGCCTAAGATGTAAAATTTCGATACTCCATATCTCGGAAACCATAAGAGATAATGCAATTTGGCAATCGGCAATGTAATTAGCATGCCGAATATTGCTTGGAATGTGAATTGGAACGAAATCGCTAATATATAAGACCATTTTACAATTTAGGCCCAAGTTAGAAGCAGAGCCTAAGGTGTAAATATTCGATAGTCCATATCTCGGAAACTATAAGAGATAATGCAATTTGGCAACCGGCAATGTAATTAGCATGCCGAATATTGCTTGGAATGTGAATTGGAACGAAATCGCTAATATATAAGACCATTTTACAATTTAGGCCCAAGTTAGAAGCAGAGCCCAAGGTGTAAATATTCGATAGTCCATATCTCGGAAACTATAAGAGATAATGCAATTTGGCAACCGGCAATGTAATTAGCATGCCGAATATTGCTTGGAATGTGAATTGGAACGAAATCGCTAATATATAAGACCATTTTACAATTTGGGCACAAGTTAGAAGCAGAGCCTAAGGTGTACATATTCGATAGTCCATATCTCGGAAACTGTAATAGATAATGCAATTTGGCAATCGGCAATGTAATTAGCATGCCGAATATTACTAGGAATGTGAATTGGAACGAAATCGCCAATATATAAGACCATTTTACAATTTTGGCCCAAGTTAGAAGCAGAGCCTAAGGTGTAAATTTTCGATAGTCCATATCTCGGAAACTGTAATAGATAATGCAATTTGGCAATCGGCAATGTAATTAGCATGCCGAGTTTTACTAAAAATGTGAATTGGAACGAAATCGCCTATACATAAGACCATTTTACAATTTTGGCCCCAGTTAGAGGAAGAGCCAAATTGTAAAACTTCGATACTCCATATCTCGGAAACCATAAGAGATAATGCAATTTGGCTATCGGCGATGTAATTAGCATGCCGAATATTTTTGGAATGTAAATTGGAACGAAATCGCCAATACATAAGACCATTATACAATTTATGCCCAAGTTAGGAGCAGACCCTAAGGTGTAAATTTTCGAGAGTCCATATCTCGGAAGCTGTAATAGATAATGCAATTTGGCAATCGACAATGCAATTAGCATGCCGAATATTACTAGGAATGTGAATTGGAACGAAATCGCCATTTTAATCGCCATAAGACCATTTTACAATTTTGGCCCAAGTTAGAAGCAGAGCCTAAGGTGTAAATATTCGATAGTCCATATCTCGGAAACTATAAGGGATAATGCAATTTGGCAACCGGCAATGTAATTAGCATGCCGAATATTACTTGTAATGCGAATTGGAACGAAATCGCCAACACATAAGACCATTTTACAATTTGGGCCCAAGTTAGGAGCAGAGCCTAAGATGTAAAATTTCGATACTCCATATCTTGGAAACCATAAGAGATAATGCAATTTAGCTACCGGCAATGTAACTAGTATTCCGAATATTACTTGAAATGTGAATTGGAACGAAATCGCCAATACACAAGACCATTTTACAATTTTGGCCCCAGTTAGAGGAAGAGCCAAATTGTAAAATTTCGATACTCCATATCTCGGAAACTATAAGAGATAATGCAATTTGGCAACCGGCAATGTAATTAGCATGCCAAATATTGCTTGGAATGTGAATTGGAACGAAATCGCTAATATATAAGACCATTTTACAATTTTGGCCGAAGTTAGAAGCAGAGCCTAAGGTGTAAATATTCGATAGTCCATATCTCGGAAACTATAAGAGATAATGCAATTTGGCAACCGGCAATGTAATTAGCATGCCGAATATTGCTTGGAATGTGAATTGGAACGAAATCGCGAATATATAAGACCATTTTACAATTTAGGCCCAAGTTAGAAGCAGAGCCTAAGGTGTAAATATTCGATAGTCCATATCTCGGAAACTATAAGAGATAATGCAATTTGGCAACCGGCAATGTAATTAGCATGCCGAATATTACTTTGAATGCGAATTGGAACGAAATCGCCAATACATAAGACCATTTTACAATTTGGGCCCAAGTTAGGAGCAGAGCCTAAGATGTAAAATTTCGATACTCCATATCTCGGAAACCATAAGAGATAATGCAATTTGGCAATCGGCAATGTAATTAGCATGCCGAATATTGCTTGGAATGTGAATTGGAACGAAATCGCTAATATATAAGACCATTTTACAATTTAGGCCCAAGTTAGAAGCAGAGCCTAAGGTGTAAATATTCGATAGTCCATATCTCGGAAACTATAAGAGATAATGCAATTTGGCAACCGGCAATGTAATTAGCATGCCGAATATTGCTTGGAATGTGAATTGGAACGAAATCGCTAATATATAAGACCATTTTACAATTTAGGCCCAAGTTAGAAGCAGAGCCCAAGGTGTAAATATTCGATAGTCCATATCTCGGAAACTATAAGAGATAATGCAATTTGGCAACCGGCAATGTAATTAGCATGCCGAATATTGCTTGGAATGTGAATTGGAACGAAATCGCTAATATATAAGGCCATTTTACAATTTGGGCACAAGTTAGAAGCAGAGCCTAAGGTGTAAATATTCGATAGTCCATATCTCGGAAACTGTAATAGATAATGCAATTTGGCAATCGGCAATGTAATTAGCATGCCGAATATTACTAGGAATGTGAATTGGAACGAAATCGCCAATATATAAGACCATTTTACAATTTTGGCCCAAGTTAGAAGCAGAGCCTAAGGTGTAAATTTTCGATAGTCCATATCTCGGAAACTGTAATAGATAATGCAATTTGGCAATCGGCAATGTAATTAGCATGCCGAGTTTTACTAGGAATGTGAATTGGAACGAAATCGCCAATACATAAGACCATTTTACAATTTTGGCCCCAGTTAGAGGAAGAGCCAAATTGTAAAATTTCGATACTCCATATCTCGGAAACCATAAGAGATAATGCAATTTGGCTATCGGCGATGTAATTAGCATGCCGAATATTTTTGGAATGTAAATTGGAACGAAATCGCCAATACATAAGACCATTATACAATTTATGCCCAAGTTAGGAGCAGACCCTAAGGTGTAAATTTTCGATAGTCCATATCTCGGAAGCTGTAATAGATAATGCAATTTGGCAATCGACAATGCAATTAGCATGCCGAATATTACTAGGAATGTGAATTGGAACGAAATCGCCATTTTAATCGCCATAAGACCATTTTACAATTTTGGCCCAGGTTAGAAGCAGAGCCTAAGGTGTAAATATTCGATAGTCCATATCTCGGAAACTATAAGGGATAATGCAATTTGGCAACCGGCAATGTAATTAGCATGCCGAATATTACTTGTAATGCGAATTGGAACGAAATCGCCAACACATAAGACCATTTTACAATTTGGGCCCAAGTTAGGAGCAGAGCCTAAGATGTAAAATTTCGATACTCCATATCTTGGAAACCATAAGAGATAATGCAATTTAGCTACCGGCAATGTAACTAGTATTCCGAATATTACTTGAAATGTGAATTGGAACGAAATCGCCAATACACAAGACCATTTTACAATTTTGGCCCCAGTTAGAGGAAGAGCCAAATTGTAAAATTTCGATACTCCATATCTCGGAAACTATAAGAGATAATGCAATTTGGCAACCGGCAATGTAATTAGCATGCCAAATATTGCTTGGAATGTGAATTGGAACGAAATCGCTAATATATAAGACCATTTTACAATTTTGGCCGAAGTTAGAAGCAGAGCCTAAGGTGTAAATATTCGATAGTCCATATCTCGGAAACTATAAGAGATAATGCAATTTGGCAACCGGCAATGTAATTAGCATGCCGAATATTGCTTGTAATGTGAATTGGAACGAAATCGCGAATATATAAGACCATTTTACAATTTAGGCCCAAGTTAGAAGCAGAGCCTAAGGTGTAAATATTCGATAGTCCATATCTCGGAAACTATAAGAGGTAATGCAATTTGGCAACCGGCAATGTAATTAGCATGCCGAATATTACTTTGAATGCGAATTGGAACGAAATCGCCAATACATAAGACCATTTTACAATTTGGACCTAAGTTAGAAGCAGAGCCTAATGTGTAAATTTTCGATACTCCATATCTTGGAAACTATAAGAGATAATGCAATTTGGCTACCGGCAATGTAATTAGCATGCCGAATATTACTTTGAATGCGAATTGGAACGAAATCGCCAATACATAAGACCATTTTACAATTTGGACCTAAGTTAGAAGCAGAGCCTAATGTGTAAATTTTCGATACTCCATATCTTGGAAACTATAAGAGATAATGCAATTTGGCAACCGGCAATGTAATTAGCATGCCGAATATTGCTTGGAATGTGAATTGGAACGAAATCGCTAATATATAAGACCATTTCACAATTTCGGCACAAGTTAGAAGCAGAGATTAAGGTGTAAAATTTCGATACTCCATATCTCGGAAACCATAAGAGATAGTGCAATTTGGCTATCGGCAATGTAATTAGCATGCCGAATATTACTTGGAGTGCGAATTGGAACGAAATCGCCAATTCATAAGGCTATTTTACAATTTGGGCCTAAGATAGAAGCAGAGCCTAAGGTGTAAATTTTCGATAGTCCATATCTCGGAAACTATTACAGATAATGCAATTTGGCAACCGGCAATGTAAATAGCATGCCAAATATTACTTGGAGTCTGAATAGGAACGAAATCGCCAATTCATAAGACCATTTTACAATTTGGGCCTAAGTTAGAAGCAGAACCTAAGGTGTAAATTTTCGATAGTCCATATCTCGGAAACTATAAGAGATAATGCAATTTGGCAACCGGCAATGTAATTAGCATGCCGAATATTGCTTGGAATGTGAATTGGAACGAAAACGCTAATATATAAGACCATTTTACAATTTAGGCCCAAGTTAGAAGCAGAGCCTAAGGTGTAAATATTCGATAGTCCATATCTCGGAAACTATAAGAGATAATGCAATTTGGCAACCGGCAATGTAATTAGCATGCCGAATATTACTTTGAATGCGAATTGGAACGAAATCGCCAATACATAAGACCATTTTACAATTTGGGCCCAAGTTAGGAGCAGAGCCTAAGATGTAAAATTTCGATACTCCATATCTCGGAAACCATAAGAGATAATGCAATTTGGCAATCGGCAATGTAATTAGCATGCCGAATATTGCTTGGAATGTGAATTGGAACGATATCGCTAATATATAAGACCATTTTACAATTTAGGCCCAAGTTAGAAGCAGAGCCTAAGGTGTAAATATTCGATAGTCCATATCTCGGAAACTATAAGAGATAATGCAATTTGGCAACCGGCAATGTAATTAGCATGCCGAATATTGCTTGGAATGTGAATTGGAACGAAATCGCTAATATATAAGACCATTTTACAATTTAGGCCCAAGTTA
This sequence comes from Rhynchophorus ferrugineus, assembly GCF_030347505.1. Classification (NCBI taxonomy): domain Eukaryota; kingdom Metazoa; phylum Arthropoda; class Insecta; order Coleoptera; family Curculionidae; genus Rhynchophorus; species Rhynchophorus ferrugineus. The sequence continues at coordinate 19,547,592 of NW_027472590.1, forward strand.
GAAGCAGAGCCCAAGGTGTAAATATTCGATAGTCCATATCTCGGAAACTATAAGAGATAATGCAATTTGGCAACCGGCAATGTAATTAGCATGCCGAATATTGCTTGGAATGTGAATTGGAACGAAATCGCTAATATATAAGACCATTTTACAATTTGGGCACAAGTTAGAAGCAGAGCCTAAGGTGTAAATATTCGATAGTCCATATCTCGGAAACTGTAATAGATAATGCAATTTGGCAATCGGCAATGTAATTAGCATGCCGAATATTACTAGGAATGTGAATTGGAACGAAATCGCCAATATATAAGACCATTTTACAATTTTGGCCCAAGTTAGAAGCAGAGCCTAAGGTGTAAATTTTCGATAGTCCATATCTCGGAAACTGTAATAGATAATGCAATTTGGCAATCGGCAATGTAATTAGCATGCCGAGTTTTACTAGGAATGTGAATTGGAACGAAATCGCCAATACATAAGACCATTTTACAATTTTGGCCCCAGTTAGAGGAAGAGCCAAATTGTAAAATTTCGATACTCCATATCTCGGAAACTATAAGAGATAATGCAATTTGGCTATCGGCGATGTAATTAGCATGCCGAATATTTTTGGAATGTAAATTGGAACGAAATCGCCAATACATAAGACCATTATACAATTTATGCCCAAGTTAGGAGCAGACCCTAAGGTGTAAATTTTCGATAGTCCATATCTCGGAAGCTGTAATAGATAATGCAATTTGGCAATCGACAATGCAATTAGCATGCCGAATATTACTAGGAATGTGAATTGGAACGAAATCGCCATTTTAATCGCCATAAGACCATTTTACAATTTTGGCCCAAGTTAGAAGCAGAGCCTAAGGTGTAAATATTCGATAGTCCATATCTCGGAAACTATAAGGGATAATGCAATTTGGCAACCGGCAATGTAATTAGCATGCCGAATATTACTTGTAATGCGAATTGGAACGAAATCGCCAACACATAAGACCATTTTACAATTTGGGCCCAAGTTAGGAGCAGAGCCTAAGATGTAAAATTTCGATACTCCATATCTTGGAAACCATAAGAGATAATGCAATTTGGCTACCGGCAATGTAACTAGCATTCCGAATATTACTTGAAATGTGAATTGGAACGAAATCGCCAATACACAAGACCATTTTACAATTTTGGCCCCAGTTAGAGGAAGAGCCAAATTGTAAAATTTCGATACTCCATATCTCGGAAACCATAAGAGATAATGCAATTTGGCAATCGGCAATGTAATTAGCATGCCGAATATTACTTGGAATGTGAATTGGAACTAATTGGCTAATATATAAGACCATTTTACAATTTTGGCCCCAGTTAGAGGAAGAGCCAAATTGTAAAATTTCGATACTCCATATCACGGAAACCATGAGAGATAATACAATTTGGCATTCGGCAATGTAATTAACATGCCGAATATCACCTGGAGTGTAAATTGTAACGAAATCGCCAATACATAAGACCATTTTACAATTTGGGCCCAAGTTAGGAGCAGAGCCTAAGGTGTAAATATTCGATAGTCCACATCTCGGAAACTATAAGAGATAATGTAATTTGACAACCGGCAATGTAATTAGCATGCCAAATACTACTTGGAGTCTAAATTGGAACGAAATCGCCAATACATAAGACCATTTTACAATTTGGGCCTAAGTTAGAAGCAGAGCCTAAGGTGTAAATATTCGATAGTCCATATCTCGGAAACTATAAGAGATAATGCAATTTGGCAAACGGCAATGTAACTAGCATGCTGAATATTACATGGAATGTGAATTGGAACGAAATGGCCAATGCATAAGACCATTTTACATTTTTGGCCCCAGTTAGAGGAAGAGCCAAATTGCAAAATTTCGATGCTCCATATCTCGGAAACCATAAGAGATAATGCAATTTGGTAATCGGCAATGTAACTAGCATGCTGAATATTACTTGGAATGTGAATTCGAACGAAATCGCCAATGCATAAGACCATTTTACATTTTTGGCCCCATTTAGAGGAAGAGCCAAATTGCAAAATTTCGATGCTCCATATCTCGGAAACCATAAGAGATAATGCAATTTGGCAAACGGCAATGTAACTAGCATGCTGAATATTACTTAGAATGTGAATTGGAACGAAATCGCCAATGCATAAGACCATTTTACATTTTTGGCCCCAGTTAGAGGAAGAACCAAATTGTAAAATTTCGATACTCCATATCTCGGAAACCATAAGAGATAATGCAATTTGGTAATCGGCAATGTAATTAGCATGCCGAATATTACTTGGAATGTGAATTGGAACGAAATCGCCAATATATAAGACCATTTTACAATTTTGGCCCCAGATAGAGGAAGAGCCAAATTGTAAAATTTCGATACTCCATATCTCGGAAACCATAAGAGATAATGCAATTTGGCAATCGGCAATGTAATTAGCATGCCAAATATTACTTGGAGTCTGAATTGGAACGAAATCGCCAATTCATAAGACCATTTTACAATTTGGGCCTAAGTTAGAAGCTGAGCCTAAGGTGTAAATTATCGATAGTCCATATCTCGGAAACTATAAGAGATAATGCAATTTGGCAACCGGCAATGTAATTAGCATGCCAAATATTACTTGGAGTCTGAATTGGAACGAAATCGCCAATTCATAAGACCATTTTACAATTTGGGCCTAAGTTAGAAGCAGAGCCTAAGGTGTAAAATTTCGATACTCCATATCTCGGAAACCATAAGAGATAGTGCAATTTGGCAATCGGCAATGTAATTAGCATGCCAAATATTACTTGGAGTCTGAATTGGAACGAAATCGCCAATTCATGAGACCATTTTACAATTTGGGCCTAAATTAGAAGCAGAGCCTAAGGTGTAAATTTTCGATAGTCCATATCTCGGAAACTATAAGAGATAATGCAATTTGGCAACCGGCAATGTAATTTTCATGCCGAATATTGCTTGGAATGTGAATTGGAACGAAATCGCTAATATATAAGACCATTTTACAATTTGGGCACAAGTTAGAAGCAGAGCCTAAGGTGTAAATATTCGATAGTCCATATCTCGGAAACTATAAGAGATAATGCAATTTGGCAACCGGCAATGTAATTAGCATGCCGAATATTATTTTGAATGAGAATTGGAACGAAATCGCCAATACATAAAACCATTTTACAATTTGGGCCCAAGTTAGGAGCAGAGCCTAAGATGTAAAATTTCGATACTCCATATCTCGGAAACCATAAGAGATAATGCAATTTGGCAACCGGCGATGTAATTAGCATGCCGAATATTTTTGGAATGTGAATTGGAACGAAATCGCCAATACATAAGACCATTTTACAATTTGGGCCCAAGTTAGGAGCAGAGCCTAAGGTGTAAATTTTCGATAGTCCATATCTCGGAAACTGTAATATATAATGCAATTTGGCAATCGGCAATGTAATTAGCATGCCGAATATTACTTGAAATGTGAATTGGAACGAAATCGCCAATACATAAGACCATTTCACAATTTTGGCCCCAGTTAGAGGAAGAGCCAAATTGTAAAATTTCGATACTCCATATCTCGGAAACCATAAGAGATAATGCAATTTGGCTATCGGCAATGTAATTAGCATGCCGAATATTACTTGGAGTGCGAATTGGAACGAAATCGCCAATTCATAAGGCTATTTTACAATTTGGGCCTAAGATAGAAGCAGAGCCTAAGGTGTAAATTTTCGATAGTCCATATCTCGGAAACTATTACAGATAATGCAATTTGGCAACCGGCAATGTAAATAGCATGCCAAATATTACTTGGAGTCTGAATAGGAACGAAATCGCCAATTCATAAGACCATTTTACAATTTGGGCCTAAGTTAGAAGCAGAACCTAAGGTGTAAATTTTCGATAGTCCATATCTCGGAAACTATAAGAGATGATGCAATTTGGCAACCGGCAATGTAATTAGCATGCCGAATATTGCTTGGAATGTGAATTGGAACGAAAACGCTAATATATAAGACCATTTTACAATTTAGGCCCAAGTTAGAAGCAGAGCCTAAGGTGTAAATATTCGATAGTCCATATCTCGGAAACTATAAGAGATAATGCAATTTGGCAACCGGCAATGTAATTAGCATGCCGAATATTACTTTGAATGCGAATTGGAACGAAATCGCCAATACATAAGACCATTTTACAATTTGGGCCCAAGTTAGGAGCAGAGCCTAAGATGTAAAATTTCGATACTCCATATCTCGGAAACCATAAGAGATAATGCAATTTGGCAATCGGCAATGTAATTAGCATGCCGAATATTGCTTGGAATGTGAATTGGAACGAAACCGCTAATATATAAGACCATTTTACAATTTAGGCCCAAGTTAGAAGCAGAGCCTAAGGTGTAAATATTCGATAGTCCATATCTCGGAAACTATAAGAGATAATGCAATTTGGCAACCGGCAATGTAATTAGCATGCCGAATATTGCTTGGAATGTGAATTGGAACGAAATCGCTAATATATAAGACCATTTTACAATTTAGGCCCAAGTTAGAAGCAGAGCCTAAGGTGTAAATATTCGATAGTCCATATCTCGGAAACTATAAGAGATAATGCAATTTGGCAACCGGCAATGTAATTAGCATGCCGAATATTACTTTGAATGCGAATTGGAACGAAATCGCCAATACATAAGACCATTTTACAATTTGGGCCCAAGTTAGAAGCAGAGCCTAAGATGTAAAATTTCGATACTCCATATCTCGGAAACCATAAGAGATAATGCAATTTGGCTACCGGCAATGTAATTAGCATGCCGAATATTACTTTGAATGCGAATTGGAACGAAATCGCCAATACATAAGACCATTTTACAATTTGGACCTAAGTTAGAAGCAGAGCCTAAGGTGTAAATTTTCGATAGTCCATATCTCGGAAACTATAAGAGATAATGCAATTTGGCAACCGGCAATGTAATTGGCATGCCAAATATTACTTGGAGTCTGAATTGGAACGAAATCGCCAATTCATAAGACCATTTTACAATTTGGGCCTAAGTTAGAAGCAGAGCCTAAGGTGTAAATTTTCGATAGTCCATATCTCGGAAACTATAAGAGATAATGCAATTTGGCAACCGGCAATGTAATTAGCATGCCGAATATTGCTTGGAATGTGAATTGGAACGAAATCGCTAATATATAAGACCATTTTACAATTTGGGCACAAGTTAGAAGCAGAGCCTAAGGTGTAAATATTCGATAGTCCATATCTCGGAAACTATAAGAGATAATGCAATTTGGCAACCGCAATGTAATTAGCATGCCGAATATTGCTTGGAATGTGAATTGGAACGAAATCGCTAATATATAAGACCATTTTACAATTTTGGCCCCAGTTAGAGGAAGAGCCAGATTGTAAAATTTCGATACTCCATATCACGGAAACTATGAGAGATAATGCAATTTGGCATTCGGCAATGTAATTAACATGCCGAATACCACCTGGAGTCTGAATTGGAACGAAATCGCCAATACATAAGACCATTTTACAATTTGGGCCTAAGTTAGAAGCAGAACCTAAGGTATAAATGTTCGATAGTCCATATCTCGGAAACTATAAGAGATAATGCACTTTGGCAATCGGCAATGTAATTAGCATGCCGAATATTACTTGGAATGTGAATTGGAACTAATTGGCTAATATATAAGACCATTTTACAATTTTGGCCCCAGTTAGAGGAAGAGCCAAATTGTAAAATTTCGATACTCCATATCACGGAAACCATGAGAGATAATGCAATTTGGCATTCGGCAATGTAATTAACATGCCGAATATCACCTGGAGTGTAAATTGTAACGAAATCGCCAATACATAAGACCATTTTACAATTTGGGCCCAAGTTAGGAGCAGAGCCTAAGGTGTAAATATTCGATAGTCCACATCTCGGAAACTATAAGAGATAATGTAATTTGACAACCGGCAATGTAATTAGCATGCCAAATACTACTTGGAGTCTAAATTGGAACGAAATCGCCAATACATAAGACCATTTTACAATTTGGGCCTAAGTTAGAAGCAGAGCCTAAGGTGTAAATTTTCGATAGTCCATATCTCGGAAACTATAAGAGATAATGCAATTTGGCAAACGGCAATGTAACTAGCATGCTGAATATTACATGGAATGTGAATTGGAACGAAATGGCCAATGCATAAGACCATTTTACATTTTTGGCCCCAGTTAGAGGAAGAGCCAAATTGCAAAATTTCGATGCTCCATATCTCGGAAACCATAAGAGATAATGCAATTTGGTAATCGGCAATGTAACTAGCATGCTGAATATTACTTGGAATGTGAATTCGAACGAAATCGCCAATGCATAAGACCATTTTACATTTTTGGCCCCATTTAGAGGAAGAGCCAAATTGCAAAATTTCGATGCTCCATATCTCGGAAACCATAAGAGATAATGCAATTTGGCAAACGGCAATGTAACTAGCATTCTGAATATTACTTAGAATGTGAATTGGAACGAAATCGCCAATGCATAAGACCATTTTACATTTTTGGCCCCAGTTAGAGGAAGAACCAAATTGTAAAATTTCGATACTCCATATCTCGGAAACCATAAGAGATAATGCAATTTGGTAATCGGCAATGTAATTAGCATGCCGAATATTACTTGGAATGTTAATTGGAACGAAATCGCCAATATATAAGACCATTTTACAATTTTGGCCCCAGTTAGATGAAGAGCCAAATTGTAAAATTTCGATACTCCATATCTCGGAAACCATAAGAGATAATGCAATTTGGCAATCGGCAATGTAATTAGCATGCCGAATATTATTTTGAATGAGAATTGGAACGAAATCGCTAATATATAAGACCATTTTACAATTTGGGCACAAGTTAGAAGCAGAGCCTAAGGTGTAAATATTCGATAGTCCATATCTCGGAAACTATAAGAGATAATGCAATTTGGCAACCGGCAATGTAACTAGCATGCCGAATATTACTTAGAATGCGAATTGGAACGAAATCGCCAATACATAAGACCATTTTACAATTTGGGCCCAAGTTAGGAGCAGAGCTTAAGATGTAAAATTTCGATAGTCCATATCTCGGAAACTGTAATCGATAATGCAATTTGGCAATCGGCAATGTAATTAGCATGCCGAATATTACTAGGAATGTGAATTGGAACGAAATCGCCAATATATAAGACCATTTTACAATTTTGGCCCAAGTTAGAAGCAGAGCCTAAGGTGTAAATTTTCGATAGTCCATATCTCGGAAACTGTAATAGATAATGCAATTTGGCAATCGGCAATGTAATTAGCATGCCGAGTTTTACTAGGAATGTGAATTGGAACGAAATCGCCAATACATAAGACCATTTTACAATTTTGGCCCCAGTTAGAGGAAGAGCCAAATTGTAAATTTTCGATAGTCCATATCTCGGAAACCATAAGAGATAATGCAATTTGGCTATCGGCAATGTAATTAGCATGCCGAATATTTTTGGAATGTAAATTGGAACGAAATCGCCAATACATAAGACCATTTTACAATTTATGCCCAAGTTAGGAGCAGACCTTAAGGTGTAAATTTTCGATAGTCCATATCTCGGAAACTGTAATAGATAATGCAATTTGGCAATCGACAATGCAATTAGCATGCCGAATATTACTAGGAATGTGAATTGGAACGAAATCGCCATTTTAATCGCCATAAGACCATTTTACAATTTTGGCCCAAGTTAGAAGCAGAGCCTAAGGTGTAAATATTCGATAGTCCATATCTCGGAAACTATAAGGGATAATGCAATTTGGCAACCGGCAATGTAATTAGCATGCCGAATATTACTTGTAATGCGAATTGGAACGAAATCGCCAACACATAAGACCATTTTACAATTTGGGCCCAAGTTAGGAGCAGAGCCTAAGATGTAAAATTTCGATACTCCATATCTTGGAAACCATAAGAGATAATGCAATTTGGCTACCGGCAATGTAACTAGCATTCCGAATATTACTTGAAATGTGAATTGGAACGAAATCGCCAATACACAAGACCATTTTACAATTTTGGCCCCAGTTAGAGGAAGAGCCAAATTGTAAAATTTCGATACTCCATATCTCGGAAACCATAAGAGATAGTGCAATTTGGCAATCGGCAATGTAATTAGCATGCCAAATATTACTTGGAGTCTGAATTGGAACGAAATCGGAAATTCATGAGACCATTTTACAATTTGGGCCTAAGTTAGAAGCTGAGCCTAAGGTGTAAATTTTCAATAGTCCATATCTCGGAAACTATAAGAGATAATGCAATTTGGCAACCGGCAATGTAATTAGCATGCCAAATATTACTTGGAGTCTGAATTGGAACGAAATCGCCAATTCATGAGACCATTTTACAATTTGGGCCTAAGTTAGAAGCTGAGCCTAAGGTGTAAATTTTCAATAGTCCATATCTCGGAAACTATAAGAGATAATGCAATTTGGCAACCGGCAATGTAATTAGCATGCCAAATATTACTTGGAGTCTGAATTGGAACGAAATCGCCAATTCATGAGACCATTTTACAATTTGGGCCTAAATTAGAAGCAGAGCCTAAGGTGTAAATTTTCGATAGTCCATATCTCGGAAACTATAAGAGATAATGCAATTTGGCAACCGGCAATGTAATTTTCATGCCGAATATTGCTTGGAATGTGAATTGGGACGAAATCGCTAATATATAAGACCATTTTACAATTTGGGCACAAGTTAGAAGCAGAGCCTAAGGTGTAAATATTCGACAGTCCATATCTCGGAAACTATAAGAGATAATGCAATTTGGCAACCGGCAATGTAATTAGCATGCCGAATATTATTTTGAATGAGAATTGGAACGAAATCGCCAATACATAAAACCATTTTACAATTTGGGCCCAAGTTAGGAGCAGAGCCTAAGGTGTAAATTTTCGATAGTCCATATCTCGGAAACTGTAATATATAATGCAATTTGGCAATCGGCAATGTAATTAGCATGCCGAATATTACTTGAAATGTGAATTGGAACGAAATCGCCAATACATAAGACCATTTCACAATTTTGGCCCCAGTTAGAGGAAGAGCCAAATTGTAAAATTTCGATACTCCATATCTCGGAAACCATAAGAGATAATGCAATTTGGCTATCGGCAATGTAATTAGCATGCCGAATATTACTTGAAGTGCGAATTGGAACGAAATCGCCAATTCATAAGGCTATTTTACAATTTGGGCCTAAGATACAAGCAGAGCTTAAGGTGTAAATTTTCGATAGTCCATATCTCGGAAACTATTACAGATAATGCAATTTGGCAACCGGCAATGTAAATAGCATGCCAAATATTACTTGGAGTCTGAATAGGAACGAAATCACCATTTCATAAGACCATTTTACAATTTGGGCCTAAGTTAGAAGCAGAACCTAAGGTGTAAATTTTCGATAGTCCATATCTCGGAAACTATAAGAGATGATGCAATTTGGCAACCGGCAATGTAATTAGCATGCCGAATATTGCTTGGAATGTGAATTGGAACGAAAACGCTAATATATAAGACCATTTTACAATTTAGGTCCATGTTAGAAGCAGAGCCTAAGGTGTAAATATTCGATAGTCCATATCTCGGAAACTATAAGAGATAATGCAATTTGGCAACCGGCAATGTAATTAGCATGCCGAATATTACTTTGAATGCCAATTGGAACGAAATCGCCAATACATAAGACCATTTTACAATTTGGGCCCAAGTTAGGAGCAGAGCCTAAGATGTAAAATTTCGATACTCCATATCTCGGAAACCATAAGAGATAATGCAATTTGGCAATCGGCAATGTAATTAGCATGCCGAATATTGCTTGGAATGTGAATTGGAACGAAATCGCTAATATATAAGACCATTTTACAATTTAGGCCCATGTTAGAAGCAGAGCCTAAGGTGTAAATATTCGATAGTCCATATCTCGGAAACTATAAGAGAAAATGCAATTTGGCAACCGGCAATGTAATTAGCATGCCGAATATTGCTTGGAATGTGAATTGGAACGAAATCGCTAATATATAAGACCATTTTACAATTTAGGCCCAAGTTAAAAGCAGAGCCCAAGGTGTAAATATTCGATGGTCCATATCTCGGAAACTATAAGAGATAATGCAATTTGGCAACCGGCAATGTAATTAGCATGCCGAATATTGCTTGGAATGTGAATTGGAACGAAATCGCTAATATATAAGACCATTTTACAATTTGGGCACAAGTTAGAAGCAGAGCCTAAGGTGTAAATATTCGATAGTCCATATCTCGGAAACTATAAGAGATAATGCAATTTGGCAACCGGCAATGTAATTAGCATGCCGAATATTACTTTGAATGCGAATTGGAACGAAATCGCCAATACATAAGACCATTTTACAATTTGGGCCCAAGTTAGGAGCAGAGCTTAAGATGTAAAATTTCGATAGTCCATATCTCGGAAACTGTAATAGATAATGCAATTTGGCAATCGGCAATGTAATTAGCATGCCGAATATTACTAGGAATGTGAATTGGAACGAAATCGCCAATATATAAGACCATTTTACAATTTTGGCCCAAGTTAGAAGCAGAGCCTAAGGTGTAAATTTTCGATAGTCCATATCTCGGAAACTGTAATAGATAATGCAATTTGGCAATCGGCAATGTAATTAGCATGCCGAGTTTTACTAGGAATGTGAATTGGAACGAAATCGCCAATACATAAGACCATTTTACAATTTTGGCCCCAGTTAGAGGAAGAGCCAAATTGTAAAATTTCGATACTCCATATCTCGGAAACCATAAGAGATAATGCAATTTGGCTATCGGCGATGTAATTAGCATGCCGAATATTTTTGGAATGTAAATTGGAACGAAATCGCCAATACATAAGACCATTTTACAATTTATGCCCAAGTTAGGAGCAGACCCTAAGGTGTAAATTTTCGATAGTCCATATCTCGGAAACTGTAATAGATAATGCAATTTGGCAATCGACAATGCAATTAGCATGCCGAATATTACTAGGAATGTGAATTGGAACGAAATCGCCATTTTAATCGCCATAAGACCATTTTACAATTTTGGCCCAAGTTAGAAGCAGAGCCTAAGGTGTAAATATTCGATAGTCCATATCTCGGAAACTATAAGGGATAATGCAATTTGGCAACCGGCAATGTAATTAGCATGCCGAATATTACTTGTAATGCGAATTGGAACGAAATCGCCAACACATAAGACCATTTTACAATTTGGGCCCAAGTTAGGAGCAGAGCCTAAGATGTAAAATTTCGATACTCCATATCTTGGAAACCATAAGAGATAATGCAATTTGGCTACCGGCAATGTAACTAGCATTCCGAATATTACTTGAAATGTGAATTGGAACGAAATCGCCAATACATAAGACCATTTTACAATTTGGGCCCAAGTTAGGAGCAGAGCCTAAGATGTAAAATTTCGATACTCCATATCTCGGAAACCATAAGAGATAATGCAATTTGGCTATCGGCGATGTAATTAGCATGCCGAATATTTTTGGAATGTGAATTGGAACGAAATCGCCAATACACAAGACCATTTTACAATTTTGGCCCCAGTTAGAGGAAGAGCCAAATTGTAAAATTTCGATACTCCATATCTCGGAAACCATAAGAGATAGTGCAATTTGGCAATCGGCAATGTAATTAGCATGCCGAATATTACTTGAAGTGCGAATTGGAACGAAATGGCCAATTCATAAGACCATTTTACAATTTGGGCCTAAGTTAGAAGCAGAACCTAAGGTGTAAATTTTCGATAGTCCATATCTCGGAAACCATAAGAGATAATGCAATTTGGCTATCGGCAATGTAATTAGCATGCCGAATATTACTTGAAGTGCGAATTGGAACGAAATCGCCAATTCATAAGGCTATTTTACAATTTGGGCCTAAGATACAAGCAGAGCTTAAGGTGTAAATTTTCGATAGTCCATATCTCGGAAACTATTACAGATAATGCAATTTGGCAACCGGCAATGTAAATAGCATGCCAAATATTACTTGGAGTCTGAATAGGAACGAAATCACCATTTCATAAGACCATTTTACAATTTGGGCCTAAGTTAGAAGCAGAACCTAAGGTGTAAATTTTCGATAGTCCATATCTCGGAAACAATAAGAGATGATGCAATTTGGCAACCGGCAATGTAATTAGCATGCCGAATATTGCTTGGAATGTGAATTGGAACGAAAACGCTAATATATAAGACCATTTTACAATTTAGGTCCATGTTAGAAGCAGAGCCTAAGGTGTAAATATTCGATAGTCCATATCTCGGAAACTATAAGGGATAATGCAATTTGGCAACCGGCAATGTAATTAGCATGCCGAATATTACTTGTAATGCGAATTGGAACGAAATCGCCAACACATAAGACCATTTTACAATTTGGGCCCAAGTTAGGAGCAGAGCCTAAGATGTAAAATTTCGATACTCCATATCTTGGAAACCATAAGAGATAATGCAATTTGGCTACCGGCAATGTAACTAGCATTCCGAATATTACTTGAAATGTGAATTGGAACGAAATCGCCAATACACAAGACCATTTTACAATTTTGGCCCCAGTTAGAGGAAGAGCCAAATTGTAAAATTTCGATACTCCATATCTCGGAAACCATAAGAGATAGTGCAATTTGGCAATCGGCAATGTAATTAGCATGCCAAATATTACTTGGAGTCTGAATTGGAACGAAATCGGAAATTCATGAGACCATTTTACAATTTGGGCCTAAGTTAGAAGCTGAGCCTAAGGTGTAAATTTTCAATAGTCCATATCTCGGAAACTATAAGAGATAATGCAATTTGGCAACCGGCAATGTAATTAGCATGCCAAATATTACTTGGAGTCTGAATTGGAACGAAATCGCCAATTCATGAGACCATTTTACAATTTGGGCCTAAGTTAGAAGCTGAGCCTAAGGTGTAAATTTTCAATAGTCCATATCTCGGAAACTATAAGAGATAATGCAATTTGGCAACCGGCAATGTAATTAGCATGCCAAATATTACTTGGAGTCTGAATTGGAACGAAATCGCCAATTCATGAGACCATTTTACAATTTGGGCCTAAATTAGAAGCAGAGCCTAAGGTGTAAATTTTCGATAGTCCATATCTCGGAAACTATAAGAGATAATGCAATTTGGCAACCGGCAATGTAATTTTCATGCCGAATATTGCTTGGAATGTGAATTGGAACGAAATCGCTAATATATAAGACCATTTTACAATTTGGGCACAAGTTAGAAGCAGAGCCTAAGGTGTAAATATTCGACAGTCCATATCTCGGAAACTATAAGAGATAATGCAATTTGGCAACCGGCAATGTAATTAGCATGCCGAATATTATTTTGAATGAGAATTGGAACGAAATCGCCAATACATAAAACCATTTTACAATTTGGGCCCAAGTTAGGAGCAGAGCCTAAGATGTAAAATTTCGATACTCCATATCTCTGAAACCATAAGAGATAATGCAATTTGGCTATCGGCGATGTAATTAGCATGCCGAATATTTTTGGAATGTGAATTGGAACGAAATCGCCAATACATAAGACCATTTTACAATTTGGGCCCAAGTTAGGAGCAGAGCCTAAGGTGTAAATTTTCGATAGTCCATATCTCGGAAACTGTAATATATAATGCAATTTGGCAATCGGCAATGTAATTAGCATGCCGAATATTACTTGAAATGTGAATTGGAACGAAATCGCCAATACATAAGACCATTTCACAATTTTGGCCCCAGTTAGAGGAAGAGCCAAATTGTAAAATTTCGATACTCCATATCTCGGAAACCATAAGAGATAATGCAATTTGGCTATCGGCAATGTAATTAGCATGCCGAATATTACTTGAAGTGCGAATTGGAACGAAATCGCCAATTCATAAGGCTATTTTACAATTTGGGCCTAAGATAGAAGCAGAGCTTAAGGTGTAAATTTTCGATAGTCCATATCTCGGAAACTATTACAGATAATGCAATTTGGCAACCGGCAATGTAAATAGCATGCCAAATATTACTTGGAGTCTGAATAGGAACGAAATCACCATTTCATAAGACCATTTTACAATTTGGGCCTAAGTTAGAAGCAGAACCTAAGGTGTAAATTTTCGATAGTCCATATCTCGGAAACAATAAGAGATGATGCAATTTGGCAACCGGCAATGTAATTAGCATGCCGAATATTGCTTGGAATGTGAATTGGAACGAAAACGCTAATATATAAGACCATTTTACAATTTAGGTCCATGTTAGAAGCAGAGCCTAATGTGTAAATATTCGATAGTCCATATCTCGGAAACTATAAGAGATAATGCAATTTGGCAACCGGCAATGTAATTAGCATGCCGAATATTACTTTGAATGCCAATTGGAACGAAATCGCCAATACATAAGACCATTTTACAATTTGGGCCCAAGTTAGGAGCAGAGCCTAAGATGTAAAATTTCGATACTCCATATCTCGGAAACCATAAGAGATAATGCAATTTGGCAATCGGCAATGTAATTAGCATGCCGAATATTGCTTGGAATGTGAATTGGAACGAAATCGCTAATATATAAGACCATTTTACAATTTAGGCCCAAGTTAGAAGCAGAGCCTAAGGTGTAAATATTCGATAGTCCATATCTCGGAAACTATAAGAGAAAATGCAATTTGGCAACCGGCAATGTAATTAGCATGCCGAATATTGCTTGGAATGTGAATTGGAACGAAATCGCTAATATATAAGACCATTTTACAATTTAGGCCCAAGTTAGAAGCAGAGCCCAAGGTGTAAATATTCGATGGTCCATATCTCGGAAACTATAAGAGATAATGCAATTTGGCAACCGGCAATGTAATTAGCATGCCGAATATTGCTTGGAATGTGAATTGGAACGAAATCGCTAATATATAAGACCATTTTACAATTTGGGCACAAGTTAGAAGCAGAGCCTAAGGTGTAAATATTCGATAGTCCATATCTCGGAAACTATAAGAGATAATGCAATTTGGCAACCGGCAATGTAATTAGCATGCCGAATATTACTTTGAATGCGAATTGGAACGAAATCGCCAATACATAAGACCATTTTACAATTTGGGCCCAAGTTAGGAGCAGAGCTTAAGATGTAAAATTTCGATAGTCCATATCTCGGAAACTGTAATAGATAATGCAATTTGGCAATCGGCAATGTAATTAGCATGCCGAATATTACTAGGAATGTGAATTGGAACGAAATCGCCAATATATAAGACCATTTTACAATTTTGGCCCAAGTTAGAAGCAGAGCCTAAGGTGTAAATTTTCGATAGTCCATATCTCGGAAACTGTAATAGATAATGCAATTTGGCAATCGGCAATGTAATTAGCATGCCGAGTTTTACTAGGAATGTGAATTGGAACGAAATCGCCAATACATAAGACCATTTTACAATTTTGGCCCCAGTTAGAGGAAGAGCCAAATTGTAAAATTTCGATACTCCATATCTCGGAAACCATAAGAGATAATGCAATTTGGCTATCGGCGATGTAATTAGCATGCCGAATATTTTTGGAATGTAAATTGGAACGAAATCGCCAATACATAAGACCATTTTACAATTTATGCCCAAGTTAGGAGCAGACCCTAAGGTGTAAATTTTCGATAGTCCATATCTCGGAAACTGTAATAGATAATGCAATTTGGCAATCGACAATGCAATTAGCATGCCGAATATTACTAGGAATGTGAATTGGAACGAAATCGCCATTTTAATCGCCATAAGACCATTTTACAATTTTGGCCCAAGTTAGAAGCAGAGCCTAAGGTGTAAATATTCGATAGTCCATATCTCGGAAACTATAAGGGATAATGCAATTTGGCAACCGGCAATGTAATTAGCATGCCGAATATTACTTGTAATGCGAATTGGAACGAAATCGCCAACACATAAGACCATTTTACAATTTGGGCCCAAGTTAGGAGCAGAGCCTAAGATGTAAAATTTCGATACTCCATATCTTGGAAACCATTAGAGATAATGCAATTTGGCTACCGGCAATGTAACTAGCATTCCGAATATTACTTGAAATGTGAATTGGAACGAAATCGCCAATACATAAAACCATTTTACAATTTGGGCCCAAGTTAGGAGCAGAGCCTAAGATGTAAAATTTCGATACTCCATATCTCGGAAACCATAAGAGATAATGCAATTTGGCTATCGGCGATGTAATTAGCATGCCGAATATTTTTGGAATGTGAATTGGAACGAAATCGCCAATACATAAGACCATTTTACAATTTAGGCCCAAGTTAGAAGCAGAGCCTAAGGTGTAAATATTCGATAGTCCATATCTCGGAAACTATAAGAGATAATGCAATTTGGCTATCGGCAATGTAATTAGCATGCCGAATATTACTTGGAGTGCGAATTGGAACGAAATCGCCAATTCATAAGGCTATTTTACAATTTGGGCCTAAGATAGAAGCAGAGCCTAAGGTGTAAATTTTCGATAGTCCATATCTCGGAAACTATTACAGATAATGCAATTTGGCAACCGGCAATGTAAATAGCATGCCAAATATTACTTGGAGTCTGAATAGGAACGAAATCGCCAATTCATAAGACCATTTTACAATTTGGGCCTAAGTTAGAAGCAGAACCTAAGGTGTAAATTTTCGATAGTCCATATCTCGGAAACTATAAGAGATGATGCAATTTGGCAACCGGCAATGTAATTAGCATGCCGAGTTTTACTAGGAATGTGAATTGGAACGAAATCGCCAATACATAAGACCATTTTACAATTTTGGCCCCAGTTAGAGGAAGAGCCAAATTGTAAAATTTCGATACTCCATATCTCGGAAACCATAAGAGATAATGCAATTTGGCTATCGGCGATGTAATTAGCATGCCGAATATTTTTGGAATGTAAATTGGAACGAAATCGCCAATACATAAGACCATTTTACAATTTATGCCCAAGTTAGGAGCAGACCCTAAGGTGTAAATTTTCGATAGTCCATATCTCGGAAACTGTAATAGATAATGCAATTTGGCAATCGACAATGCAATTAGCATGCCGAATATTACTAGGAATGTGAATTGGAACGAAATCGCCATTTTAATCGCCATAAGACCATTTTTGGCCCAAGTTAGAAGCAGAGCCTAAGGTGTAAATATTCGATAGTCCATATCTCGGAAACTATAAGGGATAATGCAATTTGGCAACCGGCAATGTAATTAGCATGCCGAATATTACTTGTAATGCGAATTGGAACGAAATCGCCAACACATAAGACCATTTTACAATTTGGGCCCAAGTTAGGAGCAGAGCCTAAGATGTAAAATTTCGATACTCCATATCTTGGAAACCATAAGAGATAATGCAATTTGGCTACCGGCAATGTAACTAGCATTCCGAATATTACTTGAAATGTGAATCGGAACGAAATCGCTAATATATAAGACCATTTTACAATTTAGGCCCAAGTTAGAAGCAGAGCCTAAGGTGTAAATATTCGATAGTCCATATCTCGGAAACTATAAGAGATAATGCAATTTGGCTATCGGCAATGTAATTAGCATGCCGAATATTACTTGGAGTGCGAATTGGAACGAAATCGCCAATTCATAAGGCTATTTTACAATTTGGGCCTAAGATAGAAGCAGAGCCTAAGGTGTAAATTTTCGATAGTCCATATCTCGGAAACTATTACAGATAATGCAATTTGGCAACCGGCAATGTAAATAGCATGCCAAATATTACTTGGAGTCTGAATAGGAACGAAATGGCCAATTCATAAGACCATTTTACAATTTGGGCCTAAGTTAGAAGCAGAACCTAAGGTGTAAATTTTCGATAGTCCATATCTCGGAAACTATAAGAGATGATGCAATTTGGCAACCGGCAATGTAATTAGCATGCCGAATATTGCTTGGAATGTGAATTGGAACGAAAACGCTAATATATAAGACCATTTTACAATTTAGGCCCAAGTTAGAAGCAGAGCCTAAGGTGTAAATATTCGATAGTCCATATCTCGGAAACTATAAGAGATAATGCAATTTGGCTATCGGCAATGTAATTAGCATGCCGAATATTACTTTGAATGCCAATTGGAACGATATCGCCAATACATAAGACCATTTTACAATTTGGGCCCAAGTTAGGAGCAGAGCCTAAGATGTAAAATTTCGATACTCCATATCTCGGAAACCATAAGAGATAATGCAATTTGGCAATCGGCAATGTAATTAGCATGCCGAATATTGCTTGGAATGTGAATTGGAACGAAATCGCTAATATATAAGACCATTATACAATTTAGGCCCAAGTTAGAAGCAGAGCCCAAGGTGTAAATATTCGATAGTCCATATCTCGGAAACTATAAGAGATAATGCAATTTGGCAACCGGCAATGTAATTAGCATGCCGAATATTGCTTGGAATGTGAATTGGAACGAAATCGCTAATATATAAGACCATTTTACAATTTGGGCACAAGTTAGAAGCAGAGCCTAAGGTGTAAATATTCGATAGTCCATATCTCGGAAACTATAAGAGATAATGCAATTTGGCAACCGGCAATGTAATTAGCATGCCGAATATTACTTTGAATGCCAATTGGAACGAAATCGCCAATACATAAGACCATTTTACAATTTGGGCCCAAGTTAGGAGCAGAGCCTAAGATGTAAATATTCGATAGTCCATATCTCGGAAACTATAAGAGATAATGCAATTTGGCTATCGGCAATGTAATTAGCATGCCGAATATTACTTGGAGTGCGAATTGGAACGAAATCGCCAATTCATAAGGCTATTTTACAATTTGGGCCTAAGATAGAAGCAGAGCCTAAGGTGTAAATTTTCGATAGTCCATATCTCGGAAACTATTACAGATAATGCAATTTGGCAACCGGCAATGTAAATAGCATGCCAAATATTACTTGGAGTCTGAATAGGAACGAAATCGCCAATTCATAAGACCATTTTACAATTTGGGCCTAAGTTAGAAGCAGAACCTAAGGTGTAAATTTTCGATAGTCCATATCTCGGAAACTATAAGAGATGATGCAATTTGGCAACCGGCAATGTAATTAGCATGCCGAATATTGCTTGGAATGTGAATTGGAACGAAAACGCTAATATATAAGACCATTTTACAATTTAGGCCCAAGTTAGAAGCAGAGCCTAAGGTGTAAATATTCGATAGTCCATATCTCGGAAACTATAAGAGATAATGCAATTTGGCAACCGGCAATGTAATTAGCATGCCGAATATTACTTTGAATGCCAATTGGAACGAAATCGCCAATACATAAGACCATTTTACAATTTGGGCCCAAGTTAGGAGCAGAGCCTAAGATGTAAAATTTCGATACTCCATATCTCGGAAACCATAAGAGATAATGCAATTTGGCAATCGGCAATGTAATTAGCATGCCGAATATTGCTTGGAATGTGAATTGGAACGAAATCGCTAATATATAAGACCATTTTACAATTTAGGCCCAAGTTAGAAGCAGAGCCTAAGGTGTAAATATTCGATAGTCCATATCTCGGAAACTATAAGAGATAATGCAATTTGGCAAACGGCAATGTAATTAGCATGCCGAATATTGCTTGGAATGTGAATTGGAACGAAATCGCTAATATAAAAGACCATTATACAATTTAGGCCCAAGTTAGAAGCAGAGCCCAAGGTGTAAATATTCTATAGTCCATATCTCGGAAACTATAAGAGATAATGCAATTTAGCAACCGGCAATGTAATTAGCATGCCGAATATTACTTGGAATGTGAATTGGAACGAAATCGCTAATATATAAGACCATTTTACAATTTGGGCACAAGTTAGAAGCAGAGCCTAAGGTGTAAATATTCGATAGTCCATATCTCGGAAACTATAAGAGATAATGCAATTTGGCAACCGGCAATGTAGTTAGCATGCCGAATATTACTTTGAATGCGAATTGGAACGAAATCGCCAATACATAAGACCATTTTACAATTTGGGCCCAAGTTAGGAGCAGAGCTTAAGATGTAAAATTTCGATAGTCCATATCTCGAAAACTGTAATAGATAATGCAATTTGGCAATCGGCAATGTAATTAGCATGCCGAATATTACTAGGAATGTGAATTGGGACGAAATCGCTATTATATAAGACCATTTTACAATTTTGGCCCAAGTTAGAAGCAGAGCCTAAGGTGTAAATTTTCGATAGTCCATATCTCGGAAACTGTAATAGATAATGCAATTTGGCAATCGGAAATGTAATTAGCATGCCGAGTTTTACTAGGAATGTGAATTGGAACGAAATCGCCAATACATAAGACCATTTTACAATTTTGGCCCCAATTAGAGGAAGAGCCAAATTGTAAAATTTCGATCTCCATATCTCGGAAACCATAAGAGATAATGCAATTTGGCTATGGGCGATGTAATTAGCATGCCGAATATTTTTGGAATGTAAATTGGAACGAAATCGCCATTTTAATCACCATAAGACCATTTTACAATTTTGGCCCAACTTAGAAGCAGAGCCTAAGGTGTAAATATTCGATAGTCCATATCTCGGAAACTATAAGGGATAATTTGGCAACCGGCAATGTAATTAGCATGCCGAATATTACTTGTAATGCGAATTGGAACGAAATCGCCAACACATAAGACCATTTTACAATTTGGGCCCAAGTTAGGAGCAGAGCCTAAGATGTAAAATTTCGATACTCCATATCTTGGAAACCATAAGAGATAATGCAATTTGGCTACCGGCAATGTAACTAGCATTCCGAATATTACTTGAAATGTGAATTGGAACGAAATCGCCAATACACAAGACCATTTTACAATTTTGGCGCCAGTTAGAGGAAGAGCCAAATTGTAAAATTTCGATACTCCATATCTCGGAAACTATAAGAGATAATGCAATTTGGCAACCGGCAATGTAATTAGCATGCCAAATATTGCTTGGAATGTGAATTGGAACGAAATCGCTAATATATAAGACCATTTTACAATTTTGGCCGAAGTTAGAAGCAGAGCCTAAGGTGTAAATATTCGATAGTCCATATCTCGGAAACTATAAGGGATAATGCAATTTGGGAACCGGCAATGTAATTAGCATGCCGAATATTACTTGTAATGCGAATTGGAACGAAATCGCCAACACATAAGACCATTTTACAATTTGGGCCCAAGTTAGGAGCAGAGCCTAAGGTGTAAAATTTCGATACTCCATATCTTGGAAACCATAAGAGATAATGCAATTTGGCAACCGGCAATGTAATTAGCATGCCGAATATTACTTTGAATGCCAATTGGAACGAAAACGCTAATATATAAGACCATTTTACAATTTAGGCCCAAGTTAGAAGCCGAGCCTAAGGTGTAAATATTCGATAGTCCATATCTCGGAAACTATAAGAGATAATGCAATTTGGCAACCGGCAATGTAATTAGCATGCCGTATATTACTTTGAATGCCAATTGGAACGAAATCGCCAATACATAAGACCATTTTACAATTTGGGCCCAAGTTAGGAGCAGAGCCTATGATGTAAAATTTCGATACTCCATATCTCGGAAACCATAAGAGATAATGCAATTTGGCAATCGGCAATGTAATTAGCATGCCGAATATTGCTTGGAATGTGAATTGGAACGAAATCGCTAATATATAAGACCATTTTACTATTTAGGCCCAAGTTAGAAGCAGAGCCCAAGGTGTAAATATTCGATAGTCCATATCTCGGAAACTATAAGAGATAATGCAATTTGGCAACCGGCAATGTAATTAGCATGCCGAATATTGCTTGGAATGTGAGTTGGAACGAAATCGCTAATATATAAGACCATTTTACAATTTGGGCACAAGTTAGAAGCAGAGCCTAAGGTGTAAATATTCGATAGTCCATATCTCGGAAACTATAAGAGATAATGCAATTTTGCAACCGGCACTGTAGTTAGCATGCCGAATATTACTTTGAATGCGAATTGGAACGAAATCGCCAATACATAAAACCATTTTACAATTTGGGCCCAAGTTAGGAGCAGAGCTTAAGATGTAAAATTTCGATAGTCCATATCTCGGACACTGTAATAGATAATGCAATTTGGCAATCGGCAATGTAATTAGCATGCCGAATATTACTAGGAATGTGAATTGGAACGAAATCGCCAATACATAAGACCATTTTACAATTTTGGCCCCAGTTAGAGGAAGAGCCAAATTGTAAAATTTCGATACTCCATATCTCGGAAACCATAAGAGATAATGCAATTTGGCTATCGGCGATGTAATTAGCATGCCGAATATTTTTGGAATGTAAATTGGAACGAAATCGCCATTTTAATCGCCATAAGAACATTTTACAATTTTGGCCCAAGTTAGAAGCAGAGCCTAAGGTGTAAATATTCGATAGTCCATATCTCGGAAACTATAAGGGATAATTTGGCAACCGGCAATGTAATTAGCATGCCGAATATTACTTGTAATGCGAATTGGAACGAAATCGCCAACACATAAGACCATTTTACAATTTGGGCCCAAGTTAGGAGCAGAGCCTAAGATGTAAAATTTCGATACTCCATATCTTGGAAACCATAAGAGATAATGCAATTTGGCTACCGGCAATGTAACTAGCATTCCGAATATTACTTGAAATGTGAATTGGAACGAAATCGCCAATACACAAGACCATTTTACAATTTTGGCCCCAGTTAGAGGAAGAGCCAAATTGTAAAATTTCGATACTCCATATCTCGGAAACTATAAGAGATAATGCAATTTGACAACCGGCAATGTAATTAGCATGCCAAATATTGCTTGGAATGTGAATTGGAACGAAATCGCTAATATATAAGACCATTTTACAATTTTGGCCGAAGTTAGAAGCAGAGCCTAAGGTGTATATATTCGATAGTCCATATCTCGGAAACTATAAGGGATAATACAATTTGGCAACCGGCAATGTAATTAGCATGCCGAATATTACTTGTAATGCGAATTGGAACGAAATCGCCAACACATAAGACCATTTTACAATTTGGGCCCAAGTTAGAAGCAGAGCCTAAGATGTAAAATTTCGATACTCCATATCTCGGAAACCATAAGAGATAATGCAATTTGGCTACCGGCAATGTAATTAGCATGCCGAATATTACTTTGAATGCGAATTGGAACGAAATCGCCAATACATAAGACCATTTTACAATTTGGACCTAAGTTAGAAGCAGAGCCTAAGGTGTAAATTTTCGATAGTCCATATCTCGGAAACTATAAGAGATAATGCAATTTGGCAATGTAATTAGCATGCCAAATATTACTTGGAGTCTGAATTGGAACGAAATCGCCAATTCATAAGACCATTTTACAATTTGGGCCTAAGTTAGAAGCAGAGCCTAAGGTGTAAATTTTCGATAGTCCATATCTCGGAAACTATAAGAGATAATGCAATTTGGCAACCGGCAATGTAATTAGCATGCCGAATATTGCTTGGAATGTGAATTGGAACGAAATCGCTAATATATAAGACCATTTTACAATTTGGGCACAAGTTAGAAGCAGAGCCTAAGGTGTAAATATTCGATAGTCCATATCTCGGAAACTATAAGAGGTAATGCAATTTGGCAACCGCAATGTAATTAGCATGCCGAATATTGCTTGGAATGTGAATTGGAACGAAATCGCTAATATATAAGACCATTTTACTATTTAGGCCCAAGTTAGAAGCAGAGCCTAAGGTGTAAATATTCGATAGTCCATATCTCGGAAACTATAAGAGATAATGCAATTTGGCAACCGGCAATGTAATTAGCATGCCGAATATTGTTTGGAATGTGAATTGGAACGAAAACGCTAATATATAAGACCATTTTACAATTTAGGCCCAAGTTAGAAGCAGAGCCCAAGGTGTAAATATTCGATAGTCCATATCTCGGAAACTATAAGAGATAATGCAATTTGGCAACCGGCAATGTAATTAGCATGCCGAATATTGCTTGGAATGTGAGTTGGAACGAAATCGCTAATATATAAGACCATTTTACAATTTGGGCACAAGTTAGAAGCAGAGCCTAAGGTGTAAATATTCGATAGTCCATATCTCGGAAACTATAAGAGATAATGCAATTTGGCAACCGGCAATGTAGTTAGCATGCCGAATATTACTTTGAATGCGAATTGGAACGAAATCGCCAATACATAAAACCATTTTACAATTTGGGCCCAAGTTAGGAGCAGAGCTTAAGATGTAAAATTTCGATAGTCCATATCTCGGAAACTGTAATAGATAATGCAATTTGGCAATCGGCAATGTAATTAGCATGCCGAATATTACTAGGAATGTGAATTGGGACGAAATCGCCATTATATAAGACCATTTTACAATTTTGGCCCAAGTTAGAAGCAGAGCCTAAGGTGTAAATTTTCGATAGTCCATATCTCGGAAACTGTAATAGATAATGCAATTTGGCAATCGGCAATGTAATTAGCATGCCGAGTTTTACTAGGAATGTGAATTGGAACGAAATCGCTAATATATAAGACCATTTTACAATTTTGGCCGAAGTTAGAAGCAGAGCCTAAGGTGTATATATTCGATAGTCCATATCTCGGAAACTATAAGGGATAATGCAATTTGGCAACCGGCAATGTAATTAGCATGCCGAATATTACTTGTAATGCGAATTGGAACGAAATCGCCAACACATAAGACCATTTTACAATTTGGGCCCAAGTTAGGAGCAGAGCCTAAGGTGTAAAATTTCGATACTCCATATCTTGGAAACCATAAGAGATAATGCAATTTGGCTACCGGCAATGTAACTAGCATTCCGAATATTACTTGAAATGTGGATTGGAACGAAATCGCCAATACACAAGACCATTTTACAATTTTGGCCCCAGTTAGAGGAAGAGCCAAATTGTAAAATTTCGATACTCCATATCTCGGAAACTATAAGAGGTAATGCAATTTGGCAAACGGCAATGTAATTAGCATGCCGAATATTGCTTGGAATGTGAATTGGAACGAAATCGCTAATATATAAGACCATTTTACAATTTAGGCCCAAGTTAGAAGCAGAGCCTAAGTTGTAAATATTCGAGAGTCCATATCTCGGAAACTATAAGAGATAATGCAATTTGGCAACCGGCAATGTAATTAGCATGCCGAATATTACTTTGAATGCGATTTGGAACGAAATCGCCAATACATAAGACCATTTTACAATTTGGGCCCAAGTTAGAAGCAGAGCCTAAGATGTAAAATTTCGATACTCCATATCTCGGAAACCATAAGAGATAATGCAATTTGGCTACCGGCAATGTAATTAGCATGCCCAATATTACTTTGAATGCGAATTGGAACGAAATCGCCAATACATAAGACCATTTTACAATTTGGACCTAAGTTAGAAGCAGAGCCTAAGGTGTAAATTTTCGATAGTCCATATCTCGGAAACTATAAGAGATAATGCAATTTGGCAACCGGCAATGTAATTAGCATGCCAAATATTACTTGGAGTCTGAATTGGAACGAAATCGCCAATTCATAAGACCATTTTACAATTTGGGCCTAAGTTAGAAGCAGAGCCTAAGGTGTAAATTTTCGATAGTCCATATCTCGGAAACTATAAGAGATAATGCAATTTGGCAACCGGCAATGTAATTAGCATGCCGAATATTGCTTGGAATGTGAATTGGAACGAAATCGCTAATATATAAGACCATTTTACAATTTGGGCACAAGTTAAAAGCAGAGCCTAAGGTGTAAATATTCGATAGTCCATATCTCGGAAACTATAAGAGATAATGCAATTTGGCAACCGCAATGTAATTAGCATGCCGAATATTGCTTGGAATGTGAATTGGAACGAAATCGCTAATATATAAGACCATTTTACAATTTTGGCCCCAGTTAGAGGAAGAGCCAAATTGTAAAATTTCGATACTCCATATCACGGAAACCATGAGAGATAATGCAATTTGGCATTCGGCAATGTAATTAACATGCCGAATACCACCTGGAGTCTGAATTGGAACGAAATCGCCAATACATAAGACCATTTTACAATTTGGGCCTAAGTTAGAAGCAGAGCCTAAGGTGTAAATATTCGATAGTCCATATCTCGGAAACTATAAGAGATAATGCAATTTGGCAAACGGCAATGTAACTAGCATGCTGAATATTACATGGAATGTGAATTGGAACGAAATGGCAAATGCATAAGACCATTTTACATTTTTGGCCCCAGTTAGAGGAAGAGCCAAATTGCAAAATTTCGATGCTCCATATCTCGGAAACCATAAGAGATAATGCAATTTGGTAATCGGCAATGTAACTAGCATGCTGAATATTACTTGCAATGTGAATTCGAACGAAATCGCCAATGCATAAGACCATTTTACATTTTTGGCCCCATTTAGAGGAAGAGCCAAATTGCAAAATTTCGATGCTCCATATCTCGGAAACCATAAGAGATAATGCAATTTGGCAAACGGCAATGTAACTAGCATGCTGAATATTACTTAGAATGTGAATTGGAACGAAATCGCCAATTCATAAGACCATTTTACAATTTGGGCCTAAGTTAGAAGCTGAGCCTAAGGTGTAAATTATCGATAGTCCATATCTCGGAAACTGTAATAGATAATGCAATTTGGCTATCGGCAATGTAATTAGCATGCCGAATATTACTAGAAATGTGAGTTGTAACGAAATCGCCAATATATAAGACCATTTTAGAATTTTGGCCCAAGTTAGAAGCAGAGCTTAAGGTGTAAATATTCGATAGTCCATATCTCGGAAACTGTAATAGATAATGCAATTTGGCTATAGGCAATGTAATTAGCATGCCGAATATTACTTGGAATGCGAATTGGAACTAAATCGCCAATACAGAAGACCATTTTACAATTTGGGCCCAAGTTAGGAGCAGAGCCTAAGATGTAAAATTTCGATACTCCATATCTCGGAAACCATAAGAGATAATGCAGTTTGGTAATCGGCAATGTAATTAGCATGCCAAATATTACTTGGAGTCTGAATTGGAACGAAATCGCCAATTCATAAGACCATTTTACAATTTGGGCCTAAGTTAGAAGCTGAGCCTAAGGTGTAAATTTTCGATAGTCCATATCTCGGAAACTGTAATAGATAATGCAATTTGGCTATCGGCAATGTAATTAGCATGCCGAATATTACTAGGAATGTGAATTGGGACGAAATCGCCATTATATAAGACCATTTTACAATTTTGGCCCAAGTTAGAAGCAGAGCCTAAGGTGTAAATTTTCGATAGTCCATATCTCGGAAACTGTAATAGATAATGCAATTTGGCAATCGGCAATGTAATTAGCATGCCGAGTTTTACTAGGAATGTGAATTGGAACGAAATCGCCAATACATAAGACCATTTTACAATTTTGGCCCCCATTAGAGGAAGAGCCAAATTGTAAAATTTCGATACTCCATATCTCGGAAACCATAAGAGATAATGCAATTTGGCTATCGGCGATGTAATTAGCATGCCGAATATTTTTGGAATGTAAATTGGAACGAAATCGCCATTTTAATCATAATAAGACCATTTTACAATTTTGGCCCAACTTAGAAGCAGAGCCTAAGGTGTAAATATTCGATAGTCCATATCTCGGAAACTATAAGGGATAATTTGGCAACCGGCAATGTAATTAGCATGCCGAATATTACTTGTAATGCGAATTGGAACGAAATCGCCAACACATAAGACCATTTTACAATTTGGGCCCAAGTTAGGAGCAGAGCCTAAGATGTAAAATTTCGATACTCCATATCTCGGAAACCATAAGAGATAATGCAGTTTGGTAATCGGCAATGTAATTAGCATGCCAAATATTACTTGGAGTCTGAATTGGAACGAAATCGCCAATTCATAAGACCATTTTACAATTTGGGCCTAAGTTAGAAGCTGAGCCTAAGGTGTAAATTTTCGATAGTCCATATCTCGGAAACTGTAATAGATAATGCAATTTGGCTATCGGCAATGTAATTAGCATGCCGAATATTACTAGGAATGTGAATTGGGACGAAATCGCCATTATATAAGACCATTTTACAATTTTGGCCCAAGTTAGAAGCAGAGCCTAAGGTGTAAATTTTCGATAGTCCATATCTCGGAAACTGTAATAGATAATGCAATTTGGCAATCGGCAATGTAATTAGCATGCCGAGTTTTACTAGGAATGTGAATTGGAACGAAATCGCCAATACATAAGACCATTTTACAATTTTGGCCCCAATTAGAGGAAGAGCCAAATTGTAAAATTTCGATACTCCATATCTCGGAAACCATAAGAGATAATGCAATTTGGCTATCGGCGATGTAATTAGCATGCCGAATATTTTTGGAATGTAAATTGGAACGAAATCGCCATTTTAATCACCATAAGACCATTTTACAATTTTGGCCCAACTTAGAAGCAGAGCCTAAGGTGTAAATATTCGATAGTCCATATCTCGGAAACTATAAGGGATAATTTGGCAACCGGCAATGTAATTAGCATGCCGAATATTACTTGTAATGCGAATTGGAACGAAATCGCCAATACACAAGACCATTTTACAATTTTGGCCCCAGTTAGAGGAAGAGCCAAATTGTAAAATTTCGATACTCCATATCTCGGAAACTATAAGAGATAATGCAATTTGGCAACCGGCAATGTAATTAGCATGCCAAATATTGCTTGGAATGTGAATTGGAACGAAATCGCTAATATATAAGACCATTTTACAATTTTGGCCGAAGTTAGAAGCAGAGCCTAAGGTGTAAATATTCGATAGTCCATATCTCGGAAACTATAAGGGATAATGCAATTTGGCAACCGGCAATGTAATTAGCATGCCGAATATTACTTGTAATGCGAATTGGAACGAAATCGCCAACACATAAGACCATTTTACAATTTGGGCCCAAGTTAGGAGCAGAGCCTAAGGTGTAAAATTTCGATACTCCATATCTTGGAAACCATAAGAGATAATGCAATTTGGCAACCGGCAATGTAATTAGCATGCCGAATATTACTTTGAATGCCAATTGGAACGAAAACGCTAATATATAAGACCATTTTACAATTTAGGCCCAAGTTAGAAGCAGAGCCTAAGGTGTAAATATTCGATAGTCCATATCTCGGAAACTATAAGAGATAATGCAATTTGGCAACCGGCAATGTAATTAGCATGCCGAATATTGCTTGGAATGTGAATTGGAACGAAATCGCTAATATATAAGACCATTTTACTATTTAGGCCCAAGTTAGGAGCAGAGCCTATGATGTAAAATTTCGATACTCCATATCTCGGAAACCATAAGAGATAATGCAATTTGGCAATCGGCAATGTAATTAGCATGCCGAATATTGCTTGGAATGTGAATTGGAACGGAATCGCTAATATATAAGACCATTTTACTATTTAGGCCCAAGTTAGAAGCAGAGCCTAAGGTGTAAATATTCGATAGTCCATATCTCGGAAACTATAAGAGATAATGCAATTTGCAACCGGCAATGTAATTAGCATGCCGAATATTGTTTGGAATGTGAATTGGAACGAAATCGCTAATATATAAGACCATTTTACAATTTGGGCACAAGTTAGAAGCAGAGCCTAAGGTGTAAATATTCGATAGTCCATATCTCGGAAACTATAAGAGATAATGCAATTTGGCAACCGGCAATGTAGTTAGCATGCCGAATATTACTTTGAATGCGAATTGGAACGAAATCGCCAATACATAAAACCATTTTACAATTTGGGCCCAAGTTAGGAGCAGAGCTTAAGATGTAAAATTTCGATAGTCCATATCTCGGAAACTGTAATAGATAATGCAATTTGGCAATCGGCAATGTAATTAGCATGCCGAATATTACTAGGAATGTGAATTGGGACGAAATCGCCAATATATAAGACCATTTTACAATTTTGGCCCAAGTTAGAAGCAGAGCCTAAGGTGTAAATTTTCGATAGTCCATATCTCGGAAACTGTAATAGATAATGCAATTTGGCAATCGGCAATGTAATTAGCATGCCGAGTTTTACTAGGAATGTGAATTGGAACGAAATCGCCAATACATAAGACCATTTTACAATTTTGGCCCCAGTTAGAGGAAGAGCCAAATTGTAAAATTTCGATACTCCATATCTCGGAAACCATAAGAGATAATGCAATTTGGCTATCGGCGATGTAATTAGCATGCCGAATATTTTTGGAATGTAAATTGGAACGAAATCGCCATTTTAATCGCCATAAGACCATTTTACAATTTTGGCCCAAGTTAGAAGCAGAGCCTAAGGTGTAAATATTCGATAGTCCATATCTCGGAAACTATAAGGGATAATTTGGCAACCGGCAATGTAATTAGCATGCCGAATATTACTTGTAATGCGAATTGGAACGAAATCGCCAACACATAAGACCATTTTACAATTTGGGCCCAAGTTAGGAGCAGAGCCTAAGATGTAAAATTTCGATACTCCATATCTTGGAAACCATAAGAGATAATGCAATTTGGCTACCGGCAATGTAACTAGCATTCCGAATATTACTTGAAATGTGAATTGGAACGAAATCGCCAATACACAAGACCATTTTACAATTTTGGCCCCAGTTAGAGGAAGAGCCAAATTGTAAAATTTCGATACTCCATATCTCGGAAACTATAAGAGATAATGCAATTTGGCAACCGGCAATGTAATTAGCATGCCGAATATTACTTGGAATGTGAATTGGAACGAAATCGCTAATATATAAGACCATTTTACTATTTAGGCCCAAGTTAGGAGCAGAGCCTATGATGTAAAATTTCGATACTCCATATCTCGGAAACCATAAGAGATAATGCAATTTGGCAATCGGCAATGTAATTAGCATGCCGAATATTGCTTGGAATGTGAATTGGAACGAAATCGCTAATATATAAGACCATTTTACTATTTAGGCCCAAGTTAGAAGCAGAGCCTAAGGTGTAAATATTCGATAGTCCATATCTCGGAAACTATAAGAGATAATGCAATTTGGCAACCGGCAATGTAATTAGCATGCCGAATATTGCTTGGAATGTGAATTGGAACGAAATCGCTAATATATAAGACCATTTTACAATTTGGGCACAAGTTAGAAGCAGAGCCTAAGGTGTAAATATTCGATAGTCCATATCTCGGAAACTATAAGAGATAATGCAATTTGGCAACCGGCAATGTAGTTAGCATGCCGAATATTACTTTGAATGCGAATTGGAACGAAATCGCCAATACATAAAACCATTTTACAATTTGGGCCCAAGTTAGGAGCAGAGCTTAAGATGTAAAATTTCGATAGTCCATATCTCGGAAACTGTAATAGATAATGCAATTTGGCAATCGGCAATGTAATTAGCATGCCGAATATTACTAGGAATGTGAATTGGGACGAAATCGCCAATATATAAGACCATTTTACAATTTTGGCCCAAGTTAGAAGCAGAGCCTAAGGTGTAAATTTTCGATAGTCCATATCTCGGAAACTGTAATAGATAATGCAATTTGGCAATCGGCAATGTAATTAGCATGCCGAGTTTTACTAGGAATGTGAATTGGAACGAAATCGCCAATACATAAGACCATTTTACAATTTTGGCCCCAGTTAGAGGAAGAGCCAAATTGTAAAATTTCGATACTCCATATCTCGGAAACCATAAGAGATAATGCAATTTGGCTATCGGCGATGTAATTAGCATGCCGAATATTTTTGGAATGTAAATTGGAACGAAATCGCCATTTTAATCGCCATAAGACCATTTTACAATTTTGGCCCAAGTTAGAAGCAGAGCCTAAGGTGTAAATATTCGATAGTCCATATCTCGGAAACTATAAGGGATAATTTGGCAACCGGCAATGTAATTAGCATGCCGAATATTACTTGTAATGCGAATTGGAACGAAATCGCCAACACATAAGACCATTTTACAATTTGGGCCCAAGTTAGGAGCAGAGCCTAAGATGTAAAATTTCGATACTCCATATCTTGGAAACCATAAGAGATAATGCAATTTGGCTACCGGCAATGTAACTAGCATTCCGAATATTACTTGAAATGTGAATTGGAACGAAATCGCCAATACACAAGACCATTTTACAATTTTGGCCCCAGTTAGAGGAAGAGCCAAACTGTAAAATTTCGATACTCCATATCTCGGAAACTATAAGAGATAATGCAATTTGGCAACCGGCAATGTAATTAGCATGCCAAATATTGCTTGGAATGTGAATTGGAACGAAATCGCTAATATATAAGACCATTTTACAATTTTGGCCGAAGTTAGAAGCAGAGCCTAAGGTGTAAATATTCGATAGTCCATATCTCGGAAACTATAAGAGATAATGCAATTTGGCAACCGGCAATGTAATTAGCATGCCGAATATTGCTTGGAATGTGAATTGGAACGAAATCGCTAATATATAAGACCATTTTACAATTTGGGCACAAGTTAGAAGCAGAGCCTAAGGTGTAAATATTCGATAGTCCATATCTCGGAAACTATAAGAGATAATGCAATTTGGCAACCGGCAATGTAGTTAGCATGCCGAATATTACTTTGAATGCGAATTGGAACGAAATCGCCAATACATAAAACCATTTTACAATTTGGGCCCAAGTTAGGAGCAGAGCTTAAGATGTAAAATTTCGATAGTCCATATCTCGGAAACTGTAATAGATAATGCAATTTGGCAATCGGCAATGTAATTAGCATGCCGAATATTACTAGGAATGTGAATTGGGACGAAATCGCCAATATATAAGACCATTTTACAATTTTGGCCCAAGTTAGAAGCAGAGCCTAAGGTGTAAATTTTCGATAGTCCATATCTCGGAAACTGTAATAGATAATGCAATTTGGCAATCGGCAATGTAATTAGCATGCCGAGTTTTACTAGGAATGTGAATTGGAACGAAATCGCCAATACATAAGACCATTTTACAATTTTGGCCCCAGTTAGAGGAAGAGCCAAATTGTAAAATTTCGATACTCCATATCTCGGAAACCATAAGAGATAATGCAATTTGGCTATCGGCGATGTAATTAGCATGCCGAATATTTTTGGAATGTAAATTGGAACGAAATCGCCATTTTAATCGCCATAAGACCATTTTACAATTTTGGCCCAAGTTAGAAGCAGAGCCTAAGGTGTAAATATTCGATAGTCCATATCTCGGAAACTATAAGGGATAATTTGGCAACCGGCAATGTAATTAGCATGCCGAATATTACTTGTAATGCGAATTGGAACGAAATCGCCAACACATAAGACCATTTTACAATTTGGGCCCAAGTTAGGAGCAGAGCCTAAGATGTAAAATTTCGATACTCCATATCTTGGAAACCATAAGAGATAATGCAATTTGGCTACCGGCAATGTAACTAGCATTCCGAATATTACTTGAAATGTGAATTGGAACGAAATCGCCAATACACAAGACCATTTTACAATTTTGGCCCCAGTTAGAGGAAGAGCCAAATTGTAAAATTTCGATACTCCATATCTCGGAAACTATAAGAGATAATGCAATTTGGCAACCGGCAATGTAATTAGCATGCCAAATATTGCTTGGAATGTGAATTGGAACGAAATCGCTAATATATAAGACCATTTTACAATTTTGGCCGAAGTTAGAAGCAGAGCCTAAGGTGTAAATATTCGATAGTCCATATCTCGGAAACTATAAGGGATAATACAATTTGGCAACCGGCAATGTAATTAGCATGCCGAATATTACTTGTAATGCGAATTGGAACGAAATCGCCAACACATAAGACCATTTTACAATTTGGGCCCAAGTTAGGAGCAGAGCCTAAGGTGTAAATTTTCGATACTCCATATCTTGGAAACCATAAGAGATAATGCAATTTGGCTACCGGCAATGTAACTAGCATTCCGAATATTACTTGAAATGTGAATTGGAACGAAATCGCCAATACACAAGACCATTTTACAATTTTGGCCCCAGTTAGAGGAAGAGCCAAATTGTAAAATTTCGATACTCCATATCTCGGAAACTATAAGAGGTAATGCAATTTGGCAAACGGCAATGTAATTAGCATGCCGAATATTGCTTGGAATGTGAATTGGAACGAAATCGCTAATATATAAGACCATTTTACAATTTAGGCCCAAGTTAGAAGCAGAGCCTAAGTTGTAAATATTCGAGAGTCCATATCTCGGAAACTATAAGAGATAATGCAATTTGGCAACCGGCAATGTAATTAGCATGCCGAATATTACTTTGAATGCGATTTGGAACGAAATCGCCAATACATAAGACCATTTTACAATTTGGGCCCAAGTTAGAAGCAGAGCCTAAGATGTAAAATTTCGATACTCCATATCTCGGAAACCATAAGAGATAAT
The DNA here is from genome assembly GCF_030347505.1 of Rhynchophorus ferrugineus. Lineage (NCBI taxonomy): Eukaryota > Metazoa > Arthropoda > Insecta > Coleoptera > Curculionidae > Rhynchophorus > Rhynchophorus ferrugineus. The sequence goes on from NW_027472590.1 coordinate 19,582,102, forward strand.
GCAATTTCGCTACCGGCAATGTAATTAGCATGCCCAATATTACTTTGAATGCGAATTGGAACAAAATCGCCAATACATAAGACCATTTTACAATTTGGACCTAAGTTAGAAGCAGAGCCTAAGGTGTAAATTTTCGATAGTCCATATCTCGGAAACTATAAGAGATAATGCAATTTGGCAACCGGCAATGTAATTAGCATGCCAAATATTACTTGGAGTCTGAATTGGAACGAAATCGCCAATTCATAAGACCATTTTACAATTTGGGCCTAAGTTAGAAGCAGAGCCTAAGGTGTAAATTTTCGATAGTCCATATCTCGGAAACTATAAGAGATAATGCAATTTGGCAACCGGCAATGTAATTAGCATGCCGAATATTGCTTGGAATGTGAATTGGAACGAAATCGCTAATATATAAGACCATTTTACAATTTGGGCACAAGTTAGAAGCAGAGCCTAAGGTGTAAATATTCGATAGTCCATATCTCGGAAACTATAAGAGATAATGCAATTTGGCAACCGCAATGTAATTAGCATGCCGAATATTGCTTGGAATGTGAATTGGAACGAAATCGCTAATATATAAGACCATTTTACAATTTTGGCCCCAGTTAGAGGAAGAGCCAAATTGTAAAATTTCGATACTCCATATCACGGAAACCATGAGAGATAATGCAATTTGGCGTTCGGCAATGTAATTAACATGCCGAATATCACCTGGAGTGTAAATTGTAACGAAATCAAGTTAGGAGCAGAGCCTAAGGTGTAAATATTCGATAGTCCACATCTCGGAAACTATAAGAGATAATGTAATTTGACAACCGGCAATGTAATTAGCATGCCAAATACTACTTGGAGTCTAAATTGGAACGAAATCGCCAATACATAAGACCATTTTACAATTTGGGCCTAAGTTAGAAGCAGAGCCTAAGGTGTAAATATTCGATAGTCCATATCTCGGAAACTATAAGAGATAATGCAATTTGGCAAACGGCAATGTAACTAGCATGCTGAATATTACATGGAATGTGAATTGGAACGAAATGGCCAATGCATAAGACCATTTTACATTTTTGGCCCCAGTTAGAGGAAGAGCCAAATTGCAAAATTTCGATGCTCCATATCTCGGAAACCATAAGAGATAATGCAATTTGGTAATCGGCAATGTAATTAGCATGCCGAATATTACTAGAAATGTGAGTTGGAACGAAATCGCCAATATATAAGACCATTTTAGAATTTTGGCCCAAGTTAGAAGCAGAGCCTAAGGGGTAAATATTCGATAGTCCATATCTCGGAAACTGTAATAGATAATGCAATTTGGCTATAGGCAATGTAATTAGCATGCCGAATATTACTAGAAATGTGAGTTGGAACGAAATCGCCAATATATAAGACCATTTTAGAATTTTGGCCCAAGTTAGAAGCAGAGCCTAAGGTGTAAATATTCGATAGTCCATATCTCGGAAACTGTAATAGATAATGCAATTTGGCTATAGGCAATGTAATTAGCATGCCGAATATTACTTGGAATGCGAATTGGAACGAAATCGCCAATACAGAAGACCATTTTACAATTTGGGCCCAAGTTAGGAGCAGAGCCTAAGATGTAAAATTTCGATACTCCATATCTCGGAAACCATAAGAGATAATGCAGTTTGGTAATCGGCAATGTAATTAGCATGCCAAATATTACTTGGGGTCTGAATTGGAACGAAATCGCCAATTCATAAGACCATTTTACAATTTGGGCCTAAGTTAGAAGCTGAGCCTAAGGTGTAAATTTTCGATAGTCCATATCTCGGAAACTGTAATAGATAATGCAATTTGGCTATCAGCAATGTAATTAGCATGCCGAATATTACTAGAAATGTGAGTTGGAACGAAATCGCCAATATATAAGACCATTTTAGAATTTTGGCCCAAGTTAGAAGCAGAGCCTAAGGTGTAAATATTCGATAGTCCATATCTCGGAAACTGTAATAGATAATGCAATTTGGCTATCGGCAATGTAATTAGCATGCCGAATATTACTTGAAATGTGAACTGGAACGAAATCACCAATATATAAGACCATTTTACATTATTGGCCCCAGTTAGAGGAAGAGCCAAATTGTAAAATTTCGATACTCCATATCTTGGAAACCATAAGAGTTAATGCAATTTGGCAACCGGCAATGTAATTAGCATGCCGAATATTACTTGGAATGTGAATTGGAACGAAATCACCAATATATAAGACCATTTTACAATATTGGCCCCAGTTAGAGGAAGAGCCAAATTGTAAAATTTCGATACTCCATATCTCGGAAACCATAAGAGATAATGAAGGAGTGCGAATTGGAGCGAAATCGCCAGTTCATAAGACTATTTTACAATTTGGGCCTAAGATAGAAGCAGAGCCTAAGGTGTAAATTTTCGTTAGTCCATATCTCGGAAACTATAAGAGATAATGCAATTTGGCAACCGGCAATGTAAATAGCATGCCAAATATTACTTGGAGTCTGAATTGGAACGAAATCACCAATTCAAAAGACCATTTTACAATTTGGGCCCAAGTCAGAAGAAGAGTCTAAGGTGTAAATTTTCGATAGTCCATATCTCGGAAACTATAAGAGATAATGCAATTTGGAAACCGGCAATGTTATTAGCATGCCGAATATTACTTGGAATGTGAATTGGAACGAAATCGCCAATATATAAGACCATTTTACAATTTTGGCCCCAGTTAGAGGAAGAGCCAAGTTGTAAAATTTCGATACTCCATATCTCGGAAACCATAAGAGATAATGCAATTTGGCAATCGGCAATGTAATTAGCATGCCAAATATTACTTGGAGTCTGAATTGGAACGAAATCGCCAATTCATTAGACCATTTTACAATTTGGGCCTAAGTTAGAAGCAGAGCCTAAGGTGTAAATTTTCGATAGTCCATATCTCGGAAACTATAAGAGATAATGCAATTTGGCAACCGGCAATGTAATTAGCATGCCAAATATTACTTGGAGTCTGAATTGGCACGAAATCGCCAATTCATAAGACCATTTTGCAATTTGGGCCTAAGTAAATTTTCGATAGTCCATATCTCGGAAACTATAAGAGATAATGCAATTTGGAAACCGGCAATGTTATTAGCATGCCGAATATTACTAGGAATGTGAATTGGAACGAAATCGCCAATACATAAGACCATTTTACAATTTTGGCACCAGTTAGAGGAAGAACCAAATTGTAAAATTTCGACACTCCATATCTCGCAAACCATAAGAAATAATGCAATTTTGCAACCGGCAATGTAATTAGCATGCCGAATATTACTTGGAATGTGAATTGGAACGAAATCGCCAATATATAAGACCATTTTACAATTTTGGCCCCAGTTAGAGGAAGAGCCAAATTGTAAAATTTCGATACTCCATATCTCGGAAACCATAAGAGATAATGCAATTTGGCAACCGGCAATGTAATTAGCATGCCAAATATTACTTGGAGTCTGAATTGGAACGAAATCGCCAATTCATAAGACCATTTTACAATTTGGGCCTAAGTTAGAAGCAGAGCCTAAGGTGTAAATTTTCGATAGTCCATATCTCGGAAACTATAAGAGATAATGCAATTTGGCAACCGGCAATGTAATTAGCATGCCGAATATTGCTTGGAATGTGAATTGGAACGAAATCGCTAATATATAAGACCATTTTACAATTTGGGCACAAGTTAGAAGCAGAGCCTAAGGTGTAAATATTCGACAGTCCATATCTCGGAAACTATAAGAGAAAATGAAATTTGGCAACCGGCAATGTAATTAGCATGCCGAATATTACTTTGAATGCGAATTGGAACGAAATCGCAAATACATAAGACCATTTTACAATTTGGGCCCAAGTTAGGAGCAGAGCCTATGATGTAAAATTTCGATACTCCATATTTCGGAAACCATAAGAGATAATGCAATTTGGCAACCGGCAATGTAATTAGCATGCCGAATATTGCTTGGAATGTGAATTGGAACGAAATCGCTAATATATAAGACCATTTTACAATTTGGGCACAAGTTAGAAGCAGAGCCTAAGGTGTAAATATTCGATAGTCCATATCTCGGAAACTATAAGAGATAATGCAATTTGGCAACCGGCAATGTAATTAACATGCCGAATATTACTTTGAATGCGAATTGGAACGAAATCGCCAATACATAAGACCATTTTACAATTTGGGCCCAAGTAAGGAGCAGAGCCTAAGATGTAAAATTTCGATACTCCATATCTCGGAAACCATAAGAGATAACGCAATTTGGCTACCGGCAATGTAATTAGCCTGCCGAATATTACTTTGAATGCGAATTGGAATGAAATCGCCAATACATAAGACCATTTTACAATTTGGGCCTAAGTTAGAAGCAGAGCCTAAGGTGTAAATTTTCGATAGTCCATATCTCGGAAACTATAAGAGATAATGCAATTTGGCAACCGGCAATGTAATTAGCATGCCAAATATTACTTGGAGTCTGAATTGGAACGAAATCGCCAATTCATAAGACCATTTTACAATTTGGGCACAAGTTATAAGCAGAGCCTAAGGTGTAAATATTCGATAGTCCATATCTCGGAAACTATAAGAGATAATGCAATTTGGCAACCGGCAATGTAATTAGCATGCCGAATATTACTTTGAATGCGAATTGGAACGAAATCGCCAATACATAAGACCATTTTACAATTTGGGCCCAAGTTAGGAGCAGAGCCAAATTGTAAAATTTCGACGCTCCATATCTCGGAAATCATAAGAGATAATGCAATTTGGCAATCGGCAATGTAATTAGCATGCCGAATTTTACTTGGAATGTGAATTGGAACGAAATCGCCAATATATAAGGCCATTTTAGAATTTATGCCAAAGTTATGAGCAGAGCCTAAGGTGTAAATTTTCGATAGTCCATACCTCGGAAACTGTAATAGATAATGCAATTTCGCAATCGGCAATGTAATTAGCATGCCGAATATTACTAGGAATGTGAATTGGAACGAAATCGCCAATACATAAGACCATTGTACAATTTGGGCCCAAGTTAGGAGCAGAGCTTAAGATGTAAAATTTCGATAGTCCATATCTCGGAAACTGTAATAGATAATGCAATTTGGCAATCGGCAATGTAATTAGCATGCCGAATATTACTAGGAATGTGAATTGGAACGAAATCGCCAATATATAAGACCATTTTACAATTCATGCCCAAGTTCGGAGCAGAGCCTAAGGTGTAAATTTTCGATAGTCCATATCTCGGAAACTGTAATAGATAATGCAATTTGGCAATCGGCAATGTAATTAGCATGCCGAGTTTTACTAGGAATGTGAATTGGAACGAAATGGCCAATACATAAGACCATTTTACAATTTTGGCCCCAGTTAGAGGAAGAGCCAAATTGTAAAATTTCGATACTCCATATCTCGGAAACCATAAGAGATAATGCAATTTGGCTATCGGCGATGTAATTAGCATGCCGAATATTTTTGGAATGTGAATTGGAACGAAATCGCCAATACATAAGGCCATTTTACAATTTATGCCCAAGTTAGGAGCAGACCCTAAGGTGTAAATTTTCGATAGTTAATATCTCGGAAACTGTAATAGATAATGCAATTTGGCAATCGGCAATGCAATTAGCATGCCGAATATTACTAGGAATGTGAATTGGAACGAAATCGCCAATATATAAGACCATTTTACAATTTTGGCCCAAGTTAGAAGCAGAGCCTAAGGTGTAAATATTCGATAGTCCATATCTCGGAAACTATAAGAGATAATGCAATTTGGCAACCGGCAATGTAATTAGCATGCCAAATATTACTTGGAGTCTGACTTGGAACGAAATCGCCAATTCATAAGACCATTTTACAATTTGGGCCTAAGGTAGGAGCAGACCCTAAGGTGTAAATTGTCGATAGTCCATATCTCGGAAACTGTAATAGATAATGCAATTTGGCAATCGGCAATGCAATTAGCATGCCGAATATTACTAAGAATGTGAATTGGAACGAAATCGCCAATATATAAGACCATTTTACAATTTTGGCCCAAATTAGAAGCAGAGCCTAAGGTGTAAATATTTGATAGTCCATATCTCGGAAACTATAAGAGATAATGCAATTTGGCAACCGGCAATGTAATTAGCATGCCGAATATTACATGTAATGCGAATTGGAACGAAATCGCCAATACATAAGACCATTTTACAATTTGGGCCCAAGTTAGGAGCAGAGCCTAAGATGTAAAATTTCGATACTCCATATCTTGGAAACCATAAGAGATAATGCAATTTGGCTACCGGCAATGTAACTAGCATTCCGAATATTACTTGAAATGTGACTTGGAACGAAATCGCCAAAACACAAGACCATTTTACAATTTTGGCCCAAGTTAGAAGCAGAGCCTAAGGTGTAAATATTCGATAGTCCATATCTCGGAAACTATAAGAGATAATGCAATTTGGCAACCGGCAATGTAATTAGCATGCCGAATATTACATGTAATGCGAATTGGAACGAAATCGCCAATACATAAGACCATTTTACAATTTGGGCCCAAGTTAGGAGCAGAGCCTAAGATGTAAAATTTCGATACTCCATATCTTGGAAACCATAAGAGATAATGCAATTTGGCTACCGGCAATGTAACTAGCGTTCCGAATATTACTTGAAATGTGACCTGGAACGAAATCGCCAATACACAAGACCATTTTATAATTTTGGCCCCAGTTAGAGGAAGAGCCAAATTGTAAAATTTCGATACTCCATATCTCGGAAACCATAAGAGAAGCAATCGGCAATGTAATTAGCATGCCAAATATTACTTGGAGTCTGAATTGGAACGAAATCGCCAATTCATAAGACCATTTTACAATTTGGGCCCAAGTTAGGAACAGAGCCTAAGATGTAAAATTTTGATACTCCATATCTCGGAAACCATAAGAGATAATGCAATTTGGCAACCGGCAATGTAATTAGCATGCCGAATATTGCTTGGAATGTGAATTGGAACGAAATCGCTAATATATAAGACCATTTTACAATTTGGGCACAAGTTAGAAGCAGAGCCTAAGGTGTAAATATTCGATAGTCCATATCTCGGAAACTATAAGAGATAATGCAATTTGGCAACCGGCAATGTAATTAGCATGCCGAATATTACTTTGAATGCGAATTGGAACGAAATCGCCAATACATAAGACCATTTTACAATTTGGGCCCAAGTTAGGAGCAGAGCCTAAGGTGTAAATTTTCGATAGTCCATATCTCGGAAACTGTAATAGATAATGCAATTTGGCAATCGGCAATGTAATTAGCATGCCGAATATTACTAGGAATGTGAATTGGAACGAAATCGCCAATATATAAGACCATTTTACAATTTTGGCCCAAGATAGAAGCAGAGCCTAAGGTGTAAATATTCGATAGTCCTTATCTCGGAAACTGTAATAGATAATGCAATTTGGCAATCGGCAATGTAATTAGCATGCCGAATATTACTTGGAATGTGAATTGGAACGAAATCGCCAATACATAAGACCATTTTACAATTTTGGCCCCAGTTAGAGGAAGAGCCAAATTGTAAAATTTCGATACTCCATATCTCGGAAACCATAAGAGATAATGCAATTTGGCTATCGGCGATGTAATTAGCATGCCGAATATTTTTGGAATGTGAATTGGAACGAAATCGCCCATACATAAGACCATTTTACAATTTATGCCCAAGTTAGGAGCAGACCCTAAGGTGTATATTTTCGATAGTCCATATCTCGGAAACTGTAATAGATAATGCAATTTGGCAATCGGCAATGTAATTAGCATGCCGAGTTTTACTAGGAATGTGAATTGGAACGAAATCGCCAATACATAAGACCATTTTACAATTTTGGCCCCAGTTAGAGGAAGAGCCAAATTGTAAAATTTCGATACTCCATATCTCGGAAACCATAAGAGATAATGCAATTTGGCTATCGGCGATGTAATTAGCATGCCGAATATTACATGTAATGCGAATTGGAACGAAATCGCCAATACATAAAACCATTTTACAATTTGGGCCCAAGTTAGGAGCAGAGCTTAAGATGTAAAATTTCGATAGTCCATATCTCGGAAACTGTAATAGATAATGCAATTTGGCAATCGGCAATGTAATTAGCATGCCGAATATTACTAGGAATGTGAATTGGGACGAAATCGCCAATATATAAGACCATTTTACAATTTTGGCCCAAGTTAGAAGCAGAGCCTAAGGTGTAAATATTCCATAGTCCATATCTCGGAAACTATAAGAGATAATGCAATTTGGCAACCGGCAATGTAATTAGCATGCCGAATATTACATGTAATGCGAATTGGAACGAAATCGCCAATACATAAAACCATTTTACAATTTGGGCCCAAGTTAGGAGCAGAGCTTAAGATGTAAAATTTCGATAGTCCATATCTCGGAAACTGTAATAGATAATGCAATTTGGCAATCGGCAATGTAATTAGCATGCCGAATATTACTAGGAATGTGAATTGGAACGAAATCGCCAATATATAAGACCATTTTACAATTTTGGCCCAAGTTAGAAGCAGAGCCTAAGGTGTAAATTTTCGATAGTCCATATCTCGGAAACTGTAATAGATAATGCAATTTGGCAATCGGCAATGTAATTAGCATGCCGAGTTTTACTAGGAATGTGAATTGGAACGAAATCGCCAATACATAAGACCATTTTACAATTTTGGCCCCAGTTAGAGGAAGAGCCAAATTGTAAAATTTCGATACTCCATATCTCGGAAACCATAAGAGATAATGCAATTTGGCTATCGGCAATGTAATTAGCATGCCGAATATTTTTGGAATGTAAATTGGAACGAAATCGCCATTTTAATCGCCATAAGACCATTTTACAATTTTGGCCCAAGTTAGAAGCAGAGCCTAAGGTGTAAATATTCGATAGTCCATATCTCGGAAACTATAAGGGATAATTTGGCAACCGGCAATGTAATTAGCATGCCGAATATTACTTGTAATGCGAATTGGAACGAAATCGCCAACACATAAGACCATTTTACAATTTGGGCCCAAGTTAGGAGCAGAGCCTAAGATGTAAAATTTCGATACTCCATATCTTGGAAACCATAAGAGATAATGCAATTTGGCTACCGGCAATGTAACTAGCATTCCGAATATTACTTGAAATGTGAATTGGAACGAAATCGCCAATACACAAGACCATTTTACAATTTTGGCCCCAGTTAGAGGAAGAGCCAAATTGTAAAATTTCGATACTCCATATCTCGGAAACTATAAGAGATAATGCAATTTGGCAACCGGCAATGTAATTAGCATGCCAAATATTGCTTGGAATGTGAATTGGAACGAAATCGCTAATATATAAGACCATTTTACAATTTTGGCCGAAGTTAGAAGCAGAGCCTAAGGTGTAAATATTCGATAGTCCATATCTCGGAAACTATAAGGGATAATGCAATTTGGCAACCGGCAATGTAATTAGCATGCCGAATATTACTTGTAATGCGAATTGGAACGAAATCGCCAACACATAAGACCATTTTACAATTTGGGCCCAAGTTAGGAGCAGAGCCTAAGGTGTAAAATTTCGATACTCCATATCTTAGAAACCATAAGAGATAATGCAATTTGGTTACCGGCAATGTAACTAGCATTCCGAATATTACTTGAAATGTGAATTGGAACGAAATCGCCAATACACAAGACCATTTTACAATTTTGGCCCCAGTTAGAGGAAGAGCCAAATTGTAAAATTTCGATACTCCATATCTCGGAAACTATAAGAGGTAATGCAATTTGGCAAACGGCAATGTAATTAGCATGCCCAATATTGCTTGGAATGTGAATTGGAACGAAATCGCTAATATATAAGACCATTTTACAATTTAGGCCCAAGTTAGAAGCAGAGCCTAAGTTGTAAATATTCGAGAGTCCATATCTCGGAAACTATAAGAGATAATGCAATTTGGCAACCGGCAATGTAATTAGCATGCCGAATATTACTTTGAATGCGATTTGGAACGAAATCGCCAATACATAAGACCATTTTACAATTTGGGCCCAAGTTAGAAGCAGAGCCTAAGATGTAAAATTTCGATACTCCATATCTCGGAAACCATAAGAGATAATGCAATTTCGCTACCGGCAATGTAATTAGCATGCCCAATATTACTTTGAATGCGAATTGGAACAAAATCGCCAATACATAAGACCATTTTACAATTTGGACCTAAGTTAGAAGCAGAGCCTAAGGTGTAAATTTTCGATAGTCCATATCTCGGAAACTATAAGAGATAATGCAATTTGGCAACCGGCAATGTAATTAGCATGCCAAATATTACTTGGAGTCTGAATTGGAACGAAATCGCCAATTCATAAGACCATTTTACAATTTGGGCCTAAGTTAGAAGCAGAGCCTAAGGTGTAAATTTTCGATAGTCCATATCTCGGAAACTATAAGAGATAATGCAATTTGGCAACCGGCAATGTAATTAGCATGCCGAATATTGCTTGGAATGTGAATTGGAACGAAATCGCTAATATATAAGACCATTTTACAATTTGGGCACAAGTTAGAAGCAGAGCCTAAGGTGTAAATATTCGATAGTCCATATCTCGGAAACTATAAGAGATAATGCAATTTGGCAACCGCAATGTAATTAGCATGCCGAATATTGCTTGGAATGTGAATTGGAACGAAATCGCTAATATATAAGACCATTTTACAATTTTGGCCCCAGTTAGAGGAAGAGCCAAATTGTAAAATTTCGATACTCCATATCACGGAAACCATGAGAGATAATGCAATTTGGCATTCGGCAATGTAATTAACATGCCGAATATCACCTGGAGTGTAAATTGTAACGAAATCGCCAATACATAAGACCATTTTACAATTTGGGCCCAAGTTAGGAGCAGAGCCTAAGATGTAAATATTCGATAGTCCACATCTCGGAAACTATAAGAGATAATGCAATTTGACAACCGGCAATGTAATTAGCATGCCAAATACTACTTGGAGTCTAAATTGGAACGAAATCGCCAATACATAAGACCATTTTACAATTTGGGCCTAAGTTAGAAGCAGAGCCTAAGGTGTAAATATTCGATAGTCCATATCTCGGAAACTATAAGAGATAATGCAATTTGGCAAACGGCAATGTAACTAGCATGCTGAATATTACATGGAATGTGAATTGGAACGAAATGGCCAATGCATAAGACCATTTTACATTTTTGGCCCCAGTTAGAGGAAGAGCCAAATTGCAAAATTTCGATGCTCCATATCTCGGAAACCATAAGAGATAATGCAATTTGGTAATCGGCAATGTAATTAGCATGCCGAATATTACTAGAAATGTGAGTTGGAACGAAATCGCCAATATATAAGACCATTTTAGAATTTTGGCCCAAGTTAGAAGCAGAGCCTAAGGGGTAAATATTCGATAGTCCATATCTCGGAAACTGTAATAGATAATGCAATTTGGCTATAGGCAATGTAATTAGCATGCCGAATATTACTAGAAATGTGAGTTGGAACGAAATCGCCAATATATAAGACCATTTTAGAATTTTGGCCCAAGTTAGAAGCAGAGCCTAAGGTGTAAATATTCGATAGTCCATATCTCGGAAACTGTAATAGATAATGCAATTTGGCTATAGGCAATGTAATTAGCATGCCGAATATTACTTGGAATGCGAATTGGAACTAAATCGCCAATACAGAAGACCATTTTACAATTTGGGCCCAAGTTAGGAGCAGAGCCTAAGATGTAAAATTTCGATACTCCATATCTCGGAAACCATAAGAGATAATGCAGTTTGGTAATCGGCAATGTAATTAGCATGCCAAATATTACTTGGAGTCTGAATTGGAACGAAATCGCCAATTCATAAGACCATTTTACAATTTGGGCCTAAGTTAGAAGCTGAGCCTAAGGTGTAAATTTTCGATAGTCCATATCTCGGAAACTGTAATAGATAATGCAATTTGGCTATCGGCAATGTAATTAGCATGCCGAATATTACTAGAAATGTGAGTTGGAACGAAATCGCCAATATATAAGACCATTTTAGAATTTTGGCCCAAGTTAGAAGCAGAGCCTAAGGTGTAAATATTCGATAGTCCATATCTCGGAAACTGTAATAGATAATGCAATTTGGCTATAGGCAATGTAATTAGCATGCCGAATATTACTTGAAATGTGAACTGGAACGAAATCACCAATATATAAGACCATTTTACATTATTGGCCCCAGTTAGAGGAAGAGCCAAATTGTAAAATTTCGATACTCCATATCTTGGAAACCATAAGAGTTAATGCAATTTGGCAACCGGCAATGTAATTAGCATGCCGAATATTACTTGGAATGTGAATTGGAACGAAATCACCAATATATAAGACCATTTTACAATATTGGCCCCAGTTAGAGGAAGAGCCAAATTGTAAAATTTCGATACTCCATATCTCGGAAACCATAAGAGATAATGAATGAGTGCGAATTGGAACGAAATCGCCAGTTCATAAGACTATTTTACAATTTGGGCCTAAGATAGAAGCAGAGCCTAAGGTGTAAATTTTCGTTAGTCCATATCTCGGAAACTATAAGAGATAATGCAATTTGGCAACCGGCAATGTAAATAGCATGCCAAATATTACTTGGAGTCTGAATTGGAACGAAATCACCAATTCAAAAGACCATTTTACAATTTGGGCCCAAGTCAGAAGAAGAGTCTAAGGTGTAAATTTTCGATAGTCCATATCTCGGAAACTATAAGAGATAATGCAATTTGGAAACCGGCAATGTTATTAGCATGCCGAATATTACTTGGAATGTGAATTGGAACGAAATCGCCAATACATAAGACCATTTTACAATTTTGGCCCCTGTTAGAGGAAGAAACAAATTGTAAAATTTCGACACTCCATATCTCGCAAACCATAAGAAATAATGCAATTTTGCAACCGGCAATGTAATTAGCATGCCGAATATTACTTGGAATGTGAATTGGAACGAAATCGCCAATATATAAGACCATTTTACAATTTTGGCCCCAGTTAGAGGAAGAGCCAAGTTGTAAAATTTCGATACTCCATATCTCGGAAACCATAAGAGATAATGCAATTTGGCAATCGGCAATGTAATTAGCATGCCAAATATTACTTGGAGTCTGAATTGGAACGAAATCGCCAATTCATTAGACCATTTTACAATTTGGGCCTAAGTTAGAAGCAGAGCCTAAGGTGTAAATTTTCGATAGTCCATATCTCGGAAACTATAAGAGATAATGCAATTTGGCAACCGGCAATGTAATTAGCATGCCAAATATTACTTGGAGTCTGAATTGGCACGAAATCGCCAATTCATAAGACCATTTTGCAATTTGGGCCTAAGTAAATTTTCGATAGTCCATATCTCGGAAACTATAAGAGATAATGCAATTTGGAAACCGGCAATGTTATTAGCATGCCGAATATTACTAGGAATGTGAATTGGAACGAAATCGCCAATACATAAGACCATTTTACAATTTTGGCACCAGTTAGAGGAAGAACCAAATTGTAAAATTTCGACACTCCATATCTCGCAAACCATAAGAAATAATGCAATTTTGCAACCGGCAATGTAATTAGCATGCCGAATATTACTTGGAATGTGAATTGGAACGAAATCGCCAATATATAAGACCATTTTACAATTTTGGCCCCAGTTAGAGGAAGAGCCAAATTGTAAAATTTCGATACTCCATATCTCGGAAACCATAAGAGATAATGCAATTTGGCAACCGGCAATGTAATTAGCATGCCAAATATTACTTGGAGTCTGAATTGGAACGAAATCGCCAATTCATAAGACCATTTTACAATTTGGGCCTAAGTTAGAAGCAGAGCCTAAGGTGTAAATTTTCGATAGTCCATATCTCGGAAACTATAAGAGATAATGCAATTTGGCAACCGGCAATGTAATTAGCATGCCGAATATTGCTTGGAATGTGAATTGGAACGAAATCGCTAATATATAAGACCATTTTACAATTTGGGCACAAGTTAGAAGCAGAGCCTAAGGTGTAAATATTCGACAGTCCATATCTCGGAAACTATAAGAGAAAATGAAATTTGGCAACCGGCAATGTAATTAGCATGCCGAATATTACTTTGAATGCGAATTGGAACGAAATCGCAAATACATAAGACCATTTTACAATTTGGGCCCAAGTTAGGAGCAGAGCCTATGATGTAAAATTTCGATACTCCATATTTCGGAAACCATAAGAGATAATGCAATTTGGCAACCGGCAATGTAATTAGCATGCCGAATATTGCTTGGAATGTGAATTGGAACGAAATCGCTAATATATAAGACCATTTTACAATTTGGGCACAAGTTAGAAGCAGAGCCTAAGGTGTAAATATTCGATAGTCCATATCTCGGAAACTATAAGAGATAATGCAATTTGGCAACCGGCAATGTAATTAACATGCCGAATATTACTTTGAATGCGAATTGGAACGAAATCGCCAATACATAAGACCATTTTACAATTTGGGCCCAAGTAAGGAGCAGAGCCTAAGATGTAAAATTTCGATACTCCATATCTCGGAAACCATAAGAGATAACGCAATTTGGCTACCGGCAATGTAATTAGCCTGCCGAATATTACTTTGAATGCGAATTGGAATGAAATCGCCAATACATAAGACCATTTTACAATTTGGGCCTAAGTTAGAAGCAGAGCCTAAGGTGTAAATTTTCGATAGTCCATATCTCGGAAACTATAAGAGATAATGCAATTTGGCAACCGGCAATGTAATTAGCATGCCAAATATTACTTGGAGTCTGAATTGGAACGAAATCGCCAATTCATAAGACCATTTTACAATTTGGGCACAAGTTATAAGCAGAGCCTAAGGTGTAAATATTCGATAGTCCATATCTCGGAAACTATAAGAGATAATGCAATTTGGCAACCGGCAATGTAATTAGCATGCCGAATATTACTTTGAATGCGAATTGGAACGAAATCGCCAATACATAAGACCATTTTACAATTTGGGCCCAAGTTAGGAGCAGAGCCAAATTGTAAAATTTCGACGCTCCATATCTCGGAAACCATAAGAGATAATGCAATTTGGCAATCGGCAATGTAATTAGCATGCCGAATTTTACTTGGAATGTGAATTGGAACGAAATCGCCAATATATAAGGCCATTTTAGAATTTATGCCAAAGTTAGGAGCAGAGCCTAAGGTGTAAATTTTCGATAGTCCATATCTCGGAAACTGTAATAGATAATGCAATTTGGCAATCGGCAATGTAATTAGCATGCCGAATATTACTTGGAATGCGAATTGGAACGAAATCGCCAATACATAAGACCATTGTACAATTTGGGCCCAAGTTAGGAGCAGAGCCTAAGATGTAAAATTTCGATAGTCCATATCTCGGAAACTGTAATAGATAATGCAATTTGGCAATCGGCAATGTAATTAGCATGCCGAATATTACTAGGAATGTGAATTGGAACGAAATCGCCAATATATAAGACCATTTTACAATTTTGGCCCAAGATAGAAGCAGAGCCTAAGGTGTAAATATTCGATAGTCCATATCTCGGAAACTGTAATAGATAATGCAATTTGGCAATCGGCAATGTAATTAGCATGCCGAATATTACTAGGAATGTGAATTGGAACGAAATCGCCAATATATAAGACCATTTTACAATTCATGCCCAAGTTCGGAGCAGAGCCTAAGGTGTAAATTTTCGATAGTCCATATCTCGGAAACTGTAATAGATAATGCAATTTGGCAATCGGCAATGTAATTAGCATGCCGAGTTTTACTAGGAATGTGAATTGGAACGAAATGGCCAATACATAAGACCATTTTACAATTTTGGCCCCAGTTAAAGGAAGAGCCAAATTGTAAAATTTCGATACTCCATATCTCGGAAACCATAAGAGATAATGCAATTTGGCTATCGGCGATGTAATTAGCATGCCGAATATTTTTGGAATGTGAATTGGAACGAAATCGCCAATACATAAGGCCATTTTACAATTTATGCCCAAGTTAGGAGCAGACCCTAAGGTGTAAATTTTCGATAGTTAATATCTCGGAAACTGTAATAGATAATGCAATTTGGCAATCGGCAATGCAATTAGCATGCCGAATATTACTAGGAATGTGAATTGGAACGAAATCGCCAATATATAAGACCATTTTACAATTTTGGCCCAAGTTAGAAGCAGAGCCTAAGGTGTAAATATTCGATAGTCCATATCTCGGAAACTATAAGAGATAATGCAATTTGGCAACCGGCAATGTAATTAGCATGCCAAATATTACTTGGAGTCTGACTTGGAACGAAATCGCCAATTCATAAGACCATTTTACAATTTGGGCCTAAGGTAGGAGCAGACCCTAAGGTGTAAATTGTCGATAGTCCATATCTCGGAAACTGTAATAGATAATGCAATTTGGCAATCGGCAATGCAATTAGCATGCCGAATATTACTAAGAATGTGAATTGGAACGAAATCGCCAATACACAAGACCATTTTACAATTTTGGCCCAAGTTAGAAGCAGAGCCTAAGGTGTAAATATTCGATAGTCCATATCTCGGAAACTATAAGAGATAATGCAATTTGGCAACCGGCAATGTAATTAGCATGCCGAATATTACATGTAATGCGAATTGGAACGAAATCGCCAATACATAAGACCATTTTACAATTTGGGCCCAAGTTAGGAGCAGAGCCTAAGATGTAAAATTTCGATACTCCATATCTTGGAAACCATAAGAGATAATGCAATTTGGCTACCGGCAATGTAACTAGCATTCCGAATATTACTTGAAATGTGACTTGGAACGAAATCGCCAATACACAAGACCATTTTACAATTTTGGCCCAAGTTAGAAGCAGAGCCTAAGGTGTAAATATTCGATAGTCCATATCTCGGAAACTATAAGAGATAATGCAATTTGGCAACCGGCAATGTAATTAGCATGCCGAATATTACATGTAATGCGAATTGGAACGAAATCGCCAATACATAAGACCATTTTACAATTTGGGCCCAAGTTAGGAGCAGAGCCTAAGATGTAAAATTTCGATACTCCATATCTTGGAAACCATAAGAGATAATGCAATTTGGCTACCGGCAATGTAACTAGCGTTCCGAATATTACTTGAAATGTGACCTGGAACGAAATCGCCAATACACAAGACCATTTTATAATTTTGGCCCCAGTTAGAGGAAGAGCCAAATTGTAAAATTTCGATACTCCATATCTCGGAAACCATAAGAGAAGCAATCGGCAATGTAATTAGCATGCCAAATATTACTTGGAGTCTGACTTGGAACGAAATCGCCAATTCATAAGACCATTTTACAATTTGGGCCCAAGTTAGGAACAGAGCCTAAGATGTAAAATTTTGATACTCCATATCTCGGAAACCATAAGAGATAATGCAATTTGGCAACCGGCAATGTAATTAGCATGCCGAATATTGCTTGGAATGTGAATTGGAACGAAATCGCTAATATATAAGACCATTTTACAATTTGGGCACAAGTTAGAAGCAGAGCCTAAGGTGTAAATATTCGATAGTCCATATCTCGGAAACTATAAGAGATAATGCAATTTGGCAACCGGCAATGTAATTAGCATGCCGAATATTACTTTGAATGCGAATTGGAACGAAATCGCCAATACATAAGACCATTTTACAATTTGGGCCCAAGTTAGGAGCAGAGCCTAAGGTGTAAATTTTCGATAGTCCATATCTCGGAAACTGTAATAGATAATGCAATTTGGCAATCGGCAATGTAATTAGCATGCCGAATATTACTAGGAATGTGAATTGGAACGAAATCGCCAATATATAAGACCATTTTACAATTTTGGCCCAAGATAGAAGCAGAGCCTAAGGTGTAAATATTCGATAGTCCTTATCTCGGAAACTGTAATAGATAATGCAATTTGGCAATCGGCAATGTAATTAGCATGCCGAATATTGCTTGGAATGTGAATTGGAACGAAATCGCCAATACACAAGACCATTTTACAATTTTGGCCCCAGTTAGAGGAAGAGCCAAATTGTAAAATTTCGATACTCCATATCTCGGAAACCATAAGAGATAATGCAATTTGGCTATCGGCGATGTAATTAGCATGCCGAATATTTTTGGAATGTGAATTGGAACGAAATCGCCCATACATAAGACCATTTTACAATTTATGCCCAAGTTAGGAGCAGACCCTAAGGTGTATATTTTCGATAGTCCATATCTCGGAAACTGTAATAGATAATGCAATTTGGCAATCGGCAATGTAATTAGCATGCCGAGTTTTACTAGGAATGTGAATTGGAACGAAATCGCCAATACATAAGACCATTTTACAATTTTGGCCCCAGTTAGAGGAAGAGCCAAATTGTAAAATTTCGATACTCCATATCTCGGAAACCATAAGAGATAATGCAATTTGGCTATCGGCGATGTAATTAGCATGCCGAATATTTTTGGAATGTGAATTGGAACGAAATCGCCCATACATAAGACCATTTTACAATTTATGCCCAAGTTAGGAGCAGACCCTAAGGTGTATATTTTCGATAGTCCATATCTCGGAAACTGTAATAGATAATGCAATTTTGCAATCGGCAATGCAATTAGCATGCCGAATATTACTAGGAATGTGAATTGGAACGAAATCGCCAATATGTAAGACCATTTTACAATTTTGGCCCAAGTTAGAAGCAGAGCCTAAGGTGTAAATATTCGATAGTCCATATCTCGGAAACTATAAGAGATAATGCAATTTGGCAACCGGCAATGTAATTAGCATGCCGAATATTACTTGTAATGCGAATTGGAACGAAATCGCCAATTCATAAGACCATTTTACAATTTGGGCCCAAGTTAGGAGCAGAGCCTAAGATGTAAAATTTCGATACTCCATATCTTGGAAACCATAAGAGATAATGCAATTTGGCTACCGGCAATGTAACTAGCATTCCGAATATTACTTGAAATGTGAATTGGAACGAAATCGCCAATACACAAGACCATTTTACAATTTTGGCCCCAGTTAGAGGAAGAGCCAAGTTGTAAAATTTCGATACTCCATATCTCGGAAACCATAAGAGATAATACAATTTGGCAATCGGCAATGTAATTAGCATGCCAAATATTACTTGGAGTCTGAATTGGAACGAAATCGCCAATTTATAAGACCATTTTACAATTTGGGCCTAAGTTAGAAGCTGAGCCTAAGGTGTAAATTTTCAATAGTCCATATCTTGGAAACTGTAATAGATAATGCAATTTGGCAATCGGCAATGTAATTAGCATGCCGAGTTTTACTAGGAATGTGAATTGGAACGAAATCGCCAATACATAAGACCATTTTACAATTTTGGCCCCAGTTAGAGGAAGAGCCAAATTGTAAAATTTCGATACTCCATATCTCGGAAACCATAAGAGATAATGCAATTTGGCTATCGGCGATGTAATTAGCATGCCGAATATTTTTGGAATGTGAATTGGAACGAAATCGCCCATACATAAGACCATTTTACAATTTATGCCCAAGTTAGGAGCAGACCCTAAGGTGTATATTTTCGATAGTCCATATCTCGGAAACTGTAATAGATAATGCAATTTTGCAATCGGCAATGCAATTAGCATGCCGAATATTACTAGGAATGTGAATTGGAACGAAATCGCCAATATGTAAGACCATTTTACAATTTTGGCCCAAGTTAGAAGCAGAGCCTAAGGTGTAAATATTCGATAGTCCATATCTCGGAAACTATAAGAGATAATGCAATTTGGCAACCGGCAATGTAATTAGCATGCCGAATATTACTTGTAATGCGAATTGACGAACGAAATCGCCAATTCATAAGACCATTTTACAATTTGGGCACAAGTTAGGAGCAGAGCCTAAGATGTAAAATTTCGATACTCCATATCTTGGAAACCATAAGAGATAATGCAATTTGGCTACCGGCAATGTAACTAGCATTCCGAATATTACTTGAAATGTGAATTGGAACGAAATCGCCAATACACAAGACCATTTTACAATTTTGGCCCCAGTTAGAGGAAGAGCCAAGTTGTAAAA
Organism: Rhynchophorus ferrugineus; assembly: GCF_030347505.1. NCBI lineage: Eukaryota > Metazoa > Arthropoda > Insecta > Coleoptera > Curculionidae > Rhynchophorus > Rhynchophorus ferrugineus. The sequence continues at coordinate 19,602,295 of NW_027472590.1, forward strand.
TTTCGATACTCCATATCTCGGAAACCATAAGAGATAATACAATTTGGCAATCGGCAATGTAATTAGCATGCCAAATATTACTTGGAGTCTGAATTGGAACGAAATCGCCAATTTATAAGACCATTTTACAATTTGGGCCTAAGTTAGAAGCTGAGCCTAAGGTGTAAATTTTCAATAGTCCATATCTTGGAAACCATAAGAGATAATGAAATTTGGCTACCGGCAATGTAACTAGCATTCCGAATATTACTTGAAATGTGAATTGGAACGAAATCGCAAATACATAAGACCATTTTACAATTTAGGCCTAAGTTAGAGGAAGAGCCAAATTGTAAAATTTCGATTCTTTATATCTCGGTAACCATAAGAGATAATGCAATTTGGCTATCGGCAATGTAATTAGCATGCCAAATATTACTTGGAGTCTGAATTGGAACGAAATCGCCAATTCATAAGACCATTTTACAATTTGGGCCTAAGTTAGAAGCAGAGTCTAAGGTGTAAATTTTCGATAGTCCATATCTCGGAAACTATAAGAGATAATGCAATTTGGCAACCGGCAATGTAATTAGCATGCCGAATATTATTTTGAATGCGAATTGGAACGAAATCGCCAATACATAAGACCATTTTACAATTTGGGCCCAAGTTAGAAGCAGAGCCTAAGATGTAAAATTTCGATACTCCATATCTCGGAAACCATAAGAGATAATGCAATTTGGCAACCGGCAATGTAATTAGCATGCCGAATATTGCTTGGAATGTGAATTGGAACGAAATCGCTAATATATAAGACCATTTTACAATTTGGGCACAAGTTAAAAGCAGAACCTAAGGTGTAAATATTCGATAGTCCATATCTCGGAAACTATAAGAGATAATGCAATTTGGCAACCGGCAATGTAATTAGCATGCCGAATATTACTTTGAATGCGAATTGGAACGAAATCGCCAATACATAAGACCATTTTACAATTTGGGCCCAAGTTAGGAGCAGAGCCTAAGATGTAAAATTTCGATACTCCATATCTTGGAAACCATAAGAGATAATGCAATTTGGCTACCGGCAATGTAACTAGCATTCCGAATATTACTTGAAATGTGACTTGGAACGAAATCGCCAATACACAAGACCATTTTACAATTTTGGCCCCAGTTAGAGGAAGAGCCAAATTGTAAAATTTCGATACTCCATATCTCGGAAACCATAAGAGAAGCAATCGGCAATGTAATTAGCATGCCAAATATTACTTGGAGTCTGAATTGGAACGAAATCGCCAATTCATAAGACCATTTTACAATTTGGGCCTAAGTTAGAAGCTGAGCCTAAGGTGTAAATTCTCAATAGTCCATATCTCGGAAACTATAAGAGATAATGCAATTTGGCAACCGGCAATGTAATTAGCATGCCAAATATTACTTGGAGTCTGAATTGGAACGAAATCGCCAATTCATAAGACCATTTTACAATTTGGGCCTAAGTTAGAAGCAGAGCCTAAGGTGTAAATATTCGATAGTCCATATCTCGGAAACTATAAGAGATAATGCAATTTGGCAACCGGCAATGTAATTAGCATGCCGAATATTGCTTGGAATGTGAATTGGAACGAAATCGCTAATATATAAGACCATTTTACAATTTGGGCACAAGTTAGAAGCAGAGATTAAGGTGTAAATATTCGATAGTCCATATCTCGGAAACTATAAGAGATGATGCAATTTGGCAACCGGCAATGTAATTAGCATGTCGAATATTACTTGGAATGTGAATTGGAACGAAATCGCCAATACATAAGACCATTTTACAATTTAGGCCTAAGTTAGAGGAAGAGCCAAATTGTAAAATTTCGATTCTTTATATCTCGGTAACCATAAGAGATAATGCAATTTGGCTATCGGCAATGTAATTAGCATGCCAAATATTACTTGGAGTCTGAATTGGAACGAAATCGCCAATTCATAAGACCATTTTACAATTTGGGCCTAAGTTAGAAGCAGAGCCTAAGGTGTAAATTTTCGATAGTCCATATCTCGGAAACTATAAGATATAATGCAATTTGGCAACCGGCAATGTAATTAGCATGCCAAATATTACTTGGAGTCTGAATTGGAACGAAATCGCCAATTCATAAGACCATTTTACAATTTGGGCCTAAGTTAGAAGCAGAGCCTAAGGTGTAAATTTTCGATAGTCCATATCTCGGAAACTATAAGAGATAATGCAATTTGGCAACCGGCAATGTAATTAGCATGCCGAATATTATTTTGAATGCGGATTGGAACGAAATCGCCAATACATAAGACCATTTTACAATTTGGGCCCAAGTTAGGAACAGAGCCTAAGATGTAAAATTTTGATACTCCATATCTCGGAAACCATAAGAGATAATGCAATTTGGCAACCGGCAATGTAATTAACATGCCGAATATTGCTTGGAATGTGAATTGGAACGAAATCGCTAATATATAAGACCATTTTACAATTTGGGCACAAGTTAGAAGCAGAGCCTAAGGTGTAAATATTCGATAGTCCATATCTCGGAAACTATAAGAGATAATGCAATTTGGCAACCGGCAATGTAATTAGCATGCCGAATATTACTTTGAATGCGAATTGGAACGAAATCGCCAATACATAAGACCATTTTACAATTTGGGCCCAAGTTAGGAGCACAGCCTAAGATGTAAAATTTCGATACTCCATATCTCGGAAACCATAAGAGATAATGCAATTTGGCAATCGGCACTGTAATTATCATGCCGAATTTTACTTGGAATGTGATTTGGAACGAAATCGCCAATATATAAGGCCATTTTAGAATTTATGCCCAAGTTAGGAGCAGAGCCTAAGGTGTAAATTTTCGATAGTCCATATCTCGGAAACTGTAATAGATAATGCAATTTGGCTATCGGCGATGTAATTAGCATGCCGAATATTTTTGGAATGTGAATTGGAACGAAATCGCCAATACATAAGACCATTTTACAATTTATGCCCAAGTTAGGAGCAGACCCTAAGGTGTATATTTTCGATAGTCCATATCTCGGAAACTGTAATAGATAATGCAATTTTGCAATCGGCAATGCAATTAGCATGCCGAATATTACTAGGAATGTGAATTGGAACGAAATCGCCAATATGTAAGACCATTTTACAATTTTGGCCCAAGTTAGAAGCAGAGCTTAAGGTGTAAATATTCGATAGTCCATATCTCGGAAACTATAAGAGATAATGCAATTTGGCAACCGGCAATGTAATTAGCATGCCGAATATTACTTGTAATGCGAATTGGAACGAAATCGCCAATACATTAGACCATTTTACAATTTGGGCCCAAGTTAGGAGCAGAGCCTAAGATGTAAAATTTCGATACTCCATATCTTGGAAACCATAAGAGATAATGCAATTTGGCTACCGGCAATGTAACTAGCATTCCGAATATTACTTGAAATGTGAATTGGAACGAAATCGCCAATACACAAGACCATTTTACAATTTTGGCCCCAGTTAGAGGAAGAGCCAAATTGTAAAATTTCGATACTCCATATCTCGGAAACCATAAGAGATAATGCAATTTGGCAATCGGCAATGTAATTAGCATGCCAAATATTACTTGGAGTCTGAATTGGAACGAAATCGCCAATTCATAAGACCATTTTACAATTTGGGCCTAAGTTAGAAGCTGAGCCTAAGGTGTAAATTTTCAATAGTCCATATCTCGGAAACTATAAGAGATAATGCAATTTGGCAACCGGCAATATAATTAGCATGCCAAATATTACTTGGAGTCTGAATTGGAACGAAATCGCCAATTCATAAGACCATTTTACAATTTGGGCCCAAGTTAGGAGCAGAGCCTAAGATGTAAAATTTCGATACTCCATATCTTGGAAACCATAAGAGATAATGCAATTTGGCTACCGGCAATGTAACTAGCATTCCGAATATTACTTGAAATGTGAATTGGAACGAAATCGCCAATACACAAGACCATTTTACAATTTTGGCCCCAGTTAGAGGAAGAGCCAAATTGTAAAATTTCGATACTCCATATCTCGGAAGCCATAAGAGATAATGCAATTTGGCAATCGGCAATGTAATTAGCATGCCAAATATTACTTGGAGTCTGAATTGGAACGAAATCGCCAATTTATAAGACCATTTTACAATTTGGGCCTAAGTTAGAAGCTGAGCCTAAGGTGTAAATTTTCAATAGTCCATATCTTGGAAACCATAAGAGATAATGCAATTTGGCTACCGGCAATGTAACTAGCATTCCGAATATTACTTGAAATGTGAATTGGAACGAAATCGCCAATACATAAGACCATTTTACAATTTAGGCCTAAGTTAGAGGAAGAGCCAAATTATAAAATTTCGATTCTTTATATCTCGGTAACCATAAGAGATAATGCAATTTGGCTATCGGCAATGTAATTAGCATGCCAAATATTACTTGGAGTCTGAATTGGAACGAAATCGCCAATTCATAAGACCATTTTACAATTTGGGCCTAAGTTAGAAGCAGAGCCTAAGGTGTAAATATTCGATAGTCCATATCTCGGAAACTATAAGAGATAATGCAATTTGGCAACCGGCAATGTAATTAGCATGCCGAATATTACTTGGAATGTGAATTGGAACGAAATCGCCAATATATAAGGCCATTTTAGAATTTATGCCCAAGTTAGGAGCAGAGCCTAATGTGTAAATTTTCGATAGTCCATATCTCGGAAACTGTAATAGATAATGCAATTTGGCAATAGGCAATGTAATTAGCATGCCGAATATTACTTGGAATGCGAATTGGAACGAAATCGCCAATACATAAGACCATTTTACAATTTGGGCCCAAGTTAGGAGCACAGCCTAAGATGTAAAATTTCGATACTCCATATCTTGGAAGCCATAAGAGATAATGCAATTTGGCTACCGGCAATGTAACTAGCATTCCGAATATTACTTGAAATGTGAATTGGAACGAAATCGCCAATACACAAGACCATTTTACAATTTTGGCCCCAGTTAGAGGAAGAACCAAATTGTAAAATTTCGATACTCCATATCTCGGAAACCATAAGAGATAATGCAATTTGGCAATCGGCAATGTAATTAGCATGCCAAATATTACTTGGAGTCTGAATTGGAACGAAATCGCCAATTCATAAGACCATTTTACAATTTGGGCCTAAGTTAGAAGCTGAGCCTAAGGTGTAAATTTTCAATAGTCCATATCTCGGAAACTATAAGAGATAATGCAATTTGGCAACCGGCAATATAATTAGCATGCCAAATATTACTTGGAGTCTGAATTGGAACGAAATCGCCAATTCATAAGACCATTTTACAATTTGGGCCCAAGTTAGGAGCAGAGCCTAAGATGTAAAATTTCGATACTCCATATCTTGGAAACCATAAGAGATAATGCAATTTGGCTACCGGCAATGTAACTAGCATTCCGAATATTACTTGAAATGTGAATTGGAACGAAATCGCCAATACACAAGACCATTTTACAATTTTGGCCCCAGTTAGAGGAAGAGCCAAATTGTAAAATTTCGATACTCCATATCTCGGAAGCCATAAGAGATAATGCAATTTGGCAATCGGCAATGTAATTAGCATGCCAAATATTACTTGGAGTCTGAATTGGAACGAAATCGCCAATTTATAAGACCATTTTACAATTTGGGCCTAAGTTAGAAGCTGAGCCTAAGGTGTAAATTTTCAATAGTCCATATCTTGGAAACCATAAGAGATAATGCAATTTGGCTACCGGCAATGTAACTAGCATTCCGAATATTACTTGAAATGTGAATTGGAACGAAATCGCCAATACATAAGACCATTTTACAATTTGGGCCTAAGTTAGAAGCTGAGCCTAAGGTGTAAATTTTCAATAGTCCATATCTCGGTAACCATAAGAGATAATGCAATTTGGCTATCGGCAATGTAATTAGCATGCCAAATATTACTTGGAGTCTGAATTGGAACGAAATCGCCAATTCATAAGACCATTTTACAATTTGGGCCTAAGTTAGAAGCAGAGCCTAAGGTGTAAATATTCGATAGTCCATATCTCGGAAACTATAAGAGATAATGCAATTTGGCAACCGGCAATGTAATTAGCATGCCGAATATTACTTGGAATGTGATTTGGAACGAAATCGCCAATATATAAGGCCATTTTAGAATTTATGCCCAAGTTAGGAGCAGAGCCTAATGTGTAAATTTTCGATAGTCCATATCTCGGAAACTGTAATAGATAATGCAATTTGGCAATAGGCAATGTAATTAGCATGCCGAATATTACTTGGAATGCGAATTGGAACGAAATCGGCAATACATAAGACCATTTTACAATTTGGGCCCAAGTTAGGAGCACAGCCTAAGATGTAAAATTTCGATACTCCATATCTCGGAAACCATAAGAGATAATGCAATTTGGCAATCGGCAATGTAATTAGCATGCCGAATTTTACTTGGAATGTGATTTGGAACGAAATCGCCAATATATAGGGCCATTTTAGAATTTATGCCCAAGTTAGGAGCAGAGCCTAAGGTGTAAATTTTCGATAGTCCATATCTCGGAAACTGTAATAGATAATGCAATTTGGCAATAGGCAATGTAATTAGCATGCCGAATATTACTTGGAATGCGAATTGGAACGAAATCGCCAATATATAAGGCCATTTTAGAATTTATGCCCAAGTTAGGAGCAGAGCCTAAGGTGTAAATTTTCGATAGTCCATATCTCGGAAACTGTAATAGATAATGCAATTTGGCTATCGGCGATGTAATTAGCATGCCGAATATTTTTGGAATGTGAATTGGAACGAAATCGCCAATACATAAGACCATTTTACAATTTATGCCCAAGTTAGGAGCAGACCCTAAGGTGTATATTTTCGATAGTCCATATCTCGGAAACTGTAATAGATAATGCAATTTTGCAATCGGCAAAGCAATTAGCATGCCGAATATTACTAGGAATGTGAATTGGAACGAAATCGCCAATATGTAAGACCATTTTACAATTTTGGCCCAAGTTAGAAGCAGAGCTTAAGGTGTAAATATTCGATAGTCCATATCTCGGAAACTATAAGAGATAATGCAATTTGGCAACCGGCAATGTAATTAGCATGCCGAATATTACTTGTAATGCGAATTGGAACGAAATCGCCAATACATTAGACCATTTTACAATTTGGGCCCAAGTTAGGAGCAGAGCCTAAGATGTAAAATTTCGATACTCCATATCTTGGAAACCATAAGAGATAATGCAATTTGGCTACCGGCAATGTAACTAGCATTCCGAATATTACTTGAAATGTGAATTGGAACGAAATCGCCAATACACAAGACCATTTTACAATTTTGGCCCCAGTTAGAGGAAGAGCCAAATTGTAAAATTTCGATACTCCATATCTCGGAAACCATAAGAGATAATGCAATTTGGCAATCGGCAATGTAATTAGCATGCCAAATATTACTTGGAGTCTGAATTGGAACGAAATCGCCAATTCATAAGACCATTTTACAATTTGGGCCTAAGTTAGAAGCTGAGCCTAAGGTGTAAATTTTCAATAGTCCATATCTCGGAAACTATAAGAGATAATGCAATTTGGCAACCGGCAATATAATTAGCATGCCAAATATTACTTGGAGTCTGAATTGGAACGAAATCGCCAATTCATAAGACCATTTTACAATTTGGGCCCAAGTTAGGAGCAGAGCCTAAGATGTAAAATTTCGATACTCCATATCTTGGAAACCATAAGAGATAATGCAATTTGGCTACCGGCAATGTAACTAGCATTCCGAATATTACTTGAAATGTGAATTGGAACGAAATCGCCAATACACAAGACCATTTTACAATTTTGGCCCCAGTTAGAGGAAGAGCCAAATTGTAAAATTTCGATACTCCATATCTCGGAAGCTATAAGAGATAATGCAATTTGGCAATCGGCAATGTAATTAGCATGCCAAATATTACTTGGAGTCTGAATTGGAACGAAATCGCCAATTCATAAGACCATTTTACAATTTGGGCCTAAGTTAGAAGCAGAGCCTAAGGTGTAAATATTCGATAGTCCATATCTCGGAAACTATAAGAGATAATGCAATTTGGCAACCGGCAATGTAATTAGCATGCCGAATATTACTTGGAATGTGAATTGGAACGAAATCGCCAATATATAAGGCCATTTTAGAATTTATGCCCAAGTTAGGAGCAGAGCCTAATGTGTAAATTTTCGATAGTCCATATCTCGGAAACTGTAATAGATAATGCAATTTGGCAATAGGCAATGTAATTAGCATGCCGAATATTACTTGGAATGCGAATTGGAACGAAATCGCCAATACATAAGACCATTTTACAATTTGGGCCCAAGTTAGGAGCACAGCCTAAGATGTAAAATTTCGATACTCCATATCTCGGAAACCATAAGAGATAATGCAATTTGGCAATCGGCAATGTAATTAGCATGCCGAATTTTACTTGGAATGTGATTTGGAACGAAATCGCCAATATATAAGGCCATTTTAGAATTTATGCCCAAGTTAGGAGCAGAGCCTAAGGTGTAAATTTTCGATAGTCCATATCTCGGAAACTGTAATAAATAATGCAATTTGGCAATAGGCAATGTAATTAGCATGCCGAATATTACTTGGAATGCGAATTGGAACGAAATCGCCAATACATAAGACCATTTTACAATTTGGGCCCAAGTTAGGAGCAGAGCTTAAGATGTAAAATTTCGATAGTCCATATCTCGGAAACTGTAATAGATAATGCAATTTGGCAATCGGCAATGTAATTAGCATGCCGAGTTTTACTAGGAATGTGAATTGGAACGAAATCGCCAATACATAAGACCATTTTACAATTTTGGCCCCAGTTAGAGGAAGAGCCAAATTGTAAAATTTCGATACTCCATATCTCGGAAACCATAAGAGATAATGCAATTTGGCTATCGGCGATGTAATTAGCATGCCGAATATTTTTGGAATGTGAATTGGAACGAAATCGCCAATACATAAGACCATTTTACAATTTATGCCCAAGTTAGGAGCAGACCCTAAGGTGTATATTTTCGATAGTCCATATCTCGGAAACTGTAATAGATAATGCAATTTTGCAATCGGCAATGCAATTAGCATGCCGAATATTACTAGGAATGTGAATTGGAACGAAATCGCCAATATGTAAGACCATTTTACAATTTTGGCCCAAGTTAGAAGCAGAGCCTAAGGTGTAAATATTCGATAGTCCATATCTCGGAAACTATAAGAGATAATGCAATTTGGCAACCGGCAATGTAATTAGCATGCCGAATATTACTTGTAATGCGAATTGGAACGAAATCGCCAATACATAAGACCATTTTACAATTTGGGCCCAAGTTAGGAGCAGAGCCTGAGATGTAAAATTTCGATACTCCATATCTTGGAAACCATAAGAGATAATGCAATTTGGCTACCGGCAATGTAACTAACATTCCGAATATTACTTGAAATGTGAATTGGAACGAAATCGCCAATACACAAGACCATTTTACAATTTTGGCCCCAGTTAGAGGAAGAGCCAAATTGTAAAATTTCGATACTCCATATCTCGGAAACCATAAGAGATAATGCAATTTGGCAATCGGCAATGTAATTAGCATGCCAAATATTACTTGGAGTCTGAATTGGAACGAAATCGCCAATTCAAAAGCCCATTTTACAATTTGGGCCTAAGTTAGAAGCTGAGCCTAAGGTGTAAATTTTCAATAGTCCATATCTCGGAAACTATAAGAGATAATGCAATTTGGCAACCGGCAATATAATTAGCATGCCAAATATTACTTGGAGTCTGAATTGGAACGAAATCGCCAATTCATAAGACCATTTTACAATTTGGGCCCAAGTTAGGAGCAGAGCCTAAGATGTAAAATTTCGATACTCCATATCTTGGAAACCACAAGAGATAATGCAATTTGGCTACCGGCAATGTAACTAGCATTCCGAATATTACTTGAAATGTGAATTGGAACGAAATCGCCAATACACAAGACCATTTTACAATTTTGGCCCCAGTTAGAGGAAGAGCCAAATTGTAAAATTTCGATACTCCATATCTCGGAAACCATAAGAGATAATGCAATTTGGCAATCGGCAATGTAATTAGCATGCCAAATGTTACTTGGAGTCTGAATTGGAACGAAATCGCCAATTTATAAGACCATTTTACAATTTGGGCCTAAGTTAGAAGCTGAGCCTAAGGTGTAAATTTTCAATAGTCCATATCTTGGAAACCATAAGAGATAATGCAATTTGTCTACCGGCAATGTAACTAGCATTCCGAATATTACTTGAAATGTGAATTGGAACGAAATCGCCAATACATAAGACCATTTTACAATTTAGGCCTAAGTTAGAGGAAGAGCCAAATTATAAAATTTCGATTCTTTATATCTCGGTAACCATAAGAGATAATGCAATTTGGCTATCGGCAATGTAATTAGCATGCCAAATATTACTTGGAGTCTGAATTGGAACGAAATCGCCAATTCATAAGACCATTTTACAATTTGGGCCTAAGTTAGAAGCAGAGCCTAAGGTGTAAATTTTCGATAGTCCATATCTCGGAAACTATAAGAGATAATGCAATTTGGCAACCGGCAATGTAATTAGCATGCCGTATATTATTTTGAATGCGAATTGGAACGAAATCGCCAATACATAAGACCATTTTACAATTTGGGCCCAAGTTAGGAGCAGAGCCTAAGATGTAAAATTTCGATACTCCATATCTCGGAAACCATAAGAGATAATGCAATTTGGCAACCGGCAATGTAATTAGCATGCCGAATATTGCTTGGAATGTGAATTGGAACGAAATCGCTAATATATAAGACCATTTTACAATTTGGGCACAAGTTAGAAGCAGAGCCTAAGGTGTAAATATTCGATAGTCCATATCTCGGAAACTATAAGAGATAATGCAATTTGGCAACCGGCAATGTAATTAGCATGCCGAATATTACTTTGAATGCGAATTGGAACGAAATCGCCAATACATAAGACCATTTTACAATTTGGGCCCAAGTTAGGAGCACAGCCTAAGATGTAAAATTTCGATACTCCATATCTCGGAAACCATAAGAGATAATGCAATTTGGCAATCGGCAATGTAATTAGCATGCCGAATTTTACTTGGAATGTGAATTGGAACGAAATCGCCAATATATAAGGCCATTTTAGAATTTATGCCCAAGTTAGGAGCAGAGCCTAAGGTGTAAATTTTCGATAGTCCATATCTCGGAAACTGTAATAGATAATGCAATTTGGCAATAGGCAATGTAATTAGCATGCCGAATATTACTTGGAATGCGAATTGGAACGAAATCGCCAATACATAAGACCATTTTACAATTTGGGCCCAAGTTAGGAGCAGAGCTTAAGATGTAAAATTTCGATAGTCCATATCTCGGAAACTGTAATAGATAATGCAATTTGGCAATCGGCAATGTAATTAGCATGCCGAATATTACTAGGAATGTGAATTGGAACGAAATCGCCAATATATAAGACCATTTTACAATTCATGCCCAAGTTAGGAGCAGAGCCTAAAGTGTAAATATTCGATAGTCCATATCTCGGAAACTGTAATAGATAATGCAATTTGGCAATCGGCAATGTAATTAGCATGCCGAGTTTTACTAGGAATGTGAATTGGAACGAAATCGCCAATACATAAGACCATTTTACAATTTTGGCCCCAGTTAGAGGAAGGGCCAAATTGTAAAATTTCGATACTCCATATCTCGGAAACCATAAGAGATAATGCAATTTGGCTATCGGCGATGTAATTAGCATGCCGAATATTTTTGGAATGTGAATTGGAACGAAATCGCCAATACATGAGACCATTTTACAATTTATGCCCAAGTTAGGAGCAGACCCTAAGGTGTATATTTTCGATAGTCCATATCTCGGAAACTGTAATAGATAATGCAATTTGGCAATCGGCAATGCAATTAGCATGCCAAATATTACTTGGAGTCTGAATTGGAACGAAATCGCCAATTCATAAGACCATTTTACAATTTGGGCCTAAGTTAGAAGCAGAGCCTAAGGTGTAAATTTTCGATAGTCCATATCTCGGAAACTATAAGATATAATGCAATTTGGCAACCGGCAATGTAATTAGCATGCCAAATATTACTTGGAGTCTGAATTGGAACGAAATCGCCAATTCATAAGACCATTTTACAATTTGGGCCTAAGTTAGAAGCAGAGCCTAAGGTGTAAATTTTCGATAGTCCATATCTCGGAAACTATAAGAGATAATGCAATTTGGCAACCGGCAATGTAATTAGCATGCCGAATATTACTTTGAATGCGAATTGGAACGAAATCGCCAATACATAAGACCGTTTTACAATTTGGGCCCAAGTTAGGAACAGAGCCTAAGATGTAAAATTTTGATACTCCATATCTCGGAAACCATAAGAGATAATGCAATTTGGCAACCGGCAATGTAATTAGCATGCCGAATATTGCTTGGAATGTGAATTGGAACGAAATCGCTAATATATAAGACCATTTTACAATTTGGGCACAAGTTAGAAGCAGAGCCTAAGGTGTAAATATTCGATAGTCCATATCTCGGAAACTATAAGAGATAATGCAATTTGGCAACCGGCAATGTAATTAGCATGCCGAGTATTACTTTGAATGCGAATTGGAACGAAATCGCCAATACATAAGACCATTTTACAATTTGGGCCCAAGTTAGGAGCACAGCCTAAGATGTAAAATTTCGATACTCCATATCTCGGAAACCATAAGAGATAATGCAATTTCGCAATCGGCAATGTAATTAGCATGCCGAATTTTACTTGGAATGTGATTTGGAACGAAATCGCCAATATATAAGGCCATTTTAGAATTTATGCCCAAGTTAGGAGCAGAGCCTAAGGTGTAAATTTTCGATAGTCCATATCTCGGAAACTGTAATAGATAATGCAATTTGGCAATAGGCAATGTAATTAGCATGCCGAATATTACTTGGAATGCGAATTGGAACGAAATCGCCAATATATAAGACCATTTTACAATTTGGGCCCAAGTTAGGAGCAAAGCTTAAGATGTAAAATTTCGATAGTCCATATCTCGGAAACTGTAATAGATAATGCAATTTGGCAATCGGCAATGTAATTAGCATGCCAAATATTACTAGGAATGTGAATTGGAACGAAATCGCCAATATATAAGACCATTTTACAATTTTGGCCCAAGATAGAAGCAGAGCCTAAGGTGTAAATATTCGATAGCCCTTATCTCGGAAACTGTAATAGATAATGCAATTTGGCAATCGGCAATGTAATTAGCATGCCGAATATTACTAGGAATGTGAATTGGAACGAAATCGCCAATATATAAGACCATTTTACAATTCATGCCCAAGTTAGGAGCAGAGCCTAAGGTGTAAATTTTCGATAGTCCATATCTCGGAAACTATAAGAGATAATGCAATTTGGCAACCGGCAATGTAATTAGCATGCCGAATATTACTTTGAATGCGAATTGGAACGAAATCGCCAATACATAAGACCATTTTACAATTTGGGCCCAAGTTAGGAACAGAGCCTAAGATGTAAAATTTTGATACTCCATATCTCGGAAACCATAAGAGATAATGCAATTTGGCAACCGGCAATGTAATTAGCATGCCGAATATTGCTTGGAATGTGAATTGGAACGAAATCGCTAATATATAAGACCATTTTACAATTTGGACAGAAGTTAGAAGCAGAGCCTAAGGTGTAAATATTCGATAGTCCATATCTCGGAAACTATAAGAGATAATGCAATTTGGCAACCGGCAATGTAATTAGCATGCCGAATATTACTTTGAATGCGAATTGGAACGAAATCGCCAATACATAAGACCATTTTACAATTTGGGCCCAAGTTAGGAGCACAGCCTAAGATGTAAAATTTCGATACTCCATATCTCGGAAACCATAAGAGATAATGCAATTTCGCAATCGGCAATGTAATTAGCATGCCGAATTTTACTTGGAATGTGATTTGGAACGAAATCGCCAATATATAAGGCCATTTTAGAATTTATGCCCAAGTTAGGAGCAGAGCCTAAGGTGTAAATTTTCGATAGTCCATATCTCGGAAACTGTAATAGATAATGCAATTTGGCAATAGGCAATGTAATTAGCATGCCGAATATTACTTGGAATGCGAATTGGAACGAAATCGCCAATACATAAGACCATTTTACAATTTGGGCCCAAGTTAGGAGCAGAGCTTAAGATGTAAAATTTCGATAGTCCATATCTCGGAAACTGTAATAGATAATGCAATTTGGCAATCGGCAATGTAATTAGCATGCCGAATATTACTAGGAATGTGAATTGGAACGAAATCGCCAATATATAAGACCATTTTACAATTTTGGCCCAAGATAGAAGCAGAGCCTAAGGTGTAAATATTCGATAGTCCTTATCTCGGAAACTGTAATAGATAATGCAATTTGGCAATCGGCAATGTAATTAGCATGCCGAATATTACTAGGAATGTGAATTGGAACGAAATCGCCAATATATAAGACCATTTTACAATTCATGCCCAAGTTAGGAGCAGAGCCTAAGGTGTAAATTTTCGATAGTCCATATCTCGGAAACTGTAATAGATAATGCAATTTGGCAATCGGCAATGTAATTAGCATGCCGAGTTTTACTAGGAATGTGAATTGGAACGAAATCGCCAATACATAAGACCATTTTACAATTTGGGCCCAAGTTAGGAGCACAGCCTAAGATGTAAAATTTCGATACTCCATATCTTGGAAACCATAAGAGATAATGCAATTTGGCTACCGGCAATGTAACTAGCATTCCGAATATTACTTGAAATGTGAATTGGAACGAAATCGCCAATACACAAGACCATTTTACAATTTTGGCCCCAGTTAGAGGAAGAGCCAAATTGTAAAATTTCGATACTCCATATCTCGGAAACCATAAGAGATAATGCAATTTGGCAATCGGCAATGTAATTAGCATGCCAAATATTACTTGGAGTCTGAATTGGAACGAAATCGCCAATTCATAAGACCATTTTACAATTTGGGCCTAAGTTAGAAGCTGAGCCTAAGGTGTAAATTTTCAATAGTCCATATCTCGGAAACTATAAGAGATAATGCAATTTGGCAACCGGCAATATAATTAGCATGCCAAATATTACTTGGAGTCTGAATTGGAACGAAATCGCCAATTCATAAGACCATTTTACAATTTGGGCCCAAGTTAGGAGCAGAGCCTAAGATGTAAAATTTCGATACTCCATATCTTGGAAACCATAAGAGATAATGCAATTTGGCTACCGGCAATGTAACTAGCATTCCGAATATTACTTGAAATGTGAATTGGAACGAAATCGCCAATACATAAGACCATTTTACAATTTAGGCCTAAGTTAGAGGAAGAGCCAAATTGTAAAATTTCGATTCTTTATATCTCGGTAACCATAAGAGATAATGCAATTTGGCTATCGGCAATGTAATTAGCATGCCAAATATTACTTGGAGTCTGAATTGGAACGAAATCGCCAATTCATAAGACCATTTTACAATTTGGGCCTAAGTTAGAAGCTGAGCCTAAGGTGTAAATTTTCAATAGTCCATATCTCGGAAACTATAAGAGATAATGCAATTTGGCAACCGGCAATATAATTAGCATGCCAAATATTACTTGGAGTCTGAATTGGAACGAAATCGCCAATTCATAAGACCATTTTACAATTTGGGCCCAAGTTAGGAGCAGAGCCTAAGATGTAAAATTTCGATACTCCATATCTTGGAAACCATAAGAGATAATGCAATTTGGCTACCGGCAATGTAACTAGCATTCCGAATATTACTTGAAATGTGAATTGGAACGAAATCGCCAATACACAAGACCATTTTACAATTTTGGCCCCAGTTAGAGGAAGAGCCAAATTGTAAAATTTCGATACTCCATATCTCGGAAGCTATAAGAGATAATGCAATTTGGCAATCGGCAATGTAATTAGCATGCCAAATATTACTTGGAGTCTGAATTGGAACGAAATCGCCAATTTATAAGACCATTTTACAATTTGGGCCTAAGTTAGAAGCTGAGCCTAAGGTGTAAATTTTCAATAGTCCATATCTTGGAAACCATAAGAGATAATGCAATTTGGCTACCGGCAATGTAACTAGCATTCCGAATATTACTTGAAATGTGAATTGGAACGAAATCGCCAATACATAAGACCATTTTACAATTTTGGCCCCAGTTAGAGGAAGAGCCAAATTGTAAAATTTCGATACTCCATATCTCGGAAACCATAAGAGATAATGCAATTTGGCTATCGGCGATGTAATTAGCATGCCGAATATTTTTGGAATGTGAATTGGAACGAAATCGCCAATACATAAGACCATTTTACAATTTATGCCCAAGTTAGGAGCAGACCCTAAGGTGTATATTTTCGATAGTCCATATCTCGGAAACTATAAGAGATAATGCAATTTGGCAACCGGCAATGTAATTAGCATGCCGTATATTATTTTGAATGCGAATTGGAACGAAATCGCCAATACATAAGACCATTTTACAATTTGGGCCCAAGTTAGGAGCACAGCCTAAGATGTAAAATTTCGATACTCCATATCTTGGAAACCATAAGAGATAATGCAATTTGGCTACCGGCAATGTAACTAGCATTCCGAATATTACTTGAAATGTGAATTGGAACGAAATCGCCAATACATAAGACCATTTTACAATTTAGGCCTAAGTTAGAGGAAGAGCCAAATTATAAAATTTCGATTCTTTATATCTCGGTAACCATAAGAGATAATGCAATTTGGCTATCGGCAATGTAATTAGCATGCCAAATATTACTTGGAGTCTGAATTGGAACGAAATCGCCAATTCATAAGACCATTTTACAATTTGGGCCTAAGTTAGAAGCAGAGCCTAAGGTGTAAATTTTCGATAGTCCATATCTCGGAAACTATAAGAGATAATGCAATTTGGCAACCGGCAATGTAATTAGCATGCCGTATATTATTTTGAATGCGAATTGGAACGAAATCGCCAATACATAAGACCATTTTACAATTTGGGCCCAAGTTAGGAGCAGAGCCTAAGATGTAAAATTTCGATACTCCATATCTCGGAAACCATAAGAGATAATGCAATTTGGCAACCGGCAATGTAATTAGCATGCCGAATATTGCTTGGAATGTGAATTGGAACGAAATCGCTAATATATAAGACCATTTTACAATTTGGGCACAAGTTAGAAGCAGAGCCTAAGGTGTAAATATTCGATAGTCCATATCTCGGAAACTATAAGAGATAATGCAATTTGGCAACCGGCAATGTAATTAGCATGCCGAATATTACTTTGAATGCGAATTGGAACGAAATCGCCAATACATAAGACCATTTTACAATTTGGGCCCAAGTTAGGAGCACAGCCTAAGATGTAAAATTTCGATACTCCATATCTCGGAAACCATAAGAGATAATGCAATTTGGCAATCGGCAATGTAATTAGCATGCCGAATTTTACTTGGAATGTGAATTGGAACGAAATCGCCAATATATAAGGCCATTTTAGAATTTATGCCCAAGTTAGGAGCAGAGCCTAAGGTGTAAATTTTCGATAGTCCATATCTCGGAAACTGTAATAGATAATGCAATTTGGCAATAGGCAATGTAATTAGCATGCCGAATATTACTTGGAATGCGAATTGGAACGAAATCGCCAATACATAAGACCATTTTACAATTTGGGCCCAAGTTAGGAGCAGAGCTTAAGATGTAAAATTTCGATAGTCCATATCTCGGAAACTGTAATAGATAATGCAATTTGGCAATCGGCAATGTAATTAGCATGCCGAATATTACTAGGAATGTGAATTGGAACGAAATCGCCAATATATAAGACCATTTTACAATTCATGCCCAAGTTAGGAGCAGAGCCTAAGGTGTAAATATTCGATAGTCCATATCTCGGAAACTATAAGAGATAATGCAATTTGGCAACCGGCAATGTAATTAGCATGCCGAATATTACTTGTAATGCGAATTGGAACGAAATCGCCAATACATAAGACCATTTTACAATTTGGGCCCAAGTTAGGAGCAGAGCCTAAGATGTAAAATTTCGATACTCCATATCTTGGAAACCATAAGAGATAATGCAATTTGGCTACCGGCAATGTAACTAGCATTCCGAATATTACTTGAAATGTGAATTGGAACGAAATCGCCAATACACAAGACCATTTTACAATTTTGGCCCCAGTTAGAGGAAGAGCCAAATTGTAAAATTTCGATACTCCATATCTCGGAAACCATAAGAGATAATGCAATTTGGCAATCGGCAATGTAATTAGCATGCCAAATATTACTTGGAGTCTGAATTGGAACGAAATCGCCAATTTATAAGACCATTTTACAATTTGGGCCTAAGTTAGAAGCTGAGCCTAAGGTGTAAATTTTCAATAGTCCATATCTTGGAAACCATAAGAGATAATGCAATTTGGCTACCGGCAATGTAACTAGCATTCCGAATATTACTTGAAATGTGAATTGGAACGAAATCGCCAATACATAAGACCATTTTACAATTTAGGCCTAAGTTAGAGGAAGAGCCAAATTATAAAATTTCGATTCTTTATATCTCGGTAACCATAAGAGATAATGCAATTTGGCTATCGGCAATGTAATTAGCATGCCGAATATTATTTTGAATGCGAATTGGAACGAAATCGCCAATACATAAGACCATTTTACAATTTGGGCCCAAGTTAGGAGCAGAGCCTAAGATGTAAAATTTCGATACTCCATATCTCGGAAACCATAAGAGATAATGCAATTTGGCAACCGGCAATGTAATTAGCATGCCGAATATTGCTTGGAATGTGAATTGGAACGAAATCGCTAATATATAAGACCATTTTACAATTTGGGCACAAGTTAGAAGCAGAGCCTAAGGTGTAAATATTCGATAGTCCATATCTCGGAAACTATAAGAGATAATGCAATTTGGCAACCGGCAATGTAATTAGCATGCCGAATATTACTTTGAATGCGAATTGGAACGAAATCGCCAATACATAAGACCATTTTACAATTTGGGCCCAAGTTAGGAGCACAGCCTAAGATGTAAAATTTCGATACTCCATATCTCGGAAACCATAAGAGATAATGCAATTTGGCAATCGGCAATGTAATTAGCATGCCGAGTTTTACTAGGAATGTGAATTGGAACGAAATCGCCAATACATAAGACCATTTTACAATTTTGGCCCCAGTTAGAGGAAGGGCCAAATTGTAAAATTTCGATACTCCATATCTCGGAAACCATAAGAGATAATGCAATTTGGCTATCGGCGATGTAATTAGCATGCCGAATATTTTTGGAATGTGAATTGGAACGAAATCGCCAATACATAAGACCATTTTACAATTTATGCCCAAGTTAGGAGCAGACCCTAAGGTGTATATTTTCGATAGTCCATATCTCGGAAACTGTAATAGATAATGCAATTTGGCAATCGGCAATGCAATTAGCATGCCAAATATTACTTGGAGTCTGAATTGGAACGAAATCGCCAATTCATAAGACCATTTTACAATTTGGGCCTAAGTTAGAAGCAGAGCCTAAGGTGTAAATTTTCGATAGTCCATATCTCGGAAACTATAAGATATAATGCAATTTGGCAACCGGCAATGTAATTAGCATGCCAAATATTACTTGGAGTCTGAATTGGAACGAAATCGCCAATTCATAAGACCATTTTACAATTTGGGCCTAAGTTAGAAGCAGAGCCTAAGGTGTAAATTTTCGATAGTCCATATCTCGGAAACTATAAGAGATAATGCAATTTGGCAACCGGCAATGTAATTAGCATGCCGAATATTACTTTGAATGCGAATTGGAACGAAATCGCCAATACATAAGACCATTTTACAATTTGGGCCCAAGTTAGGAACAGAGCCTAAGATGTAAAATTTTGATACTCCATATCTCGGAAACCATAAGAGATAATGCAATTTGGCAACCGGCAATGTAATTAGCATGCCGAATATTGCTTGGAATGTGAATTGGAACGAAATCGCTAATATATAAGACCATTTTACAATTTGGGCACAAGTTAGAAGCAGAGCCTAAGGTGTAAATATTCGATAGTCCATATCTCGGAAACTATAAGAGATAATGCAATTTGGCAACCGGCAATGTAATTAGCATGCCGAATATTACTTTGAATGCGAATTGGAACGAAATCGCCAATACATAAGACCATTTTACAATTTGGGCCCAAGTTAGGAGCACAGCCTAAGATGTAAAATTTCGATACTCCATATCTCGGAAACCATAAGAGATAATGCAATTTCGCAATCGGCAATGTAATTAGCATGCCGAATTTTACTTGGAATGTGATTTGGAACGAAATCGCCAATATATAAGGCCATTTTAGAATTTATGCCCAAGTTAGGAGCAGAGCCTAAGGTGTAAATTTTCGATAGTCCATATCTCGGAAACTGTAATAGATAATGCAATTTGGCAATAGGCAATGTAATTAGCATGCCGAATATTACTTGGAATGCGAATTGGAACGAAATCGCCAATACATAAGACCATTTTACAATTTGGGCCCAAGTTAGGAGCAAAGCTTAAGATGTAAAATTTCGATAGTCCATATCTCGGAAACTGTAATAGATAATGCAATTTGGCAATCGGCAATGTAATTAGCATGCCGAATATTACTAGGAATGTGAATTGGAACGAAATCGCCAATATATAAGACCATTTTACAATTTTGGCCCAAGATAGAAGCAGAGCCTAAGGTGTAAATATTCGATAGCCCTTATCTCGGAAACTGTAATAGATAATGCAATTTGGCAATCGGCAATGTAATTAGCATGCCGAATATTACTAGGAATGTGAATTGGAACGAAATCGCCAATATATAAGACCATTTTACAATTCATGCCCAAGTTAGGAGCAGAGCCTAAGGTGTAAATTTTCGATAGTCCATATCTCGGAAACTATAAGAGATAATGCAATTTGGCAACCGGCAATGTAATTAGCATGCCGAATATTACTTTGAATGCGAATTGGAACGAAATCGCCAATACATAAGACCATTTTACAATTAGGGCCCAAGTTAGGAACAGAGCCTAAGATGTAAAATTTTGATACTCCATATCTCGGAAACCATAAGAGATAATGCAATTTGGCAACCGGCAATGTAATTAGCATGCGGAATATTGCTTGGAATGTGAATTGGAACGAAATCGCTAATATATAAGACCATTTTACAATTTGGGCACAAGTTAGAAGCAGAGCCTAAGGTGTAAATATTCGATAGTCCATATCTCGGAAACTATAAGAGATAATGCAATTTGGCAACCGGCAATGTAATTAGCATGCCGAATATTACTTTGAATGCGAATTGGAACGAAATCGCCAATACATAAGACCATTTTACAATTTGGGCCCAAGTTAGGAGCACAGCCTAAGATGTAAAATTTCGATACTCCATATCTCGGAAACCATAAGAGATAATGCAATTTCGCAATCGGCAATGTAATTAGCATGCCGAATTTTACTTGGAATGTGATTTGGAACGAAATCGCCAATATATAAGGCCATTTTAGAATTTATGCCCAAGTTAGGAGCAGAGCCTAAGGTGTAAATTTTCGATAGTCCATATCTCGGAAACTGTAATAGATAATGCAATTTGGCAATAGGCAATGTAATTAGCATGCCGAATATTACTTGGAATGCGAATTGGAACGAAATCGCCAATACATAAGACCATTTTACAATTTGGGCCCAAGTTAGGAGCAGAGCTTAAGATGTAAAATTTCGATAGTCCATATCTCGGAAACTGTAATAGATAATGCAATTTGGCAATCGGCAATGTAATTAGCATGCCGAATATTACTAGGAATGTGAATTGGAACGAAATCGCCAATATATAAGACCATTTTACAATTTTGGCCCAAGATAGAAGCAGAGCCTAAGGTGTAAATATTCGATAGTCCTTATCTCGGAAACTGTAATAGATAATGCAATTTGGCAATCGGCAATGTAATTAGCATGCCGAATATTACTAGGAATGTGAATTGGAACGAAATCGCCAATATATAAGACCATTTTACAATTCATGCCCAAGTTAGGAGCAGAGCCTAAGGTGTAAATTTTCGATAGTCCATATCTCGGAAACTGTAATAGATAATGCAATTTGGCAATCGGCAATGTAATTAGCATGCCGAGTTTTACTAGGAATGTGAATTGGAACGAAATCGCCAATACATAAGACCATTTTACAATTTTGGCCCCAGTTAGAGGAAGAGCCAAATTGTAAAATTTCGATACTCCATATCTCGGAAACCATAAGAGATAATGCAATTTGGCTATCGGCGATGTAATTAGCATGCCGAATATTTTTGGAATGTGAATTGGAACGAAATCGCCAATACATAAGACCATTTTACAATTTATGCCCAAGTTAGGAGCAGACCCTAAGGTGTATATTTTCGATAGTCCATATCTCGGAAACTGTAATAGATAATGCAATTTTGCAATCGGCAATGCAATTAGCATGCCGATTATTACTAGGAATGTGAATTGAAACGAAATCGCCAATATGTAAGACCATTTTACAATTTTGGCCCAAGTTAGAAGAAGAGCCTAAGGTGTAAATATTCGATAGTCCATATCTCGGAAACTATAAGAGATAATGCAATTTGGCAACCGGCAATGTAATTAGCATGCCGAATATTACTTGTAATGCAAATTGGAACGAAATCGCCAATACATAAGACCATTTTACAATTTGGGCCCAAGTTAGGAGCAGAGCCTAAGATGTAAAATTTCGATACTCCATATCTTGGAAACCATAAGAGATAATGCAATTTGGCTACCGGCAATGTAACTAGCATTCCGAATATTACTTGAAATGTGAATTGGAACGAAATCGCCAATACACAAGACCATTTTACAATTTTGGCCCCAGTTAGAGGAAGAGCCAAATTGTAAAATTTCGATAGTCCATATCTCGGAAACTGTAATAGATAATGCAATTTGGCAATCGGCAATGCAATTAGCATGCCAAATATTACTTGGAGTCTGAATTGGAACGAAATCGCCAATTCATAAGACCATTTTACAATTTGGGCCTAAGTTAGAAGCAGAGCCTAAGGTGTAAATTTTCGATAGTCCATATCTCGGAAACTATAAGATATAATGCAATTTGGCAACCGGCAATGTAATTAGCATGCCAAATATTACTTGGAGTCTGAATTGGAACGAAATCGCCAATTCATAAGACCATTTTACAATTTGGGCCTAAGTTAGAAGCAGAGCCTAAGGTGTAAATTTTCGATAGTCCATATCTCGGAAACTATAAGAGATAATGCAATTTGGCAACCGGCAATGTAATTAGCATGCCGAATATTACTTTGAATGCGAATTGGAACGAAATCGCCAATACATAAGACCATTTTACAATTTGGGCCCAAGTTAGGAACAGAGCCTAAGATGTAAAATTTTGATACTCCATATCTCGGAAACCATAAGAGATAATGCAATTTGGCAACCGGCAATGTAATTAGCATGCCGAATATTGCTTGGAATGTGAATTGGAACGAAATCGCTAATATATAAGACCATTTTACAATTTGGGCACAAGTTAGAAGCAGAGCCTAAGGTGTAAATATTCGATAGTCCATATCTCGGAAACTATAAGAGATAATGCAATTTGGCAACCGGCAATGTAATTAGCATGCCGAATATTACTTTGAATGCGAATTGGAACGAAATCGCCAATACATAAGACCATTTTACAATTTGGGCCCAAGTTAGGAGCACAGCCTAAGATGTAAAATTTCGATACTCCATATCTCGGAAACCATAAGAGATAATGCAATTTCGCAATCGGCAATGTAATTAGCATGCCGAATTTTACTTGGAATGTGATTTGGAACGAAATCGCCAATATATAAGGCCATTTTAGAATTTATGCCCAAGTTAGGAGCAGAGCCTAAGGTGTAAATTTTCGATAGTCCATATCTCGGAAACTGTAATAGATAATGCAATTTGGCAATAGGCAATGTAATTAGCATGCCGAATATTACTTGGAATGCGAATTGGAACGAAATCGCCAATACATAAGACCATTTTACAATTTGGGCCCAAGTTAGGAGCAAAGCTTAAGATGTAAAATTTCGATAGTCCATATCTCGGAAACTGTAATAGATAATGCAATTTGGCAATCGGCAATGTAATTAGCATGCCGAATATTACTAGGAATGTGAATTGGAACGAAATCGCCAATATATAAGACCATTTTACAATTTTGGCCCAAGATAGAAGCAGAGCCTAAGGTGTAAATATTCGATAGCCCTTATCTCGGAAACTGTAATAGATAATGCAATTTGGCAATCGGCAATGTAATTAGCATGCCGAATATTACTAGGAATGTGAATTGGAACGAAATCGCCAATATATAAGACCATTTTACAATTCATGCCCAAGTTAGGAGCAGAGCCTAAGGTGTAAATTTTCGATAGTCCATATCTCGGAAACTATAAGAGATAATGCAATTTGGCAACCGGCAATGTAATTAGCATGCCGAATATTACTTTGAATGCGAATTGGAACGAAATCGCCAATACATAAGACCATTTTACAATTAGGGCCCAAGTTAGGAACAGAGCCTAAGATGTAAAATTTTGATACTCCATATCTCGGAAACCATAAGAGATAATGCAATTTGGCAACCGGCAATGTAATTAGCATGCGGAATATTGCTTGGAATGTGAATTGGAACGAAATCGCTAATATATAAGACCATTTTACAATTTGGGCACAAGTTAGAAGCAGAGCCTAAGGTGTAAATATTCGATAGTCCATATCTCGGAAACTATAAGAGATAATGCAATTTGGCAACCGGCAATGTAATTAGCATGCCGAATATTACTTTGAATGCGAATTGGAACGAAATCGCCAATACATAAGACCATTTTACAATTTGGGCCCAAGTTAGGAGCACAGCCTAAGATGTAAAATTTCGATACTCCATATCTCGGAAACCATAAGAGATAATGCAATTTCGCAATCGGCAATGTAATTAGCATGCCGAATTTTACTTGGAATGTGATTTGGAACGAAATCGCCAATATATAAGGCCATTTTAGAATTTATGCCCAAGTTAGGAGCAGAGCCTAAGGTGTAAATTTTCGATAGTCCATATCTCGGAAACTGTAATAGATAATGCAATTTGGCAATAGGCAATGTAATTAGCATGCCGAATATTACTTGGAATGCGAATTGGAACGAAATCGCCAATACATAAGACCATTTTACAATTTGGGCCCAAGTTAGGAGCAGAGCTTAAGATGTAAAATTTCGATAGTCCATATCTCGGAAACTGTAATAGATAATGCAATTTGGCAATCGGCAATGTAATTAGCATGCCGAATATTACTAGGAATGTGAATTGGAACGAAATCGCCAATATATAAGACCATTTTACAATTTTGGCCCAAGATAGAAGCAGAGCCTAAGGTGTAAATATTCGATAGTCCTTATCTCGGAAACTGTAATAGATAATGCAATTTGGCAATCGGCAATGTAATTAGCATGCCGAATATTACTAGGAATGTGAATTGGAACGAAATCGCCAATATATAAGACCATTTTACAATTCATGCCCAAGTTAGGAGCAGAGCCTAAGGTGTAAATTTTCGATAGTCCATATCTCGGAAACTGTAATAGATAATGCAATTTGGCAATCGGCAATGTAATTAGCATGCCGAGTTTTACTAGGAATGTGAATTGGAACGAAATCGCCAATACATAAGACCATTTTACAATTTTGGCCCCAGTTAGAGGAAGAGCCAAATTGTAAAATTTCGATACTCCATATCTCGGAAACCATAAGAGATAATGCAATTTGGCTATCGGCGATGTAATTAGCATGCCGAATATTTTTGGAATGTGAATTGGAACGAAATCGCCAATACATAAGACCATTTTACAATTTATGCCCAAGTTAGGAGCAGACCCTAAGGTGTATATTTTCGATAGTCCATATCTCGGAAACTGTAATAGATAATGCAATTTTGCAATCGGCAATGCAATTAGCATGCCGATTATTACTAGGAATGTGAATTGGAACGAAATCGCCAATATGTAAGACCATTTTACAATTTTGGCCCAAGTTAGAAGCAGAGCCTAAGGTGTAAATATTCGATAGTCCATATCTCGGAAACTATAAGAGATAATGCAATTTGGCAACCGGCAATGTAATTAGCATGCCGAATATTACTTGTAATGCGAATTGGAACGAAATCGCCAATACATAAGACCATTTTACAATTTGGGCCCAAGTTAGGAGCAGAGCCTAAGATGTAAAATTTCGATACTCCATATCTTGGAAACCATAAGAGATAATGCAATTTGGCTACCGGCAATGTAACTAGCATTCCGAATATTACTTGAAATGTGAATTGGAACGAAATCGCCAATACATAAGACCATTTTACAATTTAGGCCTAAGTTAGAGGAAGAGCCAAATTGTAAAATTTCGATTCTTTATATCTCGGTAACCATAAGAGATAATGCAATTTGGCTATCGGCAATGTAATTAGCATGCCAAATATTACTTGGAGTCTGAATTGGAACGAAATCGCCAATTCATAAGACCATTTTACAATTTGGGCCTAAGTTAGAAGCTGAGCCTAAGGTGTAAATTTTCAATAGTCCATATCTTGGAAACCATAAGAGATAATGCAATTTGGCTACCGGCAATGTAACTAGCATTCCGAATATTACTTGAAATGTGAATTGGAACGAAATCGCCAATACATAAGACCATTTTACAATTTTGGCCCCAGTTAGAGGAAGAGCCAAATTGTAAAATTTCGATACTCCATATCTCGGAAACCATAAGAGATAATGCAATTTGGCAATCGGCAATGTAATTAGCATGCCGAATATTACTAGGAATGTGAATTGGAACGAAATCGCCAATATGTAAGACCATTTTACAATTTTGGCCCAAGTTAGAAGCAGAGCCTAAGGTGTAAATATTCGATAGTCCATATCTCGGAAACTATAAGAGATAATGCAATTTGGCAACCGGCAATGTAATTAGCATGCCGAATATTACTTGTAATGCGAATTGGAACGAAATCGCCAATACATAAGACCATTTTACAATTTGGGCCCAAGTTAGGAGCAGAGCCTAAGATGTAAAATTTCGATACTCCATATCTTGGAAACCATAAGTGATAATGCAATTTGGCTACCGGCAATGTAACTAGCATTCCGAATATTACTTGAAATGTGAATTGGAACGAAATCGCCAATACACAAGACCATTTTACAATTTTGGCCCCAGTTAGAGGAAGAGCCAAATTGTAAAATTTCGATACTCCATATCTCGGAAACCATAAGAGATAATGCAATTTGGCAATCGGCAATGTAATTAGCATGCCAAATATTACTTGGAGTCTGAATTGGAACGAAATCGCCAATTCATAAGACCATTTTACAATTTGGGCCTGAGTTAGAAGCTGAGCCTAAGGTGTAAATTATCGATAGTCCATATCTCGGAAACTATAAGAGATAATGCAATTTGGCAACCGGCAATGTAATTAGCATGCCGAATATTACTTGGAATGTGAATTGGAACGAAATCGCCAATAGATAAGACCATTTTACAATTTGGGCCCAAGTTAGGAGCAGAGCCTAAGATGTAAAATTTCGATACTCCATATCTTGGAAACCATAAGAGATAATGCAATTTGGCTACCGGCAATGTAACTAGCATTCCGAATATTACTTGAAATGTGAATTGGAACGAAATCGCCAATACACAAGACCATTTTACAATTTTGGCCCCAGTTAGAGGAAGAGCCAAATTGTAAAATTTCGATACTCCATATCTCGGAAACCATAAGAGATAATGCAATTTGGCAATCGGCAATGTAATTAGCATGCCAAATATTACTTGGAGTCTGAATTGGAACGAAATCGCCAATTCATAAGACCATTTTACAATTTGGGCCTGAGTTAGAAGCTGAGCCTAAGGTGTAAATTTTCAATAGTCCATATCTCGGAAACTATAAGAGATAATGCAATTTGGCAACCGGCAATATAATTAGCATGCCAAATATTACTTGGAGTCTGAATTGGAACGAAATCGCCAATTCATAAGACCATTTTACAATTTGGGCCCAAGTTAGGAGCAGAGCCTAAGATGTAAAATTTCGATACTCCATATCTTGGAAACCATAAGAGATAATGCAATTTGGCTACCGGCAATGTAACTAGCATTCCGAATACTACTTGAAATGTGAATTGGAACGAAATCGCCAATACATAAGACCATTTTACAATTTAGGCCTAAGTTAGATGAAGAGCCAAATTATAAAATTTCGATTCTTTATATCTCGGTAACCATAAGAGATAATGCAATTTGGCTATCGGCAATGTAATTAGCATGCCAAATATTACTTGGAGTCTGAATTGGAACGAAATCGCCAATTCATAAGACCATTTTACAATTTGGGATTAAGTTAGAAGCAGAGCCTAAGGTGTAAATTTTCGATAGTCCATATCTCGGAAACTATAAGAGATAATGCAATTTGGTAACCGGCAATGTAATTAGCATGCCGAATATTGTTTTGAATGCGAATTGGAACGAAATCGCCAATACATAAGACCATTTTACAATTTGGGCCCAAGTTAGGAGCAGAGCCTAAGATGTAAAATTTCGATACTCCATATCTCTGAAACCATAAGAGATAATGCAATTTGGCAACCGGCAATGTAATTAGCATGCCGTATATTGCTTGGAATGTGAATTGGAACGAAATCGCTAATATATAAGACCATTTTACAATTTGGGCACAAGTTAGAAGCAGAGCCTAAGGTGTAAATATTCGATAGTCCATATCTCGGAAACTATAAGAGATAATGCAATTTGGCAATCGGCAATGTAATTAGCATGCCGAATTTTACTTGGAATGTGAATTGGAACGAAATCGCCAATATATAAGGCCATTTTAGAATTTATGCCCAAGTTAGGAGCAGAGCCTAAGGTGTAAATTTTCGATAGTCCATATCTCGGAAACTGTAATAGATAATGCAATTTTGCAATCGGCAATGCAATTAGCATGCCGAATATTACTTGTAATGCGAATTGGAACGAAATCGCCAATACATAAGACCATTTTACAATTTGGGCCCAAGTTAGGAGCAGAGCCTAAGATGTAAAATTTCGATACTCCATATCTTGGAAACCATAAGTGATAATGCAATTTGGCTACCGGCAATGTAACTAGCATTCCGAATATTACTTGAAATGTGAATTGGAACGAAATCGCCAATACACAAGACCATTTTACAATTTTGGCCCCAGTTAGAGGAAGAGCCAAATTGTAAAATTTCGATACTCCATATCTCGGAAACCATAAGAGATAATGCAATTTGGCAATCGGCAATGTAATTAGCATGCCAAATATTACTTGGAGTCTGAATTGGAACGAAATCGCCAATTCATAAGACCATTTTACAATTTGGGCCTGAGTTAGAAGCTGAGCCTAAGGTGTAAATTATCGATAGTCCATATCTCGGAAACTATAAGAGATAATGCAATTTGGCAACCGGCAATGTAATTAGCATGCCGAATATTACTTGGAATGTGAATTGGAACGAAATCGCCAATAGATAAGACCATTTTACAATTTGGGCCCAAGTTAGGAGCAGAGCCTAAGATGTAAAATTTCGATACTCCGTATCTTGGAAACCATAAGAGATAATGCAATTTGGCTACCGGCAATGTAACTAGCATTCCGAATATTACTTGAAATGTGAATTGGAACGAAATCGCCAATACACAAGACCATTTTACAATTTTGGCCCCAGTTAGAGGAAGAGCCAAATTGTAAAATTTCGATACTCCATATCTCGGAAACCATAAGAGATAATGCAATTTGGCAATCGGCAATGTAATTAGCATGCCAAATATTACTTGGAGTCTGAATTGGAACGAAATCGCCAATTCATAAGACCATTTTACAATTTGGGCCTGAGTTAGAAGCTGAGCCTAAGGTGTAAATTTTCAATAGTCCATATCTCGGAAACTATAAGAGATAATGCAATTTGGCAACCGGCAATATAATTAGCATGCCAAATATTACTTGGAGTCTGAATTGGAACGAAATCGCCAATTCATAAGACCATTTTACAATTTGGGCCCAAGTTAGGAGCAGAGCCTAAGATGTAAAATTTCGATACTCCATATCTTGGAAACCATAAGAGATAATGCAATTTGGCTACCGGCAATGTAACTAGCATTCCGAATACTACTTGAAATGTGAATTGGAACGAAATCGCCAATACATAAGACCATTTTACAATTTAGGCCTAAGTTAGATGAAGAGCCAAATTATAAAATTTCGATTCTTTATATCTCGGTAACCATAAGAGATAATGCAATTTGGCTATCGGCAATGTAATTAGCATGCCAAATATTACTTGGAGTCTGAATTGGAACGAAATCGCCAATTCATAAGACCATTTTACAATTTGGGATTAAGTTAGAAGCAGAGCCTAAGGTGTAAATTTTCGATAGTCCATATCTCGGAAACTATAAGAGATAATGCAATTTGGTAACCGGCAATGTAATTAGCATGCCGAATATTGTTTTGAATGCGAATTGGAACGAAATCGCCAATACATAAGACCATTTTACAATTTGGGCCCAAGTTAGGAGCAGAGCCTAAGATGTAAAATTTCGATACTCCATATCTCTGAAACCATAAGAGATAATGCAATTTGGCAACCGGCAATGTAATTAGCATGCCGAATATTGCTTGGAATGTGAATTGGAACGAAATCGCTAATATATAAGACCATTTTACAATTTGGGCACAAGTTAGAAGCAGAGCCTAAGGTGTAAATATTCGATAGTCCATATCTCGGAAACTATAAGAGATAATGCAATTTGGTAACCGGCAATGTAATTAGCATGCCGAATATTACTTTGAATGCGAATTGGAACGAAATCGCCAATACATAAGACCATTTTACAATTTGGGCCCAAGTTAGGAGCACAGCCTAAGATGTAAAATTTCGATACTCCATATCTCGGAAACCATAAGAGATAATGCAATTTGGCAATCGGCAATGTAATTAGCATGCCAAATTTTACTTGGAATGTGAATAGGAACGAAATCGCCAATATATAAGGCCATTTTAGAATTTATGCCCAAGTTAGGAGCAGAGCCTAAGGTGTAAATTTTCGATAGTCCATATCTCGGAAACTGTAATAGATAATGCAATTTGGCAATAGGCAATGTAATTAGCATGCCGAATATTACTTGGAATGCGAATTGGAACGAAATCGCCAATACATAAGACCATTTTACAATTTGGGCCCAAGTTAGGAGCAGAGCTTAAGATGTAAAATTTCGATAGTCCATATCTCGGAAACTGTAATAGATAATGCAATTTGGCAATCGGCAATGTAATTAGCATGCCGAATATTACTAGGAATGTGAATTGGAACGAAATCGCCAATATATAAGACCATTTTACAATTTTGGCCCAAGATAGAAGCAGAGCCTAAGGTGTAAATATTCGACAGTCCATATCTCGGAAACTGTAATAGATAATGCAATTTGGCAATCGGCAATGTAATTAGCATGCCGAATATTACTAGGAATGTGAATTGGAACGAAATCGCCAATATATAAGACCATTTTACAATTCATGCCCAAGATAGGAGCAGAGCCTAAGGTGTAAATTTTCGATAGTCCATATCTCGGAAACTGTAATAGATAATGCAATTTGGCAATCGGCAATGTAATTAGCATGCCGAGTTTTACTAGGAATGTGAATTGGAACGAAATCGCCAATACATAAGACCATTTTACAATTTTGGCCCCAGTTAGAGGAAGGGCCAAATTGTAAAATTTCGATACTCCATATCTCGGAAACCATAAGAGATAATGCAATTTGGCTATCGGCGATGTAATTAGCATGCCGAATATTTTTGGAATGTGAATTGGAACGAAATCGCCAATACATAAGACCATTTTACAATTTATGCCCAAGTTAGGAGCAGACCCTAAGGTGTATATTTTCGATAGTCCATATCTCGGAAACTGTAATAGATAATGCAATTTGGCAATCGGCAATGCAATTAGCATGCCGAATATTGCTTGGAATGTGAATTGGAACGAAATCGCTAATATATAAGACCATTTTACAATTTGGGCACAAGTTAGAAGCAGAGCCTAAGGTGTAAATATTCGATAGTCCATATCTCGGAAACTATAAGAGATAATGCAATTTGGCAACCGGCAATGTAATTAGCATGCCGAGTATTACTTTGAATGCGAATTGGAACGAAATCGCCAATACATAAGACCATTTTACAATTTGGGCCCAAGTTAGGAGCACAGCCTATGATGTAAAATTTCGATACTCCATATCTCGGAAACCATAAGAGATAATGCTATTTCGCAATCAGCAATGTAATTAGCATGCCGAATTTTACTTGGAATGTGATTTGGAACGAAATCGCCAATATATAAGGCCATTTTAGAATTTATGCCCAAGTTAGGAGCAGAGCCTAAGGTGTAAATTTTCGATAGTCCATATCTCGGAAACTGTAATAGATAATGCAATTTGGCAATAGGCAATGTAATTAGCATGCCGAATATTACTTGGAATGCGAATTGGAACGAAATCGCCAATACATAAGACCATTTTACAATTTGGGCCCAAGTTAGGAGCAGAGCTTAAGATGTAAAATTTCGATAGTCCATATCTCGGAAACTGTAATAGATAATGCAATTTGGCAATCGGCAATGTAATTAGCATGCCGAATATTACTAGGAATGTGAATTGGAACGAAATCGCCAATATATAAGACCATTTTACAATTTTGGCCCAAGATAGAAGCAGAGCCTAAGGTGTAAATATTCGATAGTCCCTATCTCGGAAACTGTAATAGATAATGCAATTTGGCAATCGGCAATGTAATTAGCATGCCGAATATTACTAGGAATGTGAATTGGAACGAAATCGCCTATATATAAGACCATTTTACAATTCATGCCCAAGTTAGGAGCAGAGCCTAAGGTGTAAATTTTCGATAGTCCATATCTCGGAAACTGTAATAGATAATGCAATTTGGCAATCGGCAATGTAATTAGCATGCCGAGTTTTACTAGGAATGTGAATTGGAACGAAATCGCCAATACAAAGACCATTTTACAATTTTGGCCCGAGTTAGAGGAAGAGCCAAATTGTAAAATTTCGATACTCCATATCTCGGAAACCATAAGAGATAATGCAATTTGGCTATCGGCGATGTAATTAGCATGCCGAATATTTTTGGAATGTGAATTGGAACGAAATCGCCAATACATAAGACCATTTTACAATTTATGCCCAAGTTAGGAGCAGACCCTAAGGTGTATATTTTCGATAGTCCATATCTCGGAAACTGTAATAGATAATGCAATTTTGCAATCGGCAATGCAATTAGCATGCCGAATATTACTAGGAATGTGAATTGGAACGAAATCGCCAATATGTAAGACCATTTTACAATTTTGGCCCAAGTTAGAAGCAGAGCCTAAGGTGTAAATATTCGATAGTCCATATCTCGGAAACTATAAGAGATAATGCAATTTGGCAACCGGCAATGTAATTAGCATGCCGAATATTACTTGTAATGCGAATTGGAACGAAATCGCCAATACATAAGACCATTTTACAATTTGGGCCCAAGTTAGGAGCAGAGCCTAAGATGTAAAATTTCGATACTCCATATCTTGGAAACCATAAGTGATAATGCAATTTGGCTACCGGCAATGTAACTAGCATTCCGAATATTACTTGAAATGTGAATTGGAACGAAATCGCCAATACACAAGACCATTTTACAATTTTGGCCCCAGTTAGAGGAAGAGCCAAATTGTAAAATTTCGATACTCCATATCTCGGAAACCATAAGAGATAATGCAATTTGGCAATCGGCAATGTAATTAGCATGCCAAATATTACTTGGAGTCTGAATTGGAACGAAATCGCCAATTCATAAGACCATTTTACAATTTGGGCCTGAGTTAGAAGCTGAGCCTAAGGTGTAAATTATCGATAGTCCATATCTCGGAAACTATAAGAGATAATGCAATTTGGCAACCGGCAATGTAATTAGCATGCCGAATATTACTTGTAATGCGAATTGGAACGAAATCGCCAATAGATAAGACCATTTTACAATTTGGGCCCAAGTTAGGAGCAGAGCCTAAGATGTAAAATTTCGATACTCCATATCTTGGAAACCATAAGAGATAATGCAATTTGGCTAC
Source organism: Rhynchophorus ferrugineus (assembly GCF_030347505.1). Taxonomy (NCBI): domain Eukaryota; kingdom Metazoa; phylum Arthropoda; class Insecta; order Coleoptera; family Curculionidae; genus Rhynchophorus; species Rhynchophorus ferrugineus. The sequence continues at coordinate 19,636,763 of NW_027472590.1, forward strand.
CGGCAATGTAACTAGCATTCCGAATATTACTTGAAATGTGAATTGGAACGAAATCGCCAATACACAAGACCATTTTACAATTTTGGCCCCAGTTAGAGGAAGAGCCAAATTGTAAAATTTCGATACTCCATATCTCGGAAACCATAAGAGATAATGCAATTTGGCAATCGGCAATGTAATTAGCATGCCAAATATTACTTGGAGTCTGAATTGGAACGAAATCGCCAATTCATAAGACCATTTTACAATTTGGGCCTGAGTTAGAAGCTGAGCCTAAGGTGTAAATTTTCAATAGTCCATATCTCGGAAACTATAAGAGATAATGCAATTTGGCAACCGGCAATATAATTAGCATGCCAAATATTACTTGGAGTCTGAATTGGAACGAAATCGCCAATTCATAAGACCATTTTACAATTTGGGCCCAAGTTAGGAGCAGAGCCTAAGATGTAAAATTTCGATACTCCATATCTTGGAAACCATAAGAGATAATGCAATTTGGCTACCGGCAATGTAACTAGCATTCCGAATACTACTTGAAATGTGAATTGGAACGAAATCGCCAATACATAAGACCATTTTACAATTTAGGCCTAAGTTAGATGAAGAGCCAAATTATAAAATTTCGATTCTTTATATCTCGGTAACCATAAGAGATAATGCAATTTGGCTATCGGCAATGTAATTAGCATGCCAAATATTACTTGGAGTCTGAATTGGAACGAAATCGCCAATTCATAAGACCATTTTACAATTTGGGATTAAGTTAGAAGCAGAGCCTAAGGTGTAAATTTTCGATAGTCCATATCTCGGAAACTATAAGAGATAATGCAATTTGGTAACCGGCAATGTAATTAGCATGCCGAATATTGTTTTGAATGCGAATTGGAACGAAATCGCCAATACATAAGACCATTTTACAATTTGGGCCCAAGTTAGGAGCAGAGCCTAAGATGTAAAATTTCGATACTCCATATCTCTGAAACCATAAGAGATAATGCAATTTGGCAACCGGCAATGTAATTAGCATGCCGTATATTGCTTGGAATGTGAATTGGAACGAAATCGCTAATATATAAGACCATTTTACAATTTGGGCACAAGTTAGAAGCAGAGCCTAAGGTGTAAATATTCGATAGTCCATATCTCGGAAACTATAAGAGATAATGCAATTTGGCAATCGGCAATGTAATTAGCATGCCGAATTTTACTTGGAATGTGAATTGGAACGAAATCGCCAATATATAAGGCCATTTTAGAATTTATGCCCAAGTTAGGAGCAGAGCCTAAGGTGTAAATTTTCGATAGTCCATATCTCGGAAACTGTAATAGATAATGCAATTTTGCAATCGGCAATGCAATTAGCATGCCGAATATTACTTGTAATGCGAATTGGAACGAAATCGCCAATACATAAGACCATTTTACAATTTGGGCCCAAGTTAGGAGCAGAGCCTAAGATGTAAAATTTCGATACTCCATATCTTGGAAACCATAAGTGATAATGCAATTTGGCTACCGGCAATGTAACTAGCATTCCGAATATTACTTGAAATGTGAATTGGAACGAAATCGCCAATACACAAGACCATTTTACAATTTTGGCCCCAGTTAGAGGAAGAGCCAAATTGTAAAATTTCGATACTCCATATCTCGGAAACCATAAGAGATAATGCAATTTGGCAATCGGCAATGTAATTAGCATGCCAAATATTACTTGGAGTCTGAATTGGAACGAAATCGCCAATTCATAAGACCATTTTACAATTTGGGCCTGAGTTAGAAGCTGAGCCTAAGGTGTAAATTATCGATAGTCCATATCTCGGAAACTATAAGAGATAATGCAATTTGGCAACCGGCAATGTAATTAGCATGCCGAATATTACTTGGAATGTGAATTGGAACGAAATCGCCAATAGATAAGACCATTTTACAATTTGGGCCCAAGTTAGGAGCAGAGCCTAAGATGTAAAATTTCGATACTCCGTATCTTGGAAACCATAAGAGATAATGCAATTTGGCTACCGGCAATGTAACTAGCATTCCGAATATTACTTGAAATGTGAATTGGAACGAAATCGCCAATACACAAGACCATTTTACAATTTTGGCCCCAGTTAGAGGAAGAGCCAAATTGTAAAATTTCGATACTCCATATCTCGGAAACCATAAGAGATAATGCAATTTGGCAATCGGCAATGTAATTAGCATGCCAAATATTACTTGGAGTCTGAATTGGAACGAAATCGCCAATTCATAAGACCATTTTACAATTTGGGCCTGAGTTAGAAGCTGAGCCTAAGGTGTAAATTTTCAATAGTCCATATCTCGGAAACTATAAGAGATAATGCAATTTGGCAACCGGCAATATAATTAGCATGCCAAATATTACTTGGAGTCTGAATTGGAACGAAATCGCCAATTCATAAGACCATTTTACAATTTGGGCCCAAGTTAGGAGCAGAGCCTAAGATGTAAAATTTCGATACTCCATATCTTGGAAACCATAAGAGATAATGCAATTTGGCTACCGGCAATGTAACTAGCATTCCGAATACTACTTGAAATGTGAATTGGAACGAAATCGCCAATACATAAGACCATTTTACAATTTAGGCCTAAGTTAGATGAAGAGCCAAATTATAAAATTTCGATTCTTTATATCTCGGTAACCATAAGAGATAATGCAATTTGGCTATCGGCAATGTAATTAGCATGCCAAATATTACTTGGAGTCTGAATTGGAACGAAATCGCCAATTCATAAGACCATTTTACAATTTGGGATTAAGTTAGAAGCAGAGCCTAAGGTGTAAATTTTCGATAGTCCATATCTCGGAAACTATAAGAGATAATGCAATTTGGTAACCGGCAATGTAATTAGCATGCCGAATATTGTTTTGAATGCGAATTGGAACGAAATCGCCAATACATAAGACCATTTTACAATTTGGGCCCAAGTTAGGAGCAGAGCCTAAGATGTAAAATTTCGATACTCCATATCTCTGAAACCATAAGAGATAATGCAATTTGGCAACCGGCAATGTAATTAGCATGCCGAATATTGCTTGGAATGTGAATTGGAACGAAATCGCTAATATATAAGACCATTTTACAATTTGGGCACAAGTTAGAAGCAGAGCCTAAGGTGTAAATATTCGATAGTCCATATCTCGGAAACTATAAGAGATAATGCAATTTGGTAACCGGCAATGTAATTAGCATGCCGAATATTACTTTGAATGCGAATTGGAACGAAATCGCCAATACATAAGACCATTTTACAATTTGGGCCCAAGTTAGGAGCACAGCCTAAGATGTAAAATTTCGATACTCCATATCTCGGAAACCATAAGAGATAATGCAATTTGGCAATCGGCAATGTAATTAGCATGCCAAATTTTACTTGGAATGTGAATTGGAACGAAATCGCCAATATATAAGGCCATTTTAGAATTTATGCCCAAGTTAGGAGCAGAGCCTAAGGTGTAAATTTTCGATAGTCCATATCTCGGAAACTGTAATAGATAATGCAATTTGGCAATAGGCAATGTAATTAGCATGCCGAATATTACTTGGAATGCGAATTGGAACGAAATCGCCAATACATAAGACCATTTTACAATTTGGGCCCAAGTTAGGAGCAGAGCTTAAGATGTAAAATTTCGATAGTCCATATCTCGGAAACTGTAATAGATAATGCAATTTGGCAATCGGCAATGTAATTAGCATGCCGAATATTACTAGGAATGTGAATTGGAACGAAATCGCCAATATATAAGACCATTTTACAATTTTGGCCCAAGATAGAAGCAGAGCCTAAGGTGTAAATATTCGACAGTCCATATCTCGGAAACTGTAATAGATAATGCAATTTGGCAATCGGCAATGTAATTAGCATGCCGAATATTACTAGGAATGTGAATTGGAACGAAATCGCCAATATATAAGACCATTTTACAATTCATGCCCAAGATAGGAGCAGAGCCTAAGGTGTAAATTTTCGATAGTCCATATCTCGGAAACTGTAATAGATAATGCAATTTGGCAATCGGCAATGTAATTAGCATGCCGAGTTTTACTAGGAATGTGAATTGGAACGAAATCGCCAATACATAAGACCATTTTACAATTTTGGCCCCAGTTAGAGGAAGGGCCAAATTGTAAAATTTCGATACTCCATATCTCGGAAACCATAAGAGATAATGCAATTTGGCTATCGGCGATGTAATTAGCATGCCGAATATTTTTGGAATGTGAATTGGAACGAAATCGCCAATACATAAGACCATTTTACAATTTATGCCCAAGTTAGGAGCAGACCCTAAGGTGTATATTTTCGATAGTCCATATCTCGGAAACTGTAATAGATAATGCAATTTGGCAATCGGCAATGCAATTAGCATGCCGAATATTACTAGGAATGTGAATTGGAACGAAATCGCCAATACATAAGACCATTTTACAATTTGGGCCCAAGTTAGGAGCAGAGCCTAAGATGTAAAATTTCGATAGTCCATATCTCGGAAACTATAAGAGATAATGCAATTTGGCAACCGGCAATGTAATTAGCATGCCGAATATTACTTTGAATGCGAATTGGAACGAAATCGCCAATACATAAGACCATTTTACAATTTGGGCCCAAGTTAGGAACAGAGCCTAAGATGTAAAATTTTGATACTCCATATCTCGGAAACCATAAGAGATAATGCAATTTGGCAACCGGCAATGTAATTAGCATGCCGAATATTGCTTGGAATGTGAATTGGAACGAAATCGCTAATATATAAGACCATTTTACAATTTGGGCACAAGTTAGAAGCAGAGCCTAAGGTGTAAATATTCGATAGTCCATATCTCGGAAACTATAAGAGATAATGCAATTTGGCAACCGGCAATGTAATTAGCATGCCGAATATTACTTTGAATGCGAATTGGAACGAAATCGCCAATACATAAGACCATTTTACAATTTGGGCCCAAGTTAGGAGCACAGCCTAAGATGTAAAATTTCGATACTCCATATCTCGGAAACCATAAGAGATAATGCAATTTCGCAATCGGCAATGTAATTAGCATGCCGAATTTTACTTGGAATGTGATTTGGAACGAAATCGCCAATATATAAGGCCATTTTAGAATTTATGCCCAAGTTAGGAGCAGAGCCTAAGGTGTAAATTTTCGATAGTCCATATCTCGGAAACTGTAATAGATAATGCAATTTGGCAATAGGCAATGTAATTAGCATGCCGAATATTACTTGGAATGCGAATTGGAACGAAATCGCCAATACATAAGACCATTTTACAATTTGGGCCCAAGTTAGGAGCAGAGCTTAAGATGTAAAATTTCGATAGTCCATATCTCGGAAACTGTTATAGATAATGCAATTTGGCAATCGGCAATGTAATTAGCATGCCGAATATTACTAGGAATGTGAATTGGAACGAAATCGCCAATATATAAGACCATTTTACAATTTTGGCCCAAGATAGAAGCAGAGCCTAAGGTGTAAATATTCGATAGTCCTTATCTCGGAAATTGTAATAGATAATGCAATTTGGCAATCGGCAATGTAATTAGCATGCCGAATATTACTAGGAATGTGAATTGGAACGAAATCGCCAATATATAAGACCATTTTACAATTCATGCCCAAGTTAGGAGCAGAGAGTAAGGTGTAAATTTTCGATAGTCCATATCTCGGAAACTGTAATAGATAATGCAATTTGGCAATCGGCAATGTAATTAGCATGCCGAGTTTTACTAGGAATGTGAATTGGAACGAAATCGCCAATACATAAGACCATTTTACAATTTTGGCCCCAGTTAGAGGAAGAGCCAAATTGTAAAATTTCGATACTCCATATCTCGGAAACCATAAGAGATAATGCAATTTGGCTATCGGCGATGTAATTAGCATGCCGAATATTTTTGGAATGTGAATTGGAACGAAATCGCCAATACATAAGACCATTTTACAATTTATGCCCAAGTTAGGAGCAGACCCTAAGGTGTATATTTTCGATAGTCCATATCTCGGAAACTGTAATAGATAATGCAATTTTGCAATCGGCAATGCAATTAGCATGCCGAATATTACTAGGAATGTGAATTGGAACGAAATCGCCAATATGTAAGACCATTTTACAATTTTGGCCCAAGTTAGAAGCAGAGCCTAAGGTGTAAATATTCGATAGTCCATATCTCGGAAACTATAAGAGATAATGCAATTTGGCAACCGGCAATGTAATTAGCATGCCGAATATTACTTGTAATGCGAATTGGAACGAAATCGCCAATACATAAGACCATTTTACAATTTGGGCCCAAGTTAGGAGCAGAGCCTAAGATGTAAAATTTCGATACTCCATATCTTGGAAACCATAAGAGATAATGCAATTTGGCTACCGGCAATGTAACTAGCATTCCGAATATTACTTGAAATGTGAATTGGAACGAAATCGCCAATACACAAGACCATTTTACAATTTTGGCCCCAGTTAGAGGAAGAGCCAAATTGTAAAATTTCGATACTCCATATCTCGGAAACCATAAGAGATAATGCAATTTGGCAATCGGCAATGTAATTAGCATGCCAAATATTACTTGGAGTCTGAATTGGAACGAAATCGCCAATTCATAAGACCATTTTACAATTTGGGCCTAAGTTAGAAGCTGAGCCTAAGGTGTAAATTTTCAATAGTCCATATCTCGGAAACTATAAGAGATAATGCAATTTGGCAACCGGCAATATAATTAGCATGCCAAATATTACTTGGAGTCTGAATTGGAACGAAATCGCCAATTCATAAGACCATTTTACAATTTGGGCCCAAGTTAGGAGCAGAGCCTAAGATGTAAAATTTCGATACTCCATATCTTGGAAACCATAAGAGATAATGCAATTTGGCTACCGGCAATGTAACTAGCATTCCGAATATTACTTGAAATGTGAATTGGAACGAAATCGCCAATACACAAGACCATTTTACAATTTTGGCCCCAGTTAGAGGAAGAGCCAAATTGTAAAATTTCGATACTCCATATCTCGGAAACCATAAGAGATAATGCAATTTGGCAATCGGCAATGTAATTAGCATGCCAAATATTACTTGGAGTCTGAATTGGAACGAAATCGCCAATTTATAAGACCATTTTACAATTTGGGCCTAAGTTAGAAGCTGAGCCTAAGGTGTAAATTTTCAATAGTCCATATCTTGGAAACCATAAGAGATAATGCAATTTGGCTACCGGCAATGTAACTAGCATTCCGAATACTACTTGAAATGTGAATTGGAACGAAATCGCCAATACATAAGACCATTTTACAATTTAGGCCTAAGTTAGAGGAAGAGCCAAATTATAAAATTTCGATTCTTTATATCTCGGTAACCATAAGATATAATGCAATTTGGCTATCGGCAATGTAATTAGCATGCCAAATATTACTTGGAGTCTGAATTGGAACGAAATCGCCAATTCATAAGACCATTTTACAATTTGGGCCTAAGTTAGAAGCAGAGCCTAAGGTGTAAATTTTCGATAGTCCATATCTCGGAAACTATAAGAGATAATGCAATTTGGTAACCGGCAATGTAATTAGCATGCCGAATATTGTTTTGAATGCGAATTGGAACGAAATCGCCAATACATAAGACCATTTTACAATTTGGGCCCAAGTTAGGAGCAGAGCCTAAGATGTAAAATTTCGATACTCCATATCTCGGAAACCATAAGAGATAATGCAATTTGGCAACCGGCAATGTAATTAGCATGCCGAATATTGCTTGGAATGTGAATTGGAACGAAATCGCTAATATATAAGACCATTTTACAATTTGGGCACAAGTTAGAAGCAGAGCCTAAGGTGTAAATATTCGATAGTCCATATCTCGGAAACTATAAGAGATAATGCAATTTGGCAACCGGCAATGTAATTAGCATGCCGAATATTACTTTGAATGCGAATTGGAACGAAATCGCCAATACATAAGACCATTTTACAATTTGGGCCCAAGTTAGGAGCACAGCCTATGATGTAAAATTTCGATACTCCATATCTCGGAAACCATAAGAGATAATGCAATTTCGCAATCGGCAATGTAATTAGCATGCCGAATTTTACTTGGAATGTGATTTGGAACGAAATCGCCAATATATAAGGCCATTTTAGAATTTATGCCCAAGTTAGGAGCAGAGCCTAAGGTGTAAATTTTCGATAGTCCATATCTCGGAAACTGTAATAGATAATGCAATTTGGCAATAGGCAATGTAATTAGCATGCCGAATATTACTTGGAATGCGAATTGGAACGAAATCGCCAATACATAAGACCATTTTACAATTTGGGCCCAAGTTAGGAGCAGAGCTTAAGATGTAAAATTTCGATAGTCCATATCTCGGAAACTGTAATAGATAATGCAATTTGGCAATCGGCAATGTAATTAGCATGCCGAATATTACTAGGAATGTGAATTGGAACGAAATCGCCAATATATAAAACCATTTTACAATTTTGGCCCAAGATAGAAGCAGAGCCTAAGGTGTAAATATTCGATAGTCCCTATCTCGGAAACTGTAATAGATAATGCAATTTGGCAATCGGCAATGTAATTAGCATGCCGAATATTACTAGGAATGTGAATTGGAACGAAATCGCCAATATATAAGACCATTTTACAATTCATGCCCAAGTTAGGAGCAGAGCCTAAGGTGTAAATTTTCGATAGTCCATATCTCGGAAACTGTAATAGATAATGCAATTTGGCAATCGGCAATGTAATTAGCATGCCGAGTTTTACTAGGAATGTGAATTGGAACGAAATCGCCAATACATAAGACCATTTTACAATTTTGGCCCCAGTTAGAGAAAGAGCCAAATTGTAAAATTTCGATACTCCATATCTCGGAAACCATAAGAGATAATGCAATTTGGCTATCGGCGATGTAATTAGCATGCCGAATATTTTTGGAATGTGAATTGGAACGAAATCGCCAATACATAAGACCATTTTACAATTTATGCCCAAGTTAGGAGCAGACCCTAAGGTGTATATTTTCGATAGTCCATATCTCGGAAACTGTAATAGATAATGCAATTTTGCAATCGGCAATGCAATTAGCATGCCGAATATTACTAGGAATGTGAATTGGAACGAAATCGCCAATATGTAAGACCATTTTACAATTTTGGCCCAAGTTAGAAGCAGAGCCTAAGATGTAAAATTTCGATACTCCATATCTTGGAAACCATAAGTGATAATGCAATTTGGCTACCGGCAATGTAACTAGCATTCCGAATATTACTTGAAATGTGAATTGGAACGAAATCGCCAATACACAAGACCATTTTACAATTTTGGCCCCAGTTAGAGGAAGAGCCAAATTGTAAAATTTCGATACTCCATATCTCGGAAACCATAAGAGATAATGCAATTTGGCAATCGGCAATGTAATTAGCATGCCAAATATTACTTGGAGTCTGAATTGGAACGAAATCGCCAATTCATAAGACCATTTTACAATTTGGGCCTGAGTTAAAAGCTGAGCCTAAGGTGTAAATTATCGATAGTCCATATCTCGGAAACTATAAGAGATAATGCAATTTGGCAACCGGCAATGTAATTAGCATGCCGAATATTACTTGGAATGTGAATTGGAACGAAATCGCCAATAGATAAGACCATTTTACAATTTGGGCCCAAGTTAGGAGCAGAGCCTAAGATGTAAAATTTCGATACTCCATATCTTGGAAACCATAAGAGATAATGCAATTTGGCTACCGGCAATGTAACTAGCATTCCGAATATTACTTGAAATGTGAATTGGAACGAAATCGCCAATACACAAGACCATTTTACAATTTTGGCCCCAGTTAGAGGAAGAGCCAAATTGTAAAATTTCGATACTCCATATCTCGGAAACCATAAGAGATAATGCAATTTGGCAATCGGCAATGTTATTAGCATGCCAAATATTACTTGGAGTCTGAATTGGAACGAAATCGCCAATTCATAAGACCATTTTACAATTTGGGCCTGAGTTAGAAGCTGAGCCTAAGGTGTAAATTTTCAATAGTCCATATCTCGGAAACTATAAGAGATAATGCAATTTGGCAACCGGCAATATAATTAGCATGCCAAATATTACTTGGAGTCTGAATTGGAACGAAATCGCCAATTCATAAGACCATTTTACAATTTGGGCCCAAGTTAGGAGCAGAGCCTAAGATGTAAAATTTCGATACTCCATATCTTGGAAACCATAAGAGATAATGCAATTTGGCTACCGGCAATGTAACTAGCATTCCGAATATTACTTGAAATGTGAATTGGAACGAAATCGCCAATACACAAGACCATTTTACAATTTTGGCCCCAGTTAGAGGAAGAGCCAAATTGTAAAATTTCGATACTCCATATCTCGGAAACCATAAGAGATAATGCAATTTGGCAATCGGCAATGTAATTAGCATGCCAAATATTACTTGGAGTCTGAATTGGAACGAAATCGCCAATTTATAAGACCATTTTACAATTTGGGCCTAAGTTAGAAGCTGAGCCTAAGGTGTAAATTTTCAATAGTCCATATCTTGGAAACCATAAGAGATAATGCAATTTGGCTACCGGCAATGTAACTAGCATTCCGAATACTACTTGAAATGTGAATTGGAACGAAATCGCCAATACATAAGACCATTTTACAATTTAGGCCTAAGTTAGAGGAAGAGCCAAATTATAAAATTTCGATTCTTTATATCTCGGTAACCGTAAGAGATAATGCAATTTGGCTATCGGCAATGTAATTAGCATGCCAAATATTACTTGGAGTCTGAATTGGAACGAAATCGCCAATTCATAAGACCATTTTACAATTTGGGCCTAAGTTAGAAGCAGAGCCTAAGGTGTAAATTTTCGATAGTCCATATCTCGGAAACTATAAGAGATAATGCAATTTGGTAACCGGCAATGTAAGTAGCATGCCGAATATTGTTTTGAATGCGAATTGGAACGAAATCGCCAATACATAAGACCATTTTACAATTTGGGCCCAAGTTAGGAGCAGGGCCTAAGATGTAAAATTTCGATACTCCATATCTCGGAAACCATAAGAGATAATGCAATTTGGCAACCGGCAATGTAATTAGCATGCCGAATATTGCTTGGAATGTGAATTGGAACGAAATCGCTAATATATAAGACCATTTTACAATTTGGGCACAAGTTAGAAGCAGAGCCTAAGGTGTAAATTTTCGATAGTCCATATCTCGGAAACTGTAATAGATAATGCAATTTGGCAATAGGCAATGTAATTAGCATGCCGAATATTACTTGGAATGCGAATTGGAACGAAATCGCCAATACATAAGACCATTTTACAATTTGGGCCCAAGTTAGGAGCAGAGCTTAAGATGTAAAATTTCGATAGTCCATATCTCGGAAACTGTAATAGATAATGCAATTTGGCAATCGGCAATGTAATTAGCATGCCGAATATTACTAGGAATGTGAATTGGAACGAAATCGCCAATATATAAGACCATTTTACAATTTTGGCCCAAGATAGAAGCAGAGCCTAAGGTGTAAATATTCGACAGTCCATATCTCGGAAACTGTAATAGATAATGCAATTTGGCAATCGGCAATGTAATTAGCATGCCGAATATTACTAGGAATGTGAATTGGAACGAAATCGCCAATATATAAGACCATTTTACAATTCATGCCCAAGATAGGAGCAGAGCCTAAGGTGTAAATTTTCGATAGTCCATATCTCGGAAACTGTAATAGATAATGCAATTTGGCAATCGGCAATGTACATAGCATGCCGAGTTTTACTAGGAATGTGAATTGGAACGAAATCGCCAATACATAAGACCATTTTACAATTTTGGCCCCAGTTAGAGGAAGGGCCAAATTGTAAAATTTCGATACTCCATATCTCGGAAACCATAAGAGATAATGCAATTTGGCTATCGGCGATGTAATTAGCATGCCGAATATTTTTGGAATGTGAATTGGAACGAAATCGCCAATACATAAGACCATTTTACAATTTATGCCCAAGTTAGGAGCAGACCCTAAGGTGTATATTTTCGATAGTCCATATCTCGGAAACTGTAATAGATAATGCAATTTGGCAATCGGCAATGCAATTAGCATGCCGAATATTACTAGGAATGTGAATTGGAACGAAATCGCCAATATGTAAGACCATTTTACAATTTTGGCCCAAGTTAGAAGCAGAGCCTAAGGTGTAAATATTCGATAGTCCATATCTCGGAAACTATAAGAGATAATGCAATTTGGCAACCGGCAATGTAACTAGCATGCCGAATATTACTTGGAATGCGAATTGGAACGAAATCGCCAATACATAAGACCATTTTACAATTTGGGCCCAAGTTAGGAGCAGAGCCTAAGATGTAAAATTTCGATACTCCATATCTTGGAAACCATAAGAGATAATGCAATTTGGCTACCGGCAATGTAACTAGCATTCCGAATATTACTTGAAATGTGAATTGGAACGAAATCGCCAATACACAAGACCATTTTACAATTTTGGCCCCAGTTAGAGGAAGAGCCAAATTGTAAAATTTCGATACTCCATATCTCGGAAACCATAAGAGATAATGCAATTTGGCAATCGGCAATGTAATTAGCATGCCAAATATTACTTGGAGTCTGAATTGGAACGAAATCGCCAATTTATAAGACCATTTTACAATTTGGGCCTAAGTTAGAAGCTGAGCCTAAGGTGTAAATTTTCAATAGTCCATATCTTGGAAACCATAAGAGATAATGCAATCTGGCTACCGGCAATGTAACTAGCATTCCGAATATTACTTGAAATGTGAATTGGAACGAAATCGCCAATACATAAGACCATTTTACAATTTAGGCCTAAGTTAGAGGAAGAGCCAAATTATAAAATTTCGATTCTTTATATCTCGGTAACCATAAGAGATAATGCAATTTGGCTATCGGCAATGTAATTAGCATGCCAAATATTACTTGGAGTCTGAATTGGAACGAAATCGCCAATTCATAAGACCATTTTACAATTTGGGCCTAAGTTAGAAGCAGAGCCTAAGGTGTAAATTTTCGATAGTCCATATCTCGGAAACTATAAGAGATAATGCAATTTGGCAACCGGCAATGTAATTAGCATGCCGAATATTATTTTGAATGCGAATTGGAACGAAATCGCCAATACATAAGACCATTTTACAATTTGGGCCCAAGTTAGGAGCAGAGCCTAAGATGTAAAATTTCGATACTCCATATCTCGGAAACCATAAGAGATAATGCAATTTGGCAATCGGCAATGTAATTAGCATGCCGAATTTTACTTGGAATGTGAATTGGAACGAAATCGCCAATATATAAGGCCATTTTAGAATTTATGCCCAAGTTAGGAGCAGAGCCTAAGGTGTAAATTTTCGATAGTCCATATCTCGGAAACTGTAATAGATAATGCAATTTGGCAATAGGCAATGTAATTAGCATGCCGAATATTACTTGGAATGCGAATTGGAACGAAATCGCCAATACATAAGACCATTTTACAATTTGGGCCCAAGTTAGGAGCAGAGCTTAAGATGTAAAATTTCGATAGTCCATATCTCGGAAACTGTAATAGATAATGCAATTTGGCAATCGGCAATGTAATTAGCATGCCGAATATTACTAGGAATGTGAATTGGAACGAAATCGCCAATATATAAGACCATTTTACAATTCATGCCCAAGTTAGGAGCAGAGCCTAAGGTGTAAATATTCGATAGTCCATATCTCGGAAACTGTAATAGATAATGCAATTTGGCAATCGGCAATGCAATTAGCATGCCGAATATTACTAGGAATGTGAATTGGAACGAAATCGCCAATATGTAAGACCATTTTACAATTTTGGCCCAAGTTAGAAGCAGAGCCTAAGGTGTAAATATTCGATAGTCCATATCTCGGAAACTATAAGAGATAATGCAATTTGGCAACCGGCAATGTAATTAGCATGCCGAATATTACTTGTAATGCGAATTGGAACGAAATCGCCAATACATAAGACCATTTTACAATTTGGGCCCAAGTTAGGAGCAGAGCCTAAGATGTAAAATTTCGATACTCCATATCTTGGAAACCATAAGAGATAATGCAATTTGGCTACCGGCAATGTAACTAGCATTCCAAATATTACTTGAAATGTGAATTGGAACGAAATTGCCAATACACAAGACCATTTTACAATTTTGGCCCCAGTTAGAGGAAGAGCCAAATTGTAAAATTTCGATACTCCATATCTCGGAAACCATAAGAGATAATGCAATTTGGCAATCGGCAATGTAATTAGCATGCCAAATATTACTTGGAGTCTGAATTGGAACGAAATCGCCAATTCATAAGACCATTTTACAATTTGGGCCTAAGTTAGAAGCTGAGCCTAAGGTGTAAATTTTCAATAGTCCATATCTCGGAAACTATAAGAGATAATGCAATTTGGCAACCGGCAATATAATTAGCATGCCAAATATTACTTGGAGTCTGAATTGGAACGAAATCGCCAATTCATAAGACCATTTTACAATTTGGGCCCAAGTTAGGAGCAGAGCCTAAGATGTAAAATTTCGATACTCCATATCTTGGAAACCATAAGAGATAATGCAATTTGGCTACCGGCAATGTAACTAGCATTCCGAATATTACTTGAAATGTGAATTGGAACGAAATCGCCAATACACAAGACCATTTTACAATTTTGGCCCCAGTTAGAGGAAGAGCCAAATTGTAAAATTTCGATACTCCATATCTCGGAAACCATAAGAGATAATGCAATTTGGCAATCGGCAATGTAATTAGCATGCCAAATATTACCTGGAGTCTGAATTGGAACGAAATCGCCAATTTATAAGACCATTTTACAATTTGGGCCTAAGTTAGAAGCTGAGCCTAAGGTGTAAATTTTCAATAGTCCATATCTTGGAAACCATAAGAGATAATGCAATTTGGCTACCGGCAATGTAACTAGCATTCCGAATATTACTTGAAATGTGAATTGGAACGAAATCGCCAATACATAAGACCATTTTACAATTTAGGCCTAAGTTAGAGGAAGAGCCAAATTGTAAAATTTCGATTCTTTATATCTCGGTAACCATAAGAGATAATGCAATTTGGCTATCGGCAATGTAATTAGCATGCCAAATATTACTTGGAGTCTGAATTGGAACGAAATCGCCAATTCATAAGACCATTTTACAATTTGGGCCTAAGTTAGAAGCAGAGCCTAAGGTGTAAATTTTCGATAGTCCATATCTCGGAAACTATAAGATATAATGCAATTTGGCAACCGGCAATGTAATTAGCATGCCGAATATTATTTTGAATGCGAATTGGAACGAAATCGCCAATACATAAGACCATTTTACAATTTGGGCCCAAGTTAGGAGCAGAGCCTAAGATGTAAAATTTCGATACTCCATATCTTGGAAACCATAAGAGATAATGCAATTTGGCTACCGGCAATGTAACTAGCATTCCAAATATTACTTGAAATGTGAATTGGAACGAAATCGCCAATACACAAGACCATTTTACCATTTTGGCCCCAGTTAGAGGAAGAGACAAATTGTAAAATTTCGATACTCCATATCTCGGAAACCATAAGAGATAATGCAATTTGGCAATCGGCAATGTAATTAGCATGCCAAATATTACTTGGAGTCTGAATTGGAACGAAATCGCCAATTCATAAGACCATTTTACAATTTGGGCCTAAGTTAGAAGCTGAGCCTAAGGTGTAAATTTTCAATAGTCCATATCTCGGAAACTATAAGAGATAATGCAATTTGGCAACCGGCAATATAATTAGCATGCCAAATATTACTTGGAGTTTGAATTGGAACGAAATCGCCAATTTATAAGACCATTTTACAATTTGGGCCTAAGTTAGAAGCTGAGCCTAAGGTGTAAATTTTCAATAGTCCATATCTTGGAAACCATAAGAGATAATGCAATTTGGCTACCGGCAATGTAACTAGCATTCCGAATATTACTTGAAATGTGAATTGGAACGAAATCGCCAATACATAAGACCATTTTACAATTTAGGCCTGAGTTAGAGGAAGAGCCAAATTGTAAAATTTCGATTCTTTATATCTCGGTAGCCATAAGAGATAATGCAATTTGGCTATCGGCAATGTAATTAGCATGCCAAATATTACTTGGAGTCTGAATTGGAACGAAATCGCCAATTCATAAGACCATTTTACAATTTGGGCCTAAGTTAGAAGCAGAGCCTAAGGTGTAAATTTTCGATAGTCCATATTTCGGAAACTATAAGATATAATGCAATTTGGCAACCGGCAATATAATTAGCATGCCAAATATTACTTGGAGTCTGAATTGGAACGAAATCGCCAATTCATAAGACCATTTTACAATTTGTGCCTAAGTTAGAAGCAGAGCCTAAGGTGTAAATTTTCGATAGTCCATATCTCGGAAACTATAAGAGATAATGCAATTTGGCAACCGGCAATGTAATTAGCATGCCGAATATTATTTTGAATGCGAATTGGAACGAAATCGCCAATACATAAGACCATTTTACAATTTGGGACCAAGTTAGGAGCAGAGCCTAAGATGTAAAATTTCGATACTCCATATCTCGGAAACCATAAGAGATAATGCAATTTGGCAACCGGCAATGTAATTAACATGCCGAATATTGCTTGGAATGTGAATTGGAACGAAATCGCTAATATATAAGACCATTTTACAATTTGGGCACAAGTTAGAAGCAGAGCCTAAGGTGTAAATATTCGATAGTCCATATCTCGGAAACTATAAGAGATAATGCAATTTGGCAACCGGCAATGTAATTAGCATGCCGAATATTACTTGGAATGCGAATTGGAACGAAATCGCCAATACATAAGACCATTTTACAATTTGGGCCCAAGTTAGGAGCAGAGCTTAAGATGTAAAATTTCGATAGTCCATATCTCGGAAACTGTAATAGATAATGCAATTTGGCAATCGGCAATGTAATTAGCATGCCGAATATTACTAGGAATGTGAATTGGAACGAAATCGCCAATATATAAGACCATTTTACAATTTTGGCCCAAGATAGAAGCAGAGCCTAAGGTGTAAATATTCGATAGTCCATATCTCGGAAACTGTAATAGATAATGCAATTTGGCAATCGGCAATGTAATTAGCATGCCGAATATTACTAGGAATGTGAATTGGAACGAAATCGCCAATATATAAGACCATTTTACAATTCATGCCCAAGTTAGGAGCAGAGCCTAAGGTGTAAATTTTCGATAGTCCATATCTCGGAAACTGTAATAGATAATGCAATTTGGCAATCGGCAATGTAATTAGCATGCCGAGTTTTACTAGGAATGTGAATTGGAACGAAATCGCCAATACATAAGACCATTTTACAATTTTGGCCCCAGTTAAAGGAAGAGCCAAATTGTAAAATTTCGATACTCCATATCTCGGAAACCATAAGAGATAATGCAATTTGGCTATCGGCGATGTAATTAGCATGCCGAATATTTTTGGAATGTGAATTGGAACGAAATCGCCAATACATAAGACCATTTTACAATTTTGGCCCAAGTTAGAAGAAGAGCCTAAGGTGTAAATATTCGATAGTCCATATCTCGGAAACTATAAGAGATAATGCAATTTGGCAACCGGCAATGTAATTAGCATGCCAAATATTACTTGGAGTCTGAATTGGAACGAAATCGCCAATTCATAAGACCATTTTACAATTTGGGCCCAAGTTAGGAGCAGAGCCTAAGATGTAAAATTTCGATACTCCATATCTTGGAAACCATAAGAGATAATGCAATTTGGCTACCGGCAATGTAACTAGCATTCCGAATATTACTTGAAATGTGAATTGGAACGAAATCGCCAATACACAAGACCATTTTACAATTTTGGCCCCAGTTAGAGGAAGAGCCAAATTGTAAAATTTCGATACTCCATATCTCGGAAACCATAAGAGATAATGCAATTTGGCAATCGGCAATGTAATTAGCATGCCAAATACTACTTGGAGTCTGAATTGGAACGAAATCGCCAATTTATAAGACCATTTTACAATTTGGGCCTAAGTTAGAAGCTGAGCCTAAGGTGTAAATTTTCAATAGTCCATATCTTGGAAACCATAAGAGATAATGCAATTTGGCTACCGGCAATGTAACTAGCATTCCGAATATTACTTGAAATGTGAATTGGAACGAAATCGCCAATACATAAGACCATTTTACAATTTAGGCCTAAGTTAGAGGAAGAGCCAAATTGTAAAATTTCGATTCTTTATATCTCGGTAACCATAAGAGATAATGCAATTTGGCTATCGGCAATGTAATTAGCATGCCAAATATTACTTGAAGTCTGAATTGGAACGAAATCGCCAATTCATAAGACCATTTTACAATTTGGGCCTAAGTTAGAAGCAGAGCCTAAGGTGTAAATTTTCGATAGTCCGTATCTCGGAAACTATAAGATATAATGCAATTTGGCAACCGGCAATGTAATTAGGATGCCAAATATTACTTGGAGTCTGAATTGGAACGAAATCGCCAATTCATAAGACCATTTTACAATTTGGGCCTAAGTTAGAAGCAGAGCCTAAGGTGTAAATTTTCGATAGTCCTTATCTCGGAAACTATAAGAGATAATGCAATTTGGCAACCGGCAATGTAATTAGCATGCCGAATATTATTTTGAATGCGAATTGGAACGAAATCGCCAATACATAAGACCATTTTACAATTTGGGACCAAGTTAGGAGCAGAGCCTAAGATGTAAAATTTCGATACTCCATATCTCGGAAACCATAAGAGATAATGCAATTTGGCAACCGGCAATGTAATTAACATGCCGAATATTGCTTGGAATGTGAATTGGAACGAAATCGCTAATATATAAGACCATTTTACAATTTGGGCACAAGTTAGAAGCAGAGCCTAAGGTGTAAATATTCGATAGTCCATATCTCGGAAACTATAAGAGATAATGCAATTTGGCAACCGGCAATGTAATTAGCATGCCGAATATTACTTTGAATGCGAATTGGAACGAAATCGCCAATACATAAGACCATTTTACAATTTGGGCCCAAGTTAGAAGCAGAGCCTAAGATGTAAAATTTCGATACTCCATATAGCGGAAACTGTAATAGATAATGCAATTTGGCAATCGGCAATGTAATTAGCATGCCGAGTATTACTAGGAATGTGAATTGGAACGAAATCGCCAATACATAAGACCATTTTACAATTTTGGCCCCAGTTAGAGGAAGAGCCAAATTGTAAAATTTCGATACTCCATATAGCGGAAACTGTAATAGATAACGCAATTTGGCAACCGGCAATGTAATTAGCATGCCGAATATTACTTTGAATGCGAATTGGAACGAAATCGCCAATACATAATACCATTTTACAATTTGGGCCCAAGTTAGAAGCAGAGCCTAAGATGTAAAATTTCGATACTCCATATAGCGGAAACTGTAATAGATAATGCAATTTGGCAACCGGCAATGTAATATGCATGTCGAATATTACTTGGAGTGCGAAATGGAACGAAATGGCCAATTCATCAGACTATTTTACAATTTGGGCCTAAGATAGAAGCAGAGTCTCAGGTGTAAATTTTCGATAGTCCATATCTCGGAAACTATTAGAGATAATGCAATTTGGCAATCGGCAATGTAATTAGCATGCCGAATATTACTTGGAATGTGATTTAGAACGAAATCGCTAATTCATAAGACCATTTTACAAATTTGGCCCAAGTTAAAAGCGGAGCCCAAATTGTAAAATTTCGGTAGTCCATATCACGGAAACTATAAGAGATAATGCAATTTGGCAATCGGCAATGCAATTAGCATGCCGAATATTACTTGGAATGTAAATTGGAACGAAATCGCTAATTCATAAGACCATTTTACAATTTTGGCGATAGTCCATATCTCGGAAACTATAAGAGATAATGCAATTTGGCAATCGGCAATGCAATTAGCATGCCGAATATTACTTGGAATGTAAATTGGAACGAAATCGCCAATTCATAAGACCATTTTACAATTTTGGCCCAAATTAGAAGCAGAGCCAAAATTGTAAAATATCGATAGTCCTTATCTCGGAAAGTATAAGAGATAATGCTATTTGGCTATCGGCAACGTAATTAGCATGCCGAATATTACTTGGAATGTGATTTAGAACGAAATCGCTAATTCATAAGACCATTTTACAATTTTGGCCCAAGTTAAAAGCAGAGCCCAAATTGTAAAATTTCGGTAGTCCATATCACGGAAACTATAAGAGATAATGCAATTTGGCAATCGGCAATGTAATTAGCATGCCGAATATTACTTGGAATGTGATTTAGAACGAAATCGCTAATTCATAAGACCATTTTAAGAAGTTATAACCCAAGTTAGAAACAGAGTCTAAGGTGTAAAATTTCGATTGCCCATATCTTGGAAACTACAAGAGATAATGCAATTTGGCAATCGGTAGTGTATTTAGCATGCCGAATATTACTTGGAATGTGAATTAGAACGGAATCGCCAATTCATAAAGCCATTTTACAATTTTGGCCCAAGTTAGAAACAGAGCCTTAGGTGTAAAATATCGATAGTCCATATCTTAGAAACTATAAGAGATAATGCAATTTGACAATCGGCAACGTAATTAGCATGCCGAATGTTACTTGGAATGTCAATTGGAACGAAATCGCTAATTCATAAGACCATTTTACAATTTTGGCCCAATTTAGAAGAAGAGCCAAAATTGTAAAATTTCGATACTCCATATCTCGGAAACCATAAGAGATAATGCAATTTGGCAATCGGCAATGTAATTAGCATGCCAAATACTACTTGGAGTCTGAATTGGAACGAAATCGCCAATTTATAAGACCATTTTACAATTTGGGCCTAAGTTAGAAGCTGAGCCTAAGGTGTAAATTTTCGATAGTCCGTATCTCGGAAACTATAAGATATAATGCAATTTGGCAACCGGCAATGTAATTAGGATGCCAAATATTACTTGGAGTCTGAATTGGAACGAAATCGCCAATTCATAAGACCATTTTACAATTTGTGCCTAAGTTAGAAGCAGAGCCTAAGGTGTAAATTTTCGATAGTCCATATCTCGGAAACTATAAGAGATAATGCAATTTGGCAACCGGCAATGTAATTAGCATGCCGAATATTACTTTGAATGCGAATTGGAACGAAATCGCCAATACATAAGACCATTTTACAATTTGGGCCCAAGTTAGAAGCAGAGCCTAAGATGTAAAATTTCGATACTCCATATAGCGGAAACTGTAATAGATAATGCAATTTGGCAACCGGCAATGTAATATGCATGTCGAATATTACTTGGAGTGCGAAATGGAACGAAATGGCCAATTCATGAGACTATTTTACAATTTGGGCCTAAGATAGAAGCAGAGCCCAAATTGTAAAATTTCGGTAGTCCATATCACGGAAACTATAAGAGATAATGCAATTTGGCAATCGGCAATGCAATTAGCATGCCGAATATTACTTGGAATGTGATTTAGAACGAAATCGCTAATTCATAAGACCATTTTAAGAAGTTATAACCCAAGTTAGAAACAGAGTCTAAGGTGTAAAATTTCGATTGCCCATATCTTGGAAACTACAAGAGATAATGCAATTTGGCAATCGGTAGTGTATTTAGCATGCCGAATATTACTTGGAATGTGAATTAGAACGGAATCGCCAATTCATAAAGCCATTTTACAATTTTGGCCCAAGATAGAAACAGAGCCTTAGGTGTAAAATATCGATAGTCCATATCTTAGAAACTATAAGAGATAATGCAATTTGACAATCGGCAACGTAATTAGCATGCCGAATATTACTTGGAATGTGAATTGGAACGAAATCGCTAATTCATAAGACCATTTTACAATTTTGGCCCAATTTAGAAGAAGAGCCAAAATTGTAAAATGTCGATAATCCATATCTCGGAAACTATAAGAGATAATACAATTTGGTTATCGACAGCCTAATTAGCATGCCGAATATTACATAGAAGGTGAATTGAAATGAATTCGCTAATTCATAAGACCATTTTACAATTTTGGCCCCAGTTAGAAACAGAGCTTACGGTGTAAAATTTCGATTGCCCATATCTTGGAAACTATAAGAGATAATGCAATTTGGCAATCTTCAACGTAATTAGCATGCCTAATATTACTTGTAATGTGAATTGGTACGAAATCGCTAATTCATAAGACCAATTTACAATTTTGGCCCAAGTTAGAAGCAGAGTCAAAATTGTGAAATTTCGATAGTCCATATCTCGAAAACTATAGGAGATAATGCTATTTGGCGATCGGCAATGTAATTAACGTGTCGAATATTATTTGGAATTTGATTTAGAACGAAACTGATAATTCATTAGACCATTTTACAATTTTGGCCCAAGTTAGAAACGGAGTCTAAGGTGTAAAATTTCGGCCCATATCTCGGAAACTATAAGAGATAATGCAATTTGGCAATCGGCAATGTAATTAGCATGCCGAATATTACTTGGAATGTGAATTGGAACGGAATCGCCAATTCATAAGGACATTTTACAATTTTGGCCCAAGTTAGAAGCAGAGCCAAAATTGTAAAATGTCGATAGTCCATATCTCGGAAAGTATAAGAGATAATGCTATTTGGCCATCGGCAACGTAATTAGCATGCCGAATATTACTTGGAATGTGATTTAGAACGAAGTCGCTAATTCAAAAGACCATTTTACTATTTTGGCCCAAGTTAAAAGCAGAGCCCAAATTGTAAAATTTCGGTAGTCCATATCACGGAAACTATAAGAGATAATGCAATTTGGCAATCGGCAATGTAATTAGCATGCCGAATATTACTTGGAATGTAAATTGGAACGAAATCGCCAATTCATAAGACCATTTTACAATTTTGGCCCAAATTAGAAGCAGAGCCAAAATTGTAAAATATCGATAGTCCTTATCTCGGAAAGTATAAGAGATAATGCTATTTGGCTATCGGCAACGTAATTAGCATGCCGAATATTACTTGGAATGTGATTTAGAACGAAATCGCTAATTCATAAGACCATTTTACAATTTTGGCCCAAGTTAAAAGCAGAGCCCAAATTGTAAAATTTCGGTAGTCCATATCTCGGAAACTATAAGAGATAATGCAATTTGGCAATCGGCAATGCAATTAGCATGCCGAATATTACTTGGAATGTAAATTGGAACGAAATCGCTAATTCATAAGACCATTTTACAATTTTGGCCCAAGTTAAAAGCAGAGCCCAAATTGTAAAATTTCGGTAGTCCATATCTCGGAAACTATAAGAGATAATACAATTTGGCAATCGGCAATGCAATTAGCATGCCGAATATTACTTGGAATGTGATTTAGAACGAAATCGCTAATTCATAAGACCATTTTACAATTTTGGCCCAAGTTAGAAACAGAGTCTAAGGTTTAAAAATTCGATTGCCCATATCTCGGAAACTATAAGAGATAATGCAATTTGGCAATCGGCAATGTAATTAGCATGCCGAATATTACTTGGAATGTGAATTGGAACGGAATCGCCAATTCATAAGGACATTTTACAATTTCGGGCCAAGTTAGAAGCAGAGCCAAAATTGTAAAATGTCGATAGTCCATATCTCGGAAAGTATAAGAGATAATGCTATTTGGCCATCGGCAACGTAATTAGCGTGCCGAATATTACTTGGAATGTGATTTAGAACGAAGTCGCTAATTAGCATGCCGAATATTACTTGGAATGTGATTTAGAACGAAATCGCTAATTCATAAGACCATTTTACAATTTTGGCCCAAGTTAAAAGCAGAGCCCAAATTGTAAAATTTCGGTAGTCCATATCACGGAAACTATAAGAGATAATGCAATTTGGCAATCGGCAATGCAATAAGCATGCCGAATATTACTTGGAATGTAAATTGGAACGAAATCGCTAATTCATAAGACCATTTTACAATTTTGGCCCAAGTTAAAAGCAGAGCCCAAATTGTAAAATTTCGGCAGTCCATATCTCGGAAACTATAAGAGATAATGCAATTTGGCAATCGGCAATGCAATTAGCATGCCGAATATTTCTTGGAATGTAAATTGGAACGAAATTGCCAATTCATAAGACGATTTTACAATTTTGGCCCAAATTAGTAGCAGAGCCAAAATTGTAAAATGTCGATAGTCCATATCTCGGAAACTATAAGAGATAATGCAATTTGGCAATCGGCAATGTAATTAGCATGCCAAATATTACTTGGAATGTGATTTAGAACGAAATCGCTAATTCATAAGACCATTTTACAATTTTGGCCCAAGTTAGAAACAGAGCCTTAGGTGTAAAATATCGATAGTCCATATCTTAGAAACTATAAGAGATAATGCAATTTGACAATCGGCAGCGTAATTAGCATGCTGAATATTACTTGGAATGTGAATTGAAACGAAATCGCTAATTCATAAGACCATTTTACAATTTTGGCCCAATTTAGAAGAAGAGCCAAAATTGTAAAATTTCGATAGTCCATATCTCGGAAACCATAAGAGATAATGCAATTTTTTAATAGACAATGTAATTAGCATGCCGAATATTACTTGGAATGTGAATTGGAACGAAATCGCTAATTCATAAGACCATTTTACAATTTTGGCCAAGTTAGAAGCAGAGCCAAAATTGTAAAAGGTCGATAGTCCACATCTCTGAAACTATAAGAGATAATGCTATTTGGCGATCGGCAACGTAATTAGCATGCCGAATATTACTTGGAATGTGATTTAAAGCGAAATCGCTAATTCATAAGGCCATTTTACAATTTTGGTCTAAGAAGAAAAGCCAAATTGAAACATTTCGATTGGCCATATCTCCGAAACTACAAGAGATAATGCAATTTGGTAAGAGACAACATAATTAACATGCCGAATATTACTTGGAATGTAAATTGGAACGGAATCGCCAATTCATAAGTCCATTTTACAATCTTGGCCCAAGTTAGAAGCAGAGCCTAAGGTGTAAAATTTCGATAGTCCATATCTCGGAAACTATAAAGGATAATGAAAATTGGTAATCGACAAAGTAATTAGCATGCCGAATATTACTTGGAATGTGAATTGTAACGAAATCGCTAATTCATAAGACCATTTTAAAATTTTGGCCCAAGTTAGAAGCAGAGCCAAAATTGTAAAATGTCGA
Organism: Rhynchophorus ferrugineus; assembly: GCF_030347505.1. NCBI lineage: Eukaryota > Metazoa > Arthropoda > Insecta > Coleoptera > Curculionidae > Rhynchophorus > Rhynchophorus ferrugineus. The sequence continues at coordinate 19,662,045 of NW_027472590.1, forward strand.
TAATCCATATCTCGGAAACTATAAGAGATAATGCAATTTGGCTACCGGCAATGTAACTAGCATTCCGAATATTACTTGAAATGTGAATTGGAACGAAATCGCCAATACACAAGACCATTTTACAATTTTGGCCCCAGTTAGAGGAAGAGCCAAATTGTAAAATTTCGATACTCCATATCTCGGAAATCATAAGAGATAATGCAATTTGGCAATCGGCAATGTAATTAGCATGCCAAATATTACTTGGAGTCTGAATTGGAACGAAATCGCCAATTTATAAGACCATTTTACAATTTGGGCCTAAGTTAGAAGCTGAGCCTAAGGTGTAAATTTTCAATAGTCCATATCTTGGAAACCATAAGAGATAATGCAATCTGGCTACCGGCAATGTAACTAGCATTCCGAATATTACTTGAAATGTGAATTGGAACGAAATCGCCAATACATAAGACCATTTTACAATTTAGGCCTAAGTTAGAGGAAGAGCCAAATTATAAAATTTCGATTCTTTATATCTCGGTAACCATAAGAGATAATGCAATTTGGCTATCGGCAATGTAATTAGCATGCCGAATATTATTTTGAATGCGAATTGGAACGAAATCGCCAATACATAAGACCATTTTACAATTTGGGCCCAAGTTAGGAGCAGAGCCTAAGATGTAAAATTTCGATACTCCATATCTCGGAAACCATAAGAGATAATGCAATTTGGCAATCGGCAATGTAATTAGCATGCCGAATTTTACTTGGAATGTGAATTGGAACGAAATCGCCAATATATAAGGCCATTTTAGAATTTATGCCCAAGTTAGGAGCAGAGCCTAAGGTGTAAATTTTCGATAGTCCATATCTCGGAAACTGTAATAGATAATGCAATTTGGCAATAGGCAATGTAATTAGCATGCCGAATATTACTTGGAATGCGAATTGGAACGAAATCGCCAATACATAAGACCATTTTACAATTTGGGCCCAAGTTAGGAGCAGAGCTTAAGATGTAAAATTTCGATAGTCCATATCTCGGAAACTGTAATAGATAATGCAATTTGGCAATCGGCAATGTAATTAGCATGCCGAATATTACTAGGAATGTGAATTGGAACGAAATCGCCAATATGTAAGACCATTTTACAATTTTGGCCCAAGTTAGAAGCAGAGCCTAAGGTGTAAATATTCGATAGTCCATATCTCGGAAACTATAAGAGATAATGCAATTTGGCAACCGGCAATGTAATTAGCATGCCGAATATTACTTGTAATGCGAATTGGAACGAAATCGCCAATACATAAGACCATTTTACAATTTGGGCCCAAGTTAGGAGCAGAGCCTAAGATGTAAAATTTCGATACTCCATATCTTGGAAACCATAAGAGATAATGCAATTTGGCTACCGGCAATGTAACTAGCATTCCAAATATTACTTGAAATGTGAATTGGAACGAAATTGCCAATACACAAGACCATTTTACAATTTTGGCCCCAGTTAGAGGAAGAGCCAAATTGTAAAATTTCGATACTCCATATCTCGGAAACCATAAGAGATAATGCAATTTGGCAATCGGCAATGTAATTAGCATGCCAAATATTACTTGGAGTCTGAATTGGAACGAAATCGCCAATTCATAAGACCATTTTACAATTTGGGCCTAAGTTAGAAGCTGAGCCTAAGGTGTAAATTTTCAATAGTCCATATCTCGGAAACTATAAGAGATAATGCAATTTGGCAACCGGCAATATAATTAGCATTCCAAATATTACTTGAAATGTGAATTGGAACGAAATTGCCAATACACAAGACCATTTTACAATTTTGGCCCCAGTTAGAGGAAGAGCCAAATTGTAAAATTTCGATACTCCATATCTCGGAAACCATAAGAGATAATGCAATTTGGCAATCGGCAATGTAATTAGCATGCCAAATATTACCTGGAGTCTGAATTGGAACGAAATCGCCAATTTATAAGACCATTTTACAATTTGGGCCTAAGTTAGAAGCTGAGCCTAAGGTGTAAATTTTCAATAGTCCATATCTTGGAAACCATAAGAGATAATGCAATTTGGCTACCGGCAATGTAACTAGCATTCCGAATATTACTTGAAATGTGAATTGGAACGAAATCGCCAATACATAAGACCATTTTACAATTTAGGCCTAAGTTAGAGGAAGAGCCAAATTGTAAAATTTCGATTCTTTATATCTCGGTAACCATAAGAGATAATGCAATTTGGCTATCGGCAATGTAATTAGCATGCCAAATATTACTTGGAGTCTGAATTGGAACGAAATCGCCAATTCATAAGACCATTTTACAATTTGGGCCTAAGTTAGAAGCAGAGCCTAAGGTGTAAATTTTCGATAGTCCATATCTCGGAAACTATAAGATATAATGCAATTTGGTAACCGGCAATGTAATTAGCATGCCGAATATTGTTTTGAATGCGAATTGGAACGAAATCGCCAATACATAAGACCATTTTACAATTTGGGCCCAAGTTAGGAGCAGAGCCTAAGATGTAAAATTTCGATATTCCATATCTTGGAAACCATAAGAGATAATGCAATTTGGCTACCGGCAATGTAACTAGCATTCCAAATATTACTTGAAATGTGAATTGGAACGAAATCGCCAATACACAAGACCATTTTACCATTTTGGCCCCAGTTAGAGGAAGAGACAAATTGTAAAATTTCGATACTCCATATCTCGGAAACCATAAGAGATAATGCAATTTGGCAATCGGCAATGTAATTAGCATGCCAAATATTACTTGGAGTCTGAATTGGAACGAAATCGCCAATTCATAAGACCATTTTACAATTTGGGCCTAAGTTAGAAGCTGAGCCTAAGGTGTAAATTTTCAATAGTCCATATCTCGGAAACTATAAGAGATAATGCAATTTGGCAACCGGCAATATAATTAGCATGCCAAATATTACTTGGAGTCTGAATTGGAACGAAATCGCCAATTTATAAGACCATTTTACAATTTGGGCCTAAGTTAGAAGCTGAGCCTAAGGTGTAAATTTTCAATAGTCCATATCTTGGAAACCATAAGAGATAATGCAATTTGGCTACCGGCAATGTAACTAGCATTCCGAATATTACTTGAAATGTGAATTGGAACGAAATCGCCAATACATAAGACCATTTTACAATTTAGGCCTGAGTTAGAGGAAGAGCCAAATTGTAAAATTTCGATTCTTTATATCTCGGTAGCCATAAGAGATAATGCAATTTGGCTATCGGCAATGTAATTAGCATGCCAAATATTACTTGGAGTCTGAATTGGAACGAAATCGCCAATTCATAAGACCATTTTACAATTTGGGCCTAAGTTAGAAGCAGAGCCTAAGGTGTAAATTTTCGATAGTCCATATTTCGGAAACTATAAGATATAATGCAATTTGGCAACCGGCAATGTAATTAGCATGCCAAATATTACTTGGAGTCTGAATTGGAACGAAATCGCCAATTCATAAGACCATTTTACAATTTGTGCCTAAGTTAGAAGCAGAGCCTAAGGTGTAAATTTTCGATAGTCCATATATCGGAAACTATAAGAGATAATGCAATTTGGCAACCGGCAATGTAATTAGCATGCCGAATATTATTTTGAATGCGAATTGGAACGAAATCGCCAATACATAAGACCATTTTACAATTTGGGACCAAGTTAGGAGCAGAGCCTAAGATGTAAAATTTCGATACTCCATATCTCGGAAACCATAAGAGATAATGCAATTTGGCAACCGGCAATGTAATTAACATACCGAATATTGCTTGGAATGTGAATTGGAACGAAATCGCTAATATATAAGACCATTTTACAATTTGGGCACAAGTTAGAAGCAGAGCCTAAGGTGTAAATATTCGATAGTCCATATCTCGGAAACTATAAGAGATAATGCAATTTGGCAACCGGCAATGTAATTAGCATGCCGAATATTACTTGGAATGCGAATTGGAACGAAATCGCCAATAGATAAGACCATTTTACAATTTGGGCCCATGTTAGGAGCAGAGCTTAAGATGTAAAATTTCGATAGTCCATATCTCGGAAACTGTAATAGATAATGCAATTTGGCAATCGGCAATGTAATTAGCATGCCGAATATTACTAGGAATGTGAATTGGAACGAAATCGCCAATATATAAGACCATTTTACAATTTTGGCCCAAGATAGAAGCAGAGTCTAAGGTGTAAATATTCGATAGTCCATATCTCGGAAACTGTAATAGATAATGCAATTTGGCAATCGGCAATGTAATTAGCATGCCGAATATTACTAGGAATGTGAATTGGAACGAAATCGCCAATATATAAGACCATTTTACAATTCATGCCCAAATTAGGAGCAGAGCCTAAGGTGTAAATTTTCGATAGTCCATATCTCGGAAACTGTAATAGATAATGCAATTTGGCAATCGGCAATGTAATTAGCATGCCGAGTTTTACTAGGAATGTGAATTGGAACGAAATCGCCAATACATAAGACCATTTTACAATTTTGGCCCCAGTTAGAGGAAGAGCCAAATTGTAAAATTTCGATACTCCATATCTCGGAAACCATAAGAGATAATGCAATTTGGCTATCGGCGATGTAATTAGCATGCCGAATATTTTTGGAATGTGAATTGGAACGAAATCGCCAATACATAAGACCATTTTACAATTTTGGCCCAAGTTAGAAGAAGAGCCTAAGGTGTAAATATTCGATAGTCCATATCTCGGAAACTATAAGAGATAATGCAATTTGGCAACCGGCAATGTAATTAGCATGCCGAATATTACTTGTCATGCGAATTGGAACGAAATCGCCAATACATAAGACCATTTTACAATTTGGGCCCAAGTTAGGAGCAGAGCCTAAGATGTAAAATTTCGATACTCCATATCTCGGAAACCATTAGAGATAATGCAATTTGGCAATCGGCAATGTAATTAGCATGCCAAATATTACTTGGAGTCTGAATTGGAACGAAATCGCCAATTCATAAGACCATTTTACAATTTGGGCCTAAGTTAGAAGCTGAGCCTAAGGTGTAAATTTTCAATAGTCCATATCTCGGAAACTATAAGAGATAATGCAATTTGGCAACCGGCAATGTAATTAGCATGCCAAATACTACTTGGAGTCTGAATTGGAACGAAATCGCCAATTCATAAGACCATTTTACAATTTGGGCCCAAGTTAGGAGCAGAGCCTAAGATGTAAAATTTCGATACTCCATATCTTGGAAACCATAAGAGATAATGCAATTTGGCTACCGGCAATGTAACTAGCATTCCGAATATTACTTGAAATGTGAATTGGAACGAAATCGCCAATACACAAGACCATTTTACAATTTTGGCCCCAGTTAGAGGAAGAGCCAAATTGTAAAATTTCGATACTCCATATCTCGGAAACCATAAGAGATAATGCAATTTGGCAATCGGCAATGTAATTAGCATGCCAAATACTACTTGGAGTCTGAATTGGAACGAAATCGCCAATTCATAAGACCATTTTACAATTTGGGCCCAAGTTAGAAGCTGAGCCTAAGGTGTAAATTTTCAATAGTCCATATCTTGGAAACCATAAGAGATAATGCAATTTGGCTACCGGCAATGTAACTAGCATTCCGAATATTACTTGAAATGTGAATTGGAACGAAATCGCCAATACATAAGACCATTTTACAATTTAGGCCTAAGTTAGAGGAAGAGCCAAATTGTAAAATTTCGATTCTTTATATCTCGGTAACCATAAGAGATAATGCAATTTGGCTATCGGCAATGTAATTAGCATGCCAAATATTACTTGGAGTCTGACTTGGAACGAAATCGCCAATTCATAAGACCATTTTACAATTTGGGCCTAAGTTAGGAGCAGAGCCTAAGGTGTAAATTTTCGATAGTCCGTATCTCGGAAACTATAAGATATAATGCAATTTGGCAACCGGCAATGTAATTAGCATGCCAAATATTACTTGGAGTCTGAATTGGAACGAAATCGCCAATTCATAAGACCATTTTACAATTTGGGCCTAAGTTAGAAGCAGAGCCTAAGGTGTAAATTATCGATAGTCCATATCTCGGAAACTATAAGAGATAATGCAATTTGGCAACCGGCAATGTAATTAGCATGCCGAATATTACTAGGAATGTGAATTGGAACGAAATCGCCAATATATAAGACCATTTTACAATTTTGGCCCAAGTTAGAAGCAGAGCCTAAGGTGTAAATATTCGATAGTCCATATCTCGGAAACTATAAGAGATAATGCAATTTGGCAACCGGCAATGTAATTAGCATGCCGAATATTACTTGTAATGCGAATTGGAACGAAATCGCCAATACATAAGACCATTTTACAATTTGGGCCCAAGTTAGGAGCAGAGCCTAAGATGTAAAATTTCGATACTCCATATCTTGGAAACCATAAGAGATAATGCAATTTGGCTACCGGCAATGTAACTAGCATTCCAAATATTACTTGAAATGTGAATTGGAACGAAATTGCCAATACACAAGACCATTTTACAATTTTGGCCCCAGTTAGAGGAAGAGCCAAATTGTAAAATTTCGATACTCCATATCTCGGAAACCATAAGAGATAATGCAATTTGGCAATCGGCAATGTAATTAGCATGCCAAATATTACTTGGAGTCTGAATTGGAACGAAATCGCCAATTCATAAGACCATTTTACAATTTGGGCCTAAGTTAGAAGCTGAGCCTAAGGTGTAAATTTTCAATAGTCCATATCTCGGAAACTATAAGAGATAATGCAATTTGGCAACCGGCAATATAATTAGCATTCCAAATATTACTTGAAATGTGAATTGGAACGAAATTGCCAATACACAAGACCATTTTACAATTTTGGCCCCAGTTAGAGGAAGAGCCAAATTGTAAAATTTCGATACTCCATATCTCGGAAACCATAAGAGATAATGCAATTTGGCAATCGGCAATGTAATTAGCATGCCAAATATTACCTGGAGTCTGAATTGGAACGAAATCGCCAATTTATAAGACCATTTTACAATTTGGGCCTAAGTTAGAAGCTGAGCCTAAGGTGTAAATTTTCAATAGTCCATATCTTGGAAACCATAAGAGATAATGCAATTTGGCTACCGGCAATGTAACTAGCATTCCGAATATTACTTGAAATGTGAATTGGAACGAAATCGCCAATACATAAGACCATTTTACAATTTAGGCCTAAGTTAGAGGAAGAGCCAAATTGTAAAATTTCGATTCTTTATATCTCGGTAACCATAAGAGATAATGCAATTTGGCTATCGGCAATGTAATTAGCATGCCAAATATTACTTGGAGTCTGAATTGGAACGAAATCGCCAATTCATAAGACCATTTTACAATTTGGGCCTAAGTTAGAAGCAGAGCCTAAGGTGTAAATTTTCGATAGTCCATATCTCGGAAACTATAAGATATAATGCAATTTGGCAACCGGCAATGTAATTAGCATGCCGAATATTATTTTGAATGCGAATTGGAACGAAATCGCCAATACATAAGACCATTTTACAATTTGGGCCCAAGTTAGGAGCAGAGCCTAAGATGTAAAATTTCGATATTCCATATCTTGGAAACCATAAGAGATAATGCAATTTGGCTACCGGCAATGTAACTAGCATTCCAAATATTACTTGAAATGTGAATTGGAACGAAATCGCCAATACACAAGACCATTTTACCATTTTGGCCCCAGTTAGAGGAAGAGACAAATTGTAAAATTTCGATACTCCATATCTCGGAAACCATAAGAGATAATGCAATTTGGCAATCGGCAATGTAATTAGCATGCCAAATATTACTTGGAGTCTGAATTGGAACGAAATCGCCAATTCATAAGACCATTTTACAATTTGGGCCTAAGTTAGAAGCTGAGCCTAAGGTGTAAATTTTCAATAGTCCATATCTCGGAAACTATAAGAGATAATGCAATTTGGCAACCGGCAATATAATTAGCATGCCAAATATTACTTGGAGTCTGAATTGGAACGAAATCGCCAATTTATAAGACCATTTTACAATTTGGGCCTAAGTTAGAAGCTGAGCCTAAGGTGTAAATTTTCAATAGTCCATATCTTGGAAACCATAAGAGATAATGCAATTTGGCTACCGGCAATGTAACTAGCATTCCGAATATTACTTGAAATGTGAATTGGAACGAAATCGCCAATACATAAGACCATTTTACAATTTAGGCCTGAGTTAGAGGAAGAGCCAAATTGTAAAATTTCGATTCTTTATATCTCGGTAACCATAAGAGATAATGCAATTTGGCTATCGGCAATGTAATTAGCATGCCAAATATTACTTGGAGTCTGAATTGGAACGAAATCGCCAATTCATAAGACCATTTTACAATTTGGGCCTAAGTTAGAAGCAGAGCCTAAGGTGTAAATTTTCGATAGTCCATATCTCGGAAACTATAAGATATAATGCAATTTGGCAACCGGCAATATAATTAGCATGCCAAATATTACTTGGAGTCTGAATTGGAACGAAATCGCCAATTCATAAGACCATTTTACAATTTGTGCCTAAGTTAGAAGCAGAGCCTAAGGTGTAAATTTTCGATAGTCCATATATCGGAAACTATAAGAGATAATGCAATTTGGCAACCGGCAATGTAATTAGCATGCCGAATATTATTTTGAATGCGAATTGGAACGAAATCGCCAATACATAAGACCATTTTACAATTTGGGACCAAGTTAGGAGCAGAGCCTAAGATGTAAAATTTCGATACTCCATATCTCGGAAACCATAAGAGATAATGCAATTTGGCAACCGGCAATGTAATTAACATACCGAATATTGCTTGGAATGTGAATTGGAACGAAATCGCTAATATATAAGACCATTTTACAATTTGGGCACAAGTTAGAAGCAGAGCCTAAGGTGTAAATATTCGATAGTCCATATCTCGGAAACTATAAGAGATAATGCAATTTGGCAACCGGCAATGTAATTAGCATGCCGAATATTACTTGGAATGCGAATTGGAACGAAATCGCCAATACATAAGACCATTTTACAATTTGGGCCCATGTTAGGAGCAGAGCTTAAGATGTAAAATTTCGATAGTCCATATCTCGGAAACTGTAATAGATAATGCAATTTGGCAATCGGCAATGTAATTAGCATGCCGAATATTACTAGGAATGTGAATTGGAACGAAATCGCCAATATATAAGACCATTTTACAATTTTGGCCCAAGATAGAAGCAGAGTCTAAGGTGTAAATATTCGATAGTCCATATCTCGGAAACTGTAATAGATAATGCAATTTGGCAATCGGCAATGTAATTAGCATGCCGAATATTACTAGGAATGTGAATTGGAACGAAATCGCCAATATATAAGACCATTTTACAATTCATGCCCAAATTAGGAGCAGAGCCTAAGGTGTAAATTTTCGATAGTCCATATCTCGGAAACTGTAATAGATAATGCAATTTGGCAATCGGCAATGTAATTAGCATGCCGAGTTTTACTAGGAATGTGAATTGGAACGAAATCGCCAATACATAAGACCATTTTACAATTTTGGCCCCAGTTAGAGGAAGAGCCAAATTGTAAAATTTCGATACTCCATATCTCGGAAACCATAAGAGATAATGCAATTTGGCTATCGGCGATGTAATTAGCATGCCGAATATTTTTGGAATGTGAATTGGAACGAAATCGCCAATACATAAGACCATTTTACAATTTTGGCCCAAGTTAGAAGAAGAGCCTAAGGTGTAAATATTCGATAGTCCATATCTCGGAAACTATAAGAGATAATGCAATTTGGCAACCGGCAATGTAATTAGCATGCCGAATATTACTTGTAATGCGAATTGGAACGAAATCGCCAATACATAAGACCATTTTACAATTTGGGCCCAAGTTAGGAGCAGAGCCTAAGATGTAAAATTTCGATACTCCATATCTCGGAAACCATAAGAGATAATGCAATTTGGCAATCGGCAATGTAATTAGCATGCCAAATATTACTTGGAGTCTGAATTGGAACGAAATCGCCAATTCATAAGACCATTTTACAATTTGGGCCTAAGTTAGAAGCTGAGCCTAAGGTGTAAATTTTCAATAGTCCATATCTCGGAAACTATAAGAGATAATGCAATTTGGCAACCGGCAATGTAATTAGCATGCCAAATACTACTTGGAGTCTGAATTGGAACGAAATCGCCAATTCATAAGACCATTTTACAATTTGGGCCCAAGTTAGGAGCAGAGCCTAAGATGTAAAATTTCGATACTCCATATCTTGGAAACCATAAGAGATAATGCAATTTGGCTACCGGCAATGTAACTAGCATTCCGAATATTACTTGAAATGTGAATTGGAACGAAATCGCCAATACACAAGACCATTTTACAATTTTGGCCCCAGTTAGAGGAAGAGCCAAATTGTAAAATTTCGATACTCCATATCTCGGAAACCATAAGAGATAATGCAATTTGGCAATCGGCAATGTAATTAGCATGCCAAATACTACTTGGAGTCTGAATTGGAACGAAATCGCCAATTTATAAGACCATTTTACAATTTGGGCCTAAGTTAGAAGCTGAGCCTAAGGTGTAAATTTTCAATAGTCCATATCTTGGAAACCATAAGAGATAATGCAATTTGGCTACCGGCAATGTAACTAGCATTCCGAATATTACTTGAAATGTGAATTGGAACGAAATCGCCAATACATAAGACCATTTTACAATTTAGGCCTAAGTTAGAGGAAGAGCCAAATTGTAAAATTTCGATTCTTTATATCTCGGTAACCATAAGAGATAATGCAATTTGGCTATCGGCAATGTAATTAGCATGCCAAATATTACTTGAAGTCTGAATTGGAACGAAATCGCCAATTCATAAGACCATTTTACAATTTGGGCCTAAGTTAGAAGCAGAGCCTAAGGTGTAAATTTTCGATAGTCCGTATCTCGGAAACTATAAGATATAATGCAATTTGGCAACCGGCAATGTAATTAGGATGCCAAATATTACTTGGAGTCTGAATTGGAACGAAATTGCCAATTCATAAGATAATTTTACAATTTGGGCCTAAGTTAGAAGCAGAGCCTAAGGTGTAAATTTTCGATAGTCCATATCTCGGAAACTATAAGAGATAATGCAATTTGGCAACCGGCAATGTAATTAGCATGCCGAGTATTATTTTGAATGCGAATTGGAACGAAATCGCCAATACATAAGACCATTTTACAATTTGGGACCAAGTTAGGAGCAGAGCCTAAGATGTAAAATTTCGATACTCCATATCTCGGAAACCATAAGAGATAATGCAATTTGGCAACCGGCAATGTAATTAACATGCCGAATATTGCTTGAAATGTGAATTGGAACGAAATCGCTAATATATAAGACCATTTTACAATTTGGGCACAAGTTAGAAGCAGAGCCTAAGGTGTAAATATTCGATAGTCCATATCTCGGAAACTATAAGAGATAATGCAATTTGGCAACCGGCAATGTAATTAGCATGCCGAATATTACTTTGAATGCGAATTGGAACGAAATCGCCAATACATAAGACCATTTTACAATTTGGGCCCAAGTTAGAAGCAGAGCCTAAGATGTAAAATTTCGATACTCCATATAGCGGAAACTGTAATAGATAATGCAATTTGGCAATCGGCAATGTAATTAGCATGCCGAGTATTACTAGGAATGTGAATTGGAACGAAATCGCCAATACATAAGACCATTTTTCAATTTTGGCCCCAGTTAGAGGAAGAGCCAAATTGTAAAATTTCGATACTCCATATAGCGGAAACTGTAATAGATAATGCAATTTGGCAACCGGCAATGTAATTAGCATGCCGAATATTACTTTGAATGCGAATTGGAACGAAATCGCCAATACATAAGACCATTTTACAATTTGGGCCCAAGTTAGAAGCAGAGCCTAAGATGTAAAATTTCGATACTCCATATAGCGGAAACTGTAATAGATAATGCAATTTGGCAACCGGCAATGTAATATGCATGTCGAATATTACTTGGAGTGCGAAATGGAACGAAATGGCCAATTCATGAGACTATTTTACAATTTGGGCCTAAGATAGAAGCAGAGTCTCAGGTGTAAATTTTCGATAGTCCATATCTCGGAAACTATTAGAGATAATGCAATTTGGCAATCTACAATGTAATTAGCATGCCGAATATTACTTGGAATGTGATTTAGAACGAAATCGCTAATTCATAAGACCATTTTACAAATTTGGCCCAAGTTAAAAGCGGAGCCCAAATTGTAAAATTTCGGTAGTCCATATCACGGAAACTATAAGAGATAATGCAATTTGGCAATCGGCAATGCAATTAGCATGCCGAATATTACTTGGAATGTAAATTGGAACGAAATCGCCAATTCATAAGACCATTTTACAATTTTGGACCAAATTAGAAGCAGAGCCAAAATTGTAAAATGTCGATAGTCCATATCTCGGAAACTATAAGAGATAATGCAATTTGGCAATCGGCAATGCAATTAGCATGCCGAATATTACTTGGAATGTAAATTGGAACGAAATCGCCAATTCATAAGACCATTTTACAATTTTGGCCCAAATTAGAAGCAGAGCCAAAATTGTAAAATATCGATAGTCCTTATCTCGGAAAGTATAAGAGATAATGCTATTTGGCTATCGGCAACGTAATTAGCATGCCGAATATTACTTGGAATGTGATTTAGAACGAAATCGCTAATTCATAAGACCATTTTACAATTTTGGCCCAAGTTAAAAGCAGAGCCCAAATTGTAAAATTTCGGTAGTCCATATCACGGAAACTATAAGAGATAATGCAATTTGGCAATCGGCAATGCAATTAGCATGCCGAATATTACTTGGAATGTGATTTAGAACGAAATCGCTAATTCATAAGACCATTTTAAGAAGTTATAACCCAAGTTAGAAACAGAGTCTAAGGTGTAAAATTTCGATTGCCCATATCTTGGAAACTACAAGAGATAATGCAATTTGGCAATCGGTAGTGTATTTAGCATGCCGAATATTACTTGGAATGTGAATTAGAACGGAATCGCCAATTCATAAAGCCATTTTACAATTTTGGCCCAAGTTAGAAACAGAGCCTTAGGTGTAAAATATCGATAGTCCATATCTTAGAAACTATAAGAGATAATGCAATTTGACAATCGGCAACGTAATTAGCATGCCGAATGTTACTTGGAATGTGAATTGGAACGAAATCGCTAATTCATAAGACCATTTTACAATTTTGGCCCAATTTAGAAGAAGAGCCAAAATTGTAAAATTTCGATACTCCATATCTCGGAAACCATAAGAGATAATGCAATTTGGCAATCGGCAATGTAATTAGCATGCCAAATACTACTTGGAGTCTGAATTGGAACGAAATCGCCAATTTATAAGACCATTTTACAATTTGGGCCTAAGTTAGAAGCTGAGCCTAAGGTGTAAATTTTCAATAGTCCATATCTTGGAAACCATAAGAGATAATGCAATTTGGCTACCGGCAATGTAACTAGCATTCCGAATATTACTTGAAATGTGAATTGGAACGAAATCGCCAATACATAAGACCATTTTACAATTTAGGCCTAAGTTAGAGGAAGAGCCAAATTGTAAAATTTCGATTCTTTATATCTCGGTAACCATAAGAGATAATGCAATTTGGCTATCGGCAATGTAATTAGCATGCCAAATATTACTTGAAGTCTGAATTGGAACGAAATCGCCAATTCATAAGACCATTTTACAATTTGGGCCCAAGTTAGAAGCAGAGCCTAAGGTGTAAATTTTCGATAGTCCGTATCTCGGAAACTATAAGATATAATGCAATTTGGCAACCGGCAATGTAATTAGCATGCCAAATATTACTTGGAGTCTGAATTGGAACGAAATCGCCAATTCATAAGACCATTTTACAATTTGTGCCTAAGTTAGAAGCAGAGCCTAAGGTGTAAATTTTCGATAGTCCATATCTCGGAAACTATAAGAGATAATGCAATTTGGCAACCGGCAATGTAATTAGCATGCCGAATATTATTTTGAATGCGAATTGGAACGAAATCGCCAATACATAAGACCATTTTACAATTTGGGACCAAGTTAGGAGCAGAGCCTAAGATGTAAAATTTCGATACTCCATATCTCGGAAACCATAAGAGATAATGCAATTTGGCAACCGGCAATGTAATTAACATGCCGAATATTGCTTGGAATGTGAATTGGAACGAAATCGCTAATATATAAGACCATTTTACAATTTGGGCACAAGTTAGAAGCAGAGCCTAAGGTGTAAATATTCGATAGTCCATATCTCGGAAACTATAAGAGATAATGCAATTTGGCAACCGGCAATGTAATTAGCATGCCGAATATTACTTTGAATGCGAATTGGAACGAAATCGCCAATACATAAGACCATTTTACAATTTGGGCCCAAGTTAGAAGCAGAGCCTAAGATGTAAAATTTCGATACTCCATATAGCGGAAACTGTAATAGATAATGCAATTTGGCAATCGGCAATGTAATTAGCATGCCGAGTATTACTAGGAATGTGAATTGGAACGAAATCGCCAATACATAAGACCATTTTACAATTTTGGCCCCAGTTAGAGGAAGAGCCAAATTGTAAAATTTCGATACTCCATATAGCGGAAACTGTAATAGATAATGCAATTTGGCAACCGGCAATGTAATTAGCATGCCGAATATTACTTTGAATGCGAATTGGAACGAAATCGCCAATACATAAGACCATTTTACAATTTGGGCCCAAGTTAGAAGCAGAGCCTAAGATGTAAAATTTCGATACTCCATATAGCGGAAACTGTAATAGATAATGCAATTTGGCAACCGGCAATGTAATATGCATGTCGAATATTACTTGGAGTGCGAAATGGAACGAAATGGCCAATTCATGAGACTATTTTACAATTTGGGCCTAAGATAGAAGCAGAGCCCAAATTGTAAAATTTCGGTAGTCCATATCACGGAAACTATAAGAGATAATGCAATTTGGCAATCGGCAATGCAATTAGCATGCCGAATATTACTTGGAATGTGATTTAGAACGAAATCGCTAATTCATAAGACCATTTTAAGAAGTTATAACCCAAGTTAGAAACAGAGTCTAAGGTGTAAAATTTCGATTGCCCATATCTTGGAAACTACAAGAGATAATGCAATTTGGCAATCGGTAGTGTATTTAGCATGCCGAATATTACTTGGAATGTGAATTAGAACGGAATCGCCAATTCATAAAGCCATTTTACAATTTTGGCCCAAGATAGAAACAGAGCCTTAGGTGTAAAATATCGATAGTCCATATCTTAGAAACTATAAGAGATAATGCAATTTGACAATCGGCAACGTAATTAGCATGCCGAATGTTACTTGGAATGTGAATTGGAACGAAATCGCTAATTCATAAGACCATTTTACAATTTTGGCCCAATTTAGAAGAAGAGCCAAAATTGTAAAATGTCGATAATCCATATCTCGGAAACTATAAGAGATAATACAATTTGGTTATCGACAGCCTATTTAGCATGCCGAATATTACATAGAAGGTGAATTGAAATGAATTCGCTAATTCATAAGACCATTTTACAATTTTGGCCCCAGTTAGAAACAGAGCTTACGGTGTAAAATTTCGATTGCCCATATCTTGGAAACTATAAGAGATAATGCAATTTGGCAATCTTCAACGTAATTAGCATGCCTAATATTACTTGTAATGTGAATTGGTACGAAATCGCTAATTCATAAGACCAATTAACAATTTTGGCCCAAGTTAGAAGCAGAGTCAAAATTGTGAAATTTCGATAGTCCATATCTCGAAAACTATAGGAGATAATGCTATTTGGCGATCGGCAATGTAATTAACGTGTCGAATATTATTTGGAATTTGATTTAGAACGAAACTGATAATTCATTAGACCATTTTACGGCCCATATCTCGGAAACTATAAGAGATAATGCAATTTGGCAATCGGCAATGTAATTAGCATGCCGAATATTACTTGGAATGTGAATTGGAACGGAATCGCCAATTCATAAGGACATTTTACAATTTTGGCCCAAGTTAGAAGCAGAGCCAAAATTGTAAAATGTCGATAGTCCATATCTCGGAAAGTATAAGAGATAATGCTATTTGGCCATCGGCAACGTAATTAGCATGCCGAATATTACTTGGAATGTGATTTAGAACGAAGTCGCTAATTCAAAAGACCATTTTACTATTTTGGCCCAAGTTAAAAGCAGAGCCCAAATTGTAAAATTTCGGTAGTCCATATCACGGAAACTATAAGAGATAATGCAATTTGGCAATCGGCAATGTAATTAGCATGCCGAATATTACTTGGAATGTAAATTGGAACGAAATCGCCAATTCATAAGACCATTTTACAATTTTGGCCCAAATTAGAAGCAGAGCCAAAATTGTAAAATATCGATAGTCCTTATCTCGGAAAGTATAAGAGATAATGCTATTTGGCTATCGGCAACGTAATTAGCATGCCGAATATTACTTGGAATGTGATTTAGAACGAAATCGCTAATTCATAAGACCATTTTACAATTTTGGCCCAAGTTAAAAGCAGAGCCCAAATTGTAAAATTTCGGTAGTCCATATCACGGAAACTATAAGAGATGATGCAATTTGGCAATCGGCAATGCAATTAGCATGCCGAATATTACTTGGAATGTAAATTGGAACGAAATCGCTAATTCATAAGACCATTTTACAATTTTGGCCCAAGTTAAAAGCAGAGCCCAAATTGTAACATTTCGGTAGTCCATATCTCGGAAACTATAAGAGATAATACAATTTGGCAATCGGCAATGCAATTAGCATGCCGAATATTACTTGGAATGTGATTTAGAACGAAATCGCTAATTCATAAGACCATTTTACAATTTTGGCCCAAGTTAAAAACAGAGCCTTAGGTGTAAAATATCGATAGTCCATATCTTAGAAACTATAAGAGATAATGCAATTTGACAATCGGCAGCGTAATTAGCATGCTGAATATTACTTTTAATGTGAATTGGAACGAAATCGCTAATTCATAAGACCATTTTACAATTTTGGCCCAATTTAGAAGAAGAGCCAAAATTGTAAAATTTCGATAGTCCATATCTCGGAAACCATAAGAGATAATGCAATTTTTTAATAGACAACGTAATTAGCATGCCGAATATTCCTTGGAATGTGAATTGGAACGAAATCGCTAATTCATAAGACCATTTTACAATTTTGGCCCCAGTTAGAAACAGAGCTTACGGTGTAAAATTTCGATTGCCCATATCTTGGAAACTATAAGAGATAATGCAATTTGGCAATCTTCAACGTAATTAGCATGCCGAATATCACTTGGAATGTAAATTGGAACGAAATCGCCAATTCATAAGGCCATTTTACAATTTTGGACCAAATTAGAAGCAGAACCAAAATTGTAAAATGTCGATAGTCCATATCTCGAAAACTATAAGAGATAATGCAATTTGGCAATCGGCAATGCAATTAGCATGTCGAATATTACTTGGAATGTAAATTGGAACGAAATCGCCAATTCATAAGACCATTTTACAATTTTGGCCCAAATTAAAAGCAGAGCCAAAATTGTAAAATGTCGATAGTCCTTATCTCGGAAAGTATAAGAGATAATGCTATTTGGCCATCGGCAACGTAATTAGCATGCCGAATATTACTTGGAATGTGATTTAGAACGAAATCGCTAATTCATAAGACCATTTTACAATTTTGGCCCAAGTTAAAAGCAGAGCCCAAATTGTAAAATTTCGGTAGTCCATATCACGGAAACTATAAGAGATAATGCAATTTGGCAATCGGCAATGCAATTAGCGTGCCGATTATTACTTGGAATGTAAATTGGAACGAAATCGCCAATTCATAAGACCATTTTACAATTTTGGCCCAAGTTAAAAGCAGAGCCCAAATTGTAAAATTTCGGCAGTCCATATCTCGGAAACTATAAGAGATAATGCAATTTGGCAATCGGCAATGCAATTAGCATGCCGAATATTACTTGGAATGTAAATTGGAACGAAATCGCTAATTCATAAGACCATTTTACAATTTTGGCCCAAGTTAAAAGCAGAGCCCAAATTGTAAAATTTCGGTAGTCCATATCTCGGAAACTATAAGCGATAATGCAATTTGGCAATCGGCAATGCAATTAGCATGCCGAATATTACTTGGAATGTAAATTGGAACGAAATCGCTAATTCATAAGACCATTTTACAATTTTGGCCCAAGTTAAAAGCAGAGCCCAAATTGTAAAATTTCGGTAGTCCATATCTCGGAAACTGTAAGAGATAATGCAATTTGGCAACCGGCAATGTAATTAGCATGCCGAATATTACTTGGAATGTGATTTAGAACGAAATCGCTAATTCATAAGACCATTTTACAATTTTGGCCCAAGTTAGAAACGGAGTCTAAGGTGTAAAATTTCGATTGCCCATATCTTGGCAACTACAAGAGATAATGCAATTTGGCAATCGGTAATGTAATTAGCATGCCGAATATTACTTGCAATGTGAATTAGAACGGAATCGCCAATTCATAAGGCCATTTTACAATTTTGGCCCAAGTTAGAAACAGAGCCTTAGGTGTAAAATATCGATATTCCATATCTTATAAACTATAAGAGATAGCGCAATTTGACAATCGGCAACGTAATTAGCATGCCGAATATTACTTGGAATGTGATTTAGAACGAAATCGCTAATTCATAAGACCATTTTACAATTTTGGCCCAAGTTAGAAGCAGAGCCAAAATTGTAAAATTTCGATAGTCCATATCTCGGAAACCATAAGGGATAATTCAATTTGGTAATAGACAACGTAATTAGCATGCCGAATATTACTTGGAATGTGGATTGGAACGAAATCGCTAATTCATTAAACCATTTTGCAATTTCGGCCCAAGTTAGAAGAAGATCCAAATTGTAAAATGTCGATAGTCCATATCTCGAAAACTATAGGAGATAATGCTATTTGGCGATCGGCAATGTAATTAACGTGTCGAATATTACTTGGAATTTGATTTAGAACGAAACTGATAATTCATTAGACCATTTTACAATTTTGGCCCAAGTTAGAAACAGAGCCTAAGGTTTAAAAATTCGATTGCCCATATCTCGGAAACTATAAGAGATAATGCAATTTGGCAATCGGCAATGTAATTAGCATGCCGAATATTACTTGGAATGTGAATTGGAACGGAATCGCCAATTCATAAGGACATTTTACAATTTTGGGCCAAGTTAGAAGCAGAGCCAAAATTGTAAAATGTCGATAGTCCATATCTCGGAAAGTATAAGAGATAATGCTATTTGGCCATCGGCAACGTAATTAGCGTGCCGAATATTACTTGGAATGTGATTTAGAACGAAGTCGCTAATTCATGAGACCATTTTACTATTTTGGCCCAAGTTAAAAGCAGAGCCCAAATTGTAAAATTTCGGTAGTCCATATCACGGAAACTATAAGAGATAATGCAATTTGGCAATCGGCAATGTAATTAGCATGCCGAATATTACTTGGAATGTAAATTGGAACGAAATCGCCAATTCATAAGACCATTTTACAATTTTGGACCAAATTAGAAGCAGAGCCAAAATTGTAAAATGTCGATAGTCCATATCTCGGAAACTATAAGAGATAATGCAATTTGGCAATCGGCAATGTAATTAGCATGCCGAATATTACTTGGAATGTGATTTAGAACGAAATCGCTAATTCATAAGACCATTTTACAATTTTGGCCCAAGTTAAAAGCAGAGCCCAAATTGTAAAATTTCGGTAGTCCATATCACGGAAACTATAAGAGATAATGCAATTTGGCAATCGGCAATGCAATAAGCATGCCGAATATTACTTGGAATGTAAATTGGAACGAAATCGCTAATTCATAAGACCATTTTACAATTTTGGCCCAAGTTAAAAGCAGAGCCCAAATTGTAAAATTTCGGCAGTCCATATCTCGGAAACTATAAGAGATAATGCAATTTGGCAATCGGCAATGCAATTAGCATGCCGAATATTTCTTGGAATGTAAATTGGAACGAAATTGCCAATTCATAAGACCATTTTACAATTTTGGCCCAAATTAGTAGCAGAGCCAAAATTGTAAAATGTCGATAGTCCATATCTCGGAAACTATAAGAGATAATGCAATTTGGCAATCAATGCAATGTAATTAGCATGCCAAATATTACTTGGAATGTGATTTAGAACGAAATCGCTAATTCATAAGACCATTTTACAATTTTGGCCCAAGTTAGAAACAGAGCCTTAGGATAATGCAATTTGACAATCGGCAGCGTAATTAGCATGCTGAATATTACTTGGAATGTGAATTGAAACGAAATCGCTAATTCATAAGACCATTTTACAATTTTGGCCCAATTTAGAAGAAGAGCCAAAATTGTAAAATTTCGATAGTCCATATCTCGGAAACCATAAGAGATAATGCAATTTTTTAATAGACAATGTAATTAGCATGCCGAATATTACTTGGAATGTGAATTGGAACGAAATCGCTAATTCATAAGACCATTTTACAATTTTGGCCAAGTTAGAAGCAGAGCCAAAATTGTAAAAGGTCGATAGTCCACATCTCTGAAACTATAAGAGATAATGCTATTTGGCGATCGGCAACGTAATTAGCATGCCGAATATTACTTGGAATGTGATTTAAAGCGAAATCGCTAATTCATAAGGCCATTTTACAATTTTGGTCTAAGAAGAAAAGCCAAATTGAAACATTTCGATTGGCCATATCTCCGAAACTACAAGAGATAATGCAATTTGGTAAGAGACAACATAATTAACATGCCGAATATTACTTGGAATGTAAATTGGAACGGAATCGCCAATTCATAAGTCCATTTTACAATTTTGGCCCAAGTTAGAAGCAGAGCCTAAGGTGTAAAATTTCGATAGTCCATATCTCGGAAACTATAAGGGATAATGAAAATTGGTAATCGACAAAGTAATTAGCATGCCGAATATTACTTGGAATGTGAATTGTAACGAAATCGCTAATTCATAAGACCATTTTAAAATTTTGGCCCAAGTTAGAAGCAGAGCCAAAATTGTAAAATGTCGATAATCCATATCTCGGAAACTATAAGAGATAATACAATTTGGTAATCGACAGCGTAATTCGCATGCCGAATATTACATTGAAGGTGAATTGAAATGAATTCGCTAATTCATAAGACCATTTTACAATTTTGGCCCCAGTTAGGAACAGAGCTTACGGTGTAAAATTTCGATTGCCCATACCTTGAAACTATAAGAGATAATGCAATTTATCAATCTTCAACGTAATTAGCATGCCGAATATTACTTGGAATGTAAACTGGAACGAAATCGCCAATTCATAAGGCCATTTTACAATTTTGGACCAAATTAGAAGCAGAGCCAAAATTGTAAAATGTCGATAGTCCTTATCTCGGAAAGTATAAGAGATAATGCTATTTGGCCATCGGCAACGTAATTAGCATGCCGAATATTACTTGGAATGTGATTTAGAACGAAATCGCTAATTCATAAGACCATTTTACAATTTTGGCCCAAGTTAAAAGCAGAGCCCAAATTGTAAAATTTCGGTAGTCCATATCACGGAAACTATAAGAGATAATGCAATTTGGCAATCGGCAATGCAATTAGCATGCCGAATATTACTTTGAATGCGAATTGGAACGAAATCGCCAATACATAAGACCATTTTACAATTTGGGCCCAAGTTAGAAGCAGAGCCTAAGATGTAAAATTTCGATACTCCATATAGCGGAAACTGTAACAGATAATGCAATTTGGCAATCGGCAATGTAATTAGCATGCCGAGTATTACTAGGAATGTGAATTGGAACGAAATCGCCAATACATAAGACCATTTTACAATTTTGGCCCCAGTTAGAGGAAGAGCCAAATTGTAAAATTTCGATACTCCATATAGCGGAAACTGTAATAGATAATGCAATTTGGCAACCGGCAATGTAATTAGCATGCCGAATATTACTTTGAATGCGAATTGGAACGAAATCGCCAATACATAAGACCATTTTACAATTTGGGCCCAAGTTAGAAGCAGAGCCTAAGATGTAAAATTTCGATACTCCATATAGCGGAAACTGTAATAGATAATGCAATTTGGCAACCGGCAATGTAATATGCATGTCGAATATTACTTGGAGTGCGAAATGGAACGAAATGGCCAATTCATGAGACTATTTTACAATTTGTGCCTAAGATAGAAGCAGAGTCTCAGGTGTAAATTTTCGATAGTCCATATCTCGGAAACTATTAGAGATAATGCAATTTGGCAATCGGCAATGTAATTAGCATGCCGAATATTACTTGGAATGTGATTTAGAACGAAATCGCTAATTCATAAGACCATTTTACAATTTTGGCCCAAGTTAAAAGCGGAGCCCAAATTGTAAAATTTCGGTAGTCCATATCACGGAAACTATAAGAGATAATGCAATTTGGCAATCGGCAATGCAATTAGCATGCCGAATATTACTTGGAATGTAAATTGGAACGAAATCGCCAATTCATAAGACCATTTTACAATTTTGGACCAAATTAGAAGCAGAACCAAAATTGTAAAATGTCGATAGTCCATATCTCGGAAACTATAAGAGATAATGCAATTTGGCAATCGGCAATGCAATTAGCATGCCGAATATTACTTGGAATGTAAATTGGAACGAAATCGCCAATTCATAAGACCATTTTACAATTTTGGCCCAAATTAGAAGCAGAGCCAAAATTGTAAAATATCGATAGTCCTTATCTCGGAAAGTATAAGAGATAATGCTATTTGGCTATCGGCAACGTAATTAGCATGCCGAATATTACTTGGAATGTGATTTAGAACGAAATCGCTAATTCATAAGACCATTTTACAATTTTGGCCCAAGTTAAAAGCAGAGCCCAAATTGTAAAATTTCGGTAGTCCATATCACGGAAACTATAAGAGATAATGCAATTTGGCAATCGGCAATGCAATTAGCATGCCGAATATTACTTGGAATGTGATTTAGAACGAAATCGCTAATTCATAAGACCATTTTAAGAAGTTATAACCCAAGTTAGAAACAGAGTCTAAGGTGTAAAATTTCGATTGCCCATATCTTGGAAACTACAAGAGATAATGCAATTTGGCAATCGGTAGTGTATTTAGCATGCCGAATATTACTTGGAATGTGAATTAGAACGGAATCGCCAATTCATAAAGCCATTTTACAATTTTGGCCCAAGTTAGAAACAGAGCCTTAGGTGTAAAATATCGATAGTCCATATCTTAGAAACTATAAGAGATAATGCAATTTGACAATCGGCAACGTAATTAGCATGCCGAATGTTACTTGGAATGTGAATTGGAACGAAATCGCTAATTCATAAGACCATTTTACAATTTTGGCCCAATTTAGAAGAAGAGCCAAAATTGTAAAATGTCGATAATCCATATCTCGGAAACTATAAGAGATAATACAATTTGGTTATCGACAGCCTAATTAGCATGCCGAATATTACATAGAAGGTGAATTGAAATGAATTCGCTAATTCATAAGACCATTTTACAATTTTGGCCCCAGTTAGAAACAGAGCTTACGGTGTAAAATTTCGATTGCCCATATCTTGGAAACTATAAGAGATAATGCAATTTGGCAATCTTCAACGTAATTAGCATGCCTAATATTACTTGTAATGTGAATTGGTACGAAATCGCTAATTCATAAGACCAATTTACAATTTTGGCCCAAGTTAGAAGCAGAGTCAAAATTGTGAAATTTCGATAGTCCATATCTCGAAAACTATAGGAGATAATGCTATTTGGCGATCGGCAATGTAATTAGCATGCCGAATATTACTTGGAATGTGAATTGGAACGGAATCGCCAATTCATAAGGACATTTTACAATTTTGGCCCAAGTTAGAAGCAGAGCCAAAATTGTAAAATGTCGATAGTCCATATCTCGGAAAGTATAAGAGATAATGCTATTTGGCCATCGGCAACGTAATTAGCATGCCGAATATTACTTGGAATGTGATTTAGAACGAAGTCGCTAATTCAAAAGACCATTTTACTATTTTGGCCCAAGTTAAAAGCAGAGCCCAAATTGTAAAATTTCGGTAGTCCATATCACGGAAACTATAAGAGATAATGCAATTTGGCAATCGGCAATGTAATTAGCATGCCGAATATTACTTGGAATGTGAATTGGAACGGAATCGCCAATTCATAAGGACATTTTACAATTTTGGCCCAAGTTAGAAGCAGAGCCAAAATTGTAAAATGTCGATAGTCCATATCTCGGAAAGTATAAGAGATAATGCTATTTGGCCATCGGCAACGTAATTAGCATGCCGAATATTACTTGGAATGTGATTTAGAACGAAGTCGCTAATTCAAAAGACCATTTTACTATTTTGGCCCAAGTTAAAAGCAGAGCCCAAATTGTAAAATTTCGGTAGTCCATATCACGGAAACTATAAGAGATAATGCAATTTGGCAATCGGCAATGTAATTAGCATGCCGAATATTACTTGGAATGTAAATAGGAACGAAATCGCCAATTCATAAGACCATTTTACAATTTTGGCCCAAATTAGAAGCAGAGCCAAAATTGTAAAATATCGATAGTCCTTATCTCGGAAAGTATAAGAGATAATGCTATTTGGCTATCGGCAACGTAATTAGCATGCCGAATATTACTTGGAATGTGATTTAGAACGAAATCGCTAATTCATAAGACCATTTTACAATTTTGGCCCAAGTTAAAAGCAGAGCCCAAATTGTAAAATTTCGGTAGTCCATATCACGGAAACTATAAGAGATGATGCAATTTGGCAATCGGCAATGCAATTAGCATGCCGAATATTACTTGGAATGTAAATTGGAACGAAATCGCTAATTCATAAGACCATTTTACAATTTTGGCCCAAGTTAAAAGCAGAGCCCAAATTGTAACATTTCGGTAGTCCATATCTCGGAAACTATAAGAGATAATACAATTTGGCAATCGGCAATGCAATTAGCATGCCGAATATTACTTGGAATGTGATTTAGAACGAAATCGCTAATTCATAAGACCATTATACAATTTTGGCCCAAGTTAAAAACAGAGCCTTAGGTGTAAAATATCGATAGTCCATATCTTAGAAACTATAAGAGATAATGCAATTTGACAATCGGCAGCGTAATTAGCATGCTGAATATTACTTTTAATGTGAATTGGAACGAAATCGCTAATTCATAAGACCATTTTACAATTTTGGCCCAATTTAGAAGAAGAGCCAAAATTGTAAAATTTCGATAGTCCATATCTCGGAAACCATAAGAGATAATGCAATTTTTTAATAGACAACGTAATTAGCATGCCGAATATTCCTTGGAATGTGAATTGGAACGAAATCGCTAATTCATAAGACCATTTTACAATTTTGGCCCCAGTTAGAAACAGAGCTTACGGTGTAAAATTTCGATTGCCCATATCTTGGAAACTATAAGAGATAATGCAATTTGGCAATCTTCAACGTAATTAGCATGCCGAATATTACTTGGAATGTAAATTGGAACGAAATCGCCAATTCATAAGGCCATTTTACAATTTTGGACCAAATTAGAAGCAGAACCAAAATTGTAAAATGTCGATAGTCCATATCTCGAAAACTATAAGAGATAATGCAATTTGGCAATCGGCAATGCAATTAGCATGTCGAATATTACTTGGAATGTAAATTGGAACGAAATCGCCAATTCATAAGACCATTTTACAATTTTGGTCCAAATTAAAAGCAGAGCCAAAATTGTAAAATGTCGATAGTCCTTATCTCGGAAAGTATAAGAGATAATGCTATTTGGCCATCGGCAACGTAATTAGCATGCCGAATATTACTTGGAATGTGATTTAGAACGAAATCGATAATTCATAAGACCATTTTACAATTTTGGCCCAAGTTAAAAGCAGAGCCCAAATTGTAAAATTTCGGTAGTCCATATCACGGAAACTATAAGAGATAATGCAATTTGGCAATCGGCAATGCAATTAGCGTGCCGATTATTACTTGGAATGTAAATTGGAACGAAATCGCCAATTCATAAGACCATTTTACAATTTTGGCCCAAGTTAAAAGCAGAGCCCAAATTGTAAAATTTCGGCAGTCCATATCTCGGAAACTATAAGAGATAATGCAATTTGGCAATCGGCAATGCAATTAGCATGCCGAATATTACTTGGAATGTAAATTGGAACGAAATCGCTAATTCATAAGACCATTTTACAATTTTGGCCCAAGTTAAAAGCAGAGCCCAAATTGTAAAATTTCGGTAGTCCATATCTCGGAAACTATAAGCGATAATGCAATTTGGCAATCGGCAATGCAATTAGCATGCCGAATATTACTTGGAATGTAAATTGGAACGAAATCGCCAATTCATAAGACCATTTTACAATTTTGGCCCAAATTAGAAGCAGAGCCAAAATTGTAAAATGTCGATAGTCCATATCTGGGAAACTATAAGAGATAATGCAATTTGGCAATCGGCAATGTAATTAGCATGCCGAATATTACTTGGAATGTGATTTAGAACGAAATCGCTAATTCATAAGACCATTTTACAATTTTGGCCCAAGTTAGAAACGGAGTCTAAGGTGTAAAATTTCGATTGCCCATATCTTGGCAACTACAAGAGATAATGCAATTTGGCAATCGGTAATGTAATTAGCATGCCGAATATTACTTGCAATGTGAATTAGAACGGAATCGCCAATTCATAAGGCCATTTTACAATTTTGGCCCAAGTTAGAAACAGAGCCTTAGGTGTAAAATATCGATAGTCCATATCTTATAAACTATAAGAGATAGCGCAATTTGACAATCGGCAACGTAATTAGCATGCCGAATATTACTTGGAATGTGATTTAGAACGAAATCGCTAATTCATAAGACCATTTTACAATTTTGGCCCAAGTTAGAAGCAGAGCCAAAATTGTAAAATTTCGATAGTCCATATCTCGGAAACCATAAGGGATAATTCAATTTGGTAATAGACAACGTAATTAGCATGCCGAATATTACTTGGAATGTGGATTGGAACGAAATCGCTAATTCATTAAACCATTTTGCAATTTCGGCCCAAGTTAGAAGAAGATCCAAATTGTAAAATGTCGATAGTCCATATCTCGAAAACTATAGGAGATAATGCTATTTGGCGATCGGCAATGTAATTAACGTGTCGAATATTACTTGGAATTTGATTTAGAACGAAACTGATAATTCATTAGACCATTTTACAATTTTGGCCCAAGTTAGAAACAGAGTCTAAGGTTTAAAAATTCGATTGCCCATATCTCGGAAACTATAAGAGATAATGCAATTTGGCAATCGGCAATGTAATTAGCATGCCGAATATTACTTGGAATGTGAATTGGAACGGAATCGCCAATTCATAAGGACATTTTACAATTTTGGGCCAAGTTAGAAGCAGAGCCAAAATTGTAAAATGTCGATAGTCCATATCTCGGAAAGTATAAGAGATAATGCTATTTGGCCATCGGCAACGTAATTAGCGTGCCGAATATTACTTGGAATGTGATTTAGAACGAAGTCGCTAATTCATGAGACCATTTTACTATTTTGGCCCAAGTTAAAAGCAGAGCCCAAATTGTAAAATTTCGGTAGTCCATATCACGGAAACTATAAGAGATAATGCAATTTGGCAATCGGCAATGTAATTAGCATGCCGAATATTACTTGGAATGTAAATTGGAACGAAATCGCCAATTCATAAGACCATTTTACAATTTTGGACCAAATTAGAAGCAGAGCCAAAATTGTAAAATGTCGATAGTCCATATCTCGGAAACTATAAGAGATAATGCAATTTGGCAATCGGCAATGTAATTAGCATGCCGAATATTACTTGGAATGTGATTTAGAACGAAATCGCTAATTCATAAGACCATTTTACAATTTTGGCCCAAGTTAAAAGCAGAGCCCAAATTGTAAAATTTCGGTAGTCCATATCACGGAAACTATAAGAGATAATGCAATTTGGCAATCGGCAATGCAATAAGCATGCCGAATATTACTTGGAATGTAAATTGGAACGAAATCGCTAATTCATAAGACCATTTTAAGAAGTTATAACCCAAGTTAGAAACAGAGTCTAAGGTGTAAAATTTCGATTGCCCATATCTTGGAAACTACAAGAGATAATGCAATTTGGCAATCGGTAGTGTATTTAGCATGCCGAATATTACTTGGAATGTGAATTAGAACGGAATCGCCAATTCATAAAGCCATTTTACAATTTTGGCCCAAGTTAGAAACAGAGCCTTAGGTGTAAAATATCGATAGTCCATATCTTAGAAACTATAAGAGATAATGCAATTTGACAATCGGCAACGTAATTAGCATGCCGAATGTTACTTGGAATGTGAATTGGAACGAAATCGCTAATTCATAAGACCATTTTACAATTTTGGCCCAATTTAGAAGAAGAGCCAAAATTGTAAAATGTCGATAATCCATATCTCGGAAACTATAAGAGATAATACAATTTGGTTATCGACAGCCTAATTAGCATGCCGAATATTACATAGAAGGTGAATTGAAATGAATTCGCTAATTCATAAGACCATTTTACAATTTTGGCCCCAGTTAGAAACAGAGCTTACGGTGTAAAATTTCGATTGCCCATATCTTGGAAACTATAACAGATAATGCAATTTGGCAATCTTCAACGTAATTAGCATGCCTAATATTACTTGTAATGTGAATTGGTACGAAATCGCTAATTCATAAGACCAATTTACAATTTTGGCCCAAGTTAGAAGCAGAGTCAAAATTGTGAAATTTCGATAGTCCATATCTCGAAAACTATAGGAGATAATGCTATTTGGCGATCGGCAATGTAATTAACGTGTCGAATATTATTTGGAATTTGATTTAGAACGAAACTGATAATTCATTAGACCATTTTACGGCCCATATCTCGGAAACTATAAGAGATAATGCAATTTGGCAATCGGCAATGTAATTAGCATGCCGAATATTACTTGGAATGTGAATTGGAACGGAATCGCCAATTCATAAGGACATTTTACAATTTTGGCCCAAGTTAGAAGCAGAGCCAAAATTGTAAAATGTCGATAGTCCATATCTCGGAAAGTATAAGAGATAATGCTATTTGGCCATCGGCAACGTAATTAGCATGCCGAATATTACTTGGAATGTGATTTAGAACGAAGTCGCTAATTCAAAAGACCATTTTACTATTTTGGCCCAAGTTAAAAGCAGAGCCCAAATTGTAAAATTTCGGTAGTCCATATCACGGAAACTATAAGAGATAATGCAATTTGGCAATCGGCAATGTAATTAGCATGCCGAATATTACTTGGAATGTAAATTGGAACGAAATCGCCAATTCATAAGACCATTTTACAATTTTGGCCCAAATTAGAAGCAGAGCCAAAATTGTAAAATATCGATAGTCCTTATCTCGGAAAGTATAAGAGATAATGCTATTTGGCTATCGGCAACGTAATTAGCATGCCGAATATTACTTGGAATGTGATTTAGAACGAAATCGCTAATTCATAAGACCATTTTACAATTTTGGCCCAAGTTAAAAGCAGAGCCCAAATTGTAAAATTTCGGTAGTCCATATCACGGAAACTATAAGAGATGATGCAATTTGGCAATCGGCAATGCAATTAGCATGCCGAATATTACTTGGAATGTAAATTGGAACGAAATCGCTAATTCATAAGACCATTTTACAATTTTGGCCCAAGTTAAAAGCAGAGCCCAAATTGTAACATTTCGGTAGTCCATATCTCGGAAACTATAAGAGATAATACAATTTGGCAATCGGCAATGCAATTAGCATGCCGAGTATTACTAGGAATGTGAATTGGAACGAAATCGCCAATACATAAGACCATTTTACAATTTTGGCCCCAGTTAGAGGAAGAGCCAAATTGTAAAATTTCGATACTCCATATAGCGGAAACTGTAATAGATAATGCAATTTGGCAACCGGCAATGTAATTAGCATGCCGAATATTACTTTGAATGCGAATTGGAACGAAATCGCCAATAGATAAGACCATTTTACAATTTGGGCCCAAGTTAGAAGCAGAGCCTAAGATGTAAAATTTCGATACTCCATATAGCGGAAACTGTAATAGATAATGCAATTTGGCAACCGGCAATGTAATATGCATGTCGAATATTACTTGGAGTGCGAAATGGAACGAAATGGCCAATTCATGAGACTATTTTACAATTTGGGCCTAAGATAGAAGCAGAGTCTCAGGTGTAAATTTTCGATAGTCCATATCTCGGAAACTATTAGAGATAATGCAATTTGGCAATCTACAATGTAATTAGCATGCCGAATATTACTTGGAATGTGATTTAGAACGAAATCGCTAATTCATAAGACCATTTTACAAATTTGGCCCAAGTTAAAAGCGGAGCCCAAATTGTAAAATTTCGGTAGTCCATATCACGGAAACTATAAGAGATAATGCAATTTGGCAATCGGCAATGCAATTAGCATGCCGAATATTACTTGGAATGTAAATTGGAACGAAATCGCCAATTCATAAGACCATTTTACAATTTTGGACCAAATTAGAAGCAGAGCCAAAATTGTAAAATGTCGATAGTCCATATCTCGGAAACTATAAGAGATAATGCAATTTGGCAATCGGCAATGCAATTAGCATGCCGAATATTACTTGGAATGTAAATTGGAACGAAATCGCCAATTCATAAGACCATTTTACAATTTTGGCCCAAATTAGAAGCAGAGCCAAAATTGTAAAATATCGATAGTCCTTATCTCGGAAAGTATAAGAGATAATGCTATTTGGCTATCGGCAACGTAATTAGCATGCCGAATATTACTTGGAATGTGATTTAGAACGAAATCGCTAATTCATAAGACCATTTTACAATTTTGGCCCAAGTTAAAAGCAGAGCCCAAATTGTAAAATTTCGGTAGTCCATATCACGGAAACTATAAGAGATAATGCAATTTGGCAATCGGCAATGCAATTAGCATGCCGAATATTACTTGGAATGTGATTTAGAACGAAATCGCTAATTCATAAGACCATTTTAAGAAGTTATAACCCAAGTTAGAAACAGAGTCTAAGGTGTAAAATTTCGATTGCCCATATCTTGGAAACTACAAGAGATAATGCAATTTGGCAATCGGTAGTGTATTTAGCATGCCGAATATTACTTGGAATGTGAATTAGAACGGAATCGCCAATTCATAAAGCCATTTTACAATTTTGGCCCAAGTTAGAAACAGAGCCTTAGGTGTAAAATATCGATAGTCCATATCTTAGAAACTATAAGAGATAATGCAATTTGACAATCGGCAACGTAATTAGCATGCCGAATGTTACTTGGAATGTGAATTGGAACGAAATCGCTAATTCATAAGACCATTTTACAATTTTGGCCCAATTTAGAAGAAGAGCCAAAATTGTAAAATTTCGATACTCCATATCTCGGAAACCATAAGAGATAATGCAATTTGGCAATCGGCAATGTAATTAGCATGCCAAATACTACTTGGAGTCTGAATTGGAACGAAATCGCCAATTTATAAGACCATTTTACAATTTGGGCCTAAGTTAGAAGCTGAGCCTAAGGTGTAAATTTTCAATAGTCCATATCTTGGAAACCATAAGAGATAATGCAATTTGGCTACCGGCAATGTAACTAGCATTCCGAATATTACTTGAAATGTGAATTGGAACGAAATCGCCAATACATAAGACCATTTTACAATTTAGGCCTAAGTTAGAGGAAGAGCCAAATTGTAAAATTTCGATTCTTTATATCTCGGTAACCATAAGAGATAATGCAATTTGGCTATCGGCAATGTAATTAGCATGCCAAATATTACTTGAAGTCTGAATTGGAACGAAATCGCCAATTCATAAGACCATTTTACAATTTGGGCCTAAGTTAGAAGCAGAGCCTAAGGTGTAAATTTTCGATAGTCCGTATCTCGGAAACTATAAGATATAATGCAATTTGGCAACCGGCAATGTAATTAGCATGCCAAATATTACTTGGAGTCTGAATTGGAACGAAATCGCCAATTCATAAGACCATTTTACAATTTGTGCCTAAGTTAGAAGCAGAGCCTAAGGTGTAAATTATCGATAGTCCATATCTCGGAAACTATAAGAGATAATGCAATTTGGCAACCGGCAATGTAATTAGCATGCCGAATATTATTTTGAATGCGAATTGGAACGAAATCGCCAATACATAAGACCATTTTACAATTTGGGACCAAGTTAGGAGCAGAGCCTAAGATGTAAAATTTCGATACTCCATATCTCGGAAACCATAAGAGATAATGCAATTTGGCAACCGGCAATGTAATTAACATGCCGAATATTGCTTGGAATGTGAATTGGAACGAAATCGCTAATATATAAGACCATTTTACAATTTGGGCACAAGTTAGAAGCAGAGCCTAAGGTGTAAATATTCGATAGTCCATATCTCGGAAACTATAAGAGATAATGCAATTTGGCAACCGGCAATGTAATTAGCATGCCGAATATTACTTTGAATGCGAATTGGAACGAAATCGCCAATACATAAGACCATTTTACAATTTGGGCCCAAGTTAGAAGCAGAGCCTAAGATGTAAAATTTCGATACTCCATATAGCGGAAACTGTAATAGATAATGCAATTTGGCAATCGGCAATGTAATTAGCATGCCGAGTATTACTAGGAATGTGAATTGGAACGAAATCGCCAATACATAAGACCATTTTACAATTTTGGCCCCAGTTAGAGGAAGAGCCAAATTGTAAAATTTCGATACTCCATATAGCGGAAACTGTAATAGATAATGCAATTTGGCAACCGGCAATGTAATTAGCATGCCGAATATTACTTTGAATGCGAATTGGAACGAAATCGCCAATACATAAGACCATTTTACAATTTGGGCCCAAGTTAGAAGCAGAGCCTAAGATGTAAAATTTCGATACTCCATATAGCGGAAACTGTAATAGATAATGCAATTTGGCAACCGGCAATGTAATATGCATGTCGAATATTACTTGGAGTGCGAAATGGAACGAAATGGCCAATTCATGAGACTATTTTACAATTTGGGCCTAAGATAGAAGCAGAGCCCAAATTGTAAAATTTCGGTAGTCCATATCACGGAAACTATAAGAGATAATGCAATTTGGCAATCGGCAATGCAATTAGCATGCCGAATATTACTTGGAATGTGATTTAGAACGAAATCGCTAATTCATAAGACCATTTTAAGAAGTTATAACCCAAGTTAGAAACAGAGTCTAAGGTGTAAAATTTCGATTGCCCATATCTTGGAAACTACAAGAGATAATGCAATTTGGCAATCGGTAGTGTATTTAGCATGCCGAATATTACTTGGAATGTGAATTAGAACGGAATCGCCAATTCATAAAGCCATTTTACAATTTTGGCCCAAGATAGAAACAGAGCCTTAGGTGTAAAATATCGATAGTCCATATCTTAGAAACTATAAGAGATAATGCAATTTGACAATCGGCAACGTAATTAGCATGCCGAATGTTACTTGGAATGTGAATTGGAACGAAATCGCTAATTCATAAGACCATTTTACAATTTTGGCCCAATTTAGAAGAAGAGCCAAAATTGTAAAATGTCGATAATCCATATCTCGGAAACTATAAGAGATAATACAATTTGGTTATCGACAGCCTATTTAGCATGCCGAATATTACATAGAAGGTGAATTGAAATGAATTCGCTAATTCATAAGACCATTTTACAATTTTGGCCCCAGTTAGAAACAGAGCTTACGGTGTAAAATTTCGATTGCCCATATCTTGGAAACTATAAGAGATAATGCAATTTGGCAATCTTCAACGTAATTAGCATGCCTAATATTACTTGTAATGTGAATTGGTACGAAATCGCTAATTCATAAGACCAATTAACAATTTTGGCCCAAGTTAGAAGCAGAGTCAAAATTGTGAAATTTCGATAGTCCATATCTCGAAAACTATAGGAGATAATGCTATTTGGCGATCGGCAATGTAATTAACGTGTCGAATATTATTTGGAATTTGATTTAGAACGAAACTGATAATTCATTAGACCATTTTACGGCCCATATCTCGGAAACTATAAGAGATAATGCAATTTGGCAATCGGCAATGTAATTAGCATGCCGAATATTACTTGGAATGTGAATTGGAACGGAATCGCCAATTCATAAGGACATTTTACAATTTTGGCCCAAGTTAGAAGCAGAGCCAAAATTGTAAAATGTCGATAGTCCATATCTCGGAAAGTATAAGAGATAATGCTATTTGGCCATCGGCAACGTAATTAGCATGCCGAATATTACTTGGAATGTGATTTAGAACGAAGTCGCTAATTCAAAAGACCATTTTACTATTTTGGCCCAAGTTAAAAGCAGAGCCCAAATTGTAAAATTTCGGTAGTCCATATCACGGAAACTATAAGAGATAATGCAATTTGGCAATCGGCAATGTAATTAGCATGCCGAATATTACTTGGAATGTAAATTGGAACGAAATCGCCAATTCATAAGACCATTTTACAATTTTGGCCCAAATTAGAAGCAGAGCCAAAATTGTAAAATATCGATAGTCCTTATCTCGGAAAGTATAAGAGATAATGCTATTTGGCTATCGGCAACGTAATTAGCATGCCGAATATTACTTGGAATGTGATTTAGAACGAAATCGCTAATTCATAAGACCATTTTACAATTTTGGCCCAAGTTAAAAGCAGAGCCCAAATTGTAAAATTTCGGTAGTCCATATCACGGAAACTATAAGAGATGATGCAATTTGGCAATCGGCAATGCAATTAGCATGCCGAATATTACTTGGAATGTAAATTGGAACGAAATCGCTAATTCATAAGACCATTTTACAATTTTGGCCCAAGTTAAAAGCAGAGCCCAAATTGTAACATTTCGGTAGTCCATATCTCGGAAACTATAAGAGATAATACAATTTGGCAATCGGCAATGCAATTAGCATGCCGAATATTACTTGGAATGTGATTTAGAACGAAATCGCTAATTCATAAGACCATTTTACAATTTTGGCCCAAGTTAAAAACAGAGCCTTAGGTGTAAAATATCGATAGTCCATATCTTAGAAACTATAAGAGATAATGCAATTTGACAATCGGCAGCGTAATTAGCATGCTGAATATTACTTTTAATGTGAATTGGAACGAAATCGCTAATTCATAAGACCATTTTACAATTTTGGCCCAATTTAGAAGAAGAGCCAAAATTGTAAAATTTCGATAGTCCATATCTCGGAAACCATAAGAGATAATGCAATTTTTTAATAGACAACGTAATTAGCATGCCGAATATTCCTTGGAATGTGAATTGGAACGAAATCGCTAATTCATAAGACCATTTTACAATTTTGGCCCCAGTTAGAAACAGAGCTTACGGTGTAAAATTTCGATTGCCCATATCTTGGAAACTATAAGAGATAATGCAATTTGGCAATCTTCAACGTAATTAGCATGCCGAATATTACTTGGAATGTAAATTGGAACGAAATCGCCAATTCATAAGGCCATTTTACAATTTTGGACCAAATTAGAAGCAGAACCAAAATTGTAAAATGTCGATAGTCCATATCTCGGAAACTATAAGAGATAATGCAATTTGGCAATCGGCAATGCAATTAGCATGTCGAATATTACTTGGAATGTAAATTGGAACGAAATCGCCAATTCATAAGACCATTTTACAATTTTGGCCCAAATTAAAAGCAGAGCCAAAATTGTAAAATGTCGATAGTCCTTATCTCGGAAAGTATAAGAGATAATGCTATTTGGCCATCGGCAACGTAATTAGCATGCCGAATATTACTTGGAATGTGATTTAGAACGAAATCGCTAATTCATAAGACCATTTTACAATTTTGGCCCAAGTTAAAAGCAGAGCCCAAATTGTAAAATTTCGGTAGTCCATATCACGGAAACTATAAGAGATAATGCAATTTGGCAATCGGCAATGCAATTAGCGTGCCGATTATTACTTGGAATGTAAATTGGAACGAAATCGCCAATTCATAAGACCATTTTACAATTTTGGCCCAAGTTAAAAGCAGAGCCCAAATTGTAAAATTTCGGCAGTCCATATCTCGGAAACTATAAGAGATAATGCAATTTGGCAATCGGCAATGCAATTAGCATGCCGAATATTACTTGGAATGTAAATTGGAACGAAATCGCTAATTCATAAGACCATTTTACAATTTTGGCCCAAGTTAAAAGCAGAGCCCAAATTGTAAAATTTCGGTAGTCCATATCTCGGAAACTATAAGCGATAATGCAATTTGGCAATCGGCAATGCAATTAGCATGCCGAATATTACTTGGAATGTAAATTGGAACGAAATCGCTAATTCATAAGACCATTTTACAATTTTGGCCCAAGTTAAAAGCAGAGCCCAAATTGTAAAATTTCGGTAGTCCATATCTCGGAAACTATAAGCGATAATGCAATTTGGCAATCGGCAATGTAATTAGCATGCCGAATATTACTTGGAATGTGATTTAGAACGAAATCGCTAATTCATAAGACCATTTTACAATTTTGGCCCAAGTTAGAAACGGAGTCTAAGGTGTAAAATTTCGATTGCCCATATCTTGGCAACTACAAGAGATAATGCAATTTGGCAATCGGTAATGTAATTAGCATGCCGAATATTACTTGCAATGTGAATTAGAACGGAATCGCCAATTCATAAGGCCATTTTACAATTTTGGCCCAAGTTAGAAACAGAGCCTTAGGTGTAAAATATCGATAGTCCATATCTTATAAACTATAAGAGATAGCGCAATTTGACAATCGGCAACGTAATTAGCATGCCGAATATTACTTGGAATGTGATTTAGAACGAAATCGCTAATTCATAAGACCATTTTACAATTTTGGCCCAAGTTAGAAGCAGAGCCAAAATTGTAAAATTTCGATAGTCCATATCTCGGAAACCATAAGGGATAATTCAATTTGGTAATAGACAACGTAATTAGCATGCCGAATATTACTTGGAATGTGGATTGGAACGAAATCGCTAATTCATTAAACCATTTTGCAATTTCGGCCCAAGTTAGAAGAAGATCCAAATTGTAAAATGTCGATAGTCCATATCTCGAAAACTATAGGAGATAATGCTATTTGGCGATCGGCAATGTAATTAACGTGTCGAATATTACTTGGAATTTGATTTAGAACGAAACTGATAATTCATTAGACCATTTTACAATTTTGGCCCAAGTTAGAAACAGAGCCTAAGGTTTAAAAATTCGATTGCCCATATCTCGGAAACTATAAGAGATAATGCAATTTGGCAATCGGCAATGTAATTAGCATGCCGAATATTACTTGGAATGTGAATTGGAACGGAATCGCCAATTCATAAGGACATTTTACAATTTTGGGCCAAGTTAGAAGCAGAGCCAAAATTGTAAAATGTCGATAGTCCATATCTCGGAAAGTATAAGAGATAATGCTATTTGGCCATCGGCAACGTAATTAGCGTGCCGAATATTACTTGGAATGTGATTTAGAACGAAGTCGCTAATTCATGAGACCATTTTACTATTTTGGCCCAAGTTAAAAGCAGAGCCCAAATTGTAAAATTTCGGTAGTCCATATCACGGAAACTATAAGAGATAATGCAATTTGGCAATCGGCAATGTAATTAGCATGCCGAATATTACTTGGAATGTAAATTGGAACGAAATCGCCAATTCATAAGACCATTTTACAATTTTGGACCAAATTAGAAGCAGAGCCAAAATTGTAAAATGTCGATAGTCCATATCTCGGAAACTATAAGAGATAATGCAATTTGGCAATCGGCAATGTAATTAGCATGCCGAATATTACTTGGAATGTGATTTAGAACGAAATCGCTAATTCATAAGACCATTTTACAATTTTGGCCCAAGTTAAAAGCAGAGCCCAAATTGTAAAATTTCGGTAGTCCATATCACGGAAACTATAAGAGATAATGCAATTTGGCAATCGGCAATGCAATAAGCATGCCGAATATTACTTGGAATGTAAATTGGAACGAAATCGCTAATTCATAAGACCATTTTACAATTTTGGCCCAAGTTAAAAGCAGAGCCCAAATTGTAAAATTTCGGCAGTCCATATCTCGGAAACTATAAGAGATAATGCAATTTGGCAATCGGCAATGCAATTAGCATGCCGAATATTTCTTGGAATGTAAATTGGAACGAAATTGCCAATTCATAAGACCATTTTACAATTTTGGCCCAAATTAGTAGCAGAGCCAAAATTGTAAAATGTCGATAGTCCATATCTCGGAAACTATAAGAGATAATGCAATTTGGCAATCAATGCAATGTAATTAGCATGCCAAATATTACTTGGAATGTGATTTAGAACGAAATCGCTAATTCATAAGACCATTTTACAATTTTGGCCCAAGTTAGAAACAGAGCCTTAGGATAATGCAATTTGACAATCGGCAGCGTAATTAGCATGCTGAATATTACTTGGAATGTGAATTGGAACGAAATCGCTAATTCATAAGACCATTTTACAATTTTGGCCCAATTTAGAAGAAGAGCCAAAATTGTAAAATTTCGATAGTCCATATCTCGGAAACCATAAGAGATAATGCAATTTTTTAATAGACAATGTAATTAGCATGCCGAATATTACTTGGAATGTGAATTGGAACGAAATCGCTAATTCATAAGACCATTTTACAATTTTGGCCAAGTTAGAAGCAGAGCCAAAATTGTAAAAGGTCGATAGTCCACATCTCTGAAACTATAAGAGATAATGCTATTTGGCGATCGGCAACGTAATTAGCATGCCGAATATTACTTGGAATGTGATTTAAAGCGAAATCGCTAATTCATAAGGCCATTTTACAATTTTGGTCTAAGAAGAAAAGCCAAATTGAAACATTTCGATTGGCCATATCTCCGAAACTACAAGAGATAATGCAATTTGGTAAGAGACAACATAATTAACATGCCGAATATTACTTGGAATGTAAATTGGAACGGAATCGCCAATTCATAAGTCCATTTTACAATTTTGGCCCAAGTTAGAAGCAGAGCCTAAGGTGTAAAATTTCGATAGTCCATATCTCGGAAACTATAAGGGATAATGAAAATTGGTAATCGACAAAGTAATTAGCATGCCGAATATTACTTGGAATGTGAATTGTAACGAAATCGCTAATTCATAAGACCATTTTAAAATTTTGGCCCAAGTTAGAAGCAGAGCCAAAATTGTAAAATGTCGATAATCCATATCTCGGAAACTATAAGAGATAATACAATTTGGTAATCGACAGCGTAATTCGCATGCCGAATATTACATTGAAGGTGAATTGAAATGAATTCGCTAATTCATAAGACCATTTTACAATTTTGGCCCCAGTTAGGAACAGAGCTTACGGTGTAAAATTTCGATTGCCCATACCTTGAAACTATAAGAGATAATGCAATTTATCAATCTTCAACGTAATTAGCATGCCGAATATTACTTGGAATGTAAACTGGAACGAAATCGCCAATTCATAAGGCCATTTTACAATTTTGGACCAAATTAGAAGCAGAGCCAAAATTGTAAAATGTCGATAGTCCTTATCTCGGAAAGTATAAGAGATAATGCTATTTGGCCATCGGCAACGTAATTAGCATGCCGAATATTACTTGGAATGTGATTTAGAACGAAATCGCTAATTCATAAGACCATTTTACAATTTTGGCCCAAGTTAAAAGCAGAGCCCAAATTGTAAAATTTCGGTAGTCCATATCACGGAAACTATAAGAGATAATGCAATTTGGCAATCGGCAATGCAATTAGCATGCCGAATATTACTTTGAATGCGAATTGGAACGAAATCGCCAATACATAAGACCATTTTACAATTTGGGCCCAAGTTAGAAGCAGAGCCTAAGATGTAAAATTTCGATACTCCATATAGCGGAAACTGTAACAGATAATGCAATTTGGCAATCGGCAATGTAATTAGCATGCCGAGTATTACTAGGAATGTGAATTGGAACGAAATCGCCAATACATAAGACCATTTTACAATTTTGGCCCCAGTTAGAGGAAGAGCCAAATTGTAAAATTTCGATACTCCATATAGCGGAAACTGTAATAGATAATGCAATTTGGCAACCGGCAATGTAATTAGCATGCCGAATATTACTTTGAATGCGAATTGGAACGAAATCGCCAATAGATAAGACCATTTTACAATTTGGGCCCAAGTTAGAAGCAGAGCCTAAGATGTAAAATTTCGATACTCCATATAGCGGAAACTGTAATAGATAATGCAATTTGGCAACCGGCAATGTAATATGCATGTCGAATATTACTTGGAGTGCGAAATGGAACGAAATGGCCAATTCATGAGACTATTTTACAATTTGTGCCTAAGATAGAAGCAGAGTCTCAGGTGTAAATTTTCGATAGTCCATATCTCGGAAACTATTAGAGATAATGCAATTTGGCAATCGGCAATGTAATTAGCATGCCGAATATTACTTGGAATGTGATTTAGAACGAAATCGCTAATTCATAAGACCATTTTACAATTTTGGCCCAAGTTAAAAGCGGAGCCCAAATTGTAAAATTTCGGTAGTGCATATCACGGAAACTATAAGAGATAATGCAATTTGGCAATCGGCAATGCAATTAGCATGCCGAATATTACTTGGAATGTAAATTGGAACGAAATCGCCAATTCATAAGACCATTTTACAATTTTGGACCAAATTAGAAGCAGAACCAAAATTGTAAAATGTCGATAGTCCATATCTCGGAAACTATAAGAGATAATGCAATTTGGCAATCGGCAATGCAATTAGCATGCCGAATATTACTTGGAATGTAAATTGGAACGAAATCGCCAATTCATAAGACCATTTTACAATTTTGGCCCAAATTAGAAGCAGAGCCAAAATTGTAAAATATCGATAGTCCTTATCTCGGAAAGTATAAGAGATAATGCTATTTGGCTATCGGCAACGTAATTAGCATGCCGAATATTACTTGGAATGTGATTTAGAACGAAATCGCTAATTCATAAGACCATTTTACAATTTTGGCCCAAGTTAAAAGCAGAGCCCAAATTGTAAAATTTCGGTAGTCCATATCACGGAAACTATAAGAGATAATGCAATTTGGCAATCGGCAATGCAATTAGCATGCCGAATATTACTTGGAATGTGATTTAGAACGAAATCGCTAATTCATAAGACCATTTTAAGAAGTTATAACCCAAGTTAGAAACAGAGTCTAAGGTGTAAAATTTCGATTGCCCATATCTTGGAAACTACAAGAGATAATGCAATTTGGCAATCGGTAGTGTATTTAGCATGCCGAATATTACTTGGAATGTGAATTAGAACGGAATCGCCAATTCATAAAGCCATTTTACAATTTTGGCCCAAGTTAGAAACAGAGCCTTAGGTGTAAAATATCGATAGTCCATATCTTAGAAACTATAAGAGATAATGCAATTTGACAATCGGCAACGTAATTAGCATGCCGAATGTTACTTGGAATGTGAATTGGAACGAAATCGCTAATTCATAAGACCATTTTACAATTTTGGCCCAATTTAGAAGAAGAGCCAAAATTGTAAAATGTCGATAATCCATATCT
Organism: Rhynchophorus ferrugineus; assembly: GCF_030347505.1. Lineage (NCBI taxonomy): Eukaryota > Metazoa > Arthropoda > Insecta > Coleoptera > Curculionidae > Rhynchophorus > Rhynchophorus ferrugineus. The sequence goes on from NW_027472590.1 coordinate 19,703,890, forward strand.
CGGAAACTATAAGAGATAATACAATTTGGTTATCGACAGCCTAATTAGCATGCCGAATATTACATAGAAGGTGAATTGAAATGAATTCGCTAATTCATAAGACCATTTTACAATTTTGGCCCCAGTTAGAAACAGAGCTTACGGTGTAAAATTTCGATTGCCCATATCTTGGAAACTATAAGAGATAATGCAATTTGGCAATCTTCAACGTAATTAGCATGCCTAATATTACTTGTAATGTGAATTGGTACGAAATCGCTAATTCATAAGACCAATTTACAATTTTGGCCCAAGTTAGAAGCAGAGTCAAAATTGTGAAATTTCGATAGTCCATATCTCGAAAACTATAGGAGATAATGCTATTTGGCGATCGGCAATGTAATTAGCATGCCGAATATTACTTGGAATGTGAATTGGAACGGAATCGCCAATTCATAAGGACATTTTACAATTTTGGCCCAAGTTAGAAGCAGAGCCAAAATTGTAAAATGTCGATAGTCCATATCTCGGAAAGTATAAGAGATAATGCTATTTGGCCATCGGCAACGTAATTAGCATGCCGAATATTACTTGGAATGTGATTTAGAACGAAGTCGCTAATTCAAAAGACCATTTTACTATTTTGGCCCAAGTTAAAAGCAGAGCCCAAATTGTAAAATTTCGGTAGTCCATATCACGGAAACTATAAGAGATAATGCAATTTGGCAATCGGCAATGTAATTAGCATGCCGAATATTACTTGGAATGTGAATTGGAACGGAATCGCCAATTCATAAGGACATTTTACAATTTTGGCCCAAGTTAGAAGCAGAGCCAAAATTGTAAAATGTCGATAGTCCATATCTCGGAAAGTATAAGAGATAATGCTATTTGGCCATCGGCAACGTAATTAGCATGCCGAATATTACTTGGAATGTGATTTAGAACGAAGTCGCTAATTCAAAAGACCATTTTACTATTTTGGCCCAAGTTAAAAGCAGAGCCCAAATTGTAAAATTTCGGTAGTCCATATCACGGAAACTATAAGAGATAATGCAATTTGGCAATCGGCAATGTAATTAGCATGCCGAATATTACTTGGAATGTAAATAGGAACGAAATCGCCAATTCATAAGACCATTTTACAATTTTGGCCCAAATTAGAAGCAGAGCCAAAATTGTAAAATATCGATAGTCCTTATCTCGGAAAGTATAAGAGATAATGCTATTTGGCTATCGGCAACGTAATTAGCATGCCGAATATTACTTGGAATGTGATTTAGAACGAAATCGCTAATTCATAAGACCATTTTACAATTTTGGCCCAAGTTAAAAGCAGAGCCCAAATTGTAAAATTTCGGTAGTCCATATCACGGAAACTATAAGAGATGATGCAATTTGGCAATCGGCAATGCAATTAGCATGCCGAATATTACTTGGAATGTAAATTGGAACGAAATCGCTAATTCATAAGACCATTTTACAATTTTGGCCCAAGTTAAAAGCAGAGCCCAAATTGTAACATTTCGGTAGTCCATATCTCGGAAACTATAAGAGATAATACAATTTGGCAATCGGCAATGCAATTAGCATGCCGAATATTACTTGGAATGTGATTTAGAACGAAATCGCTAATTCATAAGACCATTATACAATTTTGGCCCAAGTTAAAAACAGAGCCTTAGGTGTAAAATATCGATAGTCCATATCTTAGAAACTATAAGAGATAATGCAATTTGACAATCGGCAGCGTAATTAGCATGCTGAATATTACTTTTAATGTGAATTGGAACGAAATCGCTAATTCATAAGACCATTTTACAATTTTGGCCCAATTTAGAAGAAGAGCCAAAATTGTAAAATTTCGATAGTCCATATCTCGGAAACCATAAGAGATAATGCAATTTTTTAATAGACAACGTAATTAGCATGCCGAATATTCCTTGGAATGTGAATTGGAACGAAATCGCTAATTCATAAGACCATTTTACAATTTTGGCCCCAGTTAGAAACAGAGCTTACGGTGTAAAATTTCGATTGCCCATATCTTGGAAACTATAAGAGATAATGCAATTTGGCAATCTTCAACGTAATTAGCATGCCGAATATTACTTGGAATGTAAATTGGAACGAAATCGCCAATTCATAAGGCCATTTTACAATTTTGGACCAAATTAGAAGCAGAACCAAAATTGTAAAATGTCGATAGTCCATATCTCGAAAACTATAAGAGATAATGCAATTTGGCAATCGGCAATGCAATTAGCATGTCGAATATTACTTGGAATGTAAATTGGAACGAAATCGCCAATTCATAAGACCATTTTACAATTTTGGTCCAAATTAAAAGCAGAGCCAAAATTGTAAAATGTCGATAGTCCTTATCTCGGAAAGTATAAGAGATAATGCTATTTGGCCATCGGCAACGTAATTAGCATGCCGAATATTACTTGGAATGTGATTTAGAACGAAATCGCTAATTCATAAGACCATTTTACAATTTTGGCCCAAGTTAAAAGCAGAGCCCAAATTGTAAAATTTCGGTAGTCCATATCACGGAAACTATAAGAGATAATGCAATTTGGCAATCGGCAATGCAATTAGCGTGCCGATTATTACTTGGAATGTAAATTGGAACGAAATCGCCAATTCATAAGACCATTTTACAATTTTGGCCCAAGTTAAAAGCAGAGCCCAAATTGTAAAATTTCGGCAGTCCATATCTCGGAAACTATAAGAGATAATGCAATTTGGCAATCGGCAATGCAATTAGCATGCCGAATATTACTTGGAATGTAAATTGGAACGAAATCGCTAATTCATAAGACCATTTTACAATTTTGGCCCAAGTTAAAAGCAGAGCCCAAATTGTAAAATTTCGGTAGTCCATATCTCGGAAACTATAAGCGATAATGCAATTTGGCAATCGGCAATGCAATTAGCATGCCGAATATTACTTGGAATGTAAATTGGAACGAAATCGCCAATTCATAAGACCATTTTACAATTTTGGCCCAAATTAGAAGCAGAGCCAAAATTGTAAAATGTCGATAGTCCATATCTGGGAAACTATAAGAGATAATGCAATTTGGCAATCGGCAATGTAATTAGCATGCCGAATATTACTTGGAATGTGATTTAGAACGAAATCGCTAATTCATAAGACCATTTTACAATTTTGGCCCAAGTTAGAAACGGAGTCTAAGGTGTAAAATTTCGATTGCCCATATCTTGGCAACTACAAGAGATAATGCAATTTGGCAATCGGTAATGTAATTAGCATGCCGAATATTACTTGCAATGTGAATTAGAACGGAATCGCCAATTCATAAGGCCATTTTACAATTTTGGCCCAAGTTAGAAACAGAGCCTTAGGTGTAAAATATCGATAGTCCATATCTTATAAACTATAAGAGATAGCGCAATTTGACAATCGGCAACGTAATTAGCATGCCGAATATTACTTGGAATGTGATTTAGAACGAAATCGCTAATTCATAAGACCATTTTACAATTTTGGCCCAAGTTAGAAGCAGAGCCAAAATTGTAAAATTTCGATAGTCCATATCTCGGAAACCATAAGGGATAATTCAATTTGGTAATAGACAACGTAATTAGCATGCCGAATATTACTTGGAATGTGGATTGGAACGAAATCGCTAATTCATTAAACCATTTTGCAATTTCGGCCCAAGTTAGAAGAAGATCCAAATTGTAAAATGTCGATAGTCCATATCTCGAAAACTATAGGAGATAATGCTATTTGGCGATCGGCAATGTAATTAACGTGTCGAATATTACTTGGAATTTGATTTAGAACGAAACTGATAATTCATTAGACCATTTTACAATTTTGGCCCAAGTTAGAAACAGAGTCTAAGGTTTAAAAATTCGATTGCCCATATCTCGGAAACTATAAGAGATAATGCAATTTGGCAATCGGCAATGTAATTAGCATGCCGAATATTACTTGGAATGTGAATTGGAACGGAATCGCCAATTCATAAGGACATTTTACAATTTTGGGCCAAGTTAGAAGCAGAGCCAAAATTGTAAAATGTCGATAGTCCATATCTCGGAAAGTATAAGAGATAATGCTATTTGGCCATCGGCAACGTAATTAGCGTGCCGAATATTACTTGGAATGTGATTTAGAACGAAGTCGCTAATTCATGAGACCATTTTACTATTTTGGCCCAAGTTAAAAGCAGAGCCCAAATTGTAAAATTTCGGTAGTCCATATCACGGAAACTATAAGAGATAATGCAATTTGGCAATCGGCAATGTAATTAGCATGCCGAATATTACTTGGAATGTAAATTGGAACGAAATCGCCAATTCATAAGACCATTTTACAATTTTGGACCAAATTAGAAGCAGAGCCAAAATTGTAAAATGTCGATAGTCCATATCTCGGAAACTATAAGAGATAATGCAATTTGGCAATCGGCAATGTAATTAGCATGCCGAATATTACTTGGAATGTGATTTAGAACGAAATCGCTAATTCATAAGACCATTTTACAATTTTGGCCCAAGTTAAAAGCAGAGCCCAAATTGTAAAATTTCGGTAGTCCATATCACGGAAACTATAAGAGATAATGCAATTTGGCAATCGGCAATGCAATAAGCATGCCGAATATTACTTGGAATGTAAATTGGAACGAAATCGCTAATTCATAAGACCATTTTAAGAAGTTATAACCCAAGTTAGAAACAGAGTCTAAGGTGTAAAATTTCGATTGCCCATATCTTGGAAACTACAAGAGATAATGCAATTTGGCAATCGGTAGTGTATTTAGCATGCCGAATATTACTTGGAATGTGAATTAGAACGGAATCGCCAATTCATAAAGCCATTTTACAATTTTGGCCCAAGTTAGAAACAGAGCCTTAGGTGTAAAATATCGATAGTCCATATCTTAGAAACTATAAGAGATAATGCAATTTGACAATCGGCAACGTAATTAGCATGCCGAATGTTACTTGGAATGTGAATTGGAACGAAATCGCTAATTCATAAGACCATTTTACAATTTTGGCCCAATTTAGAAGAAGAGCCAAAATTGTAAAATGTCGATAATCCATATCTCGGAAACTATAAGAGATAATACAATTTGGTTATCGACAGCCTAATTAGCATGCCGAATATTACATAGAAGGTGAATTGAAATGAATTCGCTAATTCATAAGACCATTTTACAATTTTGGCCCCAGTTAGAAACAGAGCTTACGGTGTAAAATTTCGATTGCCCATATCTTGGAAACTATAAGAGATAATGCAATTTGGCAATCTTCAACGTAATTAGCATGCCTAATATTACTTGTAATGTGAATTGGTACGAAATCGCTAATTCATAAGACCAATTTACAATTTTGGCCCAAGTTAGAAGCAGAGTCAAAATTGTGAAATTTCGATAGTCCATATCTCGAAAACTATAGGAGATAATGCTATTTGGCGATCGGCAATGTAATTAACGTGTCGAATATTATTTGGAATTTGATTTAGAACGAAACTGATAATTCATTAGACCATTTTACAATTTTGGCCCCAGTTAGAAACAGAGCTTACGGTGTAAAATTTCGGACCAAATTAGAAGCAGAGCCAAAATTGTAAAATGTCCCATATCTCGGAAACTATAAGAGATAATGCAATTTGGCAATCGGCAATGTAATTAGCATGCCGAATATTACTTGGAATGTGAATTGGAACGGAATCGCCAATTCATAAGGACATTTTACAATTTTGGCCCAAGTTAGAAGCAGAGCCAAAATTGTAAAATGTCGATAGTCCATATCTCGGAAAGTATAAGAGATAATGCTATTTGGCCATCGGCAACGTAATTAGCATGCCGAATATTACTTGGAATGTGATTTAGAACGAAGTCGCTAATTCAAAAGACCATTTTACTATTTTGGCCCAAGTTAAAAGCAGAGCCCAAATTGTAAAATTTCGGTAGTCCATATCACGGAAACTATAAGAGATAATGCAATTTGGCAATCGGCAATGTAATTAGCATGCCGAATATTACTTGGAATGTAAATTGGAACGAAATCGCCAATTCATAAGACCATTTTACAATTTTGGCCCAAATTAGAAGCAGAGCCAAAATTGTAAAATATCGATAGTCCTTATCTCGGAAAGTATAAGAGATAATGCTATTTGGCTATCGGCAACGTAATTAGCATGCCGAATATTACTTGGAATGTGATTTAGAACGAAATCGCTAATTCATAAGACCATTTTACAATTTTGGCCCAAGTTAAAAGCAGAGCCCAAATTGTAAAATTTCGGTAGTCCATATCACGGAAACTATAAGAGATGATGCAATTTGGCAATCGGCAATGCAATTAGCATGCCGAATATTACTTGGAATGTAAATTGGAACGAAATCGCTAATTCATAAGACCATTTTACAATTTTGGCCCAAGTTAAAAGCAGAGCCCAAATTGTAACATTTCGGTAGTCCATATCTCGGAAACTATAAGAGATAATACAATTTGGCAATCGGCAATGCAATTAGCATGCCGAATATTACTTGGAATGTGATTTAGAACGAAATCGCTAATTCATAAGACCATTTTACAATTTTGGCCCAAGTTAAAAACAGAGCCTTAGGTGTAAAATATCGATAGTCCATATCTTAGAAACTATAAGAGATAATGCAATTTGACAATCGGCAGCGTAATTAGCATGCTGAATATTACTTTTAATGTGAATTGGAACGAAATCGCTAATTCATAAGACCATTTTACAATTTTGGCCCAATTTAGAAGAAGAGCCAAAATTGTAAAATTTCGATAGTCCATATCTCGGAAACCATAAGAGATAATGCAATTTTTTAATAGACAACGTAATTAGCATGCCGAATATTCCTTGGAATGTGAATTGGAACGAAATCGCTAATTCATAAGACCATTTTACAATTTTGGCCCCAGTTAGAAACAGAGCTTACGGTGTAAAATTTCGATTGCCCATATCTTGGAAACTATAAGAGATAATGCAATTTGGCAATCTTCAACGTAATTAGCATGCCGAATATTACTTGGAATGTAAATTGGAACGAAATCGCCAATTCATAAGGCCATTTTACAATTTTGGACCAAATTAGAAGCAGAACCAAAATTGTAAAATGTCGATAGTCCATATCTCGAAAACTATAAGAGATAATGCAATTTGGCAATCGGCAATGCAATTAGCATGTCGAATATTACTTGGAATGTAAATTGGAACGAAATCGCCAATTCATAAGACCATTTTACAATTTTGGCCCAAATTAAAAGCAGAGCCAAAATTGTAAAATGTCGATAGTCCTTATCTCGGAAAGTATAAGAGATAATGCTATTTGGCCATCGGCAACGTAATTAGCATGCCGAATATTACTTGGAATGTGATTTAGAACGAAATCGCTAATTCATAAGACCATTTTACAATTTTGGCCCATATCACGGAAACTATAAGAGATAATGCAATTTGGCAATCGGCAATGCAATTAGCGTGCCGATTATTACTTGGAATGTAAATTGGAACGAAATCGCCAATTCATAAGACCATTTTACAATTTTGGCCCAAGTTAAAAGCAGAGCCCAAATTGTAAAATTTCGGCAGTCCATATCTCGGAAACTATAAGAGATAATGCAATTTGGCAATCGGCAATGCAATTAGCATGCCGAATATTACTTGGAATGTAAATTGGAACGAAATCGCTAATTCATAAGACCATTTTACAATTTTGGCCCAAGTTAAAAGCAGAGCCCAAATTGTAAAATTTCGGTAGTCCATATCTCGGAAACTATAAGCGATAATGCAATTTGGCAATCGGCAATGCAATTAGCATGCCGAATATTACTTGGAATGTAAATTGGAACGAAATCGCCAATTCATAAGACCATTTTACAATTTTGGCCCAAATTAGAAGCAGAGCCAAAATTGTAAAATGTCGATAGTCCATATCTGGGAAACTATAAGAGATAATGCAATTTGGCAATCGGCAATGTAATTAGCATGCCGAATATTACTTGGAATGTGATTTAGAACGAAATCGCTAATTCATAAGACCATTTTACAATTTTGGCCCAAGTTAGAAACGGAGTCTAAGGTGTAAAATTTCGATTGCCCATATCTTGGCAACTACAAGAGATAATGCAATTTGGCAATCGGTAATGTAATTAGCATGCCGAATATTACTTGCAATGTGAATTAGAACGGAATCGCCAATTCATAAGGCCATTTTACAATTTTGGCCCAAGTTAGAAACAGAGCCTTAGGTGTAAAATATCGATAGTCCATATCTTATAAACTATAAGAGATAGCGCAATTTGACAATCGGCAACGTAATTAGCATGCCGAATATTACTTGGAATGTGATTTAGAACGAAATCGCTAATTCATAAGACCATTTTACAATTTTGGCCCAAGTTAGAAGCAGAGCCAAAATTGTAAAATTTCGATAGTCCATATCTCGGAAACCATAAGGGATAATTCAATTTGGTAATAGACAACGTAATTAGCATGCCGAATATTACTTGGAATGTGGATTGGAACGAAATCGCTAATTCATTAAACCATTTTGCAATTTCGGCCCAAGTTAGAAGAAGATCCAAATTGTAAAATGTCGATAGTCCATATCTCGAAAACTATAGGAGATAATGCTATTTGGCGATCGGCAATGTAATTAACGTGTCGAATATTACTTGGAATTTGATTTAGAACGAAACTGATAATTCATTAGACCATTTTACAATTTTGGCCCAAGTTAGAAACAGAGTCTAAGGTTTAAAAATTCGATTGCCCATATCTCGGAAACTATAAGAGATAATGCAATTTGGCAATCGGCAATGTAATTAGCATGCCGAATATTACTTGGAATGTGAATTGGAACGGAATCGCCAATTCATAAGGACATTTTACAATTTTGGGCCAAGTTAGAAGCAGAGCCAAAATTGTAAAATGTCGATAGTCCATATCTCGGAAAGTATAAGAGATAATGCTATTTGGCCATCGGCAACGTAATTAGCGTGCCGAATATTACTTGGAATGTGATTTACAACGAAGTCGCTAATTCATGAGACCATTTTACTATTTTGGCCCAAGTTAAAAGCAGAGCCCAAATTGTAAAATTTCGGTAGTCCATATCACGGAAACTATAAGAGATAATGCAATTTGGCAATCGGCAATGTAATTAGCATGCCGAATATTACTTGGAATGTAAATTGGAACGAAATCGCCAATTCATAAGACCATTTTACAATTTTGGACCAAATTAGAAGCAGAGCCAAAATTGTAAAATGTCGATAGTCCATATCTCGGAAACTATAAGAGATAATGCAATTTGGCAATCGGCAATGTAATTAGCATGCCGAATATTACTTGGAATGTGATTTAGAACGAAATCGCTAATTCATAAGACCATTTTACAATTTTGGCCCAAGTTAAAAGCAGAGCCCAAATTGTAAAATTTCGGTAGTCCATATCACGGAAACTATAAGAGATAATGCAATTTGGCAATCGGCAATGCAATAAGCATGCCGAATATTACTTGGAATGTAAATTGGAACGAAATCGCTAATTCATAAGACCATTTTACAATTTTGGCCCAAGTTAAAAGCAGAGCCCAAATTGTAAAATTTCGGCAGTCCATATCTCGGAAACTATAAGAGATAATGCAATTTGGCAATCGGCAATGCAATTAGCATGCCGAATATTTCTTGGAATGTAAATTGGAACGAAATTGCCAATTCATAAGACCATTTTACAATTTTGGCCCAAATTAGTAGCAGAGCCAAAATTGTAAAATGTCGATAGTCCATATCTCGGAAACTATAAGAGATAATGCAATTTGGCAATCGGCAATGTAATTAGCATGCCAAATATTACTTGGAATGTGATTTAGAACGAAATCGCTAATTCATAAGACCATTTTACAATTTTGGCCCAAGTTAGAAACAGAGCCTTAGGTGTAAAATATCGATAGTCCATATCTTAGAAACTCTAAGAGATAATGCAATTTGACAATCGGCAGCGTAATTAGCATGCTGAATATTACTTGGAATGTGAATTGAAACGAAATCGCTAATTCATAAGACCATTTTACAATTTTGGCCCAATTTAGAAGAAGAGCCAAAATTGTAAAATTTCGATAGTCCATATCTCGGAAACCATAAGAGATAATGCAATTTTTTAATAGACAATGTAATTAGCATGCCGAATATTACTTGGAATGTGAATTGGAACGAAATCGCTAATTCATAAGACCATTTTACAATTTTGGCCAAGTTAGAAGCAGAGCCAAAATTGTAAAAGGTCGATAGTCCACATCTCTGAAACTATAAGAGATAATGCTATTTGGCGATCGGCAACGTAATTAGCATGCCGAATATTACTTGGAATGTGATTTAAAGCGAAATCGCTAATTCATAAGGCCATTTTACAATTTTGGTCTAAGAAGAAAAGCCAAATTGAAACATTTCGATTGGCCATATCTCCGAAACTACAAGAGATAATGCAATTTGGTAAGAGACAACATAATTAACATGCCGAATATTACTTGGAATGTAAATTGGAACGGAATCGCCAATTCATAAGTCCATTTTACAATTTTGGCCCAAGTTAGAAGCAGAGCCTAAGGTGTAAAATTTCGATAGTCCATATCTCGGAAACTATAAGGGATAATGAAAATTGGTAATCGACAAAGTAATTAGCATGCCGAATATTACTTGGAATGTGAATTGTAACGAAATCGCTAATTCATAAGACCATTTTAAAATTTTGGCCCAAGTTAGAAGCAGAGCCAAAATTGTAAAATGTCGATAATCCATATCTCGGAAACTATAAGAGATAATACAATTTTGTAATCGACAGCGTAATTAGCATGCCGAATATTACATTGAAGGTGAATTGAAATGAATTCGCTAATTCATAAGACCATTTTACAATTTTGGCCCCAGTTAGGAACAGAGCTTACGGTGTAAAATTTCGATTGCCCATACCTTGAAACTATAAGAGATAATGCAATTTATCAATCTTCAACGTAATTAGCATGCCGAATATTACTTGGAATGTAAACTGGAACGAAATCGCCAATTCATAAGGCCATTTTACAATTTTGGACCAAATTAGAAGCAGAGCCAAAATTGTAAAATGTCGATAGTCCTTATCTCGGAAAGTATAAGAGATAATGCTATTTGGCCATCGGCAACGTAATTAGCATGCCGAATATTACTTGGAATGTGAATTGGAACGAAATCGCTAATTCATAAGACCATTTTACAATTTTGGCCCAAGTTAAAAGCAGAGCCCAAATTGTAAAATTTCGGTAGTCCATATCACGGAAACTATAAGAGATAATGCAATTTGGCAATCGGCAATGCAATTAGCATGCCGAATATTACTTGGAATGTAAATTGGAACGAAATCGCCAATTCATAAGACCATTTTACAATTTTGGCCCAAGTTAAAAGCAGAGCCCAAATTGTAAAATTTCGGTAGTCCATATCTCGGAAACTATAAGAGATAATGCAATTTGACAATCGGCAATGCAATTAGCATGCCGAATATTACTTGGAATGTAAATTGGAACGAAATCGCTAATTCATAAGACCATTTTACAATTTTGGCCCAAGTTAAAAGCAGAGCTCAAATTGTAAAATTTCGGTAGTCCATATCTCGGAAACTATAAGAGATAATGCAATTTGGCAATCGGCAATGCAATTAGCATGCCGAATATTACTTGGAATGTAAATTGGAACGAAATCGCCAATTCATAAGACCATTTTACAATTTTGGCCCAAATTAGAAGCAGAGCCAAAATTGTAAAATGTCGATAGTCCATATCTCGGAAACTATAAGAGATAATTAAATTTGGCAATCGGCAATGTAATTAGCATGCCGAATATTACTTGGAATGTGATTTAGAACGAATTCGCTAATTCATAAGACCATTTTACAATTTTGGCCCAAGTTAGAAACGGAGTCTAAGGTGTAAAATTTCGATTGCCCATATCTTGGAAACTACAAGAGATAATGCAATTTGGCAATCGGTAATGTAATTAGCATGCCGAATATTACTTGCAATGTGAATTAGAACGGAATCGCCAATTCATAAGGCCATTTTACAATTTTGGCCCAAGTTAGAAACAGAGCCAAAATTGTAAAATTTCGATAGTCCATATCTCGGAAACCATAAGGGATAATTCAATTTGGTAATAGACAACGTAATTAGCATGCCGAATATTACTTGGAATGTGGATTGGAACGAAATCGCTAATTCATTAAACCATTTTGCAATTTCGGCCCAAGTTAGAAGAAGAGCCAAATTGTAAAATGTCGATAGTCCATATCTATAGGAGATAATGCTATTTGGCGATCGGCAATGTAATTAACGTGTCGAATAATACTTGGAATTTGATTTAGAACGAAACTGATAATTCATTAGACCATTTTACAATTTTGGCCCAAGTTAGAAACAGAGTCTAAGGTTTAAAAATTCGATTGCCCATATCTCGGAAACTATAAGAGATAATGCAATTTGGCAATCGGCAATGTAATTAGCATGCCGAATATTACTTGGAATGTGAATTGGAACGGAATCGCCAATTCATAAGGACATTTTACAATTTTGGCCCAAGTTAGAAGCAGAGCCAAAATTGTAAAATGTCGATAGTCCATATCTCGGAAAGTATAAGAGATAATGCTATTTGGCCATCGGCAACGTAATTAGCGTGCCGAATATTACTTGGAATGTGATTTAGAACGAAGTCGCTAATTCATGAGACCATTTTACTATTTTGGCCCAAGTTAAAAGCAGAGCCCAAATTGTAAAATTTCGGTAGTTCATATCACGGAAACTATAAGAGATAATGCAATTTGGCAATCGGCAATGTAATTAGCATGCCGAATATTACTTGGAATGTGAATTGGAACGGAATCGCCAATTCATAAGGACATTTTACAATTTTGGGCCAAGTTAGAAGCAGAGCCAAAATTGTAAAATGTCGATAGTCCATATCTCGGAAAGTATAAGAGATAATGCTATTTGGCCATCGGCAACGTAATTAGCGTGCCGAATATTACTTGGAATGTGATTTAGAACGAAGTCGCTAATTCATGAGACCATTTTACTATTTTGGCCCAAGTTAAAAGCAGAGCCCAAATTGTAAAATTTCGGTAGTTCATATCACGGAAACTATAAGAGATAATGCAATTTGGCAATCGGCAATGTAATTAGCATGCCGAATATTACTTGGAATGTGAATTGGAACGGAATCGCCAATTTATAAGGACATTTTACAATTTTGGCCCAAGTTAGAAGCAGAGCCAAAATTGTAAAATTTCGATAGTCCATATCTCGGAAACTATAAGTGATAATGAAAATTGGTAATCGACAAAGTAATTAGCATGCCGAATATTACTTGGAATGTGAATTGTAACGAAATCGCTAATTCATAAGACCATTTTAAAATTTTGGCCCAAGTTAGAAGCAGAGCCAAAATTGTAAAATGTCGATAATCTATATCTCGGAAACTATAAGAGATAATACAATTTGGTAATCGACAACGTAATTAGCCTGCCGAATATTACATTGAAGGTGAATTGAAATGAATTCGCTAATTCATAAGACCATTTTACAATTTTTGACCCAAGTTAGAAACAGAGCCTTAGGTGTAAAATATCGATAGTCCATATCTTAGAAACTATAAGAGATAATGCAATTTGACAATCGGCAGCGTAATTAGCATGCTGAATATTACTTGGAATGTGAATTGGAACGAAATCGCTAATTCATAAGACCATTTTACAATTTTGGCCCAATTTAGAAGAAGAGCCAAAATTGTAAAATTTCGATAGTCCATATCTCGGAAACCATAAGAGATAATGCAATTTTTTAATAGACAACGTAATTAGCATGCCGAATATTACTTGGAATGTGAATTGGAACGAAATCGCTAATTCATAAGACCATTTTACAATTTTGGCCCAAGTTAGAAGCAGAGCCAAAATTGTAAAAGGTCGATAGTCCACATCTCTGAAACTATAAGAGTTAATGCTATTTGGCGATCGGCAACGTAATTAGCATGCCGAATATTACTTGGAATGTGATTTAAAGCGAAATCGCTAATTCATAAGGCCATTTTACAATTTTGGTCTAAGAAGAAAAGCCAAATTGAAACATTTCGATTGGCCATATCTCCGAAACTACAAGAGATAATGCAATTTGGTAAGAGACAACATAATTAACATGCCGAATATTACTTGGAATGTAAATTGGAACGGAATCGCCAATTCATAAGTCCATTTTACAATTTTGGCCCAAGTTAGAAGCAGAGCCTAAGGTGTAAAATTTCGATAGTCCATATCTCGGAAACTATAAGGGATAATGAAAATTGGTAATCGACAAAGTAATTAGCATGCCGAATATTACTTGGAATGTGAATTGTAACGAAATCGCTAATTCATAAGACCATTTTAAAATTTTGGCCCAAGTTAGAAGCAGAGCCAAATTTGTAAAATGTCGATAATCCATATCTCGGAAACTATAAGAGATAATACAATTTGGTAATCGACAGCGTAATTAGCATGCCGAATATTACATTGAAGGTGAATTGAAATGAATTCGCTAATTCATAAGACCATTTTACAATTTTGGCCCCAGTTAGGAACAGAGCTTACGGTGTAAAATTTCGATTGCCCATACCTTGAAACTATAAGAGATAATGCAATTTACCAATCTTCAACGTAATTAGCATGCCGAATATTACTTGCAATGTGAATTAGAACGGAATCGCCAATTCATAAGGCCATTTTACAATTTTGGCCCAAGTTAGAAACGGAGTCTAAGGTGTAAAATTTCGATTGCCCATATCTTGGCAACTACAAGAGATAATGCAATTTGGCAATCGGTAATGTAATTAGCATGCCGAATATTACTTGCAATGTGAATTAGAACGGAATCGCCAATTCATAAGGCCATTTTACAATTTTGGCCCAAGTTAGAAACAGAGCCTTAGGTGTAAAATATCGATAGTCCATATCTTATAAACTATAAGAGATAGCGCAATTTGACAATCGGCAACGTAATTAGCATGCCGAATATTACTTGGAATGTGATTTAGAACGAAATCGCTAATTCATAAGACCATTTTACAATTTTGGCCCAAGTTAGAAGCAGAGCCAAAATTGTAAAATTTCGATAGTCCATATCTCGGAAACCATAAGGGATAATTCAATTTGGTAATAGACAACGTAATTAGCATGCCGAATATTACTTGGAATGTGGATTGGAACGAAATCGCTAATTCATTAAACCATTTTGCAATTTCGGCCCAAGTTAGAAGAAGATCCAAATTGTAAAATGTCGATAGTCCATATCTCGAAAACTATAGGAGATAATGCTATTTGGCGATCGGCAATGTAATTAACGTGTCGAATATTACTTGGAATTTGATTTAGAACGAAACTGATAATTCATTAGACCATTTTACAATTTTGGCCCAAGTTAGAAACAGAGTCTAAGGTTTAAAAATTCGATTGCCCATATCTCGGAAACTATAAGAGATAATGCAATTTGGCAATCGGCAATGTAATTAGCATGCCGAATATTACTTGGAATGTGAATTGGAACGGAATCGCCAATTCATAAGGACATTTTACAATTTTGGGCCAAGTTAGAAGCAGAGCCAAAATTGTAAAATGTCGATAGTCCATATCTCGGAAAGTATAAGAGATAATGCTATTTGGCCATCGGCAACGTAATTAGCGTGCCGAATATTACTTGGAATGTGATTTAGAACGAAGTCGCTAATTCATGAGACCATTTTACTATTTTGGCCCAAGTTAAAAGCAGAGCCCAAATTGTAAAATTTCGGTAGTCCATATCACGGAAACTATAAGAGATAATGCAATTTGGCAATCGGCAATGTAATTAGCATGCCGAATATTACTTGGAATGTAAATTGGAACGAAATCGCCAATTCATAAGACCATTTTACAATTTTGGACCAAATTAGAAGCAGAGCCAAAATTGTAAAATGTCGATAGTCCATATCTCGGAAACTATAAGAGATAATGCAATTTGGCAATCGGCAATGTAATTAGCATGCCGAATATTACTTGGAATGTGATTTAGAACGAAATCGCTAATTCATAAGACCATTTTACAATTTTGGCCCAAGTTAAAAGCAGAGCCCAAATTGTAAAATTTCGGTAGTCCATATCACGGAAACTATAAGAGATAATGCAATTTTGCAATCGGCAATGCAATAAGCATGCCGAATATTACTTGGAATGTAAATTGGAACGAAATCGCTAATTCATAAGACCATTTTACAATTTTGGCCCAAGTTAAAAACAGAGCCCAAATTGTAAAATTTCGGCAGTCCATATCTCGGAAACTATAAGAGATAATGCAATTTGGCAATCGGCAATGCAATTAGCATGCCGAATATTTCTTGGAATGTAAATTGGAACGAAATTGCCAATTCATAAGACCATTTTACAATTTTGGCCCAAATTAGTAGCAGAGCCAAAATTGTAAAATGTCGATAGTCCATATCTCGGAAACTATAAGAGATAATGCAATTTGGCAATCGGCAATGTAATTAGCATGCCAAATATTACTTGGAATGTGATTTAGAACGAAATCGCTAATTCATAAGACCATTTTACAATTTTGGCCCAAGTTAGAAACAGAGCCTTAGGTGTAAAATATCGATAGTCCATATCTTAGAAACTATAAGAGATAATGCAATTTGACAATCGGCAGCGTAATTAGCATGCTGAATATAACTTGGAATGTGAATTGAAACGAAATCGCTAATTCATAAGACCATTTTACAATTTTGGCCCAATTTAGAAGAAGAGCCAAAATTGTAAAATTTCGATAGTCCATATCTCGGAAACCATAAGAGATAATGCAATTTTTTAATAGACAATGTAATTAGCATGCCGAATATTACTTGGAATGTGAATTGGAACGAAATCGCTAATTCATAAGACCATTTTACAATTTTGGCCAAGTTAGAAGCAGAGCCAAAATTGTAAAAGGTCGATAGTCCACATCTCTGAAACTATAAGAGATAATGCTATTTGGCGATCGGCAACGTAATTAGCATGCCGAATATTACTTGGATTGTGATTTAAAGCGAAATCGCTAATTCATAAGGCCATTTTACAATTTTGGTCTAAGAAGAAAAGCCAAATTGAAACATTTCGATTGGCTATATCTCCGAAACTACAAGAGATAATGCAATTTGGTAAGAGACAACATAATTAACATGCCGAATATTACTTGGAGTGTAAATTGGAACGGAATCGCCAATTCATAAGTCCATTTTAAAATTTTGGCCCAAGTTAGAAGCAGAGCCAAAATTGTAAAATGTCGATAATCCATATCTCGGAAACTATAAGAGATAATACAATTTGGTAATCGACAGCGTAATTAGCATGCCGAATATTACATTGAAGGTGAATTGAAATGAATTCGCTAATTCATAAGACCATTTTACAATTTCGGCCCAAGTTAGAAGCAGAGCCAAAATTGTAAAATGTCGATAATCCATATCTCGGAAACTATAAGAGATAATACAATTTGGTAATCGACAGCGTAATTAGCATGCCGAATATTACATTGAAGGTGAATTGAAATGAATTCGCTAATTCATAAGACCATTTTACAATTTTGGCCCCAGTTAGGAACAGAGCTTACGGTGTAAAATTTCGATTGCCCATACCTTGAAACTATAAGAGATAATGCAATTTATCAATCTTCAACGTAATTAGCATGCCGAATATTACTTGGAATGTGAATTGGAACGAAATCGCCAATACATAAGGCCATTTTACAATTTTGGACCAAATTAGAAGCAGAGCCAAAATTGTAAAATGTCGATAGTCCTTATCTCGGAAAGTATAAGAGATAATGCTATTTGGCCATCGGCAACGTAATTAGCATGCCGAATATTACTTGGAATGTGATTTAGAACGAAATCGCTAATTCATAAGACCATTTTACAATTTTGGCCCAAGTTAAAAGCAGAGCCCAAATTGTAAAATTTCGGTAGTCCATATCACGGAAACTATAAGAGATAATGCAATTTGGCAATCGGCAATGCAATTAGCATGCCGAATATTACTTGGAATGTAAATTGGAACGAAATCGCCAATTCATAAGACCATTTTACAATTTTGGCCCAAGTTAAAAGCAGAGCCCAAATTGTAAAATTTCGGTAGTCCATATCTCGGAAACTATAAGAGATAATGCAATTTGGCAATCGGCAATGCAATTAGCATGCCGAATATTACTTGGAATGTAAATTGGAACGAAATCGCTAATTCATAAGACCATTTTACAATTTTGGCCCAAGTTAAAAGCAGAGCTCAAATTGTAAAATTTCGGTAGTCCATATCTCGGAAACTATAAGAGATAATGCAATTTGGCAATCGGCAATGCAATTAGCATGCCGAATATTACTTGGAATGTAAATTGGAACGAAATCGCCAATTCATAAGACCATTTTACAATTTTGGCCCAAATTAGAAGCAGAGCCAAAATTGTAAAATGTCGATAGTCCATATCTCGGAAACTATAAGAGATAATTAAATTTGGCAATCGGCAATGTAACTAGCATGCCGAATATTACTTGGAATGTGATTTAGAACGAATTCGCTAATTCATAAGACCATTTTACAATTTTGGCCCAAGTTAGAAACGGAGTCTAAGGTGTAAAATTTCGATTGCCCATATCTTGGAAACTACAAGAGATAATGCAATTTGGCAATCGGTAATGTAATTAGCATGCCGAATATTACTTGCAATGTGAATTAGAACGGAATCGTCAATTCATAAGGCCATTTTACAATTTTGGCCCAAGTTAGAAACAGAGCCAAAATTGTAAAATTTCGATAGTCCATATCTCGGAAACCATAAGGGATAATTCAATTTGGTAATAGACAACGTAATTAGCATGCCGAATATTACTTGGAATGTGGATTGGAACGAAATCGCTAATTCATTAAACCATTTTGCAATTTCGGCCCAAGTTAGAAGAAGAGCCAAATTGTAAAATGTCGATAGTCCATATCTATAGGAGATAATGCTATTTGGCGATCGGCAATGTAATTAACGTGTCGAATAATACTTGGAATTTGATTTAGAACGAAACTGATAATTCATTAGACCATTTTACAATTTTGGCCCAAGTTAGAAACAGAGTCTAAGGTTTAAAAATTCGATTGCCCATATCTCGGAAACTATAAGAGATAATGCAATTTGGCAATCGGCAATGTAATTAGCATGCCGAATATTACTTGGAATGTGAATTGGAACGGAATCGCCAATTCATAAGGACATTTTACAATTTTGGCCCAAGTTAGAAGCAGAGCCAAAATTGTAAAATGTCGATAGTCCATATCTCGGAAAGTATAAGAGATAATGCTATTTGGCCATCGGCAACGTAATTAGCGTGCCGAATATTACTTGGAATGTGATTTAGAACGAAGTCGCTAATTCATGAGACCATTTTACTATTTTGGCCCAAGTTAAAAGCAGAGCCCAAATTGTAAAATTTCGGTAGTTCATATCACGGAAACTATAAGAGATAATGCAATTTGGCAATCGGCAATGTAATTAGCATGCCGAATATTACTTGGAATGTGAATTGGAACGGAATCGCCAATTCATAAGGACATTTTACAATTTTGGGCCAAGTTAGAAGCAGAGCCAAAATTGTAAAATGTCGATAGTCCATATCTCGGAAAGTATAAGAGATAATGCTATTTGGCCATCGGCAACGTAATTAGCGTGCCGAATATTACTTGGAATGTGATTTAGAACGAAGTCGCTAATTCATGAGACCATTTTACTATTTTGGCCCAAGTTAAAAGCAGAGCCCAAATTGTAAAATTTCGGTAGTTCATATCACGGAAACTATAAGAGATAATGCAATTTGGCAATCGGCAATGTAATTAGCATGCCGAATATTACTTGGAATGTGAATTGGAACGGAATCGCCAATTCATAAGGACATTTTACAATTTTGGCCCAAGTTAGAAGCAGAGCCAAAATTGTAAAATTTCGATAGTCCATATCTCGGAAACTATAAGTGATAATGAAAATTGGTAATCGACAAAGTAATTAGCATGCCGAATATTACTTGGAATGTGAATTGTAACGAAATCGCTAATTCATAAGACCATTTTAAAATTTTGGCCCAAGTTAGAAGCAGAGCCAAAATTGTAAAATGTCGATAATCTATATCTCGGAAACTATAAGAGATAATACAATTTGGTAATCGACAACGTAATTAGCCTGCCGAATATTACATTGAAGGTGAATTGAAATGAATTCGCTAATTCATAAGACCATTTTACAATTTTTGACCCAAGTTAGAAACAGAGCCTTAGGTGTAAAATATCGATAGTCCATATCTTAGAAACTATAAGAGATAATGCAATTTGACAATCGGCAGCGTAATTAGCATGCTGAATATTACTTGGAATGTGAATTGAAACGAAATCGCTAATTCATAAGACCATTTTACAATTTTGGCCCAATTTAGAAGAAGAGCCAAAATTGTAAAATTTCGATAGTCCATATCTCGGAAACCATAAGAGATAATGCAATTTTTTAATAGACAACGTAATTAGCATGCCGAATATTACTTGGAATGTGAATTGGAACGAAATCGCTAATTCATAAGACCATTTTACAATTTTGGCCCAAGTTAGAAGCAGAGCCAAAATTGTAAAAGGTCGATAGTCCACATCTCTGAAACTATAAGAGATAATGCTATTTGGCGATCGGCAACGTAATTAGCATGCCGAATATTACTTGGAATGTGATTTAAAGCGAAATCGCTAATTCATAAGGCCATTTTACAATTTTGGTCTAAGAAGAAAAGCCAAATTGAAACATTTCGATTGGCCATATCTCCGAAACTACAAGAGATAATGCAATTTGGTAAGAGACAACATAATTAACATGCCGAATATTACTTGGAATGTAAATTGGAACGGAATCGCCAATTCATAAGTCCATTTTACAATTTTGGCCCAAGTTAGAAGCAGAGCCTAAGGTGTAAAATTTCGATAGTCCATATCTCGGAAACTATAAGGGATAATGAAAATTGGTAATCGACAAAGTAATTAGTATGCCGAATATTACTTGGAATGTGAATTGTAACGAAATCGCTAATTCATAAGACCATTTTAAAATTTTGGCCCAAGTTAGAAGCAGAGCCAAAATTGTAAAATGTCGATAATCCATATCTCGGAAACTATAAGAGATAATACAATTTGGTAATCGACAGCGTAATTAGCATGCCGAATATTACATTGAAGGTGAATTGAAATGAATTCGCTAATTCATAAGACCATTTTACAATTTTGGCCCCAGTTAGGAACAGAGCTTACGGTGTAAAATTTCGATTGCGCATACCTTGAAACTATAAGAGATAATGCATTTTACCAATCTTCAACGTAATTAGCATGCCGAATATTACTTGGAATGTAAACTGGAACGAAATCGCCAATTCATAAGGCCATTTTACAATTTTGGACCAAATTAGAAGCAGAGCCAAAATTGTAAAATGTCGATAGTCCATATCTCGAAAACAATAAGAGATAATGCAATTTGGCAATCGGCAATGCAATTAGCATGCCGAATATTACTTGGAATGTAAATTGGAACGAAATCGCCAATTCATAAGACCATTTTACAATTTTGGCCCAAATTAAAAGCAGAGCCAAAATTGTAAAATGTCGATAGTCCTTATCTCGGAAAGTATAAGAGATAATGCTATTTGGCCATCGGCAACGTAATTAGCATGCCGAATATTACTTGGAATGTGATTTAGAACGAAATCGCTAATTCATAAGACCATTTTACAATTTTGGCCCAAGTTAAAAGCAGAGCCCAAATTGTAAAATTTCGGTAGTCCATATCACGGAAACTATAAGAGATGATGCAATTTGGCAATCGGCAATGCAATTAGCATGCCGAATATTACTTGGAATGTAAATTGGAACGAAATCGCCAATTCATAAGACCATTTTACAATTTTGGCCCAAGTTAAAAGCAGAGCCCAAATTGTAAAATTTCGGTAGTCCATATCTCGGAAACTATAAGAGATAATGCAATTTGGCAATCGGCAATGCAATTAGCATGCCGAATATTACTTGGAATGTAAATTGGAACGAAATCGCTAATTCATAAGACCATTTTACAATTTTGGCAAAAGTTAAAAGCAGAGCCCAAATTGTAAAATTTCGGTAGTCCATATCTCGGAAACTATAAGAGATAATGCAATTTGGCAATCGGCAATGCAATTAGCATGCCGAATATTACTTGGAATGTAAATTGGAACGAAATCGCCAATTCATAAGACCATTTTACAATTTTGGCCCAAATTAGAAGCAGAGCCAAAATTGTAAAATGTCGATAGTCCATATCTCGGAAACTATAAGAGATAATTAAATTTGGCAATCGGCAATGTAATTAGCATGCCGAATATTACTTGGAATGTGATTTAGAACGAATTCGCTAATTCATAAGACCATTTTACAATTTTGGCCCAAGTTAGAAACGGAGTCTAAGGTGTAAAATGTCGATTGCCCATATCTTGGAAACTACAAGAGATAATGCAATTTGGCAATCGGTAATGTAATTAGCATGCCGAATATTACTTGCAATGTGAATTAGAACGGAATCGCCAATTCATAAGGCCATTTTACAATTTTGGCCCAAGTTAGAAACAGAGCCAAAATTGTAAAATTTCGATAGTCCATATCTCGGAAACCATAAGGGATAATTCAATTTGGTAATAGACAACGTAATTAGCATGCCGAATATTACTTGGAATGTGGATTGGAACGAAATCGCTAATTCATTAAACCATTTTGCAATTTCGGCCCAAGTTAGAAGAAGAGCCAAATTGTAAAATGTCGATAGTCCATATCTATAGGAGATAATGCTATTTGGCGATAGGCAATGTAATTAACGTGTCGAATAATACTTGGAATTTGATTTAGAACGAAACTGATAATTCATTAGACCATTTTACAATTTGTGCCCAAGTTAGAAACAGAGTCTAAGGTTTAAAAATTCGATTGCCCATATCTCGGAAACTATAAGAGATAATGCAATTTGGCAATCGGCAATGTAATTAGCATGCCGAATATTACTTGGAATGTGAATTGGAACGGAATCGCCAATTCATAAGGACATTTTACAATTTTGGCCCAAGTTAGAAGCAGAGCCAAAATTGTAAAATGTCGATAGTCCATATCTCGGAAAGTATAAGAGATAATGCTATTTGGCCATCGGCAACGTAATTAGCGTGCCGAATATTACTTGGAATGTGATTTAGAACGAAGTCGCTAATTCATGAGACCATTTTACTATTTTGGCCCAAGTTAAAAGCAGAGCCCAAATTGTAAAATTTCGGTAGTTCATATCACGGAAACTATAAGAGATAATGCAATTTGGCAATCGGCAATGTAATTAGCATGCCGAATATTACTTGGAATGTGAATTGGAACGGAATCGCCAATTCATAAGGACATTTTACAATTTTGGCCCAAGTTAGAAGCAGAGCCAAAATTGTAAAATTTCGATAGTCCATATCTCGGAAACTATAAGAGATAATGAAAATTGGTAATCGACAAAGTAATTAGCATGCCGAATATTACTTGGAATGTGAATTGTAACGAAATCGCTAATTCATTAGACCATTTTAAAATTTTGGCCCAAGTTAGAAGCAGAGCCAAAATTGTAAAATGTCGATAATCTATATCTCGGAAACTATAAGAGATAATACAATTTGGTAATCGACAACGTAATTAGCCTGCCGAATATTACACTGAAGGTGAATTGAAATGAATTCGCTAATTCATAAGACCATTTTACAATTTTTGCCCCAGTTAGAAACAGAGCTTACGGTGTAAAATTTCGATTGCCCATACCTTGGAAACTATAAGAGATAATGCAATTTGGCAATCTTCAACGTAATTAGCATGCCGAATATTACTTGGAATGTAAACTGGAACGAAATCGCCAATTCATAAGGCCATTTTACAATTTTGGACCAAATTAGAAGCAGAGCCAAAATTGTAAAATGTCGATAGTCCATATCTCGAAAACAATAAGAGATAATGCTATTTGGCAATCGGCAATGCAATTAGCATGCCGAATATTACTTGGAATGTAAATTGGAACGAAATCGCCAATTCATAAGACCATTTTACAATTTTGGCCCAAATTAAAAGCAGAGCCAAAATTGTAAAATGTCGATAGTCCTTATCTCGGAAAGTATAAGAGATAATGCTATTTGGCCATCGGCAACGTAATTAGCATGCCGAATATTACTTGGAATGTGATTTAGAACGAAATCGCTAATTCATAAGACCATTTTACAATTTTGGCCCAAGTTAAAAGCAGAGCCCAAATTGTAAAATTTCGGTAGTCCATATCTCGGAAACTATAAGAGATAATGCAATTTGGCAATCGGCAATGCAATTAGCATGCCGAATATTACTTGGAATGTAAATTGGAACGAAATCGCTAATTCATAAGACCATTTTACAATTTTGGCCCAAGTTAAAAGCAGAGCCCAAATTGTAAAATTTCGGTAGTCCATATCTCGGAAACTATAATAGATAATGCAATTTGGCAATCGGCAATGCAATTAGCATGCCGAATATTACTTGGAATGTAAATTGGAACGAAATCGCCAATTCATAAGACCATTTTACAATATTGGCCCAAGTTAGAAACGGACTCTAAGGTGTAAAATTTCGATTGCCCATATCTTGGAAACTACAAGAGATAATGCAATTTGGTAATCGGTAATGTAATTAGCATTCCGAATATTACTTGCAATGTGAATTAGAACGGAATAGCCAATTCATAAGGCCATTTTACAATTTTGGCCCAAGTTAGAAACAGAGCCTTAGGTGTAAAATATCGATAGTCCATATCTTATAAACTATAAGAGATAACACAATTTGACAATCGGCAACGTAATTAGCATGCCGAATATTACTTGGAATGTGGATTGGAACGAAATCGCTAATTCATTAAACCATTTTGCAATTTCGGCCCAAGTTAGAAGAAGAGCCAAATTATAAAATGTCGATAGTCCATATCTCGAAAACTATAGGAGATAATGCTATTTGGCGATCGGCAATGTAATTAACGTGTCGAATATTACTTGGAATTTGATTTAGAACGAAAATGATAATTCATTAGACCATTTTACAATTTTGGCCCAAGTTAGAAACAGAGTCTAAGGTGTAAAAATTCGATTGCCCATATCTCGGAAACTATAAGAGATAATGCAATTTGGCAATCGGCAATGTAATTAGCATGCCGAATATTACTTGGAATGTGAATTGGAACGGAATCGCCAATTCATAAGGACATTTTACAATTTTCGCCCAAGTTAGAAGCAGAGCCAAAATTGTAAAATGTCGATAGTCCATATCTCGGAAAGTATAAGAGATAATGCTGTTTGGCCATCGGCAACGTAATTAGCATGCCGAATATTACTTGGAATGTGATTTAGAACGAAGTCGCTAATTCATAAGACCACTTTACTATTTTGGCCCAAGTTAAAAGCAGAGTCCAAATTGTAAAATTTCGGTAGTCCATATCACGGAAACTATAAGAGATAATGCAATTTGGCAATCGGCAATGTAATTAGCATGCCGAATATTACTTGGAATGTAAATTGGAACGAAATCGCCAATTCATAAGACCATTTTACAATTTTGGACCAAATTAGAAGCAGAGCCAAAATTGTAAAATGTCGATAGTCCATATCTCGGAAACTATAAGAGATAATGCAATTTGGCAATCGGCAATGCAATTTTGGCCCCAGTTAGAAACAGAGCTTACGGTGTAAAATTTCGATTGCCCATATCTTGGAAACTATAAGAGATAATGCAATTTGGCAATCTTCAACGTAATTAGCATGCCGAATATTACTTGGAATGTAAATTGGAACGAAATCGCCAATTCATAAGGCCATTTTACAATTTTGGACCAAATTAGAAGCAGAGCCAAAATTGTAAAATGTCGATAGTCCATATCTCGAAAACTATAAGAGATAATGCAATTTGGCAATCGGCAATGCAATTAGCATGCCGAATATTACTTGGAATGTAAATTGGAACGAAATCGCCAATTCATAAGGCCATTTTACAATTTTGGACCAAATTAGAAGCAGAGCCAAAATTGTAAAATGTCGATAGTCCATATCTCGAAAACTATAAGAGATAATGCTATTTGGCCATCGGCAACGTAATTAGCATGCCGAATATTACTTGGAATGTAAATTGGAACGAAATCGCCAATTCATAAGGCCATTTTACAATTTTGGACCAAATTAGAAGCAGAGCCAAAATTGTAAAATGTCGATAGTCCATATCTCGAAAACTATAAGAGATAATGCTATTTGGCCATCGGCAACGTAATTAGCATGCCGAATATTACTTGGAATGTAAATTGGAACGAAATCGCCAATTCATAAGACCATTTTACAATTTTGGCCCAAATTAAAAGCAGAGCCAAAATTGTAAAATGTCGATAGTCATTATCTCGGAAAGTATAAGAGATAATGCTATTTGGCCATCGGCAACGTAATTAGCATGCCGAATATTACTTGGAATGTGATTTAGAACGAAATCGCTAATTCATAAGACCATTTTACAATTTTGGCCCAAGTTAAAAGCAGAGCCCAAATTGTAAAATTTCGGTAGTCCATATCACGGAAACTATAAGAGATAATGCAATTTGGCAATCGGCAATGCAATTAGCATGCCGAATATTACTTGGAATGTAAATTGGAACGAAATCGCCAATTCATAAGACCATTTTACAATTTTGGCCCAAGTTAAAAGCAGAGCCCAAATTGTAAAATTTCCGTAGTCCATATCTCGGAAACTATAAGAGATAATGCAATTTGGCAATCGGCAATGCAATTAGCATGCCGAATATTACTTAGAATGTAAATTGGAACGAAATCGCTAATTCATAAGACCATTTTACAATTTTGGCCCAAGTTAAAAGCAGAGCCCAAATTGTAAAATTTCGGTAGTCCATATCTCGGAAACTATAAGAGATAATGCAATTTGGTCATCGGCGATGCAATTAGCATGCCGAATATTACTTGGAATGTAAATTGGAACGAAATCGCCAATACATAAGACCATTTTACAATTTTGGCCCAAATTAGAAGCAGAGCCAAAATTGTAAAATGTCGATAGTCCATATCTCGGAAACTATAAGAGATAATGCAATTTGGCAATCGGCAATGTAATTAGCATGGCGAATATTACTTGGAATGTGATTTAGAACGAAATCGCTAATTCATAAGACCATTTTACAATTTTGGCCCAAGTTAGAAACGGAGTCTAAGGTGTAAAATTTCGATTGCCCATATCTTGGAAACTACAAGAGATAATGTAATTTGGCAATCGGTAATGTAATTAGCATGCCGAATATTACTTGCAATGTGAATTAGAACGGAATCGCCAATTCATAAGGCCATTTTACAATTTTGGCCCAAGTTAGAAACAGAGCCTTAGGTGTAAAATATCGATAGTCCATATCTTATAAACTATAAGAGATAACGCAATTTGACAATCGGCAACGTAATTAGCATGCTGAATATTACTTGGAATGTGAATTGGAACGAAATCCCTAATTCATAAGACCATTTTACAATTTTGGCCCAATTTAGAAGAAGAGCCAATATTGTAAAATTTCGATAGTCCATATCTCATAAACCATAAGAGATAATGCAATTTTTTAATAGACAACGTAATTAGCATGCCGAATATTACTTGGAATGTGAATTGGAACGAAATCGCTAATTCATAAGACCATTTTACAATTTTGGCCCAAGTTAGAAAAAGAGCCAAATTATAAAATTTCGATTGGCCATATCTCCGAAACTATAAGAGATTATGTAATTTGGCAATCGGAAACATAATTAGCATGCCGACTATTACTTGGAATGTGAATTGGAACGAAATCGCTAATTCATAAGACCATTTTACAATTTTGGCCCAAGTTTGAAACAGAGTCTATGGTGTAAAATTTCGATTGCCCATATCTAGGAAACTATAAGAGATAATGCAATTTGGCAATCGGCAATGTAATTAGCATGCCGCATATTACTTGGAATATGAATTGGAACGGTATCGTTAATTCACTAGACCATTTAACAATATTGGCCTTAGTTAAAAACAGACCTTAAAGTGTACCATTTTGATAGCCCATATCTTGGAAACTATAAGAGATAATTCAATTCGGCAATTGGCAATGCAATTCACCTGCCGAATGTTACATAGAATGTGATTTGAAACGAAATCCGTAATTCATAAGACCATTTTACATTTTTGGCCTAAATTAGAAACAGAGCCCAAAATATAAAATTTCAATAGCCCATATCTCGAAAACTATAAGAGATAATGATACAATGTAATGTGTTTACCCGTAATGGGGCAAAATTTTAACGCAATCCAACTTCTGAAGGCCGATTCCTCCAAGGTCTTCGCCGTAACAAACCCGTAAAAAGCCGAGCTTTTTGCTAATTCTTTCGAGAGCCAAACGAAATTCAATCCATCTCTTTTTCCTCCCCAAAAGGCGTTATCCATCATATCACTACCTGAAGAGGAGAAACTTCCAATCAGTGCCTCTTCTGAAGAGCATAGTCCCTTCTTAATAGAGTTTCAGCCTCGATAAGAGGTTTGTCTTTTAAAAACGTCCCGGGCGATATCACAGTAGATCATCTCTCCATTCAAAAACCTTACCAGCAGTCAATTATCTGAGCTTGCCAACATCATCAATTCTAGCTTAAGGTTAAAGTATTTCGCAAAGAATTGGAGACATGCGCTTCCAAAAAAAAAGTAATTCAATCATTCCGAAAAAGAAAGCCAAGTCCAACGCGTCTCACTGTAGGCCCATCAGCCTGATTAGTCCACTTTCCAAACCTGCTGAAAAAATACACTTGCGATGTTACACGCTTTAAACAGTTTCACAGACGCACACCACACAATACCGAACGAACAATTCGGTTTCCGTGCCAAACACTCAAACCTTCATGAAGAAATTTCGTAAAACTGGAGCCACCTTTTTATTTGTTTCCAAAGCTTTCGATCAAGTATGGCACAAAGGTATAATTTACAATTAAATCTGCTTCGTCTACCGAATTACCTAATCTTTCTGATAGATCTATACTTAGACGGTAGATCCTTTCAAGTGTGTATCGATGACGCAGTCTCTTCTCAAAAACAGGTCCCCGCAGAAGTCCCGCAATTTACTCCACTAGCTGTCGCCCTGTTTAGCCTTTATATGGCTGATTTTCCCTTCACCTTGCATTCTCAAACAACATTTCCTGCAAATAATATAGCTCTGTTTACCACCGATTACAATTCCGACGCCATCAACGACAGACTTTAAGTCCAACTCAATCAGGCAATTGCGTGGTACAAATTCTGGTGATTACAGATAAACCCGAGCAAAACTCAGGCTATTTTGTTCCACCACAAGAAAGAGTTCCGCGCCTATCGCCTCGAAATCGATAAAGTTCCTATCCCCTGACTCCAGAAGGTATTATACCTCCCTGGAGACCGCAGATCATTGGGTCAGTCCAAATGCAACACGCTATCTGCAAAGGCAATGGCGTGTACAGTCTACGCTTTCCACTTCTCTGCAGTAAGAGTAAATCAATTCTCCAGAAAGCAACTCTGTATAAAATGCTATTCCGTCCACTCTTCCTTTCCGGGGCACAGGTGTGGTACAGGTACGTCTTTGAGAGCCAACTTGAGCAACTCCAAGTTTTCCATTCCAAAAGGTTCGCACGTTGCTCAATGCTCCATGGTTTATAAGGAACGTGAACATACACCTCGAATCAGGCATCATGTTGGTGAAGAGTTTCATGAACATGCTCATTGTAAGGTTGTCTCTAGGCGCATTAGAAGTAATCTTGGTAAAATCCCTATCTATCCCCAAACCTCATTGGAAAACCAACGACAATCCCAGTCATAACCCAGGGTCTCTATCTCTCGCAAAACACTTCACTATTGCGAACCCGAAGTAACATCAGCGAAAGACCATGTGGTTCTCACTGGTCATTCTGGAATTTAAAAAAATGGACGGTCGCTTCTTTCTCCGGGCTCCCTCGAGCAGCTGTATAGTCAAGAGTAAATTGTCAATCATTCGAACAAACCATAAATAATCCCGGTAGTTTCTATCACTTCACCACGTGCCCATCCTCAATTCCCACATACACATAAGGCTATCATTTAAAATAAAACCTACAAAGACATACAAAGTCATTACAAATCAATTACTCACTGTCTGCACTTCGTTAATCAACAATTGAAACCAGCCCTGATGAACATTTTCGTAGACATCTTTAAAACTAATTGTTACACACTATTGATATCAGACAATCTAACAGAAGATATAGTCAATAAAAAATAGTAAGCGTAAATAATAGAGCCACACCATACCACAAGAACGGCACAAAAAGCACAAAAGGTATTAGAAAATATAAAAAATAATAAGCTAGTGTATGTTGGTGGCCAAGCTTGGAGCGAGATATTATTAACTACGTAAATTCTCTGAAAGGATTAAATGACCGTATTTCAAGAAACTCTCTCGAAGGTAAACCAGAACCGTTAAGATAACCATAAAACAATAAAAATCGATAAAACCTTAAAACCGAGATGCCAAAAGCTACAATATACGGGACAAAGGCATCTAAAAGATGTCAAGAAAATCTGTTAATCAATCTATAACTCAACATAATAGAAGACTTTATTGAATAGTTTATTAAAAAGTTACTAGAACTATTACATTTTTTTAAAATAGACCAATACTAAGAATAATTATTATTGTTAAAAATTTAGAAAATGTAAAGTCCGTCATAAAAACTTAAAGCTCAGAGAATTACCTAATTTCCTTCATCTTTGAGAGGGAAGAGTAATGTGACTGACAAAAAAACTATAACACAAACATTTCTAGTAATCTTATGCAAATAAGGTATCATAGGATTGTTAATATAAATTGATATTGCAGTGTTTGGGAAACTTTCATAAACTGGCCTGCGAGGTGAACAACAATTATAGTCTACTCAAAGTTTTTCAGTAATTCGTCATGGATATTTGTAACGTCGAAACATTGCAGAGTTGCCGCGTCAACTCTGAGTTTTAGTTCAGTTTGGCTTTGACATACAACAAAATTCTAATCTAAATAAAACAATTGAACGAAAATGTTATCAATTATAATTTATTTTAACATTACAGTATATCTATACATATATTATTGAAGGACTTAAAATGACAATTAAGAACACACCACTTCCACACCATTCATGAGGTAGTTATTTTAGGCCCGTTTAGTAGTGTTATGTAGTGTTATCCCCTTGGACGCCTAATCCACCTAATAAATAATTGTATAACTGAGTATTAACTAATATTTTACTTTTATTCGAGAGCATATTTACCTTTTTACGTTTAGTTCTTGTTTCCTTCGAAGATGTGTTTACTTGTCAAGTCATATTGGTATCACTGTATATTTTATTTCTTCTGCCACTATTTGTGTACACCATTCTTCATAAAATTAATCACTTAATTCTGTCTAATGCATTTACCATATCTAAACAATTACAATCATATAATGCACACAAATCTTTCACGCCCTACAATATAATTTTCTACAGTTATATTCAATTAATTATGTGCATACCTTTAGTTGTTTCCACTCTCATGACTCTGTCTCAGGAATTCCCAGTATTGCACAGCATTATCACATATCCTGAAAATGTCCTTCAGTCACTTCAACTTTTCGACTCAATGTCCAATTCAATCACTAAATTGTTAATTTCTAATCTGTCTAAAACATGTTCACGATTCCACCATTTTTCAATAACTTCCAGTGTATATCTTATCGAGTTCCCCCAAACTGAAGGTGTTACGATTGACAATGCTTCGTTCCACATATCCAAACAGTTTTTGATGGAATATCCTTTTCGACCAGCAATATATCTGCAATTATTAATAAATATAATGACCAACAAAACCTAATTGAATGATATTGTAACTTTTACCTCTTTTTTTATCGAGTTTTATTGTCTTTACACTTTTTTTGTAATTGTCTTGCCAAGAATGCCACGATGAACCATTTTGAAATATTCAAGTTTTGATCGAGATACACAAATTCAAATGGTTTATTTTCCTTGGTCTTATTTTAAGCCTTTAAAATTAAATTATTTTTAAGGTAATATGTAATAAGTAATGTGTAATGTGTAAGGTAATGTTTAAGTGTAAGTTCCATTAAACCTCTACAAGAGTTATCTTTACACCAGACACCTTTTTAGACCATATGCCCTGTAAGAGTGTGTGAAAGGATGTCTTACATCCTTCAAAAAGTCCCTAATTAATCCCTAATGTCCCTAATTAATTTATGTATACTTTCCAGAGAGACAATTTTATCTTAAATAATTTTATTAAATTATGTTTATATCGATAAAATAGTTTTTGTCCTTACTGTTCTTATACGTTTCGTATATTAGTTCTCGGACAGAGTCAAGAATAACATAGTCAAGACTCGTCACCCACTTTGTATGTAGAAGGGTTTTGTTGGGTGAATCTAGCGTATTATTCTTCATTTTGTAAGCGATGTTATTCACAGTATCCATACTAATATTTAGCACGGCATTAATCCGCTAAAACAACATTTTCAATAAACTTCTAGGGGCTTATATTATTTAATATCATCAATATTTACCTCTCTAATGGAATTTACCGACAAAAGGGGGCCTCCATTATCTCGTTCCTTTTCGAAATAACCTATTAATGCCGCAATCAATTTGAGGCCCTGAATATATATTATTTTCGGCACTTTCAAACAAAGTAATATGATATATTACGGAGCGGCTTATTTTTTTTTAAATATATTTTTAAAGTCTCCTTTTACCAACTAGGGGTTTATCTGGACTGGACCTACAGTTTAATGTAGGCTCCAAACCACGGCCCTCAGCATTAAGCCTGCCGACTGGCGAGTGACCATTATCATAATCTAACTTATGAAAAGAAATGAAAGTC
Organism: Rhynchophorus ferrugineus; assembly: GCF_030347505.1. NCBI lineage: Eukaryota > Metazoa > Arthropoda > Insecta > Coleoptera > Curculionidae > Rhynchophorus > Rhynchophorus ferrugineus. The sequence goes on from NW_027472590.1 coordinate 19,736,978, forward strand.
GTTCTAAAATATGTCTATGTAAAGGTTAAAATTAGATTACACTCCGATTTACTTGAGGATCTTAATCAATTTGGGTGGATTCCTCAGAATTAGAACACAATAACAGGTGAATTGGCGATAGTCTGTTTAATTTTACTTGCAAATTTCTATTCCTTAAAGAGGTGGCAGTGAAAAACTTGGAGCAGGTTCCATTAAAGTTACACTAGGCTAGCTAACCTGCTATCTATAACTCCATCCTTATAACATAGAATATTTACAATTTGTTGACCATTTTCTATAGCGTTTTATATATGCCTTTGTGGCTAGGGATCCAGACTAATATGTGTTTACGAATATATGAATATGTAAATATGTTGCTTTGTCGAGATGTAACCTGATGTAACCTACAATTTAATGATCTCCACCACTAGTGGACGTGAGAAAACTTGAATATTGGCCATGTTTTAGCATGATTAAGAATTGATGATATATACAGAGTTTATTTTGTGAACTATGTTGTATTGCAGCAGCTACTCCAATAGCAGATTTAGAGCCATCTATAAAAACTACCTCACAATTTGGATACTCTGGCAAGATTTGAAGGCTCATGTGTGCAAACTACTGGCTGCTGTATAAGAGAAGGTATATCAATTGTTTCTGATATCTCTGTGATGACACATTTCCGTCCTTTGGATCAGGGATCATATAACTGTCTGTGACTGCAAAGCTGTCAGCAGTCCGGGCAATGACTATTATATTTTCTTTCACAGTCTGTCTCATTCTTGGACATTTATATGGTTTTGTAGAAGTTTGACATTGCATGCTAGTTATCGGATTAGATTTAAAAGATCCCAGTGCCATTGTCAAGGCGGCGTTTTATATTGTTTCAAGTCATCTTAAAAAATCGTAAAGGCTGGATTATATAACGAGCAGCCATAATCTAATCTGGAACTGATTATATTTTTATATATCTGCACCATTTTATAATAATTATGTAATAATCTGTAGTTAAGTTTGTAGGTAATTTTTTGTTTTAGTTTAGTTTGTAGTTTAATAAATATATTTTAATAAATACTCTCTTTGCGCATTACTTTAAGCAGACAAGAGAGAAATACATTTACTCCCCACACTTCAACAGGTCCCTTAAATTATACATTTTTATATCCCACTATATAAAATATAGGAAATTATTAACTATATAAAATAAAAGTATGACTGCAGATCTGGTGGAATATATTAAAGTTCGAAGAACACGACTGTTAAGAAAATGTATAATTTCACTAATTTTATTGCTATGTCATTATATGTTACTTTTCTGAAATAAAAATCCAAACCTACATAACAATTTGTGATATTAAATTTCCTCTTAAGCACGGCTTATATCATTGTAATCGATGACAGATAAACATAGTGCACTTGTTTCATAGGAATAGAAAATACTTTAATAATACAACTAGATATATAAGTGAACAATGTAGCATATAGCCTTCCAATAAATCGTACAATTTTTGTGATATAAGATGTATGAACCGAAGAAAGGAGAAATGTTTTACTCAACTTTGACTAGCTTACAGTGGTTTTATTTGTATCCATCTAAGAAGGACTCGGAAAATTGGAAATTATATGCAATTAAAGCAGTGATTGTTAGAATAATTACCAGCTTTGGTTTTATTGAATGTTGGCTACATTTAATAATGTCAATCATAGGTAGGCCCTATAAATTATAAAATATTTCTTAATATTACTTGTTAATAATTTTATGTTTATTGTATATTCCAATTATTTTAAAATCTATTTACAGCAATATGTAGGCTATTTAAGAAAAGGGAGATCTATGTTGCCAACCTCTCATAGTAATATTCTTTCTGCAACATTTATTTTGGCTATTGTTTATCTAACTAATAAACAATAACTTATTACAGCAAAATATACTATCGACGACTAACTACAAAATTTGTTGAAGGATTTTTATCTATTGCTGCATAAAATATGTGACACCACCACTAGTATTGGTTGAGATAGATTCTCCTCAAACACTGATTCTGAATAAATAATGATAAATTTTCAAAAATGGTTTCAGATTTCATTTATTACACCTAATTTTTGACCAGTTCTCGCCATGTTAATATCCGTCTTTACTAAATAAGGTTTCTGGTAAAACTTCATTCTACATAGTTTTACTAAAAAATATGAGTATCTTCACTTGACTAAGTACAAACTAACCAATGTACCTTTCGCTAAAACGTATCGGTAGAAATTTCAATGTTAATTTTTATGTCATTATATGTTACTTTTATCAAAGATAAAATATTTTAAAAAAACTTAATCGAGTTCATATAATAAATAAGGAACTCACGAAAGTAAAAATAAAAAATAAAAAATAATCATAGTTAGATTTAAAAAAAACCGTTTTATAATAAGATATGTATATAATAATCGATGTTGTCTGAATTTTTATATTCAAATCATCTATACCCTTAGTTTTGGCTGCTAGAGTCGCCCGATCGCTCAACCAAGTATAGTTTTTATACTTGTCACCATATATGGAACCATTTTTGGAAGTAATTCTTATTTTGACGTTATAAATTGAGAAAAAAAATTATGAAAACAAAATGAGGCCAGTGGAAGTGTCAACAAAAATGTTCCCCATACCAATAAATAATAATGTCTTTATGAACACTTCCTCTGATATGTTGTAACCCCACTTGCATATCCGTTGTGCACTTGAGATTTTTCATATGTTTTGTTTTTTTTACTTTCACATTTTTTAATTTTTTGAAACATTCTCCAACTAAATTTAAAAACGAAAATATTCAGTATAATATGTAAAACTATGACAAAAAAGGGAACCCTCACGGGGCTCAGCTGGGTATCCCCTCGGTCTCGAGTTCCTCAAGGGGTTATGCAGACGTGGGAGGGAACTACCCTGACAACGCCGCCAAAAAACCGCACTGACACTCCCGAGATCCCAGTTCTGTGCTGTCATGTGCTGCCCCATTTAGAATTAAATGCTACAAAAAATTCCTAGACAAAAAATAAGGAATGTGTTACGGTGCGGGGGGCCAGATCCCCAGTACCAAGTGGTGGTGGTGCCGGCCATGCATGCCCTTTCCGATCGTCTGCGCTGCATCTCCGGTGGGTACCTAGGCCAAGATGCTGTCTTCTGTTACTGGTACAAGTAATAGGTCTAAAAGTCTTCGGATTCGGTTTGCAAACCCTTCCATCATACGTTAATTGTAGTGAAAACCATTCCCCAAGGTATAGGGGATGCCCATTATATATTGAAGGATTCCTGATACAGAAGTTAAGAAAAATGGAAAGCAATTCTTACTATGGATCCAAACATAAAGCTACTATAATATCTAAACCAAATAACCTCAACTTTGCAATTGAAGTTAAAAGTACTGAAATAATTAGTTTAGCATCTACACAATGATATGAATCATATTTCCCAATATCCCAAACTTCTCCCTCGGTCAGCGTACAAAGTAGACGTACCTTCCAACTAATAACTGATTTAATAACTGTTTATTTTTTATACCTATATCCTATACAACAAGTCAACTGAAAAGTCCCCGGCCTACCATACTAAAACATATTTTTTGGCAAAATTAGTTTATTTTATTCAACATAATTCCCTTTAAGGGTGATACACTGATTATAGGGACCCTCCAACTTTTCGATAACATTTTTGTAGTACTATTTGTCCTATGCTTCAAAATAGGCCTCTCAGTTTAGGAACTCAGTTTCGGCGATCACCTTCTCATTCGTTTTCACTGACTTGTGACACGGTGCATTGCCTTTGTGAAGCAGCACTTTCTTTTTCTTCAAATGAGGCCAATTTTCGGCGATTTCGTCCCTCAAACGGTCCAATAACGCTGTGTCAGAGTCGCTGTTAGTGGTCCTTCCTTTGTCAAGGTAATCTATGGAAGTTATTCCATGCACATCCCAAAACTTATGACGCCATATACTTGCCAGCCGACTCTTACGTTTTCCCACGATTGGATTGGAGCGGATCCATCGTGTACAGTCCACTCGGATTACTGTCTATTGAACTTCGGAGTGAAATGATGGAACTATGTTTCATCCATTGTCACATGTCGAAAACTCGGGTTTATTACATTTGATCATCTTCAAACACTGCTCCGAAACATCAACTCGTCGTTGTTTTTGGTCAAAACTCGCGTGGCACCCACTTTGCACAGAGTTTGTCATACCGGAATATTTGTGAATGATATGATGTACGCGTTCAGCTAATATCTTTAGAGTCTGCTATTTCATTCAATTTCATATTTTCGTCGGTAACAACCTATTTTGGCCGTCCACTGCGTTAAACGTCTTCGATGCTTATTTCATCATCACCAGGTCTAAACTTAGCATTCCAATCCTTGATGGTTGATTTTCCTGGGGCAGTGTCTGGAAACTCGGCATCAATCCAAGTTTTTGCTTCATCTGTATTTTTTCCTTTCGAAAAGCAATATTTTATTAACACGCGAAATTCCTTTTTTTTCACAATAAAAGTTGCTTCACTCAAAATGCTATAAATCACAAACTAATGATCCGACAGCTGTTAAATGTATACACGCATCTTTTGAGGCATAACTAAAAACATACGGATTAATTGTAGTACCGCCATCTATGTGTCACGTCGGGAAATTTTCAATTGACCTGTTATATCTAAGTACCTAATAGATCTATATTTTATATATATTTTTCCAGAAAATGCTCCTGTTAATTTGGCCGAAGACATTGAAGGAATCACAGGATATGGAAATTCCGTCTTTGTTTGTTGCATGTTCCAGTACATGTGTACAGACTGGTCAACATTTTTTAAGGATCTTACTGATGTTATACGATTTGGAAAACCCCCAGAGTATGATAACGCCGTAAAAAAGACAAATCTGTTTTCTTCATTATATTACGTCTTCACCACAGTTTCGGTGATACTTTACGGCATAGTTTCCTTTTTCGATACAAGTAATAAAATCGTTTTAAAATCTAAATATAAATAAATTAGCTTTAATAATTAAATTATGAATTGAATCATTGTGCTATTTTTCAAAATTTGGTACTTTATTCAGAAATATTCTTGCAAATATCAATGTTCGGAATCATTATATTTCCCAACATAAAAGCAATTTACCTTAAATTAATAATAATATTTTAATATTTTAAATAATTTTTACAATTTACAAGTACTTGCCATGTATTGCGATATGTTTCACGGAATTTACCCGGAAAAGTGTTAATTGTTTCGGTTACAATAAAAAGTAAACTGGTGACGATTTGTTCCAAGTTGTTTATACAGAAGGTATTTTGTTGATTCTGATATATGTTAAGCAGAAAATTTTAATTATAGATATTCTAATTTCCTGCGATTCTGATTATTTGCTGAATGAACACATTTTTTCTCTATTAATTTACTCAAATAAGCTGCATGCCATTAATAAAAATATTCTCCATAACTGTCTGCAACCTTCTCCCGATGATGTTTCTCATTTTCTTACTTTATTGTTGGTCAAAATACATGCAAATACTCTACTATATAAGATAATTTCAAAAACGACAACATACAAATCTACACATGACTCAGTTAATAAATAATAAAAGTAAAATAGATTTCAATATTTTTAGCTGCAGATATGTCTTAAACAAAGAATTGTCCGTGAAAATTTTGTACATGTTTGTATGATAGAAATAATTTTCAACTGTTTTTATTCAAACAAAATGGTACATTGTATTTTATTCGGCAAGCGAGGAAGCGATATCCTTCATAAGGAGGGAAGTAATGCTTGGCTTGGCCACGAATCATTTTATGTCCACAAGAAGTAATAGTCGAAAGGGTCAAGGGCTTTTCATGCAAGCACATTACATTTCTTTAAATATCTGCATGAGTCAGAATCATTTGATTGGAACATAAAATTACTTCAAGGGCCACTGCACTTTTTTTCACTTATGCAAACAAATTCAATACTTCAGATAACTTAATACATCAAATCTTACACAAACCATATCTTCAAAACAAAAAATAATGCCACACAATTTCTTTAAAAATACGTGACGAATAAAATACCGTCTGTAAGATAAGTAGCGAAAAGGAGAAATATGAATAATAAGAAAAAGAAGAGATGTATGCCAGAGAAAGCAATACCAGTATACATTTGATTTGAAGCCCTAGAAAAAGAACAGTTGCGGGGTGTAAATATATCAAAAAAAACTTCCCCAGGCTAGTATTTATATTTGTGACAGTAGTGTAAGAGTAAATTCACTAGAAAAGACCTATGAAGCTTCATTATGTTCCATAACCAATCTCAGATCAGGTTATCTAATCAAAATAATATTCTAGGGCATACAAACATACAAGTGCATTAGGAAAAACTATATTTCCGGTAATACATCACAGTAAACGTATTAGTTAAAATTAAAATGTTCAAAATAGATTACTGAAATTGGACACGAGATCAGACCCGAGATTTACAAAGAACACTCCACCAATGTCTTACGTGAATTTAGGGCTGCAAAGTAACAATAAAATATATTTAATGTAAAAGCAGGTTGCAGGTAGCTTATTTTTAATTTGTGTTCTATGGCTTTCGCTAATATACTGCTACTCTATCTACATCATAGGTCCCATATGAAAACTAACAACTCATCAACAAATCAATAAATGAATTAAAAATTCTATTAATATGTTTTATATATGTTAATATTCTTCTCAAGATTCATTTTAACTCTGGATAGACAAATTAATATATTTATTACCTATTCTCAATATTCGGTTAGTGCCTTGATACAATATAATGAGATGGATATATCATTAACTCTAGTATAATAAAATAATTACCGTTGGCTACTATAGATTAAAAACAGTCGAAACACTCGATAGTCAAAAAACTAGCGATTCGACTATGTTTTTTTAATCGTGATGTCAGACGAAGATAAGAATTCTATGATGTATAAATTGTGAGAGAGAATAGGACATAGATAATTGCTTGGACCAGTTAAGTTTAAATATGCCTATATTTTCCAATGGTAGTATAAGCGAGACGGAGATGTACTTCACATACTAACTTTAAAAAAGAAAAGGAATAAAAATAATTACGGAATACTTTTATATGAATGTCCTGTGGACCTGTAAAAAGGAATGGAATAATAACCCCACAAATGTTTTATCGTATATTAATATGTTAACTGCTATCTTAAATAACATACTATAATAAATATAGATAATACAATAGAACTTAATGAAAACCTAAAAACTAAAGATGTACAATAACCATAAATAATAAATAAAAATTAAATTAATATACCTAATCATCGAAAAAAAGTAATCCATTACATAACTAAAAATGATCGATGAACTAAAGTTTTTTAAATAAAACAAATATTAAAATAAACGAAATATTTTAATCACTATTCAAAAATATAATATATATATATATATATATATATATATATATATATATATATATATATGAAAAAAAAATATTCCAAATGGATAGATGTTGCATAGCAGAATATTTTAAATGTAACTGACATAAATCAAGTAAAATCATTTTATGAGCATGTCAAAAACCTAATTGGTTTTCTAAACGCCCATTAATTGGCATTTCCAAATACTGCGTAATTTGTAAAGTTGTTGTAGCATCTGCTGTAATTATTTCTATCATTCTAAATAGTTGTTTATCCAAATTTCTTTAGAGTTTTGATTTACATTAGGGCTGTATTTGTATTTTTTACAACGATATGAAGTTAGAATGAAATATATCTTTTTGTAATAACTTCTTGTATCGCCTCAGGATTATTTGTAATGCCAAATACTGATTCTTCAAATCGAGGATTACGGATAACAGAAGTTGACGATTCCCTTTCAAAATATTGTCAAACCATAGAACGTTTAGCTGAATGCATCATTCTACTGAAAGGTCATAATAATAAAAATAGATTGTAAAAGCGGTTTCCCTGTCTTATCTGCTGATAAAATAAATCTTATATAAAAAGTGTCGCAACCATCATTATTTTCTTGTATTTTTCAATAGCCAAGAAAAGAAATTGTTGAATAGTAAAAAAGAATTTCCTAGCATAAAATGTATTTATTACAAAAAGTTAGTATAAATATTGAATATATTTTATTTCCTCTTTAGGGTTAATTTTTTTTTCGAAATTTAACTGCTACTATAAAAACTTACTCAAGGAGCTAACTTTCTTGTTAATTTCTGCGCCGGAAAGATAAAAAGATATATAAGTTATTTTATAATACACTTAGTTCTGAACCTTGAATTTGAACCATTTGGATGCAAGAATTGAATTTACGGATTTTTGGCAAACGCAATTTCGATTATATCTTGCTACAGCTAATAATGTTCTCAATGGTATTCGGGTGGTATATTTAATAATGGGAGTTCAACTTTTCGTGATTCACCTTTGTATTTAAATGCATAACAATGTTTGTATTTCTTCCATATTGTCCCTAATGACTTGTGCATTTGATGAATAGTCTCTTTCGGTGTCATATTTAAATGTGATGTGTTTCTCGTTGTCTCAGGCTATTAGCTCGAAGACGTTCACTATGTTGCTCTCGACATTCATTTTCGCGTGTGTTTACAACATTGTCTCTTAAATTTACATTATCCGTCAAATGTTTTGCTGTAGTTCTATTTAAGCGATAGTTACGGACCATTTCTGCATTATGTGTATATATATGGATAGCTATCCGTTAATCAATATTACCTGTTCGTCCTGGAAAACGTGACATTTTGTTTTGGTTGATTCTCAACAAATAAATATCAATAACTTTTTAAGTTATAATTAGTAGGTATGTGACGAAATTTCACTATCAATCAAACTGAGAGGAATATTCAAAAATGATACCACATATTGGTAATGTTATTTTTATTATTCAATATATAGTTCTGCAAATTAACACACTCTGTATAATATTACACCCATTATATCCAATGAAAGATCTAAGTGAACCTTTACTGTGAGGTATATATACTCTATAAACCTAGTTTCCCAATTAGTCGAGTCTCTTACGTATTTCTCACTATTTCAGACAATTACTTAATTCCTTATTTATTATTATAGTTTAGCCTCTTTTTTGATCACTAGGGCTTATAAGGACTAGATCTATTATTTTTCATAATTTCCGAAGAATGGACTTTGGTATTAAGCCAACAATTACCAATATAACCAATCATCGTCATCATCAATACATATTCTTTATTAAATATATCGTTTGTTGGTGTTCGATTGCATCAAAGTTGCTTGCTGTATCTTTCCTCCAAAGGGCGAATTTCGCCATAGAGGTATGTGAGGAATCCGTTCATCCGTCTTAATCCACCGTGTCCAAGTTAAAGTAATCTGCGTCTTAAAATGTGTTATTGAACTTTGCACTGATTGTCATATCTTAAACGAGTGAATTCACTTTTAATACAATCACAGACGCAAACTCGTAGAATTTGACTTAAACATCGCATTTCATAAACAATCACAAACTTAAATTAACAACCATGTTCAACCCCGAATCCGTTGCATCAGCGGGAGAATTGCTCTATCGCTTTAGCTAGTGCAGCTACCAAGGCGGCTGCTTTAATTGTGTTAGAATTACGAACACAATAAACTGGAAGTATATAATTATGACAAATTTTCATAGCAATCCGTATTTTACAAATACTGAAGCAATTAACACTAAATCGGGACATATCAGCATATAACAATACTTCCGTGATGTACCATATTCTCTGATATTTTGTTTAATATGAATATATATTCGGTTTCAGAGCAATGCAAGTTAATGAATGAACGTAAAGGTACCCATGAAATATGTGATGCAGTGACACCTCTATGGTGGCCTTCTGCCTATATGAATCCTTGGGTTAAAGCCTTTATTACTGCATATTTATTATTATCATGCGGTAATATATGAAGTTTCATTATATTCTAATTGATTTAAGGGAGAATGTTAATTTTAGAATACTATCTGCCTGCTTCAGGTGTAGTATCAGTTATAGTATGGGAATCAACAATATTAATAGAAGCGAAGATAAACCATTTGAAAGTATTATTTAAAGATTGTCTTAATGATGATGATCCTACAAGAAAACGTGAAAAATTAAATTTCTGTATCCGATATCACCTTGAAATATATAGGTAACGAACTAATCAAATATATCTTACTTTAGATATGCTTAGTAAATTAAGATTGTATAATTTACAAATAATATGTTTTCCCTGTTTCGTTGCGCATGCATCAATATCTAAGCAAGACGTGTATGATGTAAATAAATTAGTATGTATTTTCTAAAATAGAATTAAATTACACTAATTAAACTGAAGTTAATTATAATACTTATATATAATACAGATTTGTGTGGGTTTATTCGTTTCAATCTTCTGATTTCTTAAGTGTTGTCGAGTAGCTGTATTGCTTCCACATTGCTGTGATTTAGTAATCTTATTTCATCTTTTAAAGCTTAATCTTAGATAACCCCGTAAATCCGCTTTATTTCTCGATCATCTAGGTCAGCGTTTTTTTGGCAGCATTGGATTACTAGTTGATTTGATGTTTTTCTGAAAACCCTTATTTATACCTTACAGATAGAAATTAGGTATATTTTTGATTTTAGATCATGTTGAGAGTGTGTTTTGACTAACCAGTACAGTTACTTGATTTTGTGTCTGATCTATGATTTTATCTAATATGATCAATGATTACTAATCAAGTAATTACATTGGTCGGTCCAGTTAGGTCCAGCTTGCAAATACTCTGATGAGCAATATATATATTGGTAAAAATAAATAAAATATTAATGAACAACTTTAAACAACCAAACAGATAAAATCATTTTCCTTGTAGTCGACGTTTGACCCTCACAGTGTAAAGACGTGTTTGGAGAGACGGTCAGAGAAACGAATCAAAAGTTCAGCATCTGTGTCACAAATGCGGCGTTAAAAAAAGATGAAATGGAGACTGGTGAAAAAGTGAAAGTGCGATCGGAAAAAAAGTTCAGTACCGTAGAAAATAAATGCAAAATGCCATAAAACGTTAAGGGTCGAAAACTCAACATCTGGACCACAAACGCGGCCTAGGATAATTTGAAACTATAAAAATAATAGTATTATTTTAACAACATATAAAAAATATGGATAAGAACACTGCACAAAAAAAAACAGATAAAATGGAAACATCGACATCAGGCGTTACATATATTTCAGTTTTGAATATAGAGAACATAACTAGAACCCAAAACGAACAGGCACTCTACAATGCGTGAATGAACGAAAAGTCGGCGCGGGAGAGTCTTGAAATTGCATTAACCAATATGCAAAAACAAATAAATGCCCTCCAGCTACAACAAAATAAACAAAGCTTTGAGGGCAAGGACAAAACAATGATAAACCACCAAACTAACAAAAGCAGTCCAATTGTTATATACGAAACAGATGAAGAAGAATTGCAGAAAGAGGTATGCTGGATAACGGTTAAAAATAAAAAAAGGAAAGCAAATAATTCTCCAAGATCTTCACCACAGCAAATAAAAATAAAACAAAGTAATGGACAAAATAAAGAAATTAGAATGCCCAGGCCACCTCTAATTATCGTAAGTAATATTACCGACTTTGACTTGCTATACAAAACACTGAGGTCCAACTATAGAGTATTCAAAACAACGGCACTAAACAATGTACAAATAAAACTGAACGCCGAATATCGTACAACATTCACAAAAATAATAAATTGATGACAAACAAACCAGACATCAAAGTTATGGCAAGAGGGCTTCCATCAACAGCTAAAAGTGAGAAAATTATCGCAGAACTAAACCAAAATGGGCTTAAATGCTTAAATGCCACTAATATTTTAAAAAAAGAAGAGACCAAAAATAACAAAGAAGAAATTTTAGTCCACAAGAAGCCACTACCTATATTTATGTTAGCCTTTGAACATAAAATGGACAAAAAAACCATTTTTGGTATTAAAAGGATTTTAGGGGTCCAAATAAAAATCGAACCTCAAAAATAGAAAATGTAAAAGATGCCAATTGCATGGGCACACACAGAAATTCATACATCATCATACGCCAGTGATTCTGACGTTGAGCGAAAATATAATAAGAAAAGAAAGAAACCCAACGTTAACAAACAAGAGAACAGACCGGGAAGGATTTGCAGAAGAATTGAACAAACGAATTCAACTAAATGTATACCTCAAGACAACTGAACAATTAAATCTTGAAGCAGAATACGTAGTAGATATTCAACAAGCTGCTTGGAATAATACTCCAGAAATTAAGTGTACAACTGAAGGAATTAATTATCCAAAAGAAGTGAAGGAAATGGTAGCTGAAAAACGTAGATTACGAAAAAAATGACAACAAAACAGAACACCGGAAAATAAAAATAGTTTAAACAATATAACCCAAAGACTGAAAAGAGAAATACTGGAAATAAAAAAACAAAATCATAAATGACTATTTCAGAAATTTAACAGATGATAAAGAAACTCACTCTGAAAAGCCACAAAATATTTAAAGCGCTCATGTCTACACAGTCCACCTATAAGAGACCTATGTGGAAATTGGGCATGTGACAATCGCCAAAAAGCAGAAATATTTGCTGAATATCTAGAAAAAAATGTCAAACCAAACGAAACTAATACGGAACATAATTTGCCGGACATGGAAGCTGAAAATTCGATGATTGAATTAGTCACGCCGAAAGAGTTAAATAAAGTTATTAAAACTCACATTAACCCCAGGAAATCACCAAGCTACGATTTAATAACAGGAGAATTACTGCAAAAACTACCAAAAAAGGGAGTTATAAAACTCACCAATTTGATGAATACAGCATTTAGATTAAAACATGTCCCAGACATTTGGAAGATGGCGGAAACTATAATGATCCCAAAACCTGGGAAGTCAGCAAATGAAATAAAATGCTACTAATATAATGCTATATTGAAAAACTCCTGTTGAAAAGAATAAAACCGATCATAGAGAGTAAAAACCTCATACCAACACACCAGTTTGGGTTTATTAAAAAACACTCAACAATTGACCAAGTCCATAGAATAACAGATGTTATTGAAAAACCGTACGAAAAAATTATGCTCAGCTATATTCTTAGATGTAACACAAGCCTTCGATAAGGTTTGGCATGAAGGCCTTGTTCATAAACTACAGAAAATGCTACCAAAACAGCACACCGAACTATTAAAATCATACATTACAACTAGAATGTTTAGAGTCAAGCAAGAAGAAGCTTACTCTACAATAAAAGAAGTTAAAGCAGGTGTACCACAAGGAACTGTACTGGGACCAATGCTTTATCTACTTTACACTTGTGATATACCACAAATGGAAAATATCACGATGGCTACATTTGCTGATGATACTGCGATTAATGAAGCGAACAGTGAAGAAGCCTCACGAAAATTACAACAGGCAAGTAACAATATAAATAATTGGACACAAGCTTGGAAAATAAGAATTAATGAAAGTAAATCTGTACATGTGCAGTTCACCTATAAACAGACCGTACAAGCACCAATAACATTAAATAACACTATTATTCCATATAGCAACAACACTAAATATCTCGGAATGAATCTCGATGCAAAACTTCGCCGGAAGGAACATATAAAGAAGAAAAGAAAAGAACTGGAATTGAAATATAGGAAAATGTACCCGCTAATTGGAAGAAAATCACAATTATCAGTACATAATAAATTGCTATTATATAAGCAAATATTGAAATCTATATGGACATACGGAGTTCAATTATGGGGATGTTCTCCAAAGAGTAACATTAATAAAAAACAAATTTTTCAGAACAAAGTTCTGAGAGGCATTGTGGGTGCGCCCAAATACTATAGGACTGATTACCTACATCGAGACCTTCAGATACCCACAGTCAGTCAAGAAATCAAGAGAATTGCAAGGGGGCATGAGGAAAGACTCCATTCTCATACTAATATTGAAATATTGCAACTTTTGGATACCACCAGAACAGGACACAGACTCAAAAGAATCAAACCATCTGATCTTGTCTAGTGTTGTGTAGTGAGGTACATATATTTGAAAATTCAGCAGTGACATGTATAAACATTATTTCACCAGAGACTGAGTTAGGGCCGATGGGCCCTCCTAGTTATATACCTAGATTTAAGTCAGCATAAAGACAAATTGTAGGTTAGACGGAAACGACTAGTAGCAATATATTAATTAAATAATAAAAAATAAAATTTCCTTGTCAAATGATTTAGAAGTGGCGGTTTTGATGTCCAAGAAAAAAAACAACCAGAAGTAAAATATTACCAACGAACACACAGCTCAAACTTACAGAAATCTACTCTAAGTAATTACATGGGATAAAAATTATTCAAAATTATTGCAAATCGGCATCGCATATTTCAAACTAACTTGACAAAGTGGTCAAAAGAAGAAGAGTTTCCTGTAATGCACTGTGAGTGGTGGTTAAAAGTAAATATAACAAGACCATCTTAAGTACAAAATGTAATCGGTTATCCCGGAAGCGCCATCCGAATGGGTACCGAAGTAGAATATTCCGGGCTATAGCTTTTTGTTACGCATATGGTGGATTTAGGAAGGTATTCCTAACAGCTAAAATCTAATGAAATTTTCACTGCAGATGTCTACTGATTAGTTGAGAAAAATTGCAGAAATTTAATTATATTGGATTAATTATTTTAACAAAAGCCCTTTCAAAATGGCAAAATGATTAGAAGAGATACAAGCACCTAATAATTTAACTGCTTTGTTAATTTAAAAATTGAAGTTTCTTATAGATACCGCTAATTTGTATCCGCTTTATATTAACTTAACTATATACATTTTTTATATTAATTTTAGAAATAGCTGGAGGAGATTTTGGTTATGGAATAAACTTTACACGCCTTATCGTTTGCTTTATTAAATAATTTGTTGGTGGGTAGTACTGTATTCTAGCGTTTTCTCAGGCGCCATCTAACTTACCCATTCAGAGGTGCTAGATTATGCTCCTCCTTGATTAGCTCCCAGTTTCGTTTGATACTTAATAGGGTAATGGTGATGCAAGGTCCAGATTGTGGATCTAGCCACTATATTTTTCGTACAACAGTGCAATTGTAACTTCTAAAGGAGAGACGTGAATAAAAAAGCTCATCCCAAACACTTGAAGGTCGAGCGAAAGAGGTAAAATTATCAATGAAAACATTCAAAAAGCAATTGGAACCTTTGTAAAATCACATGATGAGCATCTGGAATGATGGGGGGGAATTCTTCGTGTAGCTCTACCATTATAACTTGTTAACGGATATAGCAAGTCCTCCAGCATTCCAGAAACTTCATTTTCCCAAAAATGGACGAATTTCGAACAGCAATAAAACCATTAAAGTGTGGTAAGGCCAGTCAACCAACTGACGAGAGAAATTATCAAGACCGATGGAGACGTTATACTCGCTCAAATTTGGCGAATAGAAGGAAGTGACGTCGACATAGAATAAAGCAATAATTGTTCTTATGCTGAAAAAGGACTAGTATTTTAAAAACTATTTATACTTATATTAATAGTTCGTTGTCATTTAGCTTACCTAATCAAGCTAATTGTCGGCAATATATCAAAATAATACAAATGAGACTTGAGAGAAAGAGTTTACGAAGAGACTAATCGAGAACAGCAGGCGGAATTTTTTCTTAATCACAGTTGTTTAGACAATATTTCCACACTCTAACAATTTATAGTGGAACATATTATATTTAAAGAGCAAGCGATTGTTATTTTTATTGATTTTCGACTATATACAGTGGACCTCACTTTGGGCATCATGTTTTATAATATAGTACTTAATGCAATTAAGTTTTTTGAGCTAGCCTTCTAATAGAAACTCGTCCGTAGTAAAACTGCCACTCCAGAGCCTTGGATTAATAATTAATGAAGAAAAGGTCAAACTATTCACAACTGACGGATAGCCTGCTATTATAAACCGGAACGCGATCCAGTTGGAGCAAGTATAGGAGCTCAAGTAATTGGGAGTAATAATAAAGGAGCTTCTAAGAAAAGAAGAAATATTACAGCCAGTCTAACTCTTCTGAATTATTTCAGATATTTGATATTTTGCTAGTTTTTATAAATATACCAGACAAATATTAGAAAATATTTGGGGATGTGGAAAAGACTGTATCTATATGTATATATAAGACTATGAATGAAGGAAATCTGATAAACTTGCATCAAATCAACAAATGTTTACAAAGTTGGTGGAGAATTCACAGAAGTCTGATATTCTGGGAGGAAATGTAACAATGGATTTCGGTGAAAATGTGGTTTTGTACAATATAAATAAACCTAAGAAGTAAGGAATTAAGTATTTCGCACTGGTTGACTCCCTAGTTTACTACTTATATAATTTTAAAGTATATGCAGGGTTACAACATCGCAACTCACCATCGGATGTTTTTCTGCGGCTGTTTATCATGCCGCATACAATGTAACTGCAGATAACTGGTTTACTAGTATTTCATTAATAGTTGATGTACCAAATAAAAATATTAATTAATAAAAATAAATATTTAATAAAAATTTAAATTTAATAAAGTCATTATTCAATCTCAGTTCTTGCCAAATTAAAATGGAGTTAGAATATAAAGTCAAAATGTATATTATGGCAATGATTAAAATATTATCACACATCCATTAGTTACCTCATATGGCTCAACAGAATTTACAGACATCTCGGATTCATATCGACCTTCAGAAATGCCTGAAAAAATTATGCCGGCATGAACAGAAAGGAGTACCCGAGAATATACAACAAAACGCAAATGTGTGTTATTTTTTCTTAAAACGCAGATACCCTTCAACGATTTATATCATCGTTTCGAATATTTATGGTCCTAGACTTCCGTCTGTTAATTCGATATTTTTAACCTTTCTTATTTTGGGACATTTGTGTAAGAAAGGTTTCAACGATATTGTGAAGTAAACTAAGCGGGGTTGCCGCCGCTGTCTATTTGTTCAGAGTCAGAGACTATTACCGTAAATGGCAACATTGTTGATACTTTTTGGCGGACTATTGTGACACCACTAAGGAACCAATTTGAATCACTAACTTGTTTTTTCTTTTGATTTTACTGTATTTTGTGCAGCTGATGAGTTGGTTTACAGAGTATACCAATTTTCTGTTATATTGTCTTTTATTTTATTATTTATTATTATATTTCCCATAATTCTTAATTAGTTGCTTACGATCTAAGGTTGGAGCTACAAAGTATACATTATAACTATTTTATGAGGAAGAATCTAATGCTAAAGTGGATAATCAGTAACTAATGTATAGTTACGGATTATTGTTATTTGCAAGCATTTATGTATGCTTTCAGCGAATGTATACATAAATGTATACATACAGCGAATACATATCATAGTCGGAATTGGAAGAATTGCTTGCACAATCATATTTATTAGTTTTATTCATGATTCGTACAATATGTGCACATGTACTTTATCCTAACATATTTATCATTGTTATCATTTATCGTAATCAGACATTGCCGGTAATTATTGTTATCTGTTAGGTTATTCCATCATTATTATTGACGATTGTTATTGATATGTCTGCGTATATGATAATAATGTTATGTTATATGATATTATTCAATACCATAATTTATCAGTACCATTACTTCTCACTATAATTATGTATTATTACCTCAGCACAATTAGTTACTTGTAATACAGCTGCCAGTAATCTTAACTATTAGTACCATAGTATTTCATTGCTACCTGAGATTAAATGTATATGTCGTGATTTTCACCGAATTTTGTTACATTTAATGTGTATTTTTACATCGTCATTGAAAATTGGTTTCTTTGGTCAAATATACTATCAGATTAATATAAATTGGAATTCCAATTTCAAGCAACTTTATTTTTGTGCAAATTTAATTGTGGAAAACTCGCTAAAATTATTTGTAAAATTAAACCCACTAACCTTTTGTTAGCTTATTTACTTAAGTTAGTATATCGATAAGCGTTTGAACTAAATTTTTATTGATTTCTTTGATTCTCATATGTAATTAATGTTTCAGACTTTGCGATGAAATAAATAGACTATCAAAGTGGATAATTGGTCAACTGTCCTTTGCAGCAGCCATTGTAATAGGCTGCATTGCGAATCAGATGATCAAGGTAATATATGAATTTTTAGATCGACTTAGATGTGCCCGTTAAAAAAAATGTAAAATGTTATATTTACCAGTTATGAGTTCAGTTATCGTTCTTGATATGGATGTGATATGAGATATATATAGTTCGTTTAGTAAAACAATAAACTCATGTCGTCCAAATTTATGATCTCAAAACGTAGCAAAGTTGCCGCATCATCTTTGAGTTTCAGTGAATTTTGATTTTGACCTATAACCACATTCTATTATAAATAAAACAATAAATCGATAATATTAAATATATTTTTTATATAGTGATATCCACTGGAAACCTACTCCACATAATTAACGATAGTATTTTATTTACAGTATTTAACTTTCTTCAGAGAGAATATTTACCTTTTTATTTTTGATTTTTGATTCCTTCGTTCCAGTATTTCCTTGTGAATTAATTTTTATATCATTGTTTTCCTTCTTAGTTTCTTCTGTTACTACCTGTGCATATATTTCTTAGCCACATTAGATTTTAGTAGTAGTAAATTTAATCACTGCATTCTCCCGAATTAATTTACCATATCTGAAAAACTACTCATGTACATTCTAAAAAATGATACACAAATCTTTCACACTCTACAATGCAATTTTCTATCGTTATTTCATGGTAACCTTAGACAATATATTGATGACGTGAGTTCACTATTATTTTAAATAGACTACAACTTGGTATACAATAGTTGGTCATAGCTATTCAATCAATCTCTATAAACGGACAGAACATTTGAATTCAATTTCAATGTATTTTTGAACGAGTTTTGTAATATATGAGCGAATTTTCTCATGCTGCAAAATCATTTGAACGTATTTTAATTAATACAAACACAATTATAGCTGACACAATATGTAAGTGCATATCTCTTGCATTGTCATTTTATTTGGTTATATTCTACTAAATTTCTGATCAAATAATATAGCAACTTATGCCATAAAATTATTAAAAATGAGTTATAAAAATCATTTATGTATAAAAAATGTAAATGTTCATTATATTAAAAACCGGCAATATTTTTTATATCTTTGAAACTGTAACTGGTAAAACTGCTCGTATGTTTCGATATTGTCGAATAATGGTTTTTATGGGTTGTATTAAATAATAGTGATTTAGAAGATATGTACTCATTTAACGAAAATATATTTTACTATCAGTGATTTCGAGATACGGATACGAATAATCTGCTATTCATGCCCCAGGATTTTGAACAGTCTTCGCCAAATTGTTGTACTGTTGATGAGCGTTCTAGCCTACGATATTGACCATATGTTTTTGGGGCAACTTTCCGCATCTTCTATAAAATTTGTATAAAAATATAATTTGTTTCTCATCATCTAAAAATATTCACATCTAAAACCAATTTTTAATAGCGCCTAGGAAAAAAACTTATAGATGTTGCCTTAATCATCGCATTTGAAAGACTTCATACTTGGGTCGTACGAATGTAACAGTGCCCAAATTCGGAAAGCAAAGAATATCTGCACCGATTTCATACTATTGTAGATTCTCAAATATTTCCTAATTTCCTGTGTTTCTATCCATCAAGTTAGTGTGTAGTGCCCACACGTTGTTATGAGGGTAATAGTTAGGTGGTATATTTTTGTTAATTTTATGTTTGTAATATTCTTGGTTTAGTTTAAGTAATTACTTATATGTTATTAGATAACAGAAAATATTATCACCAGTCGACATGGAAATACGCATGTAAATGCAAAATGTTGTAACTTAGTAACACAAGTATTACAGATTACTAAGGAACAAAAGTTTATTTATGTTAACTTATATAAAGATACTGAGAAATATGATGTGGTTTCAGTAAGTGAGACATGGGAAAAGAATTGCCGAGACAATTGTCAGTGCCCTGAAAATAATATCGAAGGTATAGTGTTACATATTTTATCAGAGAATCAGCCCTTCAGCAACTATAACAGTAAAAATTTAAATGGAATCACTGCATGGTAGTTTGGAGCCGTTCAAAATCATTAGTACGTGAAGAGCGACAGCCGAAAAAACTATATTTTAATCTTGATTATAAAATTTCCTATTTTCCGCGCATACCAACTTAAAGGAGCGAAAACTCCGGTGGCTTGACCGATTTGGTTTATTACAGCAGGTGCCACTTTATTCCCATTTGTTATTGAACTCATATATTTGAACTCAATATTTTAATCTTTCCTTCATGCAATTCTGATCCTGTAAGTATAGCGCTATCATCAGCAAACATTAGATCATTCAAGAAATATATAACATCATAGTAAAGCCCATATCTCTTTTTGAATTATTTTCGCTTCGCTACAATTTTTTTGTAAAATTAATACTTAATACTTTCTTAAGGTTAACATATAAAGTTAGCTAAATAATTAATTTTGACGAGAAATGTTCATTATTTTATTATTCGAAAGAAAATATTATATAAAAAAATTATTCCATATATTCGCGAGGTCCAGCCACGTATATGTTTTAAAAACAATGGACTAAATAGTATATTTAATTTTTTTTTTGGTATATATATTACTAGTAGTTCCGCCATACGTTGCTGTGGGTAAAATATACTTTAAAATATGTTATTCTAATGGTATTTTGTCGGCCTTGCTGATGATTTGGTAATTGTCATTTTGCAATTGTAGCGAAACTCTTTTAATCAATTGAAAGTGTCGATTCTGATTCTCTGAGAATATTTACGACAATATCGTAATTGCTTTTTCTTCTGCTTGTTTAATAAAGTTATACTGGCGCCGAGTTTCTACAGGTTCTTCACATAAAATAAGTTTGGAGAAACTTCGGTTTTTGGGCAAAACATTGGCATTAATTCTATGGTATACTGGCTTTGTATTTTGAATGTGGTTTCAAAATTACGTCCGTTCGATGCGAGGTCCTAAATTTTCAATAGCGCAAATGACTAATTTGGCAACAATGCATTGGTAAGAATTACATTTGCATATCGCTAGCAAAAAGCGATATAGTAAATATAAATAGTAATAAATATATATAGTGAGTAAATATTTCGGCGAAGTGGGTATAGGATCAAAACTTTTTCTAATGCGCAGCACATGTTTTACATAAGTATTTCACTACGAAATTTTAATGCCTGGCAATATTGACATACTTAATCCATGGCGCCGATAGCAATTTTTGACGCGCAGAGTAATTAATATCTGGTGTGTATTTGAACGCAAGACAAAAAAATGATATACGTGTTTTTGAGCGGCTGATCCACAGTCTCTATTGTTCTCGTGCTCATGCTGTAGCTGTGTGTTCTGCACGTGCCGTAATTGCTCTCGTAACAGTCTGCTGCAAAAGTTCGCCGCATTGTTCCTGAGATTCTTGTGCATAACTCTCTGCTGTTCTGGTTCTTTGATATATGTTTCTTGCTGTACCTCTCTGCTTCCTGTATTGTTAAGTTTAGATTTTTTGGTGGAATTTTATTGACAATAATAATTATTAACAAAATAAAATTGAATCAATAAAATGAGGAGAATGCGAATAAAACTTACACGTATTTAATTTTACTAGCGGGTTTTATAAATAAAATAATAAAGCACCAAAAATTTAAAAAGCAATAAAAATTTGGAATATATAATTTAACGCATACCTTAGCCACAGCAACGCCTGGCCAATTCTGCTAGTGTTGTTCATAGAGTAATAGAGATGCAACTCAATAGGGGACTTTGGCGCTAAGTTTTGCCCAACATCCAGACGCCGCCATAATTGGCCATTCACGTAATTTGATTGGTTAATTTAAATCTTCATTATAGGCACCTGTAAGAAAAATATTTTATTGTGAAGACATTTGATTGGCTCATTAGTAATATTTGGCACGTGGCAGCCTTGACGTCATATTTAATTGAC
Source organism: Rhynchophorus ferrugineus (assembly GCF_030347505.1). NCBI lineage: Eukaryota > Metazoa > Arthropoda > Insecta > Coleoptera > Curculionidae > Rhynchophorus > Rhynchophorus ferrugineus. The sequence continues at coordinate 19,759,022 of NW_027472590.1, forward strand.
CAATGAACTTTAAATAAAAAACATTTTTTTCCTGAAATAAATTTATTAAATAAAATTAAATTAAATATAAATAAAAATACAATCTGTAAAAATAAATAAATAAAAATATAATCTATAACAATAAATATGTATAAATATATCCATAAAATATAAAAATAAATAAATCAATAATATATAAATATTATGTACATATATATAAAGCCATAAATAAAAAACTTGCATTGCAAATTAAAATTATTTCTTCTGTCTTATTCCTTTTTGATATTTGTTTAGTGCCATCAATTTAATACGATCTATCAGAATTCTGTCTTTTCGTTTTCTTATACTAAAAATTTTGAGTCTTTCCCTCTTAAAATTCTGTTCACCTGTTTTACCCAAAAATATAAAGCACACGTAGTTATTACTTTTAATATTTTATATGAAGGATCATTATGATTCCATACAATTATAGAAATCCATACAATTATACCAATCTATAAAAGTACAATTGAAGGGTTTTGAATTTACTTTTTTAAGACATTTGACAAATATATTGTTATATTAACGATGTGGCAAAATCGCGGAATCTAATACAAGAGAAAGCTAAAAAATCTACTGACAGTATAATAAAACAATGTTGTTGGAGTCTGGGGCACGAGATATTGTTTTGCCTCTATAAAATCAGTCTCAATTTGTGGGTCCAGTGATTTATTCATAGTTGTATATAAACAAAAATCGCAATTTATTTCTTTTTTCAGAACTTTTACTATATAGCCTGAGGTGTAGACTACTTCACAACGTAAAACTTTGTTTGCTCTTACAGGATAATCGGGAACTAAAGTTATAGAGGCAAGTGGCAATATCTCAACTCCTGGTAATACATCCCCCGTTAGAAAAGAATGTAAGTTATCTAGAGCACCTTCATATTCATCCTCTTGGAAATTTCCTAATGGTGAATGAGATGAAAAGAAAGAATTTATAAATAGCGCTTTAAATGACTTCTCAAACATAGTAGACGAAGGATGTATATTCCTGAATCCATGAGCTCTAATAGATCCAGAGAGATAAAAAATTTTCAAAACTATATTGGTTAAGCTAATATATTCGGTTGGAAACTTACTCAAATGTTTTTTCTTTAACAAAATGAACCCCTTCAAGTTAGTTATTACATTTTCAATTACATTTTAATTATTAATAAACTCTAGCAAATTTATTTTTACTGGGGCAATAAAATTTTAAACTATTGAAATATTGAATCGCTTTGCACCAAAATTATTCGTGTATTGAACTTATAGTTAATCCTCCCTTAAAAGGTTTGTATTCAGGAGCTATTCTTTTACTGGAATTGCAACTATCAAATAGTTGATCTAAAAATAAAAGATTATCTCCTGTCTGCATAGTTTCTTTTGGAAGGAAATTAATATTTGAAATTAAAATAAATATTTCAATGATTATTGATATGAATAAACTTACCCCAACTTGCTATATTACACATAAGCGAGCCTGTCGTACGACTAAATACTTGAGTACAATTCTTAACTTTCCTCTTGGTAATTTTTTCAGGGACCACATGTTGATCTGTTAACTTTGGACACATTATAATTGGAGCATGTGTCCAAGTTATAAAACTGTAACATGTGGTCTCATTTCCCAAATTTGTATGCCATCAATTGTAATGTACAAATGTTTTGTTAACAAATTATTGCGAATTCCCTTAAATAAATGAGGAATATCATTAGGAGGAATATTTTTCCCCATTTACTTCGAATTCGTAAGGATTTGTTGACTGGGCCAACAGACTATTGATAGCAGCCTGGTTAGCAGATCCCTGGAAGCAAAGCTAGACATATACCATCTTTATATAACATCTTTATGTGACTGCTGTAGCTGCGAGAATCTGAAAAAAATACCTCTTAGTACTAATTATTAAACTAAAAGGTTCTGAAAAATGACAACACTCTGGTTGAGGGCCTGGGACGATGTAAATAGTAACTACAAATATAATAAGACAGCTTAGAAATTAATACTAACTATTATAAACAGATATATGCATATGTATTCGTATACATCATTCTTCTATATCGTTTTGCTTTGGATCCACCTCCAATTGTACATATTCGGGGGTACGGTATTATTTTCACCTTGACTAAATTGTTCACGAGTACTGCATTTACTTTCTAGAATAAATTCTCTCATTACATATATATATATATATATATATATATATATATATATATATATATATATATATATATATATATATATATATATATATTTGTAAGTTAAACACAATATCGGATAAGCAGACCCGTTAAAGATGGAACGGAAAGTTTAAATCTATCACAAAAATGTCTATGACACACGCGGTAACGATTATAAATCTTACAGGATTTTTTTCTTATAGGATTTTTAATGTTTTCTACCCATTTCTTAAAGATCGCCGTGTACTTTTTTAACGGAAAAAGGATGGTGTATTTCTTCACTATCAGTGCACCCGAGAACACAACACTTACTAGAACAAAAATGCATTTCTACTACCGACTTATATATACTAATAAAATAAAATAGTAAATTAATCTATAAATGTTATAAAAAGCTGACCACTATTCTCTATATAAGGCACATTGAAAATGGCGCACAAAATATATAAACAAACGACAAGACGAAGTGAACCCGTCTCGGCTCTTAGCGTAGCGATTAGAACAAGTAATGTGTTAAAAGTACATATTGTTACATCTACATGTTGGACGTCGCAAAATATTTCCCCAAAATATTCTATAAAGTTAAATCTCTATTTCTCAATGGTATTGTTCACATACAAATGAAACATTTTGACTTGTAACATAGCTCCATCTATTGGATACTTACTCAATCCAATCGACAAATTACCTTACACCGCCATCTGTAAGTATCTTATGGAATTCATATATAATTATAATCATTTATCGTAATATAAACAAATATATTGTAACAAAAAATGTTGCGACTGTAAATTGGTATATAACATATCTCTCAAACTGTATAAAACTGCACACAGTGTGCAAAATTTGATTAAAATCGGTTCAGTAGTTTAGGAGTTTATTGTGGGGAATTAACATAACTTTATATAGATATAATATAATAGATAGACTATAACATCACAAAAATATTTCACTTGTGTAACTAACTTCATAATATTGGCCCACATTATATTCTTAAAAAGTAATTTAAACATTTCAGCAATATGCTGTAGGATCGATGTTTCATCTAGTCGGATATACGATTGTAGTATTTCTCGCATGTCATACCGGTCAGATAATAAAAAATAAGGTAAAATGTGACATGAGCATAATTGTATCAAGTATATGATTATTTTTTATTTTAGACATATGATATACAAGACGCTCTTTATGAATCAAAATGGATTGATGTTGATAGAGAAATGGCCAGGGATGTACAGTTTGTGATATTAAGATGCCAGACACCGGCAGTGCTTAAAGCAATACCCCTAGGCACTTTCGATTATAGCGTTTGGATTGTGGTAATTTTCGATAACTTTTTGCCTTTTCGTTTGTACTAAATTCGAATTTATTTATAGATCCTTAAGACATCTTATTCATATGTTACTCTTTTAACTAAACAAGCATAAAATAGTAGAGAACACAAGTAAACACATATATTTGTGAATATTTTATTACACATATAATTACCTACATTTTTAACACTATAAAGTATACATGCTGTATTCTTATAATGCTATATATTCAGTAGAGTTAAGTAACATTTAAATACGGCGTTTCCGTTAAAGTCAAGTTGTTCACAAGGATTTGTTTGTAAGTTAATAATCATGCTCAGTTCAGTGTGAGTTAAAAAAATCATCACATTAATGCTTATAAAATGTAGAAATATCAAATTTTCAGAAAATTTTGCCGATTTTTTTATTATTAGGTACCTAATTGTAGTAATAATAATTCGTAGAATATAATTCGAAAGCTTCGAAAGACAAATTATCAATTGTTTTATTTTCAAAAGTCTAACCATTTGCTTTTTTAATGGCTTGAAAGCTGGCTACAACATATTATCAACGGAAAAATGATTGGGGTGTCAATGCTAAGAATATTACTAAAATATCTAGAAGTTTCATAAAGCTTCTTCTAAACACTATGTGTTATAATATAATTCTAAATAAAAGAGTGATTAATTCAACCCTATCTTTTATATTTATATTATTTCTTACCCCATCGCTTTATTACCAGCTTAATAAGAAGAAGAACGTTCTTGGATACAATAACAAATTATATTTCAAGTATGGCCAGTATGACCGTATAGAACTTTAAGACATTGCTTTTAAAAGAATACCATCTTTAAAAGCATATAATAAGACAAATAATGATTATTTATTTCAATTTATGTATCTACAATAAATACAGACTCCTTGATATATTTCTACTTGGAACAGATTATCTGCATATACTCTACCCTATGCTGATATAAGTGTCTCTAACCAAATCACCATTACCACTTCGGTATGGGTGCCACTAGGTCTGGATAGAGTCTCTATTTTGTCATGACTTAAAATTTTGTTTATTTTTAAACTGCATATACACTATTTAAACTCTTAGTCTCCCGTGTTTGTGTTATGCATTTTATTTTATTTATTGGTTTATATATACATAAGCGACAAACACTGTACAAGAATTAACAAAAATAAGGAATTCAAAAATACTTATTTATTATGGAAAGCTACGAGATCACAAGGCGCCATCAGTATAAACCACCTACTAAAAAAATTACAATGTATGGGCCAGAAGGAATAAAGCGAAAGCTGACATATTCAAATTACATCAAATTACCTTTAAAAGGCATTTAAATATTTCCCGTCTGAGATTTCCAAAAATGAAGAAAATAATATCACCTTCCTCAATTATTAGGTTCGTAATAAACCACTACGCTACTTGAAAAAATTACAATTAATGTAATTAAACAAACAATTATAAGAGAAATAAATTGTAAACCAGCTCCCGGATATAATTTAATAAGCGGAAGAATGTTACAAAAATTATCAAAGGAGTGCATAAATTTATATAATATATAGAATTATATAACATTTGTATTTAACGAAATACTACGAATCAATTATTTTCCCAGTATTTGGAAAGTAGCAAACATAATAAATTTAAAACCACGAAGATTTCACCCCCTACTCGCCTATCAGTTTACTATCGATAATATTTAAAGCTTTTGAGAAATTATACATAAAGATGCATAATGATATAATGGAAAAAAAATATTCCAGAATTCAGGAATAATTCAATTTGTGTTTCGTAACAAGCACGGGACTATAGAATAAGTGCATAAAAATGTAACAAAAATAGACATGGAGTTAAATGCCAAAACATATTTTTCGGCAGTATTCCTAGATGTATTCCAGACTATTGAGCAAGTTATATAAAATACACTCCTCCCTTATAAATAAATCATTTTACTATACAACAAGATCATGATCATAATGAACAAAACATCTTGATATGCCCTTACGAATTACCTAAAAGAAGCACATTGCCAAGGCTTGCCAAACTTGATATTAACTATATCAAATATATTTGCTTATCGGGCGTAAATCCAGATTATCATTAGGTAACAAGGTATCGCTATCTATATATTATCCGGCATAACGAAAAGTTTGTCTCCCTTTTTGAAAAAAACTGGGGCAGCTGTAGGCATCAAATCTGGCACGGTATATATTATAGCTTAAGAAATTTATGAAGAATTTTAGGCCTAATACATTTATGCCATATGCGCGACAAATAAATATATTCCAATAAAATCAAATATGTCCTAATCAAGCAACCTGGAAGTTTTTTTTAAGTTTCTAAAATAAAACAAAGGACACTATTCGTTAAAATTAAGTAAGTGTTTAATTTTTAAATTAGAAATTATTTGTTTATTTTATATTTAGTTGAAAGTTTGGTGTCGGCAAAAATTGGAACTGAATCGTGAACATTTTCGTGCGATGATTTTTTACAATTTTCGATGTGGGCAACAAGAGTGCATCAATTAACTTAATTTGACTTTAGGCGATGAAGCTCCATCAAAAACCATAGTGTATCGCTGGTTTACTGAATTCAATCGTGGTCGTAGTTCTCTGTCCGATGAGTTTCGTGAAAGTCGTCCAAAATCGGCTGTCGTGCCAGAAAACATCGATGCTGTGTGCGAAATGATTAAGCAAGATCGTCATATCACCTATTGTGAGATTGAGGAATCCCTAAGCATTAGTTCCATCAGCATATATGCGATTTTAGATGAAAACTTAGCTGTGTGAGATTTGTGTTCACGTTGGATCTCACACAATTTGAAAATCGCTCAAAAAAAGGCTCGTGTCGATCGATGCAAGGAAATGCTTAATAAATTCAATCGCGGTGCTTCGAAAGACGTTCATAAAATCGTAAAAAGTGACGAATCATGGATATATTCGTATGAGCCCAAAAGTAAGCAGCAATCGACTGTATGGGTGTTCCAAGAAGAACCAAATCCAACAAAAGTTGTTCGCGCACGAAGCACTTCAAAGAAAATGGTGGCCTGTTTCTACGGGCAAACTGGTCAAATTGCAACAGTGTCTCTAGAGGATCGTAGATGAGTAAATTCTGATTGGTACATAACCATTTGTTTGCCAGAAGTCTCGGTGAAATAAGGAAAATAAAAAAGAGACACCGGATTATTCTTCATCATGACAATAGGAGCTCTCACACATCGGCTCAAACAAGAGACTATTTGAATACTCAAAACATCGAATTAATGGGTCATCTGACGAACAGCCCTGATGGCACCCAATGACTTCTTTTAGTTCCCATCCGTGAATAATAAACTGCTTGGTCAACGATTTTCATCACCCGAAGAAGCTATTGAAGCGTTCAAAAATGATGTTTTGAAGATACCTCATTCGGAATGTAAAAAATACTTTGAAAATTGGTTTAAGCGTATGCAAAAGTATATCGAAGTTTAACTATTTGTTTGTTTTTTTTTTCCTACTTCCGAAACATAAATAGTGACCCTCGTATGTGAAAATTTATGCCAACATAGATTATCAAAATTCGAAAATAGAGGTCGAATTCGAGAATCGTTTGTTTTCATTACTTAAGATATTTAAATTTTCGAAATCAACTTTTACTTATGATACTTTGTTATAATGTTCAGTGGCTAAGTAATACACTACATATTACATTGTTAAATGTTGAAAGTTAATGGAAATTAGATTTAATTAAATGCAGTTTAATTTAGTGAGTGTTAGTTACTGAGACAATTTGCCTATATTTTAATACGTTTTAATACCCATTTATTATTTTAATTAGTGTTATTTATCAAATACATTTATGATCTCATATTAACATATCATTTTTAAATTAGTCATTTTACTCTATTATGAGGCAAACATGGTTAGTTTATGTTAATATAGAATACAGCATTGGTCATATAGAATCCAACTATAGGGTACTGCTAGCAAACATAATATATCAATAATACAATGGTTTCAAAACAAAGTGTGGCGTACCATTGTCGATGCTCCGTACTATGAAGTGATAGGTCGCGATATGCCTCTAGAAACAATAACGAGTGTAATTCAAAATATTTTAAGTGCTTTAAAAGAGTGCTAATGTACCCCAATATACTCGATAATTAACCAAATGTGTGATATGTTAGTGAAGCGCGTAGACCAAAACGTTTAACACCATCCGATCTGATTATAGGACATATATAGACTTTAGAATAATATTTACAATAATATTTAATTAATTCAGATAATATTTTATACAGCAGATCGCTTAATGGACTGATTTTTTACATGTCATAAATTGTATAATAAAAAGAAATACTTATTGCACACTAGACATATCACTGAACCACTAAGAATAATAATTATATAAAAATATAACTCTTAAAACAACAAGTTTATCTTGAAAATTAAGTTTACGGTGCATGTTCTGTAAAATGAAATACTTATTACATTATAATGCTTATCTTTTTGGGGAGGTAATGGGAAATACAGAAGGACGGCTATATTTACTGAAAATATTAATTAATGTTTGCAGTGTCATATATTAAGAAAGTGTACGAATTTTATATTAATAAAATAGTAAATTTAAAGAAATTACAAGAATGTGGTTTGGGTTTAACCCCATAGGGTTGCAGCAAAAAACTACTCCTTGCTTAAGAGTGTGTCAAAGTTTGTAATAATAATACTTCCTGAAAGTAACCAATGCATATTCTGTCGATCACATGTCCAGAGTTCATCCTTGGTATCAATCAAAATTCAATTAAATTCAATCCAATTCATCGAACTTGATAAAAGTAGTTGAAAGCAGCATATAAAAATTTCACGTACTGAAAAATTAATTAAAATAACTATTTTTTAACAGAGAAATATACACGCAATTTTTATTAAGCAATATATATTTACGGTAATCAGAGATTTTCGATTAACTTGAGTATTTAGTCCCACGTACAACGAAACATCATTTTGCATTTGAGCTGTGAGAAGATAATATATCTGCTTATTTTTTCGATCCCATAAATACCATGGCATATTAGCTAAGGCACAATAGATCAATTGAAACTGAAATAAAAATCAGGGAAGTATATAGAAAATCATAAATAGTTTCATAAACTCACTTGGTCTTCCAAATGTTGTCCAGTATTATATAGCTCATATGAAAAGGTAAGAACAACAGACGAAATTGAAACTGAAGCTAGCATAGCCTGCTTCTGTGGAAAAAATATGAGTTATATCATTGATAGCCCCATAGTTCTTTTTCTTTATCTGATCAATAATTCGTAGACATTTGGAGTAACGCAGGCTTTTAGGTATATATTTTGAAGTCGAAAAGATAGACGATATTTTTACTATCCACTATTTTACTAGATATTTATTAATTTTTAAAGAAAGCAAAGTAGTAAAAACTTTAAAAAAATTAAATACCCGAAAAATTAAATGGTAATGAAATGAGGAGTCTAAAAAAAAGTGCACCCTTGTTAACACGATTGCAACCTTCAAGTAAGGTGAACCGAGAAAAGAAAAAAAATATTAGTTTGAAGATGTGCTGCTTTCTTGCAAATCTAAAAGAGTCAAACAATTTTTTTTTCGATAATTTTACATTATACGGTAAATAATTCCGAGAAAATGGCGTTTAAAGTTTCGAATAAAGGTACGTGTTACGGTACGTTAGGTACGGTTATTACATGTTTTCAATCTACGATTCCTACTATGTACAAAGAGCATTCTTATAAATTGTTTCAAACGTGCGATTTTGGTCTCCCTTGAAGCATTAGAAGCTTGTATCCGAGCACTCAATCCATGTATTGTCACGTTATAATTTTTTACGACATAATTTTTTAAATTGAAATGGGACCTTCTTTAAAAATGCAAATTGCTATAAAAGTTGTGATTTCCAGCATATATACCAGCATAGGTTTATATACCATATAAATAAAATTGGAGATTCATTATTATTTTGATCAGACTGAAATGCGACACAATTTCAGTCAGTTAACTAACAAGTTAAAGTTAAGTTTAAGAAAATGAGCAATTCGTTCTTAAGAATTGCAAAATGGAACGCAAATGAGCTAAATCAGCAATTCCGGGAACCAGAACTATTTCTGAGAACAAATAGCATAGATATAGCTCCCAAGTCAGAGACTTATAATTCTAAAAGTAATACATTAAAATACGGGGTAATAATGCATATTGAACAGTACATCCCAGTGAACGTGCTCAAGGCGGAACAGCTTTAATAATAAAACAAAATATTTCCAACAAGACGAGATAAACCAAGATGAAATATAAGCTACGATAATTAGCAGCAAAAAAATGGCGCTGAGTTATACATAGGAGCACTATACTGTCCATCAAGATGTAAATTAATACAACAACAATATAGATATTTACTTTTAAAATTACTGACGATTAATAACACGTGGTAAAGGAAACGAATTACTCGCAGCAATAAATATTACTAATTGTAACTATGATTCAGGGCGTAACCCTCTTACTGGCCCACTGAAAATAATAAAGTACCAGACCTATTGGACATTTGCATTTAGAAAGGCATCTCTTGAAATCAAATAAAAATCAAGAGCTTGTGTGAACTATCATCTGACCACACTATAGTATTGTTAATACCAGGCGGGACCATTCTGAAAAAAAGAAGCTTAAATTTTACTAACAAATTTACTAACTAGGACACGTTTAGACTTATAATGCAGGAACAAATAAGTTTAAACATAAGACGATCTTGAACCAGAAATATAATTGAACAAATTCGGTCTGCTGCAAAAGAAGATACCCCGACAAGAGGCAAATCAGAATATGATGATAACAATAATAGAAAGACGAAAAGCTAGAAGAGTAAAATAGGACCAGAAATGCTTTAGATAAAACAATATCTAATAGAAATAGTAATCAGACGAATCAAAGATTACGGATTATAAACATATTTGCTTCTGAAAATATGTAAGTAAATTAAGCCAGGAAGCAGACAAAGATTACTCACTCTGAAAGGCAACTCATATATTTAAAAGTCCAGTTATTAGAGTACCGCCTATTAAAAATTAACTAAAAATAAATGAATAGTTCGACGCAATCATCAAAGAGTTTAATTATTCGCAGAACATTTAGGTAACTTATTCTAACCGAAAGCTATAGAACCTACAATAGATATAAATCTTGTTTATCAGCTTGATATAGCTGTAAATTTAATTTATCCAATGGAAGTTGCCACACATTTTGAGAACAACTTCAATCCTAAAAAGGCTCCTGGAATTGATGATATTTCATGTTCCGGAATGTCTTAAGATTGTTCAAATAATTATACTTAAAAAAACTGACAAACCGGTAGAACAAGTTTTATCTTACAAGCATATATAGCTGCAACCTGCAATATTAAAACTATTTGAGAAAATGTTATTAAAAACCTATTAAACCGTTTATAGAAATACCAGATTTTCATCCAGTTTGGATTTCGAAATCACCACCTGTACAAAGTAACAAAGGTTGTTGAAAAGGTATTCGAAGAAAATAAATATTGCCCTGCAATATTCCTGGACGTCTCACAAGCTTTTGACCCGGTATGGAATTTGGGATTAATATTCAAAATTGTCCAAGTGAGCACCGCGGAATACTGTCGACTGTTGGAATTATATCTTTTCGAGAGACAATTTAGAGCATCTTATGGTACGGCATTCTCAACACTTAAACCTATTTCAGCTGGAGTTACACAGGTTCTATATCTTCTCTATACTGCTCATATTCCAACAACAAAATAAACAGTACTTGGAACGACACAGTTATCATGGCAAAAGATATCTCTGTCAAAGGCTGTTAAAAAAATACAAGTAGCGGTCAACAAGATCTACAAATGGACTAGAGACTGTAAAATACGATCCAAATCTGTCCATGTTCATTTTGCGTTGCGGCGAAATAACAAAAGCCAAATACCTCGGAATACATTTCGATGTTATATTACATAAATATAGATATAAATCAAAGAGATTGATTTATTTATCAATCAGAAAGCCAATTTGGACCTATGGGTTGCAAATATATGGCTGCAATAAGACATCAAACCAACTAGTAATCCAACATACCAAAAACAAAGTTTATTAATTACCAATATTTGGCGCTACGTAACCAACGAGCAGCTGCGCGATATAAACCAAATGAATATATGAAGTGGTCCAAGATTTCGCCTTAAAACATAAAATAAGGCCACTAAATCGCAGCAATAAAGCTACTGGACAACACGCAGGAAATCAGATGATTGAAGAGAATCCAAACCATACGAACTTGTTTAATGTATAAATGTATTCTTAATATCAGCTTAAGTAGATAATTTTAATTTTAATTTAGAAAATACATAGTAGAGTAGTAATAAAGTAATTCGTAAATTAAGATTGCACTAACCACATCTAATGTAAGATGTACTTAATTAAAGAAAATATTATTTTAAGTTTTTGAACTTAATCGGCTTTATAATATTCAATACTATGTCACATGGTGGAGGGTTGTTAATTTGTTTATCTGGTAGATATACGACAGTTGAAATCAGGAATATTATCAAGAATTCCTGAGACCTTATCGCAGCTATCAACCGGGTCTAAATGTAACTATAAACAATAATCCAATCAACATATACACACATTTTTACTGGATCAAATTCTCAAAAACTCATATTCCATTTCAACTTAATAAACGCAATTATAAACGTGTCAAGGCAAATATGATTATATGAGACATTCAAAACTCTAAGTTGTGTGATGAGACTTAAAATCTACCTCTGGCACAACCATTTTGATTTTTTTCTGAAAACGTAGGTAATATAATGGCAACGGAACAATTTATTCAATACATTAAGGAAATTAGGAGATGGAAAAGCAATACCGATACCGCTGAAAGAATGATTACCTTTAGTCACTTCACGTCACACACACAGAGGTAAAGAAGTTATGCAGGAAATTTTAGAAAGGAAAGGAAACGATCTACAATAAACAATAAATAACCAATATTCACCTTTGATAATATAATATGATTTTGTATGACCAAATATAATAAAAAAGAACACCTTTTGTAGCACATATTAATGTAGGTATCTTTCATTTTTTTCTGTCTCTACTCATTCTTCTTGGTTCGACCGAAGTATTTCCTCTCGTCTGAAATATTTATTTGATATATTAATCCCTGATAGGTCATACCCTAATTTTTTTCATCTCCGTCCTTGCGTCTTATTTTCTCTTTACCCGTTTTATGTCATCCATGTGCTATGAGGACTCTACTTGTCTCCTTTCTATGTACTCTTCCACTTATTTAATATTAAAGTATTTCCTTATTTAATTACATCCCATCCCATCGTTGATCTTTGGTACACCTCTGACTCTTCCGAGGTATATAATTTTTGCTGCTTGTATAACATATGTTATATTATAGTTATTAGTATTATAGGTCATTGACAATACCCACGTCTCGCAACCCAGTGTTAACGTTGGTATGTAAATTACCTTGTACATTTCTGTTTTAGTTTCTCTTGAGAGCTGCTTTTTATTAATGAATTTGTTACTTCTGACAAAGCACAAAATCATGGTTTTCCCAGTTTCGATACCTAGATCCTCCAATATATTTCGATGTTCTATTTCTACACGTAGAATTTGGTTGTTACTTGGAATTAGCTATTACTGGTTCTTATTTCTAGCTCTCCCATCACAATGACTTTCGTTTTGCTTTTCTTAATACTATATTTTTTATAATTTGCTCGTTTGTCTTCATGAGTATGCACAGAAAAATAGCATTTCTATATTTATTATAGTATATTTTGTCTTCTTTATTATAAGGTCTTCTTATTTTTAATTTATTAATGTAAGTAAAACTTTAATTTTAAACTGTAATTTGTCAAATTTTAATCAATTTTTCCATACTTTTTAGATATATCATCGATATAATATTTAAAAAAGAAAACTTCTATCAAATATCACCTTATAAAAAAACTAGGCTAATTGATTTAAATGTAAAAATTATTCAACTTTTTTTCTATTAGCATGTGCAGTAAACATTCTCAGAATGATACAGCTAATTATTATCTCCAACCACAGCAACCATTTTTGACCATTTTGCCTGAGCAACTATTTCTGGGGCTATTACCAACTGGATTCTTTTTCATGCAAATGTTTTCTTGATTAAAATATAACCTCATACTAGTTTAGTTAATCTAATCACTGAAGTTAGTTAACCACTAAGATACTTACTAACTGAAAATACTTGAAGAAGTATACCACCATAAGGCTCAACACTACGCCTAGTGACATAAATGTTCCTCCAATTAATTTTGTGGAAAAACGAGATGAATAATTTTGAGATTGACTGAAAACATAAAGAAAAATTAAAATGCATCATTGCGTACAAATGCAATATATATTTACCGTAAAAGTTGCAAGTGGCGTTTATATATTTTACATAGTTCATTGAAATCTAGCTCTTGGTAGTCTGGACAGTAGTTAGTTGATAATTTTAAAGCGTCATTATTAAAATTCAATATTTCGTTGGATATTATTCCTTCAATAAATGTGTCTACCTAAAAATAATGTTCTAAATGTATATATAAAAAATATTTGTATGTAAATAACGCATATTTTAAACCGAAATGGTACAAAGGGAATTTGTAAGGCCATTTAGCGATATCTACTTGACAACAGTTGATTATTAATTGTTATCAAGCATAATACCAGCTTGACGATATTCATCATAGTTACTAGTAACTGCATATCTTAAGAAGGCGGTACCGTTGGTACTCATTGTTTCGAAGACAGCGTTGATGAGACCTTTGCCATCAACAACAGGCACCACAAAACGATGTTAAGTGAATTATTTTAGCCAAAAGTGAACACGAATGGATAGGGAAGAAGGCACCATCCAGGTTAAGCAGCACGACATATATAGACCGTTCAATAAAACAGTAAACTAACGTCATGAGAATTGATGACGTCAAAATTTCGCAATGTTGCCGCATCAATTCTTCGAGTTTTAATTCATTTTGGCTTTGACAAACATCAAAATTCGAATCTAAATAAACAAAGACTGTTATCAAATATCATTTATTTTAAAATTATAATACATCATGCATATATTATCATAGGACTTAAAACTACAATTAACTACACAATTATAATAATGTATAGGTTAGGGTTTTATTATATTTACATAGAACTCTTTTTGATACCACCTATGAGTTAGAGTTATAGGCGCGTTTTTTTGTGTAGTGGTATCCCCTAGAGGCCTAATCTACCTAATTAACAATTATATATCCCAGTAAAATATTTTACTTTCATTAGAGAACATATTTACTTTTTACGCTTAGTTCTTTTTTCTCTCTTAACATCATTCTTAAGAAAACTAGAGTAAACTGATGTAATCACTGAAGTCGCTCTAATGCATTTACCATATCTGCGAAACAGTTAGTACTTTTTCTCTCCTCACACATTTGCTCACAAATGTTCATCTACATTCTGAGTAATTACACACATATCTGTACACACAAATATTTCATACTAAAAACTCGAAATATGCTCATCACTCAGCATTGAATAATAATCCCTTCTTCAGAAAGTTTTGTTCAAGTGAAAAGCTAAGCTGTTAATTTTCAATCTATCTAAAATTTGTTGAGTCCATCCATTCGGAAATGATAAGTACTAAATAGGTTCATATTGGAAAAAATACTCATTATTTTTACACGTTTCATATGGTTTATCTCTAATGGAAGTAATATCAAGCTGATTTTGATTCGTTACCCATTTCGTATGAGGACTGTTTCTTTTTGGTGGATCCATGATTTATATTTATAACGTTTTGAGATATTTCTATGGCCGTATCTATACTAACACTCAGTGCAGCTATTACATGCTAAACATGTTAAAGAATATTTTTAACAAAGCAGCAGAAACTAAATATTTAACAGTCAAAATTCTTACCTTTCTGACTAATTTTACTAACAACACGGAGCCTCCATTATATCGTCCCTATTCGAAGTAACTAAAATCACATTAATAATTAGAAGCGGTTTGAAATGTATCAAAAGAAGCAAAGCGTTAAAACAACGTTTGCCGGTTTATAACCTGTAGTTATTATAATTAATATTTTGAAGAATTTTGCAGACGTTTGACAACCGGACAACTTTGCCGGCTGATTCGGTTAGATGTTCGAACCTTACAGACAGCATTATGTCTCTTTTTAACTAAAATAAAATGAAGCGGAAATATTGTGGATACTCTACGAATTTACAATTTGCGGCAAGTAATATATTAAAACTTATTGATGCCGTAACTCCACCGTTATTTTGATTAGACTATATAACACAGTACGGACTCTACTACAGACATTAAGCATGAATTTGGAGGTATAATCACTGTCAGTCTGATAACCGCAAAGATTTACATTTAAACACTAACACTCACTTAAAAAGGCCATGAAAAGATCGTGATAAAACTTACCGGAAGCTTTAAATAACATCTTAATTTTACATATATGAGGATGGGCAAAAGAGAATACAGTTTATATGCACCATATTGATTTTTTTATGTGATAGATGTTAGATGATGATCCACCGTTTGATTTTAGGAAGGCGGCAATCTTTGGTGGAGTAGGTTCGTGTCTGAATAACAACTAGCAGTGTAATATTAAAACTGAAAATCTACTCCTTACTGTTTGCTGTAAAACTTCCGATAACTTTTCAATTCTGCTGGTATTTGTCGATTTTATTGACCATTGAAAATATTTGATCGTATTCTGAGCTGCTTAATTCAAGAAAAGCATTTTGGGTGTATGTATGGGCACATGATTACCTTGGAATACGGTGGTGTTTAGCAGACATATGCTAATCGTAGTAATTACTGCATCGGTGTGTAATATTTTCTTTTCCATGAGCGCCAGCTTTGTGGAGCTTCTGCAGTACTGTATTTGCAGATACAGTATTACTAAAATGAATTCTGTTGTTACTGCTTCCGTGATGGTCTTGATGGTTAATGTTCGTTTATCTCTGACAGTTTGCTTTGGGTATTGATCCTTTACTCTGCTGCTCGGATCTCCTCGGAACTATTAGCGAGGCAGAGCACGTTGATACAGTTCCTGCTCGCCTTAGCTTACCTTTCCCCTTGTCACATTTACAATTTTGCAATTCTACCGCCTTTACCGCATTTGCAATCTACAATCTATTCAAAGTTTTTAGTAATACGTCGTGGATATTTGTGACGCTGAAACATTACCATATTGCCGCATCAACTCTGAGTTTTAATTCAGTTTTGGCTTTGACATACAAAAAAATTTTAATCTAAATGAAATAATTGAACAAAAATGTTATCAAATGTAATATACTCTAACATTATTCTATATCCAAAAACTACAGATAATTATACAGCCCAATAATTTATAGGTAAGTGTTAATACCTCTTATCACTATTGCTTTCAAGAATTTTACATACGTCTGAGAGTTGGTCGCCGTCAGGTTGTCAGATGTACGCTAAATTATTCGTTAATTAAAATATTTGTTATAATTATTACAGGTTATAACCGGCAAACATTATTTAGCTCTTTATTTTGATAAATTTAAGTCGCTCCGTAATATATCATATTACTTTGTTTGAAAATGTCGAAAACAGTGGGTATTTAGGGTCACAAATTGATTGCGGATAACAGACGCCCCGTTTTGCCGGTAAATTCCGTTAGTGAGATAATTATTGATAACATTAAATAATGCAAGTCTCTACCATTTTATTGAAAATGTTTTTAGCGGGTTCCTGCCGTGCTAAATATTACTGTGGGTACTGTGAATAACATCGCTTACAAAATGAAGAATAGTGCGTTATATTCACCCAAGAAAACCCGTCTATATACAAAGTGGGCGATGAATCTTGACCATCTTGTTATTGGCTCTATTCGAGACCAAATATAATAAATGTATAAGAACAGTAAGTACACAAACTATTTTATCGATATAAACATAATTTTTATAAAATTATACTAGAGAAAACCGTCTTCCGAGATAAAAAAATTAAGTACATGCAGCTTTTTGAGTGAGATAAGACATCCTTTCATACACTCTTACAGAGCATAGGGTTTAAATGGTATAAAGATAACCCTCGGAAAGCTTTAAAGGAACTTCCAAACATTACCTTAAAAAGAATTAAACTAAAGGCACAAAATAATATAATAAACTTGAATATTTCAAAACGGTTAATTGTAGCACTCTTGGCAAGACAGTAACAAAGATAGTGTAAAGACAATAAGAATTGATGGAAAAAGGTAAAAGTTACAATAGCATTAAATTGGGTTTTGTTGGTTATTATATCTATTAATAGTTAATTACAGATATATTGCTTGTTGAGAAGAATATTCCATCAAAAACAGTTTGGATATGTGGAAGGAAGTATTGTCAACCATAACACCATCGGTTTAGATGCACTCGATAAGACATACAAAGGAAGTAATTGATACATGGTGGAATCGCGAACATGTTTTAGACAGATTAGAAATTAACACTTTAGTGACTGAATTGGACAGTGAGTCGTAAAGTGAAAGTGACTGAAGGAAACTTTCAGGATATGTGATAATGCTGTGCATTGCTGGAAATTCCTGAGACAGAGTGTTGAGAGTGGAAACAATTAAAGGTATGCATATAATTAATCGAATATAACTATAGAAAATGATATTGTAGGGCGTGAAAGATTAATGTGCACAGATGTGATTATAATTGTTCAAAATTAAACATAAGCATTAGGTTAGAACGTATCAGGAGAGAATGAATACTAACTGTTTTGTAGATATGGTAAATACATTAGACAGAATGCAGTGATTAATTTTATAAAAAATGGTGTACCCAGGTAGTAGCAGAAGAATACAGCAATACAGTAGCAAATACAGTGATACCAAGATGACTTACCAAGTAAACACACCATCGAAGGAAACAAGAACTAAACGTCAAAAGTAAATCCGTTCTCGAATGAAAGTTAGGAATAGGTTTCTCAGATATACAATTGTTAATTAAGTGGGTTAGGCCTCCAGAGGGATAACGCTTTATAAAAAACGCGCCTAGAATCTCTACTTCATGGATTGTGTGGAAAAGAGTTCAATGTAAACAAAACAAATCTAACCTACAAACTATTATACCTGTATTCTTAATTGTAGTTTTAAGACCTTCGATAATATATGCATTAGATGTACTATAACGTTAAAATAAATTATATTTGATAACATTTTTGATCAATTATTTTATTTAGATTAAAATTTTCTTGTATGTCAAAGCCAAACTCAACTAAAACTCAGAGTTGATGCGGCAATATTGTAATCAAATAAATTGTCTCAAATATCCACGACGCATTACTAAAAAAACTTTGAATAGACTATTGGTAAGCTCCCTGCTTGTCATACCCCCCTGTCTTACGACTCATTACCCTAGCAGATGTTCGGCCAAGTGTCTCCCTCGCAAGATTATACTGCTGCTACCCAAATATTCTCTACCTCGTCTGCTTTCCCTCGCTCATTCCTTCCAACGAACGTCCCTAAGGATGCTCCCCAATTCTCTTTAAGCGACCTTGACAGTCAACTAGGTGTTTCTTCATCATCTACTACTTGAATTGATCACCGCTCGATTATTTGCCTGAGATTAGATACCTGATGGTGATTACCGCTTTCTGTCCTAATGGACAGGTTTTTCCCTCGAAGCTAGCAAGCTAGCTTATTTCCAGTTTACTAGGACTGAGGTTTGTTCCTCGCGTGCAATCGCATGTAATAGATACCCTTATCCCACTCCTCGACTTCTTTAGGCCATTTCTGCATTAAAATTTTATTTCAATTAATATTATTATTACAATTTATTATTTGTGATCTCTATTTACTTTATCTACTACTAAATAAAGACCCCTCTCCAAAATGACTGTTGTCCTTAATTTAGTGCGGTTTTTTACATAACTTTCTGGTGCATCTAGTATCCCGCTAGCATTCCATCATGCAGATAGATAGCGATATCTGTTTTTAAATATTTTCAAAACGACTATACGATGACAAGATTTCCTTTTATAAGTCTTGGTATAATTTAGAAAATGAACAGGTAGTATTGTAGTTAAAAGCTCGATGGATCGATCCATACATGAACATTTCATTGTTCTTCAAATACAATTATTTTAGTAAAATGAAATAGTTCTTGATTATTACACTAATTTTATGTATATTTATTATTTACTATATTTATTGTTCTGTTATTATTATTAAGTTATATTTTCTAAATTTTATATATCAGAGTGCTAGAAAATTATTTCAATAGTGAATAATTCATTACAATTATCAGGACTCCTAACTTAATTAAAATTCTCAATCATATTTTGTTAATAAACGTTAACACTAATACAATTAACTGCCAGCTGCATCCTCAAATGGGTACTGTAGTATAGCAAAATAAAACTGCTACTTGTTTTACTAGATAAGAGAACTCAATGTAATTATAAAAGGCAAAAATAAAAAATCTTGCATAACCAAATCTAAGTATAACATGGATTATTCAGTATATTATTATTTCAAGTGACAATGCAAGATTTTTCATATTTATTAATCTTATCAATTATCACTCGAGATAGTCTTTGATATATTTTTACGATATTTCAATAAAATTAAAACTAGTACATAAATTAAAGAAAGTCGCCCTTTTTAATTTCAATTTTCAGCTATGCCTCAAGCTACTCAGGCTTTCTAGTAGCTGAAACGCGGAAAGCTTATATAATAGGATATGTTTTCTTTCAAGTAAGTACTTACAGTTTAACGTGAGCTCTCCTACCGACTGGCCAGTGACCAACTTAGAGAACATCTCAGAAGAGCTCCGGTATCAGCTAGCCTGGTTACTGGGTTCACTGGGATGGTTATTCCTTGTCTGATTTTCAGCAAGATTCGAACCCTTGACTATCGCACAATAAGAGGATCGTCCTGTCGTCTTGACCACTGTACCAACGGAGTACTATTTTGATTATAAAATTATTGCACTGCATTGCAATGATCACGCAGAACATTAATGTATCATCTTATATATATAACCCCTTATTATTATCATTGATATTTAAACTGCTGGTTATGCAGCCCTTCATATATTTTAGAACATTTCGGCCAGTGGCGACTTTAATGCTAACGAGAAAGAGCAACCTGTATGGCCATTAAAAGACAATGAAGAAACTTAGAAACAACTGTTTCCATATATTTGCACACCGAGAAAAATATGGAAAGGAGAAAAAATAGCAACCACACGATTTGTCCAATAACATCATACCTTAATTCAACTATTACAAAACATTACTATTAAAATAGATATTTTAAGCTGTTATGTTAGCGGATAATCTAATCGTTCATAATAATTACCTCACAACAAAAGGAATGGAATAATGTAATATATTATAGAAAATTAAAAATACCTGCAAAACTAGCTTCATAACACAATAAATTGTTAACTGTGTAAATGTCTCTGATACTATGATGCCACATTGATACCATATTATGTGGTAAATAAAAACTATTATATAAATAGTTGAATAGTTTTTGTGTAAATACCATAGTAATATAGTACAATTATGTCCATCTGAAAACATTTTTAATATGTTTTGCGTGATAAAATATATTTATTTTAAATAAAACTTACATGTCACATGCCAAATTAAATTTAACATGATTTTGTTAGTATATATTAACCAACACCACTTTTGAAACAGTTTCCCTTTGATAACAAAATATTTACTTGTAGAAGTTAATTTACTTATAGGAATAAAAATATCTGAGTCATGCTGACACTCATTTTCCAACGCAGGCTGAGCAAAAATGAAGCATACTATTAACCAAACAAACTAAAACCAATAAAATACAATAAAATATGTAGAAATATCCAATATACATATACACTAGATGTTAATAATCAGGTTATTAAATTAATTGTTGAAGGGCTTTGAAATAAATTTCTAGTGCAAATATGGAATCATCGACATCATCATAAATCCACAACGGATACTCGAGGACCTTCTTCTCAACTAACACACTTCTGTTAGTTTGTGAGAACCTCAAATATTTTTCACCAAACTGTTTGCAGTATCTTCCAACATAAAGGTCAATTTTGCTACAGAAGTATGAGAAATTTGTTCACATTTCATTTAACAAACATAAACAATATTACAATGATTTACGTAATCTACGTCTCTGGATTAATTCGTTAATTGTGCATTAGTTGTTGTATTTTAATCAAATAACTTTATAAATAATACCAATTTGGAGAGAGGCATCAAATTTGTCTTGCGCATGGCAAGAAACTCAAACTCTTCTAGGCTTGTTTCTTCGCGAGCTCCTTGAAGTCTCATTTGTATAATTTTAATACACTCTTCATTATAATAACTTCAGAATTAACTGGAGCTCGAGAACATTCCCCGACAATTCTGGAGAATGTATACATCCTCCATTTTCAATATAAGGAAAACAATTATTCCTTACCCTCATGCTGACCATGAAGGGAAAATTAAAACAAATCCATACAAAATATAATAAATAATACTTGCCGTAACTTGCATATAAAGTAACGGTATACGATCTGAATGATCCTCTTCATCGTCAATTATGTATATCCAGATTTCAAGCACAATCCATATGATTCCTATGCCACAGAGTATTTTTAATGGATTGTTAAAATAACATAAATATTTAAAAATAAGTTCAGATTTCTCTAAGACCTTTACAGTTGAAGTCATAATGCAAACATCCAACAATATTAATTCAACATAAACGAATATTTATACTTGACTAACTTATATATTATTTACCTATGTAGTGTAATATTAATATCATTAAGAGCCATGGTAAAGACTGTATATATAGATAGCTATAGCAGTAGTTTTTAGCATCCTTTGATATTAAGCTATTAATGCTCTTATATTATTCATTTAAAGATGCTACAATTCACATAATTACACTTAAGCTTAACAATATTTCCTGATCAAAAAGCCATAGTTGGTTTTGGCAA
Organism: Rhynchophorus ferrugineus; assembly: GCF_030347505.1. Lineage (NCBI taxonomy): Eukaryota > Metazoa > Arthropoda > Insecta > Coleoptera > Curculionidae > Rhynchophorus > Rhynchophorus ferrugineus. Next base: position 19,781,545 of record NW_027472590.1, read on the forward strand.
AGTGTGATTATTTATGGATATTGTATAGATCATTTACTGCTTACATATTAGTTTTTTATTCTTAATTATTATTATAATCGTAAATAGTCCAATAGTAAATAGTAATAGTAAAAAGTTATTATTTAAACTTTGTTACAATCGATTATAACAAAATTAAAACAAATATTAGAAATAATGTTTCCCATTTCACAATAATTTATTGATATAAGGTAACAAAAACATTAACTTATAATTTAATGGACTATTGATGAATTGAAATTCCACTTTTAGTCCTGTAGAAAAAATTTAAACGAGACCCTTGTTAATCTTATTTAATTATTGATTATTAATTATTATTAAATTAAATTACATGTCAGGTAACATTACCACACATAATGCCGATTTATTAGAATTTCTAATGAAGCATCTATACCTCCCTTTTAAAAAACCAAAGGACGTTGGTTTGGAGAGACGACAGTAAAAAACCTATCTATCCATGCCTATACAAGTTTCTATTGGCTAGTGTTGCATGTAACTTGTTCTAATCTAGCCTGAGAGTTTACACAACCCGCGTCCTTTTCTACCACACAGTCTCAGTTTTGGTTAGATATCATTTTTAGGTTAATTTTATATTTATATTTTGTTGATGTAATATAATTACTTCATAGGCAAAATTAGCCACAGATAATGTAAGAATAAGTGTATAAGGTATGAATTATTTTTTTTTATTACTCTTCGTGAGTCCACAATCTGCCCTATTGGCAATAAGTATTTCTTCTGTTTATATTATATATACATAGCATGTAGAAAATCACTTCATTAAGCAATCTTCTGTATAAAATATTATCTTAATTAATTAGTCTTATTCTAATGCTTATTCTAAACTCTACATATGTCCAGTAATCAGATCAGGTGGTGTTAAACGTTTTAGTCTACGCACTTCACTATCACGTCGCATATTTAGCTGATTAGCGGGTACATTGGGATGCACTGACACTCTTTCGAAGTACTTCACACAAACACGTTGGATTACACTCGTTATAGGTTCTAGAGGAATATCGCGTTGTATCACTTTATTTGAAATATAGTACGGAGCATCAACAATGGCACGCAACACCTTATTTTGGAACCGTTGAATGATGGATATATTAGATTTGCTAGCGGTACCCCATAGTTGAATTCCATATGTCCAAATGGGCTTGAGTATAGACTCATACAGCAATACCTTGTTATCTAATGATAACTTGGATTTGCGCCCAATGAGCCAATACATTTGATATAATTTTAGTCCTAGTTGTTTCCGTTTAGAGAGTATGTGCTTCTTCCAGGTTAGGCGTCGATCTAAATGCATACCAAGATATTTAACATGCTCTTCTTGGGGGAGTTGACGATGATTGATATTTACTGGTGGACATGTTCTTCTACGCAGGGTAAACGTTATATGCGTGGATTTTGATTCATTGGCTTTAATGCGCCATGTCTTCAACCATAATTGTATTTGCTCCAGGTGGGTTTGTAGGTTTATTGATGCTGTTACTGGATCTTCATGGGATGCTAAGATTGCTGTATCGTTTGCATATGTTGCCACAGTAGTTATTTTTGTGGTGGGCAGATCAGCCGTATACAGAAGATACAGTACTGGACCCAGTACACTACCTTGCGGAACTCCTGAAAATATGGGATTTAATTCGGTATGTTCATCGCCTTGATTTAGAATAAAATGTCTGTCAGTGAGGTACGATTTTAGTAGCTGATAGTCCGGATGAGGGAGAAGTTTCTTTAGTTTAACCTGCAAGCCCGTATGCCATACTTTGTCAAAAGCCTGAGATATGTCTAGGAAAGCAGCCGAACAATATCTTTTGGCATTTAGGTCAGCGTTTATTTGGTTTACAAGTCTATGCACTTGTTCTATAGTCCCATGCTTATTGCGAAAGCCAAACTGATGTTCTGGAATAATTTTTCTTTTTTCTATTATATAGTTTAGTTTTTTTATGTATAATTTCTCGAAAACTTTCGAGATTATTGGTAATAAACTTATAGGTCGGTAGGAGGTCACATCTTCTGGTATTTTTCCTGGTTTAAGTATCATTAATATTTTAGCTACTTTCCAGATACTAGGGAAGTAATTAATTCGTAGCACAGCATTAAATATATATGTTAATAGTTTTATAGCCTTTTCTGATAGTTCTTTTAAAATTTTGCCAGTAATTAAGTTATAACCAGGAGCTTTTTTAATATTAATCTCTCTTATTATTGTTTGTTTAACTTTTTTGACCGTTAATTTCTCGTGCGGTAAATCCATTTGAAATGGCGAATCTAGAAAGCTAGTAATTTTATTTTCGTCATCTTTATGTAGCTGAGACTGGAAAGGTTTAAAAACATTTTTTAAGTGTTTTGAGAAAATGTCGGCCTTCTCTTTATTGCTTCTCGCCCAATTATTTTCGCTTGTTTTAATAGGTGGGTTATGCTGCTGGGATCTCCTAAGCTTTTTTGTTGCTTTCCACAACGAATAGTCTGTAGCCTCAGTTGATGTCAAGTTTTCTAGGTATTCTTGAATGCCTTGGTTTTGTTCAATTTGGATTAGATCTCTCAGCTCTTTTATGGCCCTATTAAATTTTCTTTTATTCTCTTCAGTCCTTTGCTGTTGCCAATTTCGTCGTAGCTTTCTTTTTTCTGCTATCTTTTTCTGTATTGTACATGATATATGTGTATTTTTTCTTGGAAATGTTTCACTGTTGGGAGTCGCGGAATATGCTGCCTCCTGTATATTTTTTGTAAGATTTATTGCTGCTATTTCTATATCCATTTAAGTTTGTAACGGTAAGTTTAGAGATATATTTTGGTCTAAGTTTTCTCTAAATGAGAGCCAGTTAGTTCTATTATTGCACAGAGAAGGGGGTTTATCTTTGATGGTAATTTTTGAAGAAATTGTTACTATTATTGGTGAATGATCAGAAGACAGGTCGAAACATGATTCTGCCTGACACTTTTTTGGATCAATATTTTTTGTAATACAGAAATCTATTGTATCGGGTTTTTTATTTCTGTCTGAAGGCCAATATGTTGGTTCACCAGTAGAGATATGTTGTAAGTTATCTTTCCTTATGGCTTTGAGCAGTTCTCTACATTTTGAGGTTATTATTCTTGAACCCCACATTAAATGTTTTGCATTATAATCTCCTCCTGCTATAAATCTATTACCTAGCGTACTGAAGAATTCTTGAAATTGTTCTGCCTTGTTGTTATGTTTGGGTGGGCAATAAATCGCAGAAATTGTTAATGGTCCATGGGCTTCCTCTATGGTTATACTGGTGGCTTGCAGGTAGTCTTTGCGGAATTTTTCTTTTTCGAAATGCTTTATATCATCTCGAATTATTATGGCTGTACCTCCATGTGCTTTATCATCAGGGTGATTTGTATGATAAATCTTATATTTAGGAACTTTCAGATAATTCTTGTCCGTAAAGTGTGTTTCGGAAACCATCATAACGTCAATATTTTGTTCATTTACGAACATTTTTAGTTCCCTGGCGTGTTGTTGGAGCCCATTGGCATTCCAGATGGCGATTTTGTAGCTATTGGTTTCAGGCATTAGGCAAGTTTGCTTACGACGGTTGTGAGTAGACCAAGCATCGTACTCATTTGATCCATTAGTTTGGCCATCATATTTTCTAATTTTGAGATGTTGCTAGTTTCAGTAGGTTGAGATATTGTCTCTCGCTTTTGTGCTGAACCATTTTCAACTATTTGGGCATAAGTTATGTCTGGTTGACTTGTTCTGGTGGGTAGTGGTAGATTGGTAGTAGTGGATTGTTTTTGTTGATGCCTTTTTTCCCTTAACGCAGGATAGAGTTTCTGCTGTAGTTGCTTGTGAACTGCGCAACCCTTGTAGTTCGCTGGATGATTTCCGTTACAGTTAACACATTTCACTTTTTCATCGCGAACTTTACGAGTACAATCTCCTGTCTTATGTTCTCCTGCACATTTTACGCATCTATATGATTTGCGACAGTAAGTCTTTGTGTGCCCGTGCGCTTGACACCTTGTGCATTGTGGTATAATTCTTTTTATATGTGGTGGTTCGCATTTAATAATATTATTTTCCAATTTGGTGATTTCATACACCGCCTTATTATTTCCATTAGGTTTTATGTCTATATAAAACATAGGCAGAGGTTTTTTTGTCGTGTGATGTCGTATATTGTGAATATTTACGACCTCGTGGCCTTTTTCAGCTAGTGCTACCTTGATGGTGTTAAAGTCCGTCCCGTGATGTAATCCTTTTAATACGAATTTAAATGTTCTCTCGGATTTTGGCCTGAATGTATGGTATTGGGTGTTTCTTTCATCTAATTCTTTTATAAGAACTTTAAAGTGATCCGCTTCGAACAATTGGTTTTTAATTGTTTCATAGCTCACTGTTTTAATTGTGTAGTTCGTAGTAATGGTTTTCAATAAGTCATGGATGTTTTTTATTATTCCTACCTTATAGACTGTTATTGGTGGTGGTTTGGGAACAACTTTTTCAGGGCTTGGTTGCTAAAACTGTTTTTTGTCTCTATCGGTTTCTGCAACCAATAGTCACTGATTCTTGTTTGTTTCCTCGCGATTTCTTCTTCTGGACTTCTCAATCGTTTTTTGTTAATGATTGTAGTCCATTCTGATGGTGGAGTTTGCGTTATTGCTGCTTGTTCTAATCTTATATCAAAGTGTGCAGGTGATTTGGTTGAATCGCTATGGTTTGCCATTTTTTAATTTTTAATATTTTATTTAATTTACTTCCAGAGGATAAAAAAAATAAAATAAATACATTGTTTATTTCACGCACTTCATTTTTCACTTACGTTATTTTAGCACTAGTTTTTGACTATAAATACTATAAATGAATTTCAAAAGGACTGTTGTAAAATAAGATGAAATAATTTTAAACAGTAGTAAAAATGAGATGCAGTGCTTTTGTCTGGTCACGTAAATACGTATTCACTACACTTTAGGTCCACTGAGAGACGGATAGCCGCATCTGTTATGCGTTTTTAACACTCAATTAAATAACCGTAATAAAATACTGGGTTTTTTTAAAGAAAGGTATCTTTTTATAGCTTGGACCGTATTGAAAATACGTCTTCAGCCTACGAAGGTTGGAACTGAACTAAGGTATGAATTATTAGTAAAATATTATTATTTTATAACACTAATTTTGTAGATTGTTATGGAACAAAGAATATATTTTTATATTAAATAATATACCAAACCTATATATAGTTCAACAAAATTCAGGCAAATTTGAAGTCGTGCATTACAACAAAATATACAATGTAAATATCATTCAGATCTATGAGAATAGTTGTAAATCATTGTAGAGTGTGTAATATTTGTGTATAAAGGTATGTGTCCAAAGTCTGTAGCTGTCCAAAGTATACGATAAAGAATTCGCTCTGCAATGATGTGCATTTGGTATATATGTATGAAAAGGTAATGAGCACTAATTATTTTGCAGATAATGTAGCTAGTGCTCGGCAAGAGAAGACACTGATTAAATTGCGAGACAAGAAATTAAACAAATGATACCAAAAAAACACAGTGAGAGCAGGACCAAATGAGGAAAATGACACCGATATCAGAATAGACAATATATCTACAGATTCGAAATCAGTCAATCAAGAATCTGAAATCGAAATTATTAATAATATAGAAGTGGTGCTTATTAATTATACAATAATAATAATATAGTGCTTATTATTTATATGGTTTGTATGTATGTTTCAAAATGTGCATTGTTTAGCTTACATTTTCTTTGTTTATTTTATTCCATTTATTGCAATAAAATTTGTTAAATAATGTAATGTTTCGATATTATTTATCTGCTGTGAGGTGTTATATAAACCTAAAGAAACAGCAAATAATAAAGCTTCAAATATATCCTAGCCTATATTATCAACTTACTCCAATTACTTTCTATTAAGTACATCTTATATTACACTATGCTGTATGTTTAAATATATAGCTTTTTTCTTCTTTTGAAATACCTGTAAAATATATATAAAGATATAAGTATAATAATAAATAGACAGAAAAGGTATACAAACATGACCATATTTCATTCTTATCTTTACCATAATCTTCAAGTTTCCATATTATTTAACATAAAAATAGATCCTTTGTTGCATAACAATTTACAAAATTAGTGTTATAAAATTATAATATTTTACTAAGAACCCATACCTTATACAGTTATTTTCGCATTATCTGTTGCTAATTTTGCCTATAAAATAATTATATTACCTCAACAAACTGTAAATACAAAATTAGGTTAGATTAAATCAAGCGCGCATGTGCTCTAATCTATCGAGACTTGTATAGACATGGCTGTATAGGTGTTTTACTAACAGTCCTTTAAAATATTTGACACAATTATTATGAATTATACTCGTTCGGGCAATGTATTGACAATGAGACGAAACACGTTGTTTTGAAACCGTTTTATGATGAATATATTAAACTTACTATAAGCTAGTAGCAATTATGTGCTTCCTCCAAGATGTTTAACATCCTCAGCTTGGGCAAATTCGCAATTATTGATATTCATTGACGGGCTTGTTCTACGCAGAGTAAATGTTACATGGGTTGATTTTATTTTATTTGCTTTAATACTTAAATGTGTTAAGACACAGTTGTATTTTGTCAAAGTGTGTTTGGAAATTATTTGATATTGGATCGACTGTAAACAGGACATAAAATCGGACCTACTATACTGCCTTGTGGAACTTCTGAAAATGTTGGATGTAATTTAGTGAGATCACCGTATTATTTTATAGTAAAATGTCAATCTCTGAGGTAAGGTTTTAATAACAGAAAATGTGGAAGAACAAGGAGTTTATATAATTTAGCCTACAACCTTGTAACCTATTTAACCTAACTTATTTTAATATCTATCCTAACTTATACGAAAGACTGTTCCAACTTATTCTAGATTATTAAATCTCACTCTATGTGTCTATTAATCAGTTAGTATGATAGTTTGTGTTTGATCGCGCCTTTAACTGTTTGGCGAGTGCATTGAGATGCACTAATAGTCTTTCAGAGTATTTCGCACTAACATTTCGAATCACACTCGTTATGGATTCTCCGGGGATATCGCCCTGAATCAGTTTATTGGAAACTGATATGGTCTTGGATAATATGGGGCATCGACGATGACTCGCAACACTTTATTCTAGAACCTCTCGAGGATAGCTATGTTAGATTTGCTAATTGTACCCCACAGTTCAATACCGTAGGTCCAAATGGGCCTAAGTATTGACTTATTCAGCAAAACCTTGTTTTCGGCCTATCAGCCAATATATTTGGTTTAGTTTTGTCTCAAGCTATTTGCGTTTTGTCACTATATATTTTTCCATGTCAGACGTCAATCAAAATACATTACCAGATATTTAGCATTGTTTGCTTGCATAAGTTCATGATTCATATTCATATTCAATTTTACTGAGGGACAAGTTCTTCTATAACCTTGCCAGAAATTTATTAAAGTTAACTAATTGTTAAGGTTGTAAGGCAAAAATTCTCTATCGGGAAAGAGATTCTGATACAGAATTTATTAAAGCTCGCCAGTATGACAAATTTTGTCTTACGATACCAGAAATTTATTTCAACTCCTATCGTTTTGAAGCTATATCTAGAATTTTTGATGTATTTCCCAAAGTATGTACCAAAGAAAATTTAAAGGACATTCTTGATAAAATGTTACGCTAGCAAATGTCACTCATTTCTTAAAACTATTAATTGTGTTCAATATCGAGAAGGGGAAAATATAATAAGAAAAGTAATCATTGTAAAAATTAGTGTTACTTCAGGTGGATGAAAAAAGTAAACAGGATTGCAAAGCGAATAAATGAAAATTTTTTGCATATCTACATATGTTATGAATTAAATTAAGCACCTATAAAAATATATAAAAAAGACAAGGAGGTTTCGCATTCAAGATTGTAACATGTAACTAGTACCCTGGACTTATTTTATATATTTTTTTGTTATAATGTTTACGTCAATAATTAATGTACAATTAGAAAATAAGTTATTAGTTGTCATTTTTCATGATGTTTTTTTTGTATTTAGAAAATATTTTCAACAAATGTTAACTAGTATTTATATAAAATATGTTAAATAAATTTTATTCCTATGTTTTACTCCCTCAGTATTAAATAAAACCGCTTTTCGCGACAATTCAATACAACCTTTTATTTTTACTTTTTTTTTTGATAATATGCCAAATTATTACATTTTTATTTTATTTAAAAATCTGTAATAATATTTTAACTTAAATTTAGAAGAAATTAGTTATTAGCACTTACAGACAAGTAAATGGTTACAGAGTAAATATAATTACATAAAATTACCTTCTGTACATTTACTGAACGACAATACCATATAAAGCAGTAGTTTGGCATCATTCTAGCAAGCCTATATTTAATTATAATTAAGTTTGTAATTCAATATTCGACAATTATGTTATACTGCATTATTATATGCGGTAATATTATATTCCAAATAGATAAAATATTCTAAATGTTGACTTCGATATTTACGCTAGCCTACAAAATACATTAATCATAAAATATTATTTGTAATATTATATTTATCGCTTTTAATTTAATTATAAATATTCGGTTTAGTAAAACACTTAAACATTTTAATATTTATTTGGCTAGTAGAGAATTTCTAAAACTATTTATAATATTAAGGATTTATCTATTAAATGAGAAGTCATTATTATGTGTTGATGTAATTTTAATAAGTATATTTAAACAAAGCGGTTTCGTAGAATGTCGATGAATCAAAACACGTGGCATGTCTACCAGTAGGTGCCATGTCTGATGACGATATTATAGCTGTCAGATGACATTCGATGTCAGATGTCAGTTGGCAATTTGGTCTTAAATAACTAAATCGTTGTTCTAATGAAGAAGCGTTTGTAGTTCGTTAACCAGAGTTCTCACCACAATTGGATTGTGAACCCGATGCCTGTGAATTTCCGCAGCCAAATTGCCCATAAAATAAATTTATCATAATTAATGTTCTGAATCTGATATCATTTCCCTACTAAGTGATAAGTGTGTCCTTATCCCTGCGATTATTTATAATTTTTTAACTAATTTCTAAAACAAATTTGAATGTTACCAAAAAACGTGTATGATATCTCAGAATTGATCATGAAATGTCATGGAACTGTAGACTATGTGTTTTTCCAAACAATACCATTTCGAAACAACTATAATATTTTTGAATTTTGACCAAGAAGTGGTTAGAATCATTTCTGATCCCAAAAATAAAATTTATTTTTATTTATTTTTTTTTTTCGTTGTTGCATCACAGAAGCACTGCGTCTGCAGAATCACAAAATGTCATTGTGTCGTGCTCGCCGTTTTTGTAGTTCTAAGCTTACCCGGTGCATTCCCTATCACTCTTGAACGCAACATACCAATAAGTCTATTATATTTTGGTCAAAATTCTTCAGAGCGAGTATGCATTATTTTATGGAATTTTTGCAACCCTTGATGCCATGCTCCTCTGGGTGTAAGAAATGATGGAGATAGTGCTGGTGGTGGTTTTGGTCTCTATTGTCTGAAGTTTCTTGGATTAGTTTATGTTCTAAGTGAGCAAAGGACATTGGTGGATTGTTTGAGAACAGAGAAATGATCTCTACCACAGATATCCTCAGCGGTGGTCCATAGAATATTAAGGAAAGGATAGGTAGAGCATAAAGTAAGGTCAATGTTGGTAATAGGACATGATGAGAAGCATAAATATAGGCTAGAATTTATAAAGATGAGGTCTCGATAATATTCTTTGTTAGAGTACCTCTGTGGTTTATCTGTAAGGAATCTCATCTAGAACAATAGACATTCATGAAAAATCCAACACAGCAAAATCATAGAGTACCAATTTTTTAATTTAGAGTACTTACCATCCCTTAAGTGAAACATGTGCCAAATACTGCCAGCGATGTTACTACCAAAGGAAAAACCAGCACGTTGATAAGATTCTTTGGAAACTTCAATGATCCATCATGCAGCGCAGACATCCCAAGTTGAATCATTCAAGCTACTCTACTTTACTTTCATCATAGTTTCATTTAACTTTTATTTATTTAACATTATTCGTTGAGTCAACACGAAATAATTTACATACCATTTGCACAATTTTGATCATAATAAGTACGAACACATATTGAGTAAATTTGATGAATATGATTGCAATAAGCAAATTATAATTATTAATATTATTGCCATAAATAGAACATATCTAAGTATGATAGTGTATTATCGGCAAAGTTCGAAATGCTATAAATGTCTTGGTAATAATCTATAAAATTCATTTCGATTAATTTGCCAGTTCCATTTTCAAAATGATTCCAAGGGAAATTGGCATACTAACGATCCCCAAAATATTAATGCAGATTTTAGGTATGTGGAAGTTTCCTGTTACTCAGTCCAAATTGTTTCAAATGCTGTACGTGATATATTCATACTTGGCAATGTTTTACTTCAGTTTATGTCCTGCCTGCTTCGTATTAAATTTATTATGGTGTATCCGAGAAAAAAACCTTCAAAGTATTACTGAAGTATTTTGTTTCTTATTTATTTCGTTACTTATAATGTGGAAAGTATTAATAGGCCAGTCTCATAATATGACACGACTTATATCCGTTTGTATAGAAGAAGAAGAGCGAATCATATCAAACCCATCAAAAATTGTAAAGGATATATACGAGAGTTATGTTAAGGTTAAAGAGACTAATTATGAGCATTATCAATTATTTTCATGCATTTAATTTTTTAGTATACTTGCAATTTAAATAGAGTTGTGGCCTTCTTATTGTTGCTTATTTATTTCACGTTTGGTTGCACCAAAGCGCCTATATACCTGGAATATCGAAAATATAATTCTTCTGTGGATAAACCTCTGATACTACCTATTTCAATGTTGTATGATACGAATAATTATTATGGTCTCACATGGGCTATAGGTAAGACATAACAGGTCAATTAAAAAGACCCCGGCCTACCATAGTAAAACACATTATTTTAGCATAATTTTTTTATTCAACATAATTTCCTTCAAGGGTGATACACTGATTATAACGACCCTCCAAATTTCCGATACCATTTTTGCAGTACGATTTGTCCTTTGCTCCAAAATAGGACTCAGCTTCGGCGATCACCTGTTCATTCTTCGAGTTTTGCCACCGTTTTCACTGACTTGTGACACGGTGCATTTTTTTGTGAAGCTGCACATTCTTTTTCTACAAATGCGGACGTTGTTCAGCGATTTCGTCCTTCCAACGGTCCAATAATGCTATGTAATAGTCGCTGTTGATAGTCCTTCCTTTTTCAAGGTAGCTAATGAAAATTATTTCATGCGCATCCCAAAATACAGACGCCATAACCTCGCCAGCCGATTTTGTTTCCACTCTGATGACTCTCGATTGGACTTCGGAGTTAACTAACTAATGATCCGGCAGCTGTCAAATTTATACACGCTTCTTTTGAGGGTTAGGGCTAAAAAAACTAAAATAAATAACATATGTATTAAATTCTAGTAGCGCCATCTATGTGTCATGCCGGGGACTTTTAAATTGACCTATTATATATTAACAGAAAATTGAAGTATATGAAAAATAGCTTGACCACAATTTAGCACTATATTAAGATACTACTAGCACTTAGAGCTTAAAGGCATATTTATCTGAAAAAACTGTGTGACATTTCGTATGTTTACAGAATCGTTCGTTAAAAACTAAATCTTATACCTTCTTTACACCCTAGCACATATTTCTACAACTAGCACAGTTTCAACGCAGGCAAACGTTAAAAAAACGACATAACATTTTACATTTCTTTAGTGCCCTTAATTTAATAAATTCAATAGATCTAGAAAACCTTACATTCATCAAATAATGAGTTTTCACACACACAGTATTTTGTAAAGTTTTCTGTTTTAAACTTCATATATTCTATTTGTTCCAATTATAATTCCTTTATTTTATTATTTACTTTTATCGTTCCCAATATATTTATATAAGTTTAATTTAAACATAATAGTGTTTTATTGTCGTACCTATAACAATTTTATAAGCCAAAACCTGATACAAAAATGGATATTAGTGCATCAGAATGATTTTATTTAAAAAGGTATTGAATAAAACGAAATAAATATTTCTATATGCCTTTCTATTTTTATAAAAACACCATATTTAAATTAATTTACATATTTGAAAAATTGACAAGAACTCCAAGAACCAAATACACGTACCATAAAAAAGGCTGTATGAAAGCAATGAAATTATTCAAATATGATCAACTATGAGCGCTACTATTCTTCATCCATAAACCCCATTAAAGAATTGGCTACTTCGATATTTCGATTAACATATTGTGCATTTACTAGCCTAAAATGAATTTATTATCGTACTTTTAAGTCACCTTTTTTAAGCTGATAGAAATCTCAGTCTATACATCATAATTTTTGCAAAACAATAATTTATTTACCTACACACTTAAATAATAATGCATTAAATTTTCCTTGTCATTAGATCATTAGGGTGTCGTAAAGAATTTTATTTTTGCTTATTTGATCCAAGTCTACTTTTGTTAGGAAATTTTATATATTTTAATTATTTCATAGTATCGCTGTATACTGTTCTTAAATCTTAGTAGAATGCTATCTAATTTATTCTTCTCTGATTCTCTGAATTTCACATTCTTCGACTTTCACTGTCAAAAAATTGTAACTAGATCTTAACTATAAAATAAAATTTAAATCATTACTAAACTATATTATATTTAAAATAAATGCTTAATTATTACCAGTTACTATAATTTTTGCTACTGTTAGTGTATAAATCTCATTAATAACTTGACTACTTCCAACACAACAAGAATCATTTTCTTACCTGTTCTTGTTATCATTAAATTTTGACAACTAATATTCCCACTATTAATAAAATTGATGCTGTATGGATTTTATAACTTACTAGCGACCCGCCCCGGCTTCGCACGGGTGCAATGCTGATACTAAATTAAATACACTAAGAGAAAAAATATGAATGTTGTATATAAAAACATAGCGGCCCGCTCCGACTTTGCACGGGCATAAAATATATATGCCTATGTCACTCAATGAAAACATGATTAAAATCGATCCAGTATTTTTGGTTCATTCATTACTGCCCTTGGCCTGCACGCATTAAATTTGGAGTAAAACAATTCCTCTTCCCCTATACTTACTATGAAGATTTCCTGCTATCTTTGGAATATCTAAATTCATACAATTTTTATTACATTGCACATTTTTAAACGCAAATTTTAAATTTGTAATATCTCCGAAAATATTTGTTTAATTTACATGCTGTAAGGAACCATATTGGTCTATATTAATTGCACACTGTATTTAAGGTACTTCATTCGATAAGGATTAATGCCGTATTGCTTAAAATAGCTTCGTAAATAAGCCATTTTCTCACGTAAAAAGTAAACAATAAAAATGATTAATTTGGGTTATCCCTAAAAGATAAACATATACCATCGCGGACTTTTTTGTAGACCTTTTTATGGTGTACAATACTGTAGTACATTAATTTGATCTAACTCGTAGGGTTAGGCAGCGTTTTTGCTAATTACTAAATAAGCCTAAAAAAATAGGTTAATTTACGACATCACGTTAGAAACCTCTAAAATTAGCAATGTTGCCTTAGTATATTATGCACGTATTATACATATAAACCTTCCTCTTGAATCACTCTATCTATTGAAAAAAACCGCATCAAAATCCGTTGCGTAGTTTTAAAGATTTAAGCGCACATAGGGATATAGGGACAGAAAAGGCGACTTTGTTTTATACTATATAGTGATGAAAATTTAACCTTACATTCTGCTCTTACCCTTGTTCTTCCATATTTTAAAACCAATGTATGTTAGACCACCAAATTTTAACTTGATCAACTGCACCGATCAACTCGAAAATAATATACCGCTACTAGAAAAGGAAGGCAATATGGTTTATTCTTTTCTATGGTTTATTTTATGCAGTGCTATCCTAGTTTTCCCCTGTGCGCATTGCACGTTCATCATAGTCGGAGTTAGGAGAAGTAAAGACATAGTTTTATTTGTGATTTTAGCTTTACTCTAGCCAGGCCTATTAACCTTAATAGCAGGACCTCGCGCATCTGCTTCTCTTGATTTCATTGCCCGTCTATTATCGCCAATGTTAGGGTAGAAGCTGATACATCGCGTGTTACCATGTCTTCATGCCGTGTGCACATATTATACTTCATCCTAACCTTTTTATGATTGCTATGAGTTATCGCCATTATCCATTATCTGTTATAATTGTGTGTTACGATTGTTCGATGTGTTTTTTTCTTCACTATTATTGTTATTCTCTCATTGCTATTGACTGCTATTGTCACTCTCTGTTATTTATATTAACAGTACCAATATATATCAGTAGAATTACTTGTCGGTATATACTATTTATTAATACTCTATCAAACATCAGCCATCAGCACAATTAATTACCCATACTATTAGCTCCCAGTTATATCAAGCCTGAATGCAATTATTGCCTGATATTTGAAACATCTGTATTATTAATTACCAATCTTATATTTATATATTCCATATATTTTACATTTTAGTACATTTTTTAATTTCGCTTTTGTCACTGGAAATTTGTAGCTCTGGTACGTTTTCAGAACTGTCACCCAACCTCTTCTATATCAACATGTCGCACGCTTAGAATTAGCTTTATCTATTTATTGTGTCATTTATTGTATAAGTAGCTCTTATATAGTTTATATTTATAAGATGTTGCTTGAAAATGTTTATATTTTTTTGCTCTGTTTTAAAATATGGCCCTACTTATTCCATACTGCCTTACTTTAGTAGTAAGCGTAAGTAGTAGTAGCTGCCCGACCCCTTCTCGCACGAGGCTTTAATTACAAACTAATAGCAAGTTGAATTGTTAAACGTTATTTAAATAAACGAGCTATCTTTTTAAAATCAGTAAATTCACTAAACAAAAATTTGAGACAATTTTTTTCATATTTTAGGTGTGTTTTTTGCTTGGTTTGGAGGTTCCTATGTAATGGTATCATTATGCTTAATCCTTAACATGATGGTTTTTATTTCTGCCAAATTAGATATCTTGAATAATCTTTTTCGAAATTATGATACCACCAGTGAAAATATATTTGAGGAGATTCGACATTTAATTGTGCAGCATCAATTCATAATCAGGTAAATTTTTATTGCAACGTTTGATATGATTAACGATTTGATATACATCTCCAACCGTTAATTTTTATTTTTTAATATATTTATGGAATTA
This sequence comes from Rhynchophorus ferrugineus, assembly GCF_030347505.1. Classification (NCBI taxonomy): domain Eukaryota; kingdom Metazoa; phylum Arthropoda; class Insecta; order Coleoptera; family Curculionidae; genus Rhynchophorus; species Rhynchophorus ferrugineus. The sequence goes on from NW_027472590.1 coordinate 19,796,908, forward strand.
TTTGGAGCAGATTCATGAAAATGTATGTAAAGTATTCATTAATATACGTGACTTCATCACCCAATGACAAATCGTATTTTTGTCATTGAGCAAGAATATGACCAGCACCATAATTACAAAACAACAACATTTTAATTTAACTCTAGTTTGTATCACACTTAAATATGAACTGATCTGGCCCATATGGCACGCACAAAAGTTATGGTGTCTTTAATATATTTTTGCATACAGCGGTGATATGATGATAGAATTATATATAGTTTATTCAAAGTTTTTTTAGTAATGGATCATGAATATATGTGGCGTGGAAACATTGTAATGTTGTTGCATCAACTCTGAGTTTTAGTTCAGTTTGGCTTTGACATACAAGAAAATTCTAATCTAAACAATATAATTGAACAAAAATGTTATTAAATATAATTTATTTTAACATTATAGTACAACTAATACATATATTATCGAAGAACTTAAAACTACAATTAAGAGCGCAGATATAATAATTTGTAAGAAATATTTGTTTTATTTATATTGAACTCTTTTCCACACCACTCACGATGTAGAGTTTCTAGGCGCGGTTTTTTATGTAGTGGTATCCTCCTGGAGGCCTAATCCACCTAATTAACAATAGTATATCTGAGAGACGTATTTTACTTTCATTGGAGAGCAAATTTACCTTTTTACGTTTAGTTCTTATTTCTTCTCTTATTATCTTTGTACACCATTCTCATTAAATTAATCACTGAATTATGTCTAATGCATTAACCATATCTACAAAACAGTTAGTTTTCATTATATCCTCATGACATTCACGTTCGAACCTAATGCTCATGTTTAATTTTGAACAATTACAATCATATCTGAGCTGACAAATCTTTTATGCAATACCATTTTCTACAGTTATATTCAATTAATTATATGCATATCTTCAATTGTTTCCTCTCATCACTCTCTATCACGAATTTACAGCATTGCGCAGCATTATCACATATCCTGAAAGTATCCTTCAGTCACTTTCACTTTCACTGTCCAATTCCATCACTAAATTGTTAACTTATAATCTGTTTATAGATATGTTCACGATTCCAACATTTATCAGTTACTTCCTCTGTATGTCTTATCGAGTTCATCCAAACCGAAGGTGGTATGATTGACAATGCTTCCTTCCACATATCCAAACAGTTTTTGATGGAACATCCTTCTCGACCTGTAATATATCTTCAATTGATTATTAATAAATATAATGATCAACAAAACCTAATCGAGTGCTATTATAACTTTTACCTTTTTTACCCTTACCAATGTTTGTTGTCTTTACCCATTTTTTGTTACTGCATTGCTAAGATTGCCACAATGAACCATTTTGATATATTCAAGTTTCACCAAGATACACAAATTCAAATAGTAAATCTAATCAAATATGTTAATATAATCTTCCATGGTCTTATTTTATGCCTTTAAAAATTGAATTCTTTTTAAGGCAATGTCTGAAAGTTCCATTAAACATATCCTTATCTTTACACCATTTAAACCCTATGCCCTGTAATAGTGTATGAAGGATATCTTACATCCCTCAGAAAGCTGCATGACCCTAACTCTTTTATGTATACCTTCCAGACAGACAATTTTCTCTAAAATAATTTTATTAAATAATGTCTATATCGATAAGTAGTTTGTGTACTTACTGTTCTTATATATTTGGTATACTTGATTTCGAATAGAGCCAATATAAATATGCTCAAGATTCGTCACCCACTTTGTTTATGAAGACGGGTTTTCTTGGATGAATCTAACGTATTATTCTTCATTTTGTAAGCGATGTTATTCACAGTACCCACACTAATATTTAGCGCAGCAGCAACCCGCCAAAGTATATTTTCAATAAAATTGTAGTGACTTATTTTATTTAATATCATCAATAATTACCTCTCCTAACGGAAATTAACCGGCCTCCTTCTGTTTGTCAGACGTATTCACAATTCTTTAAAGCAATAGTGTTAAGATATTTTAACTCTTACCTATAAATTATTGTGGCTATATAATTAACTGTAGTTTTCAGATATACTATAATGTTAAAATAAATTATATTTGATACCAATTTTTTTCAATTATTTTATTTGGATTAAAATTTTCTTATATGTCAAAACCAAACTGAACTCAGAGTTGATGCGGCAACATTGCAATGTTTCGACGTCACAAATGTCTATGACGCATTACTAAAAAAACTTTGAATAGACTATATATGGTACCGATGTTATTGATACTAGTTATTTCATCTACGTTGCTGATGATAGCATTACACACATTTATGTAATGCTCAGGACGAATCTTCGCTTGAGCGAACTTAATTGGTGCGCCGTAATCGTTTATTTTCAGTTTTCGCATACATATCGACAGTGTAATTAGTATATTAATTTTCGCACCTGAATAACAAAAATATAAGTAAAATAGAAAGAAATGACTTCTACAAAAAAATATAAAATGATGTATATATTATTTTCTGAATTTCTTATATATTATGTTTAAATTATATCCATCTTCTCCTTTCCAAAATATAAATAGTAGTTGTAAAGCATCGTAAGAACTATTATTATGTTGGATTATCTGGACTGTATTATCTCCCTATTATAAAGTAATAACTGACATAACGATTTCAATGCGCAAACAATTTCGATTCATATATAGCCTGATAATAATGTTTTCGTTGGTTTCGGTGACGTATTCAATAATAGACGGGCAGGAAAAACTGGCCAATTTACCTTCGTAATGTTTAAATGCATAACTTTATTGCCGATTACTATATGTACATATGACGAATAGTCTATTTCACTGTGATATGATGGTGCACACAATATCGTGAAGTGATATATTAATGCGCGACGTTCTTACTCACGCAGTTGGTTCTGCTGTTGTTCTGTTACCAGTGCTCCGTGTGTGTCGTTGACTCATTGATATGTCTCTCATTGTCTCAATCTATTAGCTTGAAAACGTTCGTTATATTGTGCATTGTATGTCGAGAACAATTCATTTACCCCATTTCTGCATTACGTATACGATAGTGACTGTCGCCCGGTACTGTTCTTGATCTTGTTTATCCTCAACATGATATATTGGTTTAATAAATACGCAATAAATAGATATAAATCATTTCTCAAGTTAAAATTAATGGGAATGTTCACAAAATAGTTCACTAAATTGCGTAAAACTGCCAATAAATATATTTTGAAATATTTTTACGAACTAAACAGGTTGTTGGCAATGTGATTTCATTAGTATATAATTTCATTAGAATTATTGATTTCATTAGAATATATTATTGTAAATGAATGTACATTGTATAATATAAGACACTATATCCCATGAAAAGACTAGATCAGTAAATATATAAGAGGCTGGATATATACATTAGTGTTATGGGAATTAAGTTCAGATTAACTATATGTGTCAAAGACACCGCGTTTTACTTTTAATGTTACAAAGAATATATCGCAGATCCGCTCATCGCAGATCTGATATCGAATTGTGTCTATAAACCATACTCGAATGAACATAAATATATACATTTCATCAAATCGATCCAACCCTTTAGGACGAATTTAATTACATACCGACAGACAAACGAACTATATATATAAATATAAGCGAGTTGAATTAGTAGAGAAAATATTTTTATATCAAATTTGTTTCAAAAAAGCTTTACTTCTAGTATAGTTTACAAGTTGTTGTTGATAACGTTTTTAGGATTTAGATAAAATGCTATTTTCAATTCTAACACTTATTAGGTTATATATAGGGAATATAATATTGAATATAATTAGCAAATAAAGCTTCATGGTTGTTGAGATGCGGGAGTAATTTCCTTTAATTAATTAAGGTATTAATATACGTCATGGGAAAAGGATTATGATTCAAATCGCATGTACTTACTATTAACGAAAGGTGTAGATTGGCTAATGTAAACATAAAACAATTAATACAATAATTTCTTCAATATTTTCTTCAATTAATGCTCATTTCAATTCTTTCTTCTTCAATCAATTCAAATATCTTCTTCAAACAATTAAATATAATCTTCGAACAATTCAATACTTTCTTTTCTCAATAACATTCTCTCAGCAATACTTAGTTCTTCTCATTCTCTAATTGTTTTCTCGTTGTGGATGCACAGTGTTTTATCGCTGAAGCTCCTCCTTTCGGTTCTTGGTGGTGGTGGACAATGCTGTCCCAAGAACTCTTTTCTGTACCCCGGTTCGCTGAGAATCTCGGGGTTGGAAACACTCTTCCAGCGAGGAACTTCTCACACTGATAAAACATGTGCGTTTCGGACTCTTAGGGAATTCTCAAAAATTCCACGATTTCGGGTCTTCTTGGTACTTATGGTTATAGGCGCCATAAGGAGTCCTCTACAAGGTCTAACATCCGACACGTTTCGTCTAGCCTCGGTACCTGAACCCTCGTTGTCCGAAGTACTCGACAACGAGCCGATGAGAATCATCCTTGTTGAACACGTCTGTTCTGTTTACTTACTTATCCTTTTGCCTGTCTATTTTTACCAGACGGTCAATATACTGGGAACGTTGTGTTTTTTATCAGGTTGTAATTATTTTCCATGTCATAAATATTAAAAACTTCAATAAATTAGACCCTCTAACAATAAAACCGAAAGAATGCTACAATTACCGTAACTTAAACTTTACATGACTGTCCCAACTATTAATAACAAATTTGCGTCGCAACAATGGTGTTAATATGTCTGGAATGCTGGTGACCTAGTTAGAGATTAGGTACCTCACACAGACAAGAAAAAATTTCCTAATATTATGTTATGCTATGGTTCACTTTTGATTGATCACCTTGATTTATATTAAATTCAAACACTAATCCATAATATAAGTGCATAATGTCAATACTGTAAAACTTCCTCTTAAGATTTTTTTGCGATAAACTCGCAATGCATCAGAACTGATTTTTGCAAACCTCCTCTAAAGCTAAGACCTGCGCTATCAAAGAAGGTTTTGCGCCAATACAGGCTATATGGTGAATGATTCAATATTTACTAGCTACTTAGCCTCCATTTTACCAAGGTTCTGAAGATGTTTGTGTTCTAGATCTTAATGGAAGCCTTTTTGAGCTAATGCCATTTTAGGTATTTCTTAATTTCACGTAGTCCACGAAGAAAATCACTCATGATTTAATTATTTAATTTCATGTCTCAGTTAGGATCGAAAATTCAACTTAGTTTTATTTTGTTTAGCTCTGAAATAATTCCATTTTCGTTCTAGAATTTCTTTAAAGTAGCTTCTAATAGCTTCCGGAAAATTTCTGAGGTCTTGGTCAACTTCTCTATCTCGATATCCAGTTCTTCTTCACTTAAAGTCGCCACAGTCAATGAATGGTCTTGAATTTAGCACAAGATTTTCTTTAATTTGCATATAATTGCTTAAAATGTTTCTAATATACATCATCAATCTAGCATGTCTGAGATCTTACCTGGATACTATAGTTAGCCAATAAGTTTGGTTTTCCTGTCGAAATAGTTTCAGAACCATATACCCGAATACCTTTAACATTTCTCTACCCTTAATTGTAATCAGTCTCGATCTGAAATCTCGTCACCGCCTATAATTAATTAATTTCCCAGAATTTTACAAAACTGTTTATTTATTTGAAATTTGATACTGTGTTTGGTAAGCTATATTAATGAGCTACTTTGATAATGTCGTTCTTAGTTATAAAAATCACAGTTCTGGTCCGGATATAATCACAAGATATCCAATATAATTTCTTCAAAATGTTATTTTTTTATTAAAAAACAGCACTTATTCCTTTCGCAGTATGTTTTATAACCTCTAAATTTAATAAAGGATTAGTTGGTCAAATGTGCTCTTGATATCAGACACACATATTGTTTTATAGCATCTTTATTAGATACGCTTAGTACAATCTTAATTATAAATTAATTTATTACTATATTTTATTTGTACTTGGATTAATTCACAAGCAAGAGGAGTACTAGAAAATACACCAATATATAATTATAAAATTATAATAACGTATAGTTATAGTTTACACTAAAGGTGTATAAAATATAAGTTCGTATGGTTTGGATGACTTCAATCTCCTGATATCCTGCGCGCTGTCCAGCAGTTCTATTGCTTCCACGTTAGTATTATTTAGTAGTCTTCTTTCGTGTTTCAAGGCGAAATCTTAGACAACTTTGCAAATCCATTTGATTTCCAGGTCATCGTGCAGATCTTCGTTGGGCACGTAGCGATAAGCATTGATAATCAATCGAAGGGCCTTGTTTTGACAGCGTTGGATGACTAGTTGATTTGGAAACACACATATGTCTTATTTATATCAAAGCTGAATGATTGAAGCTCTTCCTGATGGTTGAGCAATCCTTCTATGTTCCAGGTCATGATTTTGAGAGTGTTATTCATTTATATCATTTCTGTATTTTCATTTTTCAAGTTTTTCATTTTTCAAGATTTTTCTGTTAATACCTTCTTTTAGTTTTTTTTTATCTTTTGGCCCAAACTCAATAAAAAGTTCTCCATTTGGTTAATTTTGTTTAGCACAAGTTTAATGTTTTACTAACGTTGCCTTCATGGTACACTTTTTCGGCTATTTGTCCTTATCGCAACTGTAAAGGCATAACTTAGTATTTCTTGATTAATTATGTCCCTTTTATATATTTAGTCCTTTTCCAGGATATTATTTTTCAGTTTAGCATTATAATCATTTCTGTAACTCTTTTTTAACAACAGGACCTCGATAATTTGCAGTGTTCTTCTTTCAGCAGATAACACGTTTAGGCTTCTGATATTCGAATTTTTGATAATTAGGTGTGATGTGTCTGCAAGAAGATTTAATACATTTTCGCTCTCCAGCACAATACTTATGTGTGTACAAATGCTTAACAATTTTTACATTGCGGAATTAATTTTGAAAACTTGATCGGGATAATATTTACCGTAGAGTTCAATATTTGCGTTATCTTGATGATTTTCTTAATGTCTCCATCATTACTCACTATTCATAAGAAAATATATTTTCTTGATTGCATGAAATAGGCAGATTTTAGGCCCTAGCCTTTGTGACTTAGTTTGACCATTATCATATGTATGAAAATTTATTCGTGCAATATTTAATAATTTTACTAATTCTCTATATAATTCGGAATTGATACAATTAACTTTTGCTGTCATATTACTAGTGAGTTTTATTTGGAACTCCTCTTCTCTTAAATTTTAAGTTAAAGACTCTTTTTTAGACAACGAAGAAGCTTCTTCTAATACTCCTGGTGTGACCGTTCCTGTCTCTATTGCAGCAGATATTGCCACTATTCCGTCTTACATCTTCTTTTAAATTTTATCAATTTTTTGCTTTAAAGTCTGTATGTAGGGTTCAGAATTGTTTATTTCGAATAGTAAAGCTTCCTGTAACTTACAGTTTATGGAATTCTATCCATCAACAGCGTATTGTCATTGCACATATAGTTGTTGTTCTTCTTGGCATTGCTAATATTATTCTTGAAATTTGTTTTTTCTTTTGGTGAGTAAGTACTCCTTTAATACGTTTATCGGTATCTCACCAACGTGAGATATGTTGGAGTATTCAATCACTGTAGATCCCTTTGAGCTTAATGTAAATCTGTTGCTACTTAAAATAATATTTAGTTAATAGTACTAATTGTAATTTTTAAAACCAATTCCCATGAATGTCCACCAAAATGCCTTCTATTACTTTAGTAACTAGTATACGAAATTTTACTATAAATTGAAAACACGGAAACATTTTAAATCCCGTTTGTTGACCATTTTTTCTGAATAAACCCAAAGTTATAATTATCGAAATTTATTGAATTTATTTTGTGACTAACAAGAAATCCTTAAATAGTTTTAAAAATTTTAAATTTTCATTTTTTATTATATATTAAATTAATTATATACTCGAAGTATTAATTGAAGCAATCTGGAAAATCGAATTCTAATCAAACTACTTTGTTTCAGATACGTCGATGATTTAAATAAAGTGCTACGGCAAGTAATTTTTGTGGAGTTTGTATTGAATTCAGTAAACCAGGCTGCGGTAATGGTTCAGTTTATATTGTATGTAAGTAGAGAGTTTGCATGATACCTAAACAAATATTTTTATTTTTAATATAAGGCTTGTGAGAAAACTATTCCATGGTTTTAACGTTTAACTAATAAACATCATATATTTATTATATATTAAAACGAAAACGACAACGACAACGACGAGTTGATGACTCGGAGCAGTGTTTGAAGATGATCAAGCGTAATATACCCGAGTTGCGTCGATATATCATAATGGATAAAACACGGCTTCATCATTTCACCCCGAAGTTCAATCGACAGTCATCCGAGTGAACTGCACACGATGAACCCGCTCCAAAACGTGAGAAAACGCAACAATCGGCTGGCAAGGTTATGGCGTCTATATTTTGGGATGCGCATGGAATAATTTTCATTGACTGACTTGAAAAAGGAAGGACCATCAAGTGCGACTATTATATAGCGCTATTGGACCGAAATTGTTATTTGAAGGACGAAATCACCGAAAAACGGCCGCATTTGAAAAAAAAGAAAGTGCTGCTGCACCAAGACAATGCATCGTGTCCCAAATTAGTGAAAACGATGGCAAAAATCCATGAATTAAGCTTCGAATTGCTTCCTCACCTTATATTCTCGTATTCTCCAGATTTGGCCCCCAGCGACTCAAAAGAATGCTCGCTGTAAAAGAAATTCCGTCGAATAAAGAGGTGACCGCCAAAACTGAGGCCTATTTTGACGCAAAGGACAAATCGTACTACAAAAATGGTATCGAACTGTTGGAGGGTCGCTATAATCAGTATATCTCCCTTGAAGGGAATTATGTTGAATAAAAAAAAAAATTTTGCCAAAAATATGTGTTTTACTATGGTAGGCTGGGGATTTTCCAATTGATCTGTTATATTGTATATATTTTTCACAATAAATAAAAATAATCTTTAAATTAACTTATAGCCTAATACAAATTTATTAACAAATATTTACAAAAATTAACATTATCTCAGTTATATCCTCCTTATATTTTATTGATCCCAGTTTGGTTACAGTTAAGCCGATTTTCTTGTTTAGCTTATGAGCTTACTCTTCAGTAGTACTATAATAGCCATGCAAAATGTGTGTTACAACTAGTAAATAAAAATATAAAATACATAATATTGTAAATATCCGGGATATCTTTATAAATAATTTATGATACTTTCCAGTTTTTACTATGGAATCTATGTATTAACGTTATTGGTGTTTGGATACATGTACTCCTTATTATCATACATTTAATATATGTTACATTATATCCTGGATGGTTGAGCATATTAGCCGATTCTGAAATTAGTTGTAGATATTAAACTAGAGTATAGTTATCAAGATTGGTTAATGTATCGGGCAGTGTTCAATACGTTATTCTTTAATTCATTCGACGGGACTACGGTGGATTATTATACTACTCCTGCAATAAGATGTGTGTAAGAGAGTATTGTTTTGTTCTTATCTTTGTGACTTGAAAATCAGAACACGGTTATGGTGATATAGAGGCAATGTTTTGGTGGATTTCTTAAATGCTTTTGGCGATAGAATGTGGTATGTAGCAGTTTTCATAAATTTACTCACAATATGAAGGTATACTTTAATTTGCGATTAGTGCATCACACAACCTGGTGCAAGTAGTCACAGCCCGTAGATCTTACGCATGACTTAATATTAATGGGAAAAGAATAAGAATAGGTCGACAGTTCGGATAGAGTTGATTAAATTCTCTAACTCCTAATTTGCAAAACCTTGGCGAAGGTGTTCATTCGTGTTTTAGATGAAATGAGTCCATATACTGACGGAGGGTTGAGTGAGTCCTGATTTTTAAGAAAGAATCTTTTTCGACAATATTTCAGCACTTCAATATTGGACCAAATAAGCTGAACAATAGAGGAAACAGCCGAAATAGAATATATTTTGAATATTACTAACATATGTTTTGAAGATTATTATTTTGTCCATCAGTATTATTGTGAATATGTATCTGTATCCCATGGTGTTTTTCCACTACTTATCATTTTGTGGAAATGTAATGTTATATTATGCATAGGTTTAATGATGGAATGCACACACTCAGGCATATAGGCGCATTCTGCTCTGTCAGATAGTCAAACATTCTTAATTCTCTTGCCAAATGGAACGTTGGAGAAAAAGCACACCGATTCATTCAGTCTCTTCTTTAAAACCACTTCTCCAGGGTCAGATCAAACAATGTGCTATCTTCTCCGTTGCCACAAACCAATGGGGTACCGCAGTGTCCTTGCATATACCCATTATTTTTTTCAACAGTAATTAATTGAGCCATTCAAGTAATTCCAAGTAATATTGGTTACCGTTCGTTCGCCGATGATCTAGTGATATAACATACAGAGAGATATTACCGATTTGCTTAAACCGTCTTCCGGGATGGACGAGGAATGTATTTCTCCTATGGTAAAACATCTAGTGTTAACTTCTGCAGGAATACTGTCCTCTAATTTGCGCGTTACCACCAGACAACAGCATAAATTCTTGTGTGTATATTTGGACTCTAGTCTATGCTGGCTCACTCAAATTAAATCATTGAATATTAGTCCGCATATACACATATATATACATGTAAATATATACTTCGCTACATTCACTGAATAACTTCCGTTGGACAGCCCACAGAAGCTCCCTCTTAGGATAAAAAGCGGTGACGTTAAATATATTGAAATATGAAGGCAAGTGCTTCATTTCGGCTGTATCTTCAAATATATATAAACTAAATAAATACACAACGTAACTCCTAAAATCGCCGTGGGTGCTTTTTACACTAACCTGATTTTTATATATTGGGAAGCAGATATATATTATCTTTCCTTAAGACATGAGATGTTTTTGATAATTATGCCAGCTCACTTAAATTCAAACCAGGGTTATCTCGGTACAGACTTCTCTTCCCGACAAATACAATATGCAATGCAATCTGTGATCACGTATACCTGGAATTATCACCTGTCTATGTTTTCGGCGATTAATTACCGCCATGATAACTGTAACTATTCATTTCTCCATGGAATCTTCTCAACAAAAACTATAACTCCCACAGTATTAGCTACCCCTTTAAACTGGGGATGGAAGGTACTACCCTGAACATTAACTTATTTACACGGATGGATTCAAGAGTAATTATTATGTGAGCGCTGCTCTTATCAGCGTTTTGGCAAAAGCACTTCAAGCTTCCCTCTTCATGAGGCATAATAACAACTGAGCTACCATCTACAAAGCTCGAACAAACATACACAAAAAAATACGGCTTCGGACTCGATTGGCTCCGTAGTAAGCCTTATTGGGACCACTCATCCACGAATTGTCTGTAAATATGAAAAACAGTAATAGAACAGTCACATTTATGTTGCTTCCTTCTTATTCTGAAATTGAGGGCAATTATAGAGCTAATTATCTGGCGGAGGCAAGTGCGCTAAACTATTGGTAAACTTCCATTTCTGGAGAAGCTATTTCAAATCCTTGCTATGTCACTATAGGGAACTAGATCAGCTTGTGTGGGGGTCTAATGGAGAACAATAAATTGGTGAAAAGAAAGTTCTATCAGGGCTTTAACACTACCAATATCAATGCAAAACGTCTATATTTTCACATCTTCGAATTTGCCGCGGTGATGTTGAAGTCTGAATTTGCACAGAGGGGAGCCTCCACAGTCATGCCGTGAGTGTAGATCTTTAGGCATGTGTTGATTAAGTCCCGTATTCATCATTCACAGAGGCGGTTATACAGCTTAGGATAAACGATAAAACAGTGCTAATTAGCCCAAGATGCTAAAAATAAATACATATATTACAATAGACGCTTTAGGTTCCAAATAATCCTAAGCGTGGTCATTATAAATAAGGAAAAAATGTAATTAGTAGGTGAGGATTTAACTTCCAAATTAATTATTGATCCGGTAGAAGACATGGATTCGCCTTGTGTGTTTAGAACGATTTCCTTCATGTTACAGTTTTTCCTGCTGGAAGACGCGACGCATAAGTGAGATGAAGAGTAAGTATAGGGAAGGTTGGACAATTCCTATGAAGAGGACTACCCAGCCCGGAGGGTGATTTGTAACGACTTGAAAGCTTCCACTGAAGTGCAATTTAAAATAGGATATGATGCTGTTGTTAAAATACTGGTCGAGAAAGTACATTGCAGTTGAAGCAAGAAGCTATTTCCTACGCTTGCAAAGTTGAGACTAAGATATCACTTTAGTTATTAAATAATTTTATTACAAGATGTTTTCTCCATTATTCTTATCCTCACACTTCTACTTTAACTTGCATCAAAAACTTTACTGTACATACTGGAAAATCCTTGTATTTCTAATAGTTGTTCTCGTTGTAATTAATTCCAAACTTTATTTGATACTGATAGAATCTCAAAAGATACAGTATCCTTTCAAGTTAAGGAAACCGGCCCCATGCCGTTCCAAAGAGGAAGCTTTTGCGGAAGATAAGCATTGCCTAGTTATGGGCGACAAAATAGCTTTTATGTCTGAATTATTTTGAGAACTACTTGCTACTCTTTGGCATGCTAGGTTCTTTAATGTATCTTTTTCAACGCACACCGGGAGGTTGGAGCTTGATAATAGACCTTTACAAAAGTTCAAGATCATATTTCCTACCAACAACCCTGCTGAATGTTAAGGAGAGAAAACAATATTGTGATACTGTACAAGTAAATTAATGTATAAGGAGGAGTTTACTTAATTAAGCAATTAATAACAAATATATAACTAATTAGGAAAAGAGAGAAGTAGAAAATGTATAAAGACAAATATGTGAAAAAAAGTTCAACTATAATTACAAATTGATAGGTATGGTGAATGAGTTGAAATGCACTAGCAAATGGGATGCGTTATATTGTTAAGAATCTGACGATTATTGTGTTATGTAATTATTGTATTATTGAATTATGTAAATTGTATCATATCACGTTCCCTACGAATTAGAGGAACTTCTATATCAAAAGTGGCCTATCATAACATATTTTTACCGAGGAGGTTCCATTTCCGTCTCTTATTTTTGGGTAAATATTCATTTTATTATGGGAAGGGAAAAATAAATATCATACTGTACTTGACCGTACATGCCATGCAAAAATGTGAGTTACTTAAAAATACCTAAGCTACTAACAAAATAGAAAGGCGTGATGTACCAAATTTATTTACCACTAATTATACGTTAATTTATACAAGCAACAAAAACCGAGTATTTTCTTGTATTTCTACTATTGTTATAAACTATTTTCAATCAATCAAACTGACAGTCTACTTCATCCTATCGAAATTACCTTATTCCTGGATAAGTTTCCAGTTCGCGTTCTTGTCTTAAATCGCAATTATTTTAATATGTAAGATTTTCTTAACAATCACTTGTAATATATTCTAAAGGTATTGATATACTAAATATATTAAATATTTAAAAGTAATTTTATGATTTTAGTCATTTTATAACATTTAGCTACTAACTAAGTAAATTGCATTACTCAATAACATAGATATATATCTCACGTCATGATTTTCGTCTATACAGAGCCATACATGGATGGATAGAATTTTTTGGCTAACTTATGCATTTTTCTTGCTTGTTCAGTTACTTGTCCTGACCTGGCATGCTAACGAAATTCATCTTCAGGTAAGCAATTTTAATAGAAATTTATGGATCTCTAATACAGTCACGAATAATACTTTTAGAGTCTGTCTATATCATATTCTTTATACGAAAGTCACTGGTATGAGCAAACGCATAAAATAAAACAAATTGTTAATATTGTTATGATGCGATCACAGAAACCACTTAATATTTATATTGGTTCTTGGTACCCAATGACACTGGGATCTGCTTTAGTGGTAATTTTAATCTTCTAGAAATTGTACTATTTTTAATCCATCTCATTTTAGTCTTTGAAAACAGCTTATTCATATGTAACTTTAATGGTCCGCCTTGATAGTCACTGAAAAAAAGTATCTTTGAAATACTAGCCTAGAACATAGCATTATATGGCATTTCAAATACTAGTATACATTATATATTATAATATTTTATGAAATAAATGCACGGATATATGAAATCGCTGCAGTTTTATTAAATAATCAGTGTTATATTTTATTTCCCTTTAAAGTGTATGAAAATTAGCGTCATTAAAACTTAATATCATATTAAATAAAAACGAAATAAAATCCAATAAACCTATATCACTGCTACCAGTAATATCTAAGGTTTTTGTAAAACTCCTGTTGAAAAGAAGAAAACCGATCATAGAAAGAAAAAACCTAATACCAACACACTAGTTTATTAACAAACACTCAAAAATTGACCAGGTCCACAGAATAACAGATGTTATTGAAAAAGCTTACGAAAGTAAAAAAGTATGCTCAGCTATATTCTTAGATGCTGCACAAGCCTTCGATAAGGTTTGGCATGAAGGAATTGTTCCTAAACTACAGAAAATGCCACCAAAACAACACACCGAACTATTAAAATCATACATTACAACCAGAATGTTTAGAGTCAAGCAAGAAAAAGCTTACTCTACAACAAAAGAAGCTAAAGCAGGTGTACCACAAGGAAGTGTACTGGGACCAATGCTTTATCTACTTTACACTTATGATATACCACAAATGGAAAATATCACGATGGCTACATTTGCTGATGATACTGCGATTATAGCTGTCGGAGATAATAGTAAAGAAGCCTCACGAAAATTACAATAGGCAAGTGACAATATAAATAATTGGACACAAGCTTGGAAAATAAGAATTAATGAAAGTAAATCTGTACATGTGCAATTCACGTATAAATAGACCGTACAAGCACCAATAACATTAAATAACACTATTATTCCATATAGCAACAACGCTAAATATCTCGGAATGAATCTCGATGCAAAACTTCACTGAAAGGAACATATAAAGAAGAAAAGAAAAAACTGGAATTGAAATATAGGGAAATGTACTGGCTAATTGGAAGAAAATCGCAATTATCCGTACATAACAAATTGTTATTATATAAGCAAATATTGAAACCTATATACACATATACGGAATTCAATTATGGGTATGTTCTGCAAAGAGTAACATTAATAAAATAGAAATTTTTCCGAACAAAGTCTTGAGAGGTATTGTTGGTGCACCCAAATACTATAGGACTGATTACCTACATCAAGACCTTCAGATACCTACAGTCAGTCAAGAAATCAAGAGAAATACAAGGGGGCATGAGAAAAGACTCCATTCTCATACTAATATTGAAATATTGCAACTTTTGAATACCACCAGAATAGGACACAGACTCAAAAGAATCAAACCATCTGATCTTGTGTAGTATTGTGTAGTGAGGCGCATATATTAAAAAATTCAGCAGTGACATGTATAAACATGATTTCACCAAAGACTGAGTTAGAGCCGATGGGTCCTCCTAGTTATATACTTAGCTAGTCTAGACTAGTAACAATATATTAATTAAATAATAATAAAAAAATAAATAAAACTATTATTTATAAATATTTGGACTATGTGATCCGCGAAAATGATGGCATTTTTTTCATCTGAGGACAAACAATCGCTTATTCTGACAGCTGACAACGGCTGTTATCTGTCCTTAATCCATCCATAACCAACGTTAGTAGAACATCGAATTTATTGACAATTGGAAACTATATTCATTTTTAAAATAAGACCGTATTTGTCTTCTCATTTTCTTCTAATTAAAAAGCATGTATTCAAATCAGCTTGTAAACTTGGCCTGGTTGTCAGCAAAATTCTTCAAAAGACTACTGATAATAATTAGAGGTTATAAACTGGCAAACGTTGTTTTAGCTCTCTGTATGTTTTAATATATTTAATATTAATCTAAGCCAATAGTTGCGATTACTCTGATTGATTAAAACAGTTACTTCGAACAGGAGCAAGATAATGGAGACACTGTTTTACCCATAAAATGCATTAGGAAGGTAAGTATTAATATGATTAAATGTTAATTGTTGGAGATTTTAATGAAAATATTTTAGTATGGACACTGTGAATGAAATCTCTCAAATAGTTAAGAACCATTTAATATTAGATTCACCACAGAGAAATTATCCACTGCTGACAATTACCAAGATTGAGTAATAAGAAAGAACGCAACTAAATATGAATATATAAATAATATACGATAATTGCAGAAAATCGTATTATATGTAAAATTTGTATAAATAGATATGTGTTTTCAGAATATATATGAGCATTTGATTGAAATATATGAGGAGCCAGTATGATAATGTATAAGCACATATTATCAAGTAACATGTAGTTTAGTTAATTATATAGCCACAATAAATTGTAGATTAGGGTTATTTTATTATATTTACATGAGTTTCTTTCCCAATGCACAAATGATGTGGAGTTTATTTACAGACGCTTTTTTATATAATGGAATCCCCTAGAAGGCAGTAAATTTCACCTAACTAACAATTATATATCCAACTAATGTATTATTATCTCAGTATTAAGCGCATATTTACCTTTACGTTTAATTATTGATTTCTTCGTTGCAGTGTTTCGTTATCAAATAATTTTGAAATCATTGTATTTCTCCTTAATTTCTACTGTAACTGCCTGTGTACATTTCTCTTGATAACACTGAGTTAATCACTGAATTGTCCCTAATAGTTTTTACATATCTGCAAAACAGTTAGTGTCCGTATGTTCTAAACAATTGCTCATAGATAATGTGAGCAATTACACACAGAAATATTTCATAATTTACAATACAATTTTCTATATGTCAATCATGTAATTTATATATTCACCTTTGTGCCCCTTCTAATCACCTTCCCTAAGTAATTATCAGCACTGGACAATAGATTCTACGTCCTGAAAATGTATTCAGTCACTTTTGCTTTACGTCTGTCTGATGCAGTTTATCCATACTAAAAGTGTTATGGAAACAATGCTTCCTTTCAAACTGTAGTAATTCCAATGTAGTAATTTTTACCACATCGCTTATCAATTCAATTCAAATGATTATGCAATGGTGGGGATGAAGATGTTACTATATTATTTAGTCATATAATCTACTATATGTTTTCAGGAACAATTCTAAAAAAAGTAAATTATACAAAATGCAATTAAACATTTAATTTATATTTACTGGGTGAAATTTGAAATAATTCACTCTTAAACATAGTATCTTCAAAACTTAATTTATATCTTGTAAACTATTAATTAATAACAGCCTCCGTCTATCCACTTTTTTTAATCTTTTCATTATCCATATTAATAATTAATGGTTCTCCCAAGTTTTCTAACAGCTGATTTTCAAACTAGAGCAAAAAGACGTTCTGGTTCATTTTTCAAGATAGTCGCCCTTTAAATGGAAGGAAGCATTACCTCTGCTCCGGAAATAAAATCATTCCTATTTCCAAGTTGAAGAACAATATATTTACAATGAATTGTTAAAAAAAACCTAATCAAGTGCTATTTTAAATTTTACCTTCTTCCATCATCAATTATTGCCTTTACACTCTTTTTATAGCGACTTACCAAAAATAATCTAATGTTTCATTTTGAAATAACTCATCCAGATACGCAAATGGCAATTCTGTCTTCCTATGCTTCAAAAATTGTATTATTTTAAAGGCAATGTATAGCATTAGAGCAAAGGCTCGTTAGACCTTTTCGTGCTTTACCTCTACACCATTTAAAATTCATGTTTACTAACAGTTGAAGAAAGTATGACTTAAATCCCTCAAAGAGTGGCATATCCATAAGTTCTCTAAAATAATTGTATTTTTATACATTTCATAAATTTGACCTCGAAGACAATTCGTATGTCGTATGTAGAAGCTTTCTTCTAAGTGTATCCAATTTTATATTGTTTTTCATTATTTGAAAAATGTTATTTACAATAACCATACTAATGTTCAGTTCGCAACAAGCTGAAAAATATTTCCAACAGTAATTTCTATTCCAGAAAGAGTTAAATTTGCTTACATCTCGCTTCTTGCTAACATCTATGTCCCGTCCAAGTTCAGACACATCTCAACTTCCTGTTCAGTCGACCCCATTGCCCATCATATGGTCACTCATTGCATGAGAACTTTTCTTCCAATCCCCAAAAATTCCCTAACTATATTCCTAACCACTCACTGAGATACAAGTCGGAAATACTCACTCAATAAATAGGGACAATTGAGCGCGTGTTTTACTACAACTTCAATTGCAACTTCATTGTAACCAAAAACTACATTCAATTATTCTGCTGCTCAGAAAAAAAAACGTTCCATAGCAGCCGATAGTAGAGAATAAATCCGCAGAATTTTTTTTTTACTCTTCGTCATTCCACAATCTGCCCTATTGGCAATAAACATTTTTATGTCTATATTATATATACATGGCTTGTACAAAATCACTTCATTAAGCAATCTTCTGTATAAAATATTATATTAATTAATTAGTCTTATTCTAAAGGTTATTCTAAAGTCTACTTATGTCCAGTAATCATATCAGGTGGTGTTAAACGTTTTAGTCTACGCACTTTACTATTACGTCGCATATTTAGCTGATTAGCGAGTACATTGGGATGCACCGACACTCTTTCCAAGTACTTCACAAAAACACGTTGAATTACACTCGTTATAGGTTCTAGATGAATATCGCGTTGTATCACATTATTTGAAATATAGTACGGAGCATCAACAATGGCACACAACACCTTATTTTGGAACCGTTGAATGATGGATATATTAGGTTTGCTAATGGAACCCCGTAGTTGGTTTCCATATTATCAAATGGGCTTGAGTATAGAGTCATACACCAATGCCTTGTTATCTAATGATAATTTGGATTTGCGCCCGATGAGCGAATATATTTGATATAATTTAAGTCCAAGTTGTTTCCGTTTAGAGAGTATGTGCTTCTTCCAGGTTAGGCGTCGATCTAAGTGCATACCAAGATATTTAACATGCTCTGCTTGGGGGAGTTGATGATGATTGATATTCACTGGCAGGCGTATTCTTCTACGCAAGGTAAACGATATATGCGTGGATTTTGTTTCATTAGCTTTAATGCGGCATGTCTTCAAACATAATTGTATTTGCTCCAGGTGGGTTCATAGGTTTGTTGATGCTGTGACTGCATCTTCATGGGATGGTAGGATTACTGTGTCGTCTGCATACGTTGCCACAGTAGTTATTTTTGTGGTGGTCAGATCAGCCGTATACAGAATATACAGTACTGGACCCAGTACACTACCTTGCGGAACTCCTGAATATATGGGATTTAATTCGGTATGTTCATCGCCTTGATTTCCAAAAAAATGTCAGTAAGATAAAAAATCAGTGTGATACGACTTTAGTAACTGATAGTCCGGATGAGGTAGAAGTTTCTTTAGTTTAACCTGCAAGCCCGTATGCCATACTTTGTTAAAAGCCTGAGATATATCTAGAAAAGCGGCCGAACAACATCTTTTGGTATAAGGTCAGTGTTTATTTTGTTTGCAAGTCTGTTTGCCATTCTTATTGCGAAAGCCAAACTTATGTTCTGGAATAATTTTCTTTTTTCTATTATATAGTTTAGCTTCTTTATGTATAATTTATCGAAAACTTTCGAGATTATCGGTAATAAACTTATAGGTCGGTAGGAGGTCACATCTTCTGATATTTTTCCTGATTTAAGAATCATTAATATCTTAGCTACTTTCCAGATACTAGGAAAGTAATTAATTCGTAGCATAGCATTAAATATAAATGTTAATAGTTTTATACCCTTTTTTGATAGTTCTTTTAAAACTTTACCAGTAATTAAGACATAACCAAGAGCTTTTTTAATATCAATCTCTCTCTTTATTGTTTGTTTAACTTTTTTGACCGTTAGTTTTTCGTGCGACAAGTCCATTTGAAATAGCGAATATAGAAAGCTAGTAATTTTATTTTCCTCATCTTTATGTAGCTGAGACTGGAAAGGTTTAGAAACATTTTTTAAGTGTTTTGAGAAAATGTCGCCCTTCTCTTTATTGCTTCTAACCCAATTATTTTCGTTTGTTTTAATAGGTGGGTTATGCTGCTGGGATCTTCTAAGCTTTTTTGTTGCTTTCGACAACGAATAGTCTGTAGCCACAGTTGGTGTTTTCTAGGTATTCTTGAATGACTTGGTTTTGTTCAATTTGGATTAGTTCTTTCAGCTTTTTTATTGGCCTACTAAATTTGCTTTTATTCTCTTCAGTCCTTTGCTGTTGCCAATTTCGTCGTAATTTTCTTTTTTCTGCTATCTTTTTCTGTATTGTACGTAATAAATGTGTATTTTTCTTGGAAATGTTTTACTGTTAGGAGTCGCGGAATATGCTGCCTCCTGTATATTTTTTGTAAGGTTTATTGCTGCTATTTTTATATCCATTTCAGTTTTTAGCGGTAAGTTTGAAAAGATTTTTCGATCTAAGTTTTCTCTAAATGAGGGCCAGTTAGTTCTATTATTGCATAGAGGCGGGGGTTTATCTTTGATGGTAATTATTAAAGAGATTGTTACTATTATTGGTGAATGATCAGAAGACAGGTCGAAACATGATTCTGCATGACACTTTTTTGTATCAATATTTTTTGTAATACAGAAATCTATAGTATCTGGTTTTTTATTTCTGTCTGAAGGCCAATATGTTGGTTCACCGGTAGAGATATGTTGTAAATTATCTATCTTTATTGCTTTTAGCAGTCCTCTACCTTTTGAGGTTATTATTTTTGCTATTACCTAGCGTACTGATGAATTCTTGAAAGTGTTCTGCCTTGTTATGTTTGGGTGGGCAATAAATAGCAGACATTGTTAATGGTCCATGGACTTCCTCTATGGTTATACTGGTGGTTTGCAGGTAGACTTTACGGAATGTTTCTTTTTCGAAATGTTTTATATCATCTCGAATGATTATGGCTGTACCTCCATGTGCTTTATCATCAGGGTGATTTGTATGATAAAGTTTATATTTGGGAACTTTTAAATAATGTTTGTCCATAAAATGCGTTTCGGAAACCATCATAACGTTAATATTTTGTTAAGTTACGAACATTTTTAGTTCCCTGGCGTGATGTTGGAGCCCATTCGCAATCCAGGCGGCGATTTTGTACCTAATGGCTGTCAGGCATTAAGCAAGTTTGCTGACGACGGTTCTGAGTAGACCAAGCATCGTACTCATTTGATCCATTAGTTTGGCCATCATGTTTTCTAATCTAGAAATGTTGCTGCTAGTTGCAGTAGGTTGTGATGCGGTTTCTCGATTTTGTGCTGAACCATTTTCAACCATTTGGGCATAAGCTATGTCTGGTTGACTTGATCTGGTGGGTAGACTGGTAGGTGTGGATTGTTTTTGTTGCTGTTGATGCTTTTTTCTCTTAAGGCAGTGTAGAATTTCTGCTGTAGTTGCTTGTGAACTACGTAACCCTTATAGTTTGCTGGATGATTTCCGTTACAGTTAGCACATTTCAGTTTTTCATTGAGAACTCTTTGAGTACAATCTCCTGTTTTGTGTTGTCCTGCACATTTTATGCATCTATATGATTTGCGACAGTAAGTTTTTATTTGCCCGTGCGCTTGATACCTCGTTCATTGTCGTATAATTCTTTTTGTATGCGGTGGTTCGCATTTAATAATATTATTTTCTAATTTGATGATTTCATACCCCGCCTTATTTTTTAAATCAATATAAAATATAGGCAAAGGTTTTTTGTCGTGCGATGTCGTATATTGTGAACATTTACAACCTAGTGGCCTTTTTCAGCTAAGGCTACCTTGATGGTGTTAAAGTCCGACCCGTGATGTAATCCTTTTAACACGAATTTAAATGTTCTCTCGGATTTTAGCCTGAATGTATGGTATTAGGTATTTCTTTCATCTAATTCTTTTACTAGAACTTTAAAGTGTTCCGTTTCGAACAATTGGATTTTTATTGTTTCGTAGCTCACTGTTTCAATTGTGTAGTTCATAGTGATGGTTTTCAATCGGTCATGGATGTGTTTTATTACTCCTACCTTATAGACTGTTATTGGTGGTGGTTTGGGAACAACTTTTTCAGGGCTTGGTTGTATATTCTCTTCAATTTCTTCCGACAGGTTGCTAAAGCTGTTTTTTTTTGTCTCTATTGGTTTCTGTAACCAATAGTCACTGATCCTTGTTTGTTTCCGCGCGATTTCTTCTTCTGGGCTTTTCAATTGTTTTTTGTTAATGGCTGTAGTCCATTTTGTTTGCGGAGTTTGCGTTATTGTTGATTGTTCTAGTCTTATATCATAGTGTGCAGGTGATTTGGTTGAATCACTTCAGCCATTTTTAGATTGTTAATATTTTATTTTATTTACATCCAAAGATAAAAAATAATATAAATACATTGTTTATTTCACGCACTTCATTTTTCACTCAAATATTATTTTTTGCACTAGTTTTTATCCAAAAATACTATAAATGAATTTCAAAAGGACTGTTGTAAAATTAGGGAAAATAGTTTTAAAACACTAATTAAAATGAAATGCAGTCTTTTTGTCTGATCACGTAAACACCTATTCACTACACTTTAGGTCCACTGAGAAACGGATAAAAGCATCTGTTATGCGTTTTCAACACTCAGTTAAAAAAACCGTAATAAAATACTGATTTTTTTTAAGAAAGGTATCTTTCTAGAGCTTGGAGCGTATTGAAAATACGTCATCACCCTACACTCTTATCTCCAGGGACATCTCCCTCAATCTTCAGTCCCATTCCATACTGCAACCATTTATGTAAGATTCTTGTGCGTATGATCCTCAAAGGCCTATCTTAGCTCCTGGAAACCCATTCGTTAATATCCGAGTCCAGTTTCCTCTCCTAATAACACCCTAATCCTAACTATTGACCGTGTAATATTCTTGGAAGTCATTTTCGACAGTCGGCTCCCTGTATCACATGAGAGATGCAAATACCGCGTTGGCTGTCTAACCCATGCACAGGTATACCCCTAGAACCAGATAACCATACTTAAAATATATTCTTCTATAATCCTCCTCAAGCTATACTATTGCTCCCTCATGTACCCAGCCACAAATCCAACTTACCCCATATCCCTTGATGCCATTCAAAGTACTGCACTTAGAATATCGCTGCCCCCTTCCAATCCTCCCCGATAATTAGTTTATGTAGTTTTACATCCGCCTCACCTCTACCTTATCGTATGGACTTTCTTTCCCGAAATTACCAAGATAACAAATCGTAACAATACATCATTAGACAAACTAATCAATGAATAACTTAACCCTAAAAACACCACCTAACGTCCAACTCGTAAACAGTGTGTGCACCATCAAAATTTTGGCAGGAAAACGGAATTATTTCAGCATACGCAAAGCTCAAAAGAGTACAGAATTTATGTATGTTATTGATAAGACGGAAGCAACTAGTTTTTTAAAGAAAAATCACATTCAATTTTTTTTGTATATGCGTCATCAAGTTGTTTAATGTATTGCCGGTCGCAATTTGTAAATTCATTTCAGAATCGGACAATATTTTCCTTTTCATTTTATTTTAGTTAAAAAGAGACACGATGCTGTCTGATATGTTCGAACGTGAAACCGAACTAGCCTGTCAAAGTCGTTCGGTTGTCAAACGTACGCAAAATTCTTCAAAATATCACCGCAGTTTTTATTAAAAATATTTTTAGCGTGTTGCACCTGCATTGAATATTAGTACGGGCATGCTCTCTAAAATATCACAAGAAGTAAAAATCAATTTGTATCAAAGTTCAAATATACGAAACATATAAAAATAGTAAGTTGTTTTTTTTTTTCAATCGAAACATAATTTAATACACTTAATTTAGAGCAAATCATTAGTCTTAAAAGTATCCATAAAAAGCTGAAAGTTAGGCAGCTATTTTCATACACTGTTGGGTAATATAGCAGACCTTGCTTTTAAAGAATATAATTTCTAAGAACATAACAAAATCAAGGAATAATTATTTTATCAATTTGCATATTTAAATAAAACGTGAATATTTCAGATTTGTATATTAGGTCACTTATGACAAGATGATAATAGATATAGTGTAAAGGCAACAAAAGTTGATGGAAAAAGGTAAACGTGGTAATAACTATCGATTAGGATTTGTTAGTCATAATATTTATTAATAATTCATTGCAGACATAACTATATGTCATGAAGAACTACTTCATGCTGGCAACAGGAATAAGAATGAAATATTTTTATTCCTGGTATGGAATTAGTGTTTTTCTCTAAGTCCAAGGGTGACCACCATGGAGAAATTAACCATAACTTGTTTTTGTAGAGTTTTAAAAATCATATCTTAAAGAACTGGGAGAAACCATCAGTTATTGTTATGGACAATTCACCATATCATAGTACACTGGTGGAGAAGATCCCAACAAGTGCATCAACAAAGGCTGCTATTAAGGAATGGCTTAAAGTACATAAAATAAGTTATAAAGAAATCATGAAGAAAGAATTTTGTTGTATGTCAAAACAAACTGAACTAAACCTCAGAGTTAATGCGGCAACATTGCGACGTTTCGACGTCCCAAATTTCGATGACGTATATACAAATAAACTTTGAATAGACTATATATCTGTTCTGAGATCTGCAAATAAAATTATTTTACTGATCATATATAAATATAAAAAAATCTAAAATATTACCTTCCTTAAAATTTTCAAGCAATTTGCTTGTTGTTTCCGCCCATTGCATTTAGGAGTACATTTGAGGAAAACAGAGAAATTTAGAAAATTATAATAGATTTATAATAAGAGATTGAATAAATTTAATTTTATTATGTTATTTTAGGTCTTGTACAAACAAACTATTATCTAAATTCAAGCATCAACTGCATATATAGTTAATATCTGCGAAATTTGCCGCTATTTTGAAGAAAAGTTATAAGATAATAAACCCATCTCATATACTGTAAAAAAAAAATTTAGTTATCCAATACTGTATATGCTACATAATATTATTGCTTACCTTTAAAAGAGAAGGTCTATCAACCGTCATATTGAAACCAACTCTGACTACAATTTCTTTTTGAATATTAGTAATTAGTATTTCATACGTTTTCATGTTTTTTATATTCCAATTATACCATGGCATATTTAGAAGAATCATGTATATATACGTGTACTTAAATTGGATAATGCGTGTGATATAGTTACAATAATTATTCAATTTATAATTTACCTGATCAAGAGCAACTTGTACCCAGTTATATATTCCAATAGTGAATAGAAAAAACGCAAAACATAATATAGACAAAAGAATGATCTGCTCAACCTAAAATATTCGTCATATAATTAATATGTGTATTACTAAGTACAAATACATACATAACGAAAGTCTATATTTAGTGGATAGTTTAAATTAAAATAGAGTTAAACAACAAAAAATCATAAAATAGCTATATCTCTTTGTTGCGTCTTTATATGTAAAGACACTTGCATGATTCAAAATTGTTCGGATGTCCTCAACGTAGTCATTTAGTATAATATGTGTAATTAAAGTAAGTAAATAAAGTTCATAAATAGTTAAGAATTTAATTTATTATTTGCTAAGCATATTAAAAGAAAATTGGTTCTTCGAATTGATGCAAATAATAATTCTATATAACATAAATATTTGGTGAATTGAAACCGCGTATTAAGAGCGTCAACACTCTCAAAACACATCAGAAGCTTCCATGTACTCCGATCAAAAATGATATATGTTAAGAGAAATTAGTACGTGATAACATTATATTAATTATAATTAATTATAATTTTTTTCCATCATATTTTACCACCAACCAATCATCAATGTCGTTTTTCGCCGTTTTTCAGCATTTAGAGATCCTGTTCCAGCTGAGCATTTTTGCATCAATCTGAACAAATCATGATCCGCATATATGTTGGCTAGATGCGGGAAATTGCCCATTCGAGCTGCAAAAGTACAGACTTCGCAGTTCTTGCAGAATGTTGCCGATCACGCAAGAAAATTATTTTTCTTTTAGTACTTGTTATTGCTGGCCTCCTTTCCTTTTTATAATAAATCGCTCAACTTGTCAGACATTTGCAACTACGGTTTCATTTAGTTTCATTAAATCATAACACTAATTCCACTATATGCAGAGTAGAACCTTGTGATAATGAAAAATCCGCTTCCAAATCTTCATACAAAAACCAGTATTACATTTTGAATGTTCAGTGAATTCATGTTGTGATCTTTTGGACGGCCTCATTACACTTAAAAGTAGTTGAAGTAGACGGTAAATAGTTGATGCAAGTGCTAAGCTGTTAGAAAGTCCTTTGAGAATACAAGCAAAGTTTTATGTCAAAAAATGTCAATACATTGTCTCCGATCAACACATTATCCTTCTTTGGTATGTCAAGAAAAATCAATTATCACCTGAAATCATTTCGCTGAAGCCAAATTGAACAATTGCAATATGATAAACCGGCACGTAAGTTTCTAAAAGTCAAAGCAAAAGAATAATGAGAACAAATATAAAGCAAAGAATGTAAATAACATCGAAAATGTAAATTTTAATTTTTTCATTACTAGTGTCTGTATATACAAGAAAATTCAATAATGCTAAATATAAAACTATCTCTTTATGTAGAAAAATGTTAAAATCATTTAATATAACACATATTATGACGTTCAGAAGTTGAAAATTCACATTTTTACCAATAATAATAGCTGATCAAATTACTTGCCAACACCTAATGCGGAAGTATTATAGCCCTTCCGATAATATAGCCAAGGCACGTTTTAGATGGACTTCTGTCCTTTATATTCTGTCTGATCTATGCGAATATGTAACCGAATCAGTCTATAAAATTCGATTTGTCATGATGCTAGTGGACAGTGTTGCCAAATAAGTGAAAAATTCTTCAAAACAATAATGATAATAATTAGAGATCAGCAACCAACAAACGCTGTTTTAGGACTTTGTTTTTTTTGATATATTGCTCTTTAATATGTACGATTACTCTTTGAAAAATTGAAAATGCAAAAGCCATTGAATAGTCATAGTAAGGAAATGATACAGGAGATAGTTGGGCCCCTCTTGCTAGTGAAATGAGTTGATGGTTTAGCATTGATACTATTAAACATTGGGTTCTTATAGATATATAATACTTTTTATAGATAATTTTATAGATAATATTTTAACGCGTTAGAGCTGCATTTAATATTGGCAGAGGTATCTTGGCTAAAACTCACAACAATTAAAAAACACTATAACATTGGATTCACCACGAAATAAGCGATTTCATAAGAAATACATTTTATAATATGTATAAAAACAGCGAATATTTTTATCGACCTAAACATAATTTAATAGAAATATGCAGCTCTTTGTGGGATGACAAACATACACTGTTAGGAAACATAATAGTCTAATGGTGCAAAGATATTCCACCAACATTCCTTTGAAAAAAATACGATACTTAAGAGCATATAATAAAATTAAGAAATATTTGTTATTTCAATTTATATAATTAGATGAAAGATAAGAATGAAATACTCTTGGCAAGAATCTTACAGAGTATAGAGACAAGAAAACTTAATATAAAGAAGTAAAAGCTAGAATAGCATTTAGTTAGAGTTTGTTAGTCATAATATTTTTTAGTAATTCACTAGAGTTATATTGTTCTTCATGCTGGAAACAGGAATGCTTTTATTCCTGTAGCAGAGTTAATGTTAATGTTTTTCTCCAAGTCTAAGAGCGACTATCATGGAAAAGTAAACCACCACATGTTTTGCTCGGATTTCAAAATCAGCTACTAAAGAACTTGAGAAGAATTTAAAGATTATTGTAAATAACAGGTCAATTGAAAAGTCCGCGACCTACCATACTAAGACACATTTTAGGCGAAATTATTTTTTTTATTCAAAATAATTCCCTTCAAGGGTGATACAATGATTATAGCGACTCTGCAACTTTTCGATACTATTTTTGTAATGTGCAGTGCACTCTGATGACTGTCGATTGGACCTCGGAGTGAAATGATGGAGCCATGTTTCATCCATTGTCACTTATCAACGCAAACATTCAGGTTTATTACGCTTGATCATCTTCAAACACTGCTCCGAATCATTAACTCGTCTTTGTTTTTGGTCAAAAGTGAACTTGCGCGGCACCCACTTTGCACAGAGCTTTCTCACACCCGAATATTCGGGAATGATATATACGTTCAGTTGATATCTGTAGAATTTTCATTCAGATTCAATTTACGGTATTTCTTAAATGTTTTGTTCGGTAACAACTTCTTTTGGCCGTTCACTGCATTCAGAGTCTTCGGTGCTCATTTCAGCACGTCTAAACTTAGGATACCAATCCTTGATGGTTGATTTTCCTGGGGCGGTGTCCGGAATCTCGGCATCAAGCCAAGTTTTTGCATCAATTGTATTTTTCCCTTCAAAAAGCAATATTTTATCAGCACACGAAATTCCTTTTTATCCATTTTTTTCACAAAAAAAGTTGCTTTAAAAAAAGCTCTAAATGCTATAATTCACAAGCTAATAATCCGACAGCTGTGAAATTTATACACGCATCTTTTGAGCGTTAGAGCTAACTAAAAAACATATTGATTTAATTCTAGTAGAGCCATCTATGTGTCAGGCCGGGGACTTTTTAATTGACCTGTTATACCATGTGTCGGTATACTAGTCCAAAAGATTCCAACATATTAATCGACAAAGGCTGTTAGTAAAAAATAGCTTACGATACATAAAATAAGTTTTGGGATACCATGCTAACGAGTGAACTATTTTAAATTCTTACTCGATTACTTCTTTACAAATAGGCGTACACTCGATCAAATGGTTGAACAATATGGCCACAGAGTTAAATTTTCGTCTCTATAACTGTATCTTCAATTTAATCAATCTGATATGGGGTGTGGCAAAAAAATTACTGCATCATACACAAAGTTCAAAATATACAAACAAGAACTATTTGTATCAGTGGAAAGAAGTGTTTTCTACAGTGACACCTATACCCTGAATAAACTTCATCAGACACATTGTAAAAAAATGACAAATAGTGGAATCGATAAAAAGTGTTACATTTTATTTCAAGATTAGAAATTAATAATTTAGTTATTGTCACAATAAGTGAATGAAACTTTCAAAGACAGGGCAATAAAAGTGAAACAACTAAAGGCATAGTGTGCTGGAGGGGAGTGGGAAATATGTGTGTGCATAGTGTAAGATATTGTATGAAATTTTCCAGAATATATATGACCATTTATGAGGAGAAAAATAACACTAACTACTTTGTATCTTTTCTTCTTGTTTTCCACTAATTTTTTCAAGAAAATTTTACACAGGTAGTAATATAAAAAACTAAATTCAGTGATATCAAAATAACTGAACAAGGAAACACAAGAACGAAAGAAACAAAAACTAATCGTAAAAAGGTAAATATAGTTATATGGTCATTTGTGTACATTTAAATGCTTTACACATCATATTTTTACTGTAAATGTAAACGCAGAATGCTTAGCTTTTGGTCTCGCTTAATCCTCGTATTATAACGTAACAATTTGTTGTTAATTGTAAGGCTCTTCATTATTATTTTTGAAATAAAGTTTGTTTTTTTTAAAACATTCCCAAGTTCAAACTTGATTGGCACAAGAAGATCGAACCAACACTCAACGCTGTTGCTTCAAACAATTGAAAGGCGAAATCCTGCTTTGGAATTGGACAAAGAATCTTAACCAGCAGCAGTTAGTATAAGGTAGCAGGACAACTTGGCGTAGCTAGTGTCCATATAGCAGACCAGTCAAGGAGTGAACTCTCCTCGCAGACGGCTTCTACTATTACGACATCAGGACCGATCCTGAGATAAATACCTTACTGTAATTCGCTTATTAGTCTAATCCTGATTGGTTAAGATACAAAGAAGAATATTATTTTATTAAACTTTATAATCGAAACTTTGATATTTATATAATATTTTCATAATAATTACTGTGAAAGGAATTCCAGAGACAACTTATTCAGTAAATTTGTATCCTATTGGTACATTCCATATATATATTATAATTTAAAAGTGATCAGTCCCAACAAGAATATGTGCTATTAGCAATCAAATCATAAATTATTGGTGAAGCTGAAGATTTCCTATCTACACGTCCTAATCTAATTTCATGGGATCAGATTAAAACAGCCCTTCAACAAAAATTCAGTGACCCAATCACTAGATTTCATTTACAACAACAGCTCATCTTCTTAGTGAGAAACAAAAACGAATCTATTCAGATTATATACAAAGATTAAAATCTATTACCACCCAAATAAATAGTAAAATTTGTATAGAGGTACAGAACTTAGAAGCACGAAATATTTTAATTAGAGACAATTAACGGCTACTCAAAATTTACTTGCTAATATACCAAACGAGTTGAAAACTTTACTGATCGTGCAAAATCCGCAAAATTTAAAATCAGCTATTGATATTATCAGTAATTACGAAATACTGTCAAGTCAAACTAGATTCAAAAATTATTTTACACAGAATTTTGAACTGAAAAGTCGAAACGTTAATTCAAGGCATGACTTGTTCCTTAATACAAAATAAATCAACACATTCAGGAAATCAATTATCTAGTCAACCAATATCCATTAGACCACAACCTATTAAGACATACTTTCCCCCAGCTCATGCAGTATTTGGCAGAAATTTCTGAAAGCCTCAAACTCCTCACGTCAAATGTTAATATCCAAAACCCATGTCAGGTGTTAGTATAACTCCACGACAACCCTAACAACCAAACGTTCAATATCAATATCGCAACCAACCACAACCTTTCAATCCCAATCGTGATCATTTCAAAAATCGATATCCTCCAGGTCAACAAAGATTTATGGTAGAAGAATTAACTCGTGTTGAGAGCAACCTTCCAGAGTCATCTTCAGAATCCAACGACTCTAAAACGAATAATCAACCTAGTGATTATCCTTTCCCGTATGAAGATCAAAATCCAGAATTTTTACGTTCAGATGAAGAAGAATAAAATCCTTACATAAACTTTCCTCCAGAATTAGAAAACGATGAAAATTTTCAATTGCAAGCCTCGGAAAATCATGTCTCCAATTAAATACTTTTCAAGTCAACCAACTTTCATATATCTAGATCCCAAATTTGGATTTAAGAATATTAATTGACACAGGTTCACATGCCTCTCTGCTTAGACCCTCTATAGCCGAACAATATTTTCCAGAATTAATCAAACCTCATGTAACAACCCTCCATACTTGCACAGGCAGTCAAAAAGCATTTTCAAAAGCTAGAATTCCTCTATTTCTTAGCCTAGGAATATCCCAGTCCATAAACTTCGTACTATTTTCCTTCCATGATTACTTCGACGAAATTTTAGGAATTAGAAAAAAACTTATTATATAATGAATATCTCAAAATACCTTTTTATTTTCGCGAAGACTTTGCCCAATTAATTGTTGAAATTCCTCCTAATTCAATAAAAAACTCGAAATTATTCACCAACCTTCCTGAAGAATCCTCTTGGTATATCCATGAATACGGAAGTGACAGACTAACAATTCACTACCTATTCACACCTACTATCGTAAACATTAAAAAGAACACTTTCTGCATAGATATTAAAAACCCAACTAATAAACATCAAACATTTAGTTACTTGATAACAGACCGTCCCCCAATGAGTCCATTTAATGAAGATAACTTTGACATTTATAACTTTAATATTGAAAGTAATGATAATTACTATACACCAAACGTAACGAGCGAAAAATTTCAAATTAAATCTGAAATAACTAATTAAACATCCATTTAAACCACGAAGAACAACACGCTCCATTCAAATTATTACAGAGGTACTGATAAATTGACATTCACAAATGAAGTAAAACACACGATCAAAACCACTGATGAAATTTCAATACATGCTAAGACATATAGGTATCCCTATGTCCATAAAAATGAAATCGAAAAACAAATCGCAGAAATGCTTGATAATAAAATTATCCAACCATCCAGCTCTCCTTGGGTTCTCTCGTATGGATAGTGCCCAAAAAACTACATGCATCAGGACAGAGAAAATGGCGCTTGGTAATCGATTACAGAAAATGAAAGAACCATAGATGATCGATACCCTATCCTGAACATTTCCGACATTCTCGATAAACTCGAAAGAGCTCCGAAGCTTACGAATGCCATTTGATTTGAAAACCGCACCAGCTACTTTCCAGCGTACAGTGGACAACAAATTACTTCTACTCTACTTCCTTTCAAGAACATTTGGAATCGTTAAGAAAAGTCTTCGATCGCCTAATTTTCTACAATTTAAAAATACAATTAGATTAGAAAGTCTGAATGTCTAAAGAAATCAGTAGAATTTCTCGGAGATTTACTCACTTCCCAAGGAATTAAACCTAATCCCAAAAAGATATCCGCCATAAAGAAATTTTCAAATCCCTAAAACTCCTAAAGAAATAAAATCCTTCCTCAGATTGGTAGGATATTATCGTAAATTTATTAAGAATTTTGCAAAGATCACAAAACCCCTCAACACAATGTCTAAAGAAAAACTCCAAAATCAATCATGACAGAGCCTTTATAAAAGCCTTCGAAACATGCAAGAATATCCTTACCAATGATCCTATACTTCAACATCCAGACTTTCAAAAACCCTTCATCCTGACAACAGATGCTTCAAACTTTTGGTGCTAAATTTAAGCCATAAAATATAAAAACTATTGGTGCTGTATTATCTCAAGGAACAACTGGCAGCGATTGATCCACTGCATACGCTAGTCGAACTTAAGTACAACGGAGTGCAATTATTAAACCACAGAGAAAGAACTATTAGCCATAGTTTGGACAACCAAGAACTTCCGGCCTTATCTCTTCGTTAGTTAGTCTTGATAGTTACGGATTATAAACCTCTTCAATGGCTCTTTTCAATTAAAGAGCCAACTCAAAATTAGTACGATGAAGATTAAAACTCCAAGAATTCGATTTTATCATACATTAAAAAAATAAAACAAAATTCAAACACTGACGCTCTTTCCCGTCTTCCTCTCAAACATACCATTGAAATGCACCCTGTAGAAATATCTAAATCCCCCTTAACTCATATCTGCAAATTAAGTGATAGACCAAATGTAAATACTGAAGATAAATACTTATGTCTTGACCGAGTTAAGCACTTTTTTGAAACTCAAGAACAAATGCCAGTCTTTGAAAAACCAAAAAAGACAACCGACAATAATAGAGAATACGAAATCTGGAACAAAACATGGATGAATACAGAATACTCAGAAAAAATTCTAGAAATTAAAGGGAACCTCTTCGAACGATCCATGGATTACTCATTGGCACACTGTGTTGCAGCTGACCTTCGAATGAATAAAGGAATAGCGTGCATATTTAAGCACAAATATAAAAATTAAAATGCATTATTAAATAAAAAGGCCAAAGAAGGAGAAATACTTATATGGCCTGACCGAAAAAAAATCCGTAACATATATTATTTAATCACAAAACAAAAATCAGAAGATAAACCAGCATACCAACTTCTATGGGATACATTACTCCTTATAAGCAATCATACAAAAGAAAATCATATTCGAAACTTAGCCATCCCAAGATTAGGATGTAGCCTTGACCCTCTAGACTGGATATTTGAATACATATACAGTAATACCAATAAAAGATAACCCTAAGATCAAGATGATTTCAGACATACAAATTAGACCACCCTACAGTAATTCAAGCATTCAAGGGAAACCACAAAACTCTAATAAATCAAATATCCCTGAAAACATCCAAGATAAGATAATTCAGAATCAGATACAATCCACACCTCTTTGGAAAACCTTATACTAGGTGCTCCGTATGTGAATAAGAGCATCAACACCTTCAAAAACCAAATAGTCTTTAAATGGACAAATAAGATCAACCCATATATAGCAAAACAAAACTTGTTCAACGTTACGAAAAGAATATTTATATTCATAAATGAAAATCCCACTACAGAAGAAATTCAAAATTTAATCATCAGTTATTTACCTCCAGATACATATTGTTTATACTTTCCATTCAAAGAACTAGAACCCCTCATTCTTCGAGTATTTGCAGAAATTTTCAAGAACAAGACAAATTGACAACACCAAACACTCTAATGGAAGACTGGAAGATGTAACTAATACTGATAAACAAAAGGAAATTATTGAAATATATCATATGACAAAGACATCTCACAGAGGTATCACAGAAAACATAAAAAATATAAAACAAACATATTCTTGGGCAAGCCTAGAACGAGATGTAATAGATTATATAAAAACATGTGAAACATGCCAAAAGAGTAAATACGAAAGACACCGGTATAACAAACCCTTTGAACGCATATACATGGACATATATACTATCTCATCCCAAAAATGCTTAACAATTATAGATAATTTTTCTAAATTTGCCTCTGCCTTTCCTCTAAATGACAACACGATAGAGATATGTCAAAATCTACTCAAATTATTTTCTCAACGCGGTACTCCCAACATTATTAACATTGACAATGGCTCTTACTTCTAAAATAACCTCCTGCAAGAATTGTGCAAACTCTACCAAATAGAAATATACTTTACTACTCCCTATAACCCAAATTCAAATTCACCAATCGAACGATTCCATTTTACATTAAAAGAAAGTTTAATTGCGTTAAAAGACGACCATCGCTCTAAAACAATCCAAGAATTAGTATACATCGCCATTTTAATAAAAATAAAAATCTGTTTAAGGGAAATTAAAACAACATTACTTAACTTTAACCATACTAACAACAACGCCAAACTTAACAACGCCATTCAAAGAAGATCTGTTAACCAGAACTAAAGATCTTTTAAATCAAGTCCTTGTCCAATTTTTGAAACATAATACTTTAACAAAAAGACATCAATGAGCACTTATCAATGTAGTCGGGACTATTGAAAAATATTTATTCGGAACACTGGAAGCTAGTGATGGTGAAAGATACGATAATTACATTAAAATATTACAAACGAATCACTACATAGTATAAAACAAAGCCTTTCTGTCCCTATATCCCTATGTGCGCTTAAATCTTTAAAACTACGCAACGGATTTTGATGCGGTTTTTTTCAATAGATAGAGTGATTCAAGAGGAAGGTTTATATGTATAATACATGCATAATATACTAAGGCAACATTGCTAATTTTAGAGGTTTCTAACGTGATGTCGTAAATTAACCTATTTTTTTTTTGGCTTATTTAGCAATTAGCAAAAACGCTGCCTAACCCTACGAGTTAGATCAAATTAATGTACTACAGTATTGTACACCATAAAAAGCTCTAAAAAAAGGCCGCGATGGTATATGTTTATCTTTTAGGGATAACCCACATTAACCATTTTTATTGTTTACTTTTTACGTGAGAAAATGGCTTATTTACGAAGCTATTTTAAGCAATACGGCATTAATCCTTATCGAATTAAGTACCTTAAATACAGTGTGCAATTAATATAGATCAATACGGTTCCTTACAGCATGTAAATTAAACAAATATTTTCGGAGATATTACAAATTTAAAATTTGCGTTTAAAAATGTGTAAGGTAATAAAAATTGTATGAATTTAGATATTCCAAAGATAGCAGGAAATCTTCATAGTAAGTATAGGAGAAGATGAATTGTTTTACTCCAAATTTAATGCGTGCAGGCCAAGGGCAGTAATGAATGAACCAAAAATACTGGATCGATTTTAATCATGTTTTCATTGAGTGACATAGGCATATATATTTTATGCCCGTGCAAGGTCGGAGCGGGCCGCTATGTTTTTATATACAACGTTCATATTTTTTCTGTAGTGTATTTAATTTAGTATCAGCATTGCACCCGTGCGAAGTCGGGGCGGGTCGCTAGTCAGGAAATATTTCAAAACGACACCATGACAACGCAAACGGTTCTTAAAAATATTTTATAAATCTTTCGATATAACTATAACAAAAATTAAGACAAATCAAGATAATTTACAAACTATGATGAGTAATCCTTCTTTAAAAATCTGAATGACAACGCTTACAACGCGCTTTATCTTATCAATGGACAATGTAGAGAGCAATTTGCGTATCGTATCAATTTTGCTGAGACCCCTACATCATAACATAATAAAAATCGTAGACCTATATAAAATTATTATGCAGATAAATCCCAAGGCGCGAATTCCTTTTGATAATGTAATCAAATATTATGAAACAGCGCATACTGGCGTTTTAATAAAAATAGCCTAATGATATTCCATGTCGCGATCCCTTTAATCTTGAACACACCATATACATTATTTCACCTTTTCGCTATCCCGATTCAAAACCATATTATGTTTATTAAGAATTATTTCCTTTTATTAGACAAGAATGATTATATTAATATCCGAGAAAATTGTAACAAAATTGAACAAATAATATTATGCTCAAAGAACAATTTAAGTAAAGATAAAATATGAACAAGAATTTGATCATTGTCCTATGATGCCTATATTCCATAATCAAACCAGCGTACGATAACTACAATCATAATTATCCCAGCATCCGAAGAAAGAATAATGACATGACAATGACATAAGAGCTGTTGATTCCCTGACAATTCATCCTCTCCATTCTTTCAATATAGGAGAAGGAATCTCAATTTTAAATTTAACCATTACTTGTATTGTATTTATAGTTTAAGCAATATGTATTTTAAATATGTAAAAAAGGCGCTGTAAAAATGAGCGCAAAACTAGACTCACTCGAGAATGCCAACCCATTCTCTCATACTTAAGAAGAGAGAAATTATATGGTCATTAATATCCATTTAAATGCTTTGCTAACCCTTAGACCTAAGAAAAATGCTAACACATATTTTTACTATAAATGTAAACGCAGAATGCTTAGCTTTCAGTCCCGCTTAATCCTGGAATTGTAACGTAACAGTGTGTTGTTAAGTGTAAATTTGAAGTCTCTTCATTATTATTATTGAAATAAAGTTTGTTTTTTATTAAAGACATTCCGAAGTTCAAACTTAATTATATATATATATATATATATATATATATATATATATATAACAAAAAACAAACTATATATATATAATAATGAAGAGACTTCAAATTTACACTTAACAACACACTGTTACGTTACAATTCCAGGATTAAGCGGGACTGAAAGCTAAGCATTCTGCGTTTACATTTATAGTAGATAGATAGATATAGATATATATATATATATATATATATATATATATATATATATATATATATATATATATAGATTATGTAGATTTAGCCTCCAAGGTATAGACCACATTAAAAAACGCGCTCAGAACTCTATCTTATATGTGGTATGTAAAGAAGGTCAATGTTATTATAACAAAACAACCCTAATCTACCAACTATGATGGCTGTATAAGTATAGTATAAGTTCTTGGAAAATACATTGATAATAATTATATTTGATAACATAACATTTATTTCATTATTTTATTTATATTAGTATTTTTTAAGATTTATTTATTTATATTAGTATTTAAGAATCAAAATAAATCAAAAAT
Source organism: Rhynchophorus ferrugineus (assembly GCF_030347505.1). Classification (NCBI taxonomy): domain Eukaryota; kingdom Metazoa; phylum Arthropoda; class Insecta; order Coleoptera; family Curculionidae; genus Rhynchophorus; species Rhynchophorus ferrugineus. The sequence goes on from NW_027472590.1 coordinate 19,834,590, forward strand.
CACATTTGTGGCAGCAATAAGGCTATGTGCTGTTACGCATTTTAATTAAGTACATTGACTGTGTTACGGAATAGACCATAAATCTGCGTTTAGTTACTTACCAAGTAAAATGTTTTAGAAATATTCACCATTAAAAATATATATATATATATATATATATATATATATACTAATTAAGTTTGAACTTCGGAATGTCTTTAACAAAAAACAAACTTTATTTCAATAATAATAATGAAGAGACTTCAAATTTACACTTAACAACACACTGTTACGTTACAATTCCAGGATTAAGCGGGACTGAAAGCTAAGCATTCTGCGTTTACATTTATAGTAGATAGATAGATATAGATATATATATATATATATATATATATATATATATATATATATATATATATAGATTAGGTAGATTTAGCCTCCAAGGGAGCCACATTAACACATTAAAAAACGCGGTCAGAACTCTTAATAGAATCAATAGTCAGAATCTTATAGGTGGTATGTAAAGAAGTTCAATGTTATTATAACAAAACAACCCTAACCTAGCAACTATGATGGCTGTATAAGTATAGTATAAGTTCTTGGAAAATACATTGATAATAATTATATTTGATAACATAACATTTATTTCATTATTTTATTTATATTAGTATTTTTTAAGATTTATTTATTTATATTAGTATTTAAGAATCAAAGTAAATCAAAAATCATATTTGTGGCAGCAATAAGGCTATGTGCTGTTGCGCATTTTGATTAAGTACATTGACTGTGTTACGGAATAGACCATAAATCTGCGTTTAGTTACTTACCAAGTAAAATGTTTTAGAAATATTCACCATTAAAAATATATATATATATATATATATATATATATATATATATACTAATTAAGTTTGAACTTCGGAATGTCTTTAACAAAAAACAAACTTTATTTCAATAATAATAATGAAGAGACTTCAAATTTACACTTAACAACACACTGTTACGTTACAATTCCAGGATTAAGCGGGACTGAAAGCTAAGCATTCTGCGTTTACATTTATAGTAGATAGATAGATATAGATATATATATATATATATATATATATATATATATATATATATATATATATATATATAGATTATGTAGATTTAGCCTCCAAGGTATAGACCACATTAAAAAACGCGCTCAGAACTCTATCTTATAGGTGGTATGTAAAGAAGTTCAATGTTATTATAACAAAACAACCCTAACCTAGCAACTATGATGGCTGTATAAGTATAGTATAAGTTCTTGGAAAATACATTGATAATAATTATATTTGATAACATAACATTTATTTCATTATTTTATTTATATTAGTATTTTTTAAGATTTATTTATTTATATTAGTATTTAAGAATCAAAGTAAATCAAAAATCATATTTGTGGCAGCAATAAGGCTATGTGCTGTTGCGCATTTTGATTAAGTACATTGACTGTGTTACGGAATAGACCATAAATCTGCGTTTAGTTACTTACCAAGTAAAATGTTTTAGAAATATTCACCATTAAAAATATAAAACTGAATCCACTCATATAAACAAAGGCGGCACTGTATCTTAAAACGGTGGAGTCGATATATTTCCTTTTATACCTAAAATCAGGTAAACAAAATATTATTAAATTCGGTTTGTAATTATAACAGTTATTACTCCAGTAACTCTAGATGAGTATTATAGATTACTAACAATTCTTTGGTCACCCTTATTTGGTATAATTCATATCTAGTGCTTTCTAGATTACAATCATCAGTTAAATAAAACTGTTTTCTCCGGTTTAAGTTACAAATTACTATATATAACTAAAAGAAAACATAGATATAAAACATTATATATTTTCTCTTCACTATATCTCGATTGTGAATTAAATTTGAGGAATTTACAATAAATTTAAAAAAATTGCATCGAGCCCTTGTGTAACTCTATTAATATATAACACTAGTTCCTGTGATGTCAAAATATGTATAGTATTTTCCAAAAAGGAGGGTCAATGTCTAAATGAAGAGACTCCTAATGTATTCTTTTCTATTAATATTGTTATAAAATTGCCTTGAACGTCATTCAAGTATAAACTCTAGAGTAATATATAGAGGATTAACTTAATATATATATATATATATATATATATATATATATATATATATATATATATATATATATATATATATATATATATTAACTTATTTTACTACTTATTCAACACAAAAATGTATTGAGGCAAGTTAAATTATATTTACAATGTTATTGCGAAAATTGTGGAACAGATAGTTAAAACAGCTGAATTGTATAATATATGTCAAAATGGAGATAAGAAGAATGAACACATATGCTTTATATAAATAATTTATAGGTACTAGGTAAAAAGAATGTTAACCCACATACACATCCTTAATCTAGCTAACTTGGGTTGTTTCTTCCAAGGAAAACGACATCTGGTTTTTTTATTTCTGCACATACACTGGATACAAAACACTTTTTAGAATGAAGATGCACTATAATCACAGATTATAATCACATAATAGTGGAAATAAATAAGACACATAAAAATGGTGTCATAAACAAACTGAAACAAATAATCGTAGGAAAGAGCCAATTAAATGCCTTTATACGCCAAAAAATAAACCAATCTAAAAAGTGGTTTCAGAAGACCAAAAAAAACTAAAAAGGTTTTAATTGGAACAAGCAAAACATTTCCTCGGTTTCGTCTATTTAAGTAAAGCCTCTATATACATACCCTAGAATATAAACTGTAACTTCTGTGAAAACACTTGAGCTGGTACCGGGAGATTGTTTCTTTCATTTTCAATGATAATGTCATGTTGACTTTAAATAGTCCTATGATGAAGACTTTCTATCGTGGCATCCACAGTGTGGCATATAGACCCGTCCTGCTAACAGGTCGTCAACGTACAACTTGGACTAGAATTAAAAGAATCGGTAATCATCATTTAATTGTGTTCACCGGGTGATGGCAATGACCTCACCAAATTCGGTTTTGAAATATTACCAAGGATGATGTCGGCTCAAAATCCGTACCAAACAGTAACTTTTAGCAGCGCATTTCCACATATGTTATACACGGTAATTATATTTGTTTATATAGCTGTTTCCTGCCAAGATATCTAACTAGTAAAATTATGATTCTTATTGTAAAAATGACATCCAAAATCTCTTTAATGCGAAATCTCATAAACGAATTACAGTCCATCAAAATTAGCAGTGAACTCACGCCATCACGACATTAAATTTCTTAGCAATTGTAGTTAACAAATTCGTTTCAAAATCAGTCAAATATACAAAACAGGGACGAGATAATAGGCAAGGGAACCCTTTTGCCAGTAAAATATGTTAGAAAGATAAGTATTGATATTATTAAATAGGAACCGAATTGGATAATATTTTTAGCGTGTTGCTACTGAACTATATATTGGGTGCTCTGACTAAAATCTCTCAAAAATTGAAAACAATATATTGCTGGATTAACCGAGAAGAAAGCGTCCTCATACGAAGCGATTAATAAAACAAGATCACCTTCATGTTAGCTCTATCTAATACAACTTTCGGATATTATCTTTAAAATTATTGAAGAATACATATTGATGTATTTTCTCGAACTGGTCTTGCTTGTGAATTTTGTTGATGAGACTTTTAGCTGTTGATGGAAGCCCTCTTGCCATAACTTTGATGTCTCTGGTTTGTTTGTCTTCATAAGAGTGCCATTACAGTTTCAGCAACTCTAAACAATCTATTATTTTTGTGAATGTTGTACGACATTCGGCGTTGAGTTTTATTTGTCCATTGTTAGCACCGTTGCTTTGAAGCAAGTCAAAATCGGTAACATTACTTACGATAATTGGGGGTGGCCTGGTAATTCTAATTTCTTTATTTTGTTCATTATTTTGTTTTATTTTTATTTGCTGTAGTGAAGATCCTGGGAAATTATTTGCTTTTATTTTTTTTACTGTTATTCAGCCTACTTCTTTCTGCAATTCTTCTTCATCTGTTTCGTATGTAACAAATGAACTGCTTTTTTTGGCTTGGTGATTTTTGGTTGTTTTGTCCTTGCCCTCAGAGCTTTGTTTATTTAGTTGTATTTGGAGGGCATTTATTTGTTTTTGCATATTGGTTAATGCAATTTCAAGTAGAGTGCCTGTTCGTTCTGGGTTCTAGCTGTGTTCTCTACATTCAAAACTGCAATATGTGATGTCGATACTTCCATTTTATCTGTTTATTGTGCAGTATTCTTCTCCATATTTTTTACGTATGGTTGAAATAATACTGTTATTTTTATGATTCAAATTATTCTACGCTGCATTTATGGTCCATATGTTGAGTTTTCGACCCTTAACATTTTATGGCATTTTGCATTTATTTTCTACTGTACTGACCTCTTTTTCCGATCGCACTTTCACTTTCTCGTAATCGTCAATTCGTAATAAATGATATTTGATATCATTATTTTATTTATATTATAAACTATGACGTGTTATGCGATAACATATTATGATACATAAAATTTTTCAGTATTTTGACGACATAATTGTTGATCGCGTGAGTTCCCTATTATTTTGGGTAGCACCATTAAATTTGTATTTGTTATCAAACTAAAGAGAGTTGCTTGTGTGAAGTACTTCACATCCATTGAGATGAGGGGGTCGTAGAAGTATATTCGATGTTTGTAGATGTTGGAGAAACACTAGGACAAGTCTTAACAGATTGAAGTCAAAACAGATTTGATAGAAAAATTAAATTATTTTAACTGATCATACATATACTTAACTGAACATGCACTGCCTACTTTACGTTTAACTTGAATTGAAAAATAAAGTAAAACTGAATATATGTCTCAAGCTCCAAACTGAGTAGAATCTGCATATAACTAATAATTCTCAAGGTATCCGAAGATAACCAAAAATGCGAATCTTGAGTTACATATAAAGTTGTGTTAACAAATGCAAATATGTAAATAAAATAGCAAATATTTAGAAATCCCCCAAATTTAATTCACAATTTATATTTACCCCTTCAACAATAGTTAGAATTCCAATAAAGAACGTCTGCACATATATTAAGGAGATACACATGACTACTTGTAACCAGCAAAAATTAATAACGTACAAGGCCTTGTCGTATATCGTGAAATGCTTATAAGCAAGTAGAATAGAATATTTTTGTCCATCTAAAAATAACAATAATAGTAATGAATATATTTTTTGTGCTTGAAAAATACTTCCGAAATGCCACAATAAATTTCCGATAATACTGCTAATATGCAATATAATAAAACATATATCAACAAATTTCCCTTCAAGATAAATCTGCTTGTTGTGTGTTCTAGTATGAGGTATTTTCAAAAATGAAAACTTAATTGAGGCTAATTCATATGATTTTTCTCTATATAATAAAAATCCTGTAGAAACCGACGTAATCTAAAACAGAATCAACTCTTAACTAAAGCGGCGAAGTAACAAACTTCCAATTTATTTAAATCATGTATCAGGGTTTTGGAAATGTAATCAAGTTTTTAATGTTTAAATATGATATTGTAAGCTTGTTTCCAAGCAAATACATAAATAGCTAAATACTTATGTATTTGAATAGTATCTTTGAAATGTACATCTATTACTTCTTTTAAATGCTTTAAATTGGTTAAAACCAGCCGGCCAATATGGGCTATCTATGTAAAAACATAGATACGTCCTTTGAAATTTGAGGGTTTCCCTCGATTTCTCCGGATTCCAGCATCAGATCCTGATTTAGTGCCAACAAGACCACGTCGAAAATGTAAACATACATAAAAGAATGTACAGTCGAACATAGATCCCCTTCCTTTTTTGAAGTCGGTTAAAGAACGGCCGAGGGGTAAAAAGTTTAAATAACCAAGCTTTACCTCTATTATTTTTAGAAATATAGCTGTTTACTGTTTAACGATAGAAAAAAATCGATATAACGACATAACGCTACATCAATTAATACAATATTGATATTTTTCCTAGCTGTTGCAAAAATTATCGATATATTTATTTTTCGATATATTTAAAATATAATTATATGTTTATAATATATTTAAGATGTAAGAAGAAGTACCTGCATAGTGAAAATTATGTAGAAACGGACGTAATCTATAACAAAATGAACTCTTAAATAAAGCGGCAAAGTAATATGTTACATACGATACATCGATTAATACAATATTGATATTTTCCCTAGCTGTTGCAAAAATTGTCGATATAAATTATCGATAATAATTATCGAAATAAAGCGGCAAAGTAATATGTTAAACTTACAATTTATTTAAATCATGTATCAGTATTGAAAATGTAATCAAGTTTTTATAGTTCAGTCTGATGCGTTGGAACATGCGTTGAACCGAATCAATCTATAAGATTCGATTTGTGTTGACACTGATATTCCTTGTTGCCAAATGTCTTCAAAATTATTGTTGAACCAACGTGAGTAACAATAATTAAAAATTATAAACCGGCAAACCTTGTAAACCAAAAGTTCACTTTGATACGGCAACATTGCGGCGAGCTATCGTCATAAATTTTGCTGACGTATATTGGCTCTTTTATTTGACACACCATATTTGTTATATTAGAAAGTAGTATGTGTTCACAAAGAGTACCCTGAACACAAGAGGAAGTTGGAGTTATTATAAATAACAGAACTTGGTGTATTAAATCAACTAGTCACTTGACATTGGAATTGAGTTCAGATCTGCCGAAACTGAACACTGACAACTGATACTGAAAAAAACAAACAACATCAACAAATAATAAGATACAAAAAAAGCAAAATTTTAAAAAGCACTTAAGAGTAAATGTTGACGGACACCTTAGAATATATAATTTGAACATTCAATTTTCAAGAAATATAAAAAGTGGAAACTTTTTCTCAACTCTTACTAAGATTACATTATTGCTAATGATATAATTGCTACGCGTTATTGTCCATATAAGGAATAATAATGACTTACAAAAGAATCTCTCTATAATACTGAAAAATAAATTAGTAATTGAAGCAATACACCACAAACTCTAGTCTATCCAAAGTGTTTTTGTACATACGTCATCAAAATGTTTAATCCATTTTCTGACGAAATATGTAAGTTCGTTTTAGAATGAGACAATATTTTCGTTCTCATTATTTTCTAATTAAAAAGAGACACAATAAGTTCGAACGTGTAATCGAACCAGCCTTCTAAAATCGCTTAGTTGTCAAATGTATGAAAAATTCTTCAAAACAAGAGGTTATAAACCGGCAAAGGTTATTTTAATTAGACTCAAATGTCAACCTGACCTGCATCCTCCGCAGAGTTTATCACGCACTGACTCTGTAAATGAGGCTCTGGCAACTGACTAAGAGCGTAATAACCCGATAGATCGGATACCAGGTCTAAATTGCTGGTACTGCAGGCCAGGGACAGTCCTGTCTTCAGTGGAACTGAACCAAAAGGTCGATAGATCAAGGATAGGATAGGTATAAGGAAGGCAGCATCAGATCTGACAACATCAGGAAATAAACCGAGTGGCGATCAAAGCAAGTAGTAAATGATGCGGAATTAGATTTATTTTGTTAGTGAACTTGTGTTATATACACAAAATTATATTATAATTTTTATATTGTTTGGACTCAATACCGACTTCAAACATATAAGTTGATAGTAGTTAAAACAATATTATAGACAAATAAGTAGTAGGTATTCAGTTAAATGGTGTGTATATAGTAGAATATAAAATATATGTAGTAGATAGGTTAAATAGGGTATTTGCGTATTTTTATTTAGTTATTCAAATGATTATTATGTACATATTTTGTATTAAAATGTTTTTTTTGTGTTGAAAATCTAAGTTTGATTATTTTTTACTTCTTAGTAAGTTCCTTATTTATTTTTGAGGTCGGTTCAATTTTTTTAAATATTTTATTATTATCTTTTTAGATATATTTGCTTCCAAAAGCTAAAAAGAAATTATCTGAAAATAAAAGAACAGTACTGGAACTGTCAATTTAAGAACCAAGAGGCAACAACTTAATATAAATTTAAGTCGACAAAGCATATATACATAACAGTAACTTTTTCTATTGTTGTAACTGGTGGCGTTGAATTAATAGAAATTAATTAAAACGGAGCCTAAAGCAAGTCGCTTTAGAGACACTCTCAATAATGTACTGTATAAAAGCTAAATTACTATTTCATGCACTTAAAATATATTTAAAAATAATGCCATTACCGAAATTGCAAACGCTGTGGAAGGAATATATGTAAATATATTATTTGAATTCACAAGCATATATATTTGTAAAATTGAAAGGCTATATCCAATTATTGATATAAATGTCAGCGCACAAGTCTGTTTAGAGAAATAACGAACTAATTTTTTTGAAATATACAGTGTTTGTTTTTCTGCAAACATTTTTACTATACCGTCGGTTGTCGTAAATTTAAAATATGCCAATACTTATATCTGAATACCAATTTATGTATTAATGAGAATAGATCACTAATCTAATTTAATATAATGTATAACAATAACAAAAAATAATGTAAAATTAATTTATGGTTTTTGTGGAAAAATAACATTAAAATAAATGAGGTATAATTGAAAGATATACAGTAAAATAAAATTTCACCAAACCATGCTTTCTTGATGATAATTGCTTTTTGTATATTTAATAAATCTACATACTGCAATGGCAGTTAAATTTGGGTCTAATTTAATATAAAAATATTGATAAACATTCAATTCCTCTAATTACGACAAATGACTCCAGTAAACAATAAAGAAATCCAGAAACTATTTTTTTTGTCAAATATTAGAGCATCAGAAATTATATATATATATATATATATATATATATATATATATATATATATATATATATATATATATATATATATATATATATATATATATATATACATTTTGTTTAAATAAAAGACCTTTATTCAAACTGGTTTATTGGTCCGACAGGTAAGACATGGCAACGTGTTTCCGTAGTGCTGGCCAGGATACATTAAATATCATCGTGGTCCGGTAGAATGACTATACTGCGCTGGCACGCGCATCCCCTGATATAGAGATATTTCAATATTCTCAGTATTGTTTGGGACGTCATGAGTAGGACTGTGTCTTATCTATAACCAAACTTCTGATATCAGCATAGTGCTAGTTTTCGAGGAATAAAATATAATCTGTATGTTATTAAAATAAAGAGTTATTGAACTTATGAACGTTATAAGTATAATATATAAGTAAAAATAACTTCCTTCATACTTCTCACAATAATTAATTACAATACAATAAAAGTTGCAATAGAAAATTTCCAAATTTCAAAATAAAGGCAAGGTTAATATATTTCATGGAAAAAGGGCTTACCGCTTAAAAAACACCACCATAATTAATGAAATCAAGGACTCAATTACCTAAAAACTCAATGATGTTAATATTTTTTAACCTTTCAACTATTTTCTTTTATTTCTGCTTATACCTGCTTTTCTCTTCTTTGATTTTGGCAGATTACTTTTCCTTATCAACAAATCATACAGCTGTAGCAAGTACAATCCTTTTCTAAATAGCTACCTTTTTAGGATTATACTTGTATACTTGTGTTTGCTTCTATATTGAATCTTATAACATTCTTAACAAAAAAAACTTATATACACAGACTCAAATTAATTTTTTGACTGTAACCCTTCTTGATTTATCGTACCCTACCTAAAATGTATTCTTAGATTATAATCATATCAATAGTTTAATGGAAAATATTACCTTAATGATAACTTCTTATACAGTGGTGGTATATAAGCTTCTTGACTTCTTGTTTTCTAAGAAATTCTTTAATCAATATTTTTTTTCTTTATCGTCCGATGGTTTCCAATTTTCAAAATCTTACGAATTCCTAAAATATAGATTAGATTATTTAACATCTATATTATGGATCCGACAAAGATGTTGCCGAAATTCAGTATGTATGTATACTAAAATCATTAAATTGACGCTGATGATTTAAGAGACGCTGAGAAGGTCGATGATCCTTCTTGTTATCGGCTTTAGTTGTGCAGCAAGCTTATGGTGAAATCTTTATTTCTCTTGCTGCTAAGTATGTCATATTACAAACTTGACATATTAATTTATTTTCACTGCAAAATTTAAGTCATTTAATTAATGTATCCTATTTGAAACAACTGAAAGTAAATCTAAAATCTGAAAAGCTGTAGCAAGTACAATCCTTTTCTAAATAGCTACCTTTTCAGGATTATACTTGTATACTTGTGTTTGCTTCAATATTGAGTCTTATAACATTCTTAACAAAAAAAACTTATATACGCAGACTCAAATTAATTTTTCTCCTGTAACCCTTCTTGATTTATCGTACCCTACCTAAAATGTATACATAAGATTATAATCATATCAATAGTTTAATGGAAAATATTACCTTACTGATAACTTTTTATACAGTGGTAGTATATAAGCTTCTTGACTTCTTATTTTCTAAGAAATTCTTTAATCAATATTTTTTTCTTTATCGTCCTATGGTTTCCAATTTTCAAAATCTTACGAATTCCTAAAATATAGATTAGATTGTTTAACATCTATATTATGGATCCGACAAAGATGCTGCCGAAATTCAGTATGTGTGGATACTAAAATCATTAAATTGGAGACGCTGAGAAGGCAGATGATCCTTCTTGTTATCGGCTTTAGTTGTGTAGCAAGCATATGGTGAAATCTTTCTTTCTCTTGCTGCTAAGTATGTCATATTACAAACCTGACATATTAATTTACTTTCACTGCAAAATTTAAGTCATTTAATTAATTTATCCTATTTGAAACAACTGCAACTAAACCTACCTTTGACTCTCCATATTTTTAATCCAGTTAAAACGGTGAGATGTTAAACTAAAAGGCCTTCTTCTTAAGTAAAAAGGAACATCACAATATAACTTTAAAAATGCCACATCAAACGCTTTAATAGTTAAAAAAAATAAATGCCCAACGTTTAATCAAAGCAATACGGTACATCGCCATTTATGTTGAAAAACGCTTGGCTTGCAATACCATGCAGAGTTGCTAAGGGCAAGACTATATATTGTATTGAATACTAAAAAGACGTATCTACTCCATTATTGTTTCTTTTTTTCGCAACAAAATATAAAAGTTAGTGTCGGAAAGTCTTGTTAAATATATTATTTTTCTAAAATTAAATACATCCCTAAAGCAAATAGTCTAACTGTAAATTTGGCAACATCGACTTTTATCATTTAGGCTTGCGGCGAGTAGATTGCGCCGACGAATATACGAATAGTACCGAAAGTAGCCGAATCTCCGGACCACGGTGATTTTTAATTTATACTGTGTGTGGCCTCGCTCATTAATGCCGACTTAGTATTTGGTTACTGCACAGGGCCGTATCTTGAATTCATATTTTAGCACGGCCATCCTGCAAGTTGGGACGTCCTCGCATCATATACCAAAAACTAAAATATAAAAAATATTTCCTTAGAAATCAATTATCATTAATAAAGGAACAGGAATATATGAAACTAAAAATCAAAATCTGAAAAGAAGTGTGGCTGTAAGACAAATTTTAACAATAATAGTACAGGAACTGAAAAATCTGAAATGAAATATTCCTAATAATCAAATGCTATCAATAATAGTACATGCGCTGGACAATCTGAATAGGAATTTGCCTAAAAATATATTGTTTTTAATAACAGTACAAGAACTGAAAAAAATTAAATGATATATGCCTAAAAATCAAATATTATCAATTATAGTACGAGAACTGGAAAATCTGAAATGAAATATTTCTAATAATCAAATGATATCAATAATAAAAATGAAAAAGAAAAATTGCCTAAAAATCTGTTGTTTTTAACAGCAGTACAACAGCAAAAGAAATCTGAAATATGTCTAAATATCAATCAAACATTGTCAGTAATGATATGAGAGCTGGAAAATCTGTAATCAAAAATTTCAAATAATCAAAATTTATCAAAATAGCACAAGTACTGAAAACTTAAAACAAATTTGTCTAAACATTAATTGTTTTTAACAACACAGGAACTGACAAATCTGAAAGGAAATGATGATATAGTGAATAAGCAAATTAGTTTCTCTTTAAAATTCATTGTATTTGCAAAATAATTTCTATCATGGGTTTTAATAATATAACCCGCTCTTTTTAATCTATTTATACTTTCTTTTTTCACTAGATATACTACCTCTGACATAACTACCCTCCCGCCCTGGAAGTTTCATCAGAGGTACAGCATCTCACATAATTTATGTAGCGGTTCTCCCGCCCTGAAAGTTTCACCAAAGGTACTGCCTCTCAATTTATTTTACCAGCGGTACTGCCACTCGGAAACTTCCACCAGAGGTACTGCCTCTCACACAATTTTTGTTGTTTGGGAAATACATACTGATGGATAAATCCTGCATATCGTCGCCCTGCTTGTGCACCAGCAGGCACGACAGAACAGTAGCAATAAACCAATATGCAAATTAAGACTCTATCAAGCATATCCAATGCAAGATGCAATTAATAAAAAAATATATTTAATGACATTATTCAAAATTTATTTAGAATTAAATTTTATAAGCAATTTAATTATTGATAATATATCATTCTATAATGATAGATGCGTCCAAGTTAAATTTACATTTTTGTTTAATTTTACATAAAACCAAAGATTATTTATCTATACCAGTACCATTATCAGTACCATACCAGATATCATGCTCTAATAATACTGACCAGCCAAAATCGAAATGAAAAAAAGTATAAACAGAACAGAACATTTACATGAATTGCAATTTTTGCAAAATTGAAATAAAAATGTGATATTGTCTATAATACAAACTCTAAATTATATTATGATGCAAAATTAACTCATTCATTCCCAAAGGTTACTACTGTTTAAGTCTGTTCTATATTATCGAAGTTTTTGTTTTTAAGCACCTAGATATTGAAAATCTTATTAGCGAATTTTCCAATTCTATAAGATATTTCCGTATTTTTTTCAATCATCAAAAATGTTTATGTAGAAATCTGGCAATCTGAATATGATTCATTGGTCCTTTTGTTCTTGCATAATTTAAAGCTCATGTTTTATAACTTTGACAGTGTTCTTGTGTTACTGTATAATATAAATTTTAATAATACTTTTTCTTGTATGCTTACTGGTTTTCTCAATTTAAAAAAAACACACGAGCAACAAGTTTGAAATGTACAGAATACTTCTTTAACGATTTTACGTTAAACTTTGACTATAAAATTGTTAAATACAATAATTCTTAAATCAAGTAATCCGTCAAAGAAGTATTTAGGACGACGGTGCAGAAGATACTTGGAGCGTCACTGTATTCTATGTAAGATCTGCATTTAAGTTATTAATTTTTAACTTTCCATTAAAATTAATGTTTATGAAATGAATTAGCTAAATGCCTTAAGATCCATTCGGCCATGCTGCTAATATATAGAAATGTTAGTTATAAGACTATTGAAACATGTAGTAAATCAAAATAAAATTAATTAAAATATCATAATAAATGTTAATTATTAAATCAAGACGAATAGGAAAGAGAGATAAAGCAAGTTTTAATAAGCTATATTCGTTTTTAATATAAACATTTAAGCAAACGGTGATGTTGCTTGAGAACCGCAACAATTATATGATTTTTACTAAGCACATAGTGTTTATTTGATAAAATAATTTTTATCGAGTATAGTCAAAGTATTTAAAATACGTTAAAAACGTATCAAGTTAAATCTGTTTGCGGCCTCAGCCGACTCCTACGTTCGAATGTAAGCGTCTTTGGCCGGTCTCCTTGGGAGGTTCACAATTCTGTCTATGATCAAGTCATCATCAAACAACCACAGCATAACTCCAATTTAATCCAAGTTGAATCAAAGTAAGACAACATCCGGTAGATATTTAAACGTATCAAATTAAATCTCTTTGCGGCCTCAGCTTTGCCGACTCCTACATTCGAATGTAAGCGTCATTGACCACCCTTGCGAGGTACACAATGCTGCCGACAATCGAGCCATCATCCAACAACTTCAGCATAGCTCCAATTTAATCCAAATTAAAGCAAAGCAAGACAACACCCGGTAAATATTTGAATTCAAATTATTACCTTTCCTTCTTTATTTCTTAAGGAAATCAGCAGTAAACTGAAATCAGTGCGGATCAAACGTTCCAACTGATAATGTATTTGTGTCATTCCAGTAGCGATGAGATGTAATTCTACTTTTTCATGTTCCAGGAAATTGAGAAAAGTTACAGATGTAAATAGAGCTGCTCTATCTGCTATATTTCTTTGTGGTGTATTGTATTCCTTTTAGTATTTTGTAGAAAATTGTCACTCTATAGTCCTGCGTCTGGAGTCTTATTTATAATGAGATACAGCCAAAAGTAATTTTAAAACTGCATCCGTTATGCTCAAAACTTGAGTATAACCCTTGCGTTTTGATCGAAGATCCTCCATAATAAATATGTCAAAGATATCAACATGTATTTTACTGTTCATACACATCAGCTGCTGCGAATACATTTTAGGAAAACGAAATACATAAATTTTCATTATTTTATGTACAAGTTTTTCTTTGCATTTATTCGTCATCATACAACTGTTTATATTATATTCCGACCTATCATAACTTTCGGAATATAAATATGTCAAACCTTAGTTTCATTCCTTCAGCAGATTTATTTATTTTAAAATTGGCTTTCTTGATTACGTCGCTGTCTATGACGACATGGAATACCGTCTCTGTTCCTCGACCTGATATCTGCATGATCTGGTTTATTTGGCCGCCGAGTTCTCGAACATTATTTGTTTTTAGTTAAAGATATTTCGGCATCACAGTCGTCATTATAATGAAATGCTATGTCTGATCATATCACACAACAGAGTAGCAATAGGGAATTTATCAAAATTTCGTTTGTTGTGTAGTAAAAGAATTAGTATTATTTGGTTTAGGATTTTCCAACCGACAACTATTTTCAGCATGGGGCTTGTTGCAATGAATACAAGCGGATGACTTTACATTAATTACAAAAAGGGAAGAAGACGGGTTAGTCTCTTTTTTTAGGTTTGTATTGCCGCTTCAGTTTTAAAATTGAATAGTCCGTAACCAATGATACTTAATACAGTACGTCAAAGTAGGTCGTTGTGAAAAAGAATCAAGTGGAATTTTCCATAATCACTAAGAGGTGGACATGGTCTCCATTACATACAGCTGTTGCATTATAGGCAAGTCGACTTGGAGATTATTTGTTAACAAACTGAACTTTCCATGTACTATGGGAGGTTGCCATTCAAATAGTAACAATGTACCGGCCTATGAGGGATTGACTAGCCTTAACAATTATAATGCTATCACTTACCCCGAATTCGTTATTTAGATTAATTGCATATCCGAACCATTCCCCATAAAATTACTGATATTGTAGGCATCAAATTTTCACACCATGAATGTGGTCACAACTTGTACACTGGAAACTTTAGATGAGGAGGGTTACCACGCCATTCAGAATTTTTACACTAATTTAGTTATTTCTGTGCTTCCTGATAAAATGAGAAGCAAAGTTCTACACAGTCGGATTTCATCATTTTTACAACCGATGGTCCATTGACTGTTTTGCCACAGTTACCATTTATGTCAATTCTTATTTAATTTACTATTGTTCATCAGTTCTAAAATGTTCACTTTTTTTACCACACATACTTTATTGAATAAGAATCCCACTTCTGATGTTAAAATTAAAAATGAAATTAAAATAAAAAAAGCCTTTATTCGACAAAAATACTGGTTTATTGGTCCGACAGGTAAGACATGGCAATGTGTTTCGATCAATGGACCAAAGGAGACTATCAGGAGTGTGCAACTCCAATGGCAAGTAGTGGGACAATGTTTCGCTTAGCCCAATCATTGGTGGCGCTGACAACGTGAATTTGATTGGTTAGTATAAAATAGTTATGTAGCAACCTGTAAGGAAAATACTTTTCTTTGATTGGTCTGCCATATCGCCTGATGATGATTAAATGAAAATCAAATTTAATATTTAACATTATTTTATTAAAATAAAATCCTATACAAATATACAAAAATGTAAATAATATAAATATATATATAAACAAAAAGCAAAAAAAGCTATATAAGTGCAAATAAAAAACAATTATGAACTCTATTCTAGGCAAAATGAAAATATTCTTCTATATCGCCTTCTCATATTTGTTTAGTGCCATCAATTTTATAGGATCTATTAGAGTTATAATTTCTCTTGATATATTGAAGGTAAACTTTAAATCCTTCCCTGTTAACATTGCATTAGCTTCATTAAACCAAAAATGAAACAACACCTCAAAATAACTTTTAAAATTTTATCTTGAAAATTATTATGGATTGGACGGTTGAAATACTAAAAATGTATGCGTTTTTTTTGAAGATATTTAGATTTTAGAGTATTTGATCTATGGAACTGCTTAATATAAAATGTAGACAAATATTGCGCACATTGTCTGAAAATATAGACTCAACTGGTGATTTAACAACCTCTAGTGGTACTAGATATCCCGTTAAAAAAGCATATAAGTTATTTAACATGTTCATCTTCCTCACAATTTGCCTCGGGAGAATGATGTGAAAAAATTGAAGTGATGATGAGCCCTTTTAACGATTTCTCGAACATACTAGGCGAAAGATAATGTTTCTACCTCCATGACCTCTAATAGATACAACAAAATTCTCTAAGCAAGTTTGGTTAAGATTTGTTAAACAAATGCAGTTTTGTAAATTTAGACAAAATTGATTTATTTAAGGTAATAAATCCCCTAAAGGTAGCAATTAAATTTTTAATTGATGGCACCGTAACAAATATGTTCTTAACAAGGCAATCAAATTTGACACCATTTAAATATACAATAGCTCTACTATAAAATTATTGAACACTGATTGTTCTAAAAAATTTAAGTATTACAATATTTTACAACTAAAATTAGTATTTACTACTACTAACTATCCACTTATCTAAATCATTACCTTCTTGCAAGACTTCTTTACATGCAGCCATTACATTGACAGCATACGAACAACTTGGTAGATTAACTGAATTTTATTACCACTAACGTCTTCATACATAGGTTTTGATTTTCTGTAAACAAACAATATACCAACAAACATATAGTAGATAGATAATTTTATATGTACCAGATAAAAACAATGTTGGATATGCATTTACCCTAATACCTGTTCGTGAAGGAAAGGTAATTCTAAATTCTTCACTAAAATGTCCGTGACAGACACGATGACGTTGGTATATTTGCATTGTGGTGTATCCAGGTAACTTACTACTATTTACTTGATCAACCCATTTTAGGAAAAGAGCGAGATCATTGATTGGGAAACGATGTCTAATTTCAGTACTAGATTTTCACCCAGGTAAACTACATATTTTACTACACGGATGCGTTGTCATCAATTTTTATATTATTAATCCATAATAATTAATGTACAATAGAAAATATACGCACTACGTAAAACGAAGATTTCTTGACCTAAACAAAAACCAGAACCTTCAAACAAACTTAAAAATGGATGGCTATAGAAAATGCTGACTTCACATAATTTGATCGACCAATCACTTTCCATGTTAGTAGTGGCTGCAGAAATTTGCGATCGAAGCGCTACCGTTGATTGAACTAAACAAAACATTTCCCCAAGGTCGCCTATACCGGGAAATTTCTATTTTTTCTATGGAGACTATTCTGAAACCATCCCGTGGTGCTGGACTCGCTCATTTATGCTGACATAGTATTTGGTTGCTACACAGGGCCGTATCTTGGATTCATATTATAACATATATATATATATATATATATATATATATATATATATATACGTAAATTTCATTGTAATGGGTCCAAAGTGTAAATGAACGCCTAATAAGCGTTGACTGAATAAAATCTTTTAATATTTATATTTTTGTTACTGTAATTATTTATTAACTTAATATTTTAACATTTATTCTATATAATGTTATAATTTCAAATTCTCTTCCGTAATATTTAACATAAATATGTTAGTTTTTCGGTAGACTGCACCTAATATTTTATTATTAAAAATTTTATTATTATTATTATTAAAAATTGGCAATATTCTTAGTTTCATAAGCATTCTTGTTTCGAAGAAATGATATTGTAGAATAATCCCATTCTGAATTATTAATTTAATTCTATTATATGATTGTAAATAGTTAGCACTGGCATTTTTATGAAACATTTTTCAATTAAGAGGTTTTACATTATAGGTGTATAGTTCAAATTTCCATTATAATTAAAAACAAATTATATGACATTTAAATTTTCACCATTTCCAGGAAAAAAAAACACAATATCTATGCATTCTTGAAAGGTGTTGAAAGAGTTAGTCGTCAAAAGGTATGTATCTACAAACTTATTTCGTACAACAACAAAGGCAATTTAAATAGGATTGAACAGAATTAACTCTTACATTTGACAATAACATTAATACAAAATATAAAATGCAATGCAGTTCTAACGTTCTTAACGTTCGCTAAACAGGATTTTCTCCTTGCCAGTTGTTTATCTTTTTAATTATCAAATATGACCTATGTATTCATTCTTACCTTCTATAATACTATAATCTTCAAAATAGTTCTATTTTCATATTGGGCTTCGATATTCCTTTGTTCTCAGTTGGTAAAATTGGTGTTACTAAATTATATATTAAACATTTTACTCCATACATAAATCCATACCTTACGTAGGTATTTTCTTATTGTCTGCTGCTAATTTTTTTAAGTGTCCAATTATATAAATCATATAAATTTATTGAGGAACAATATAAACATAACAATAACCTTAAGACAACATAAACCCCTACTCTTGCAAACAACAACGTGTGTGACCGTTTGATTCTTTTGAGTCTGTGTCCTGCACTGGTGGTATCCAAATGTTGCAATTGTTCAATATTCTCATAAGAATGGAGTCTTTTCTCGTGCCCCCTTGCAATTCTCTTGACTTCTTAACTGACTGTGGGTATCTGAAGGTCTCGATGTAGGTAGTCAGTCCTGTAGTATTTGGGTGCGCCCATAATACTTCTCAGTACTTTCACTTCTCTTTATATGTTCCTTCCAGCGAAGTTTTGCATCGAGATTCATTCCGAGATATTTAGCGTTGTTGCTATATGGAATGATAATATTATTTAATGTTACTGGTGCTTGTACGGTCTGATTATAGGTGAACTGCACATGCACAGATTTATTTTCGTTAATTTTTATTTTCCAAGCTTGTGTCCAATTATTTATATTGTCACTTGCCTGTTGTAATTTTCGTGTGGCTTCTGCACTATTATCTCCAACAGATATAATAGCAGTATCATCAGCAAATGTAACCATCGTAATATTCTCCATTTCTGGTATATCACAGGTGTAAAGTAGATAAAGCATTGGCCCCATTTATTGTAAACTCCTTCTTTTTTAACTCTAAACATTCTGGCTGTAATTGTACGATTTTAGTAGTTCGGTGTGTTGTTTTGGTAACATTTTCTGTAGTTTATGATCTATGATGATGTATGCTATGATCGTTTTTATTCTTTTTAACAGGAGTTTTTCAAAAAACTTAGATATTACTAACAGCAGTGATATAGGTCTATAGGCTATTATTTTATTTGGTGACTTTCCTTTGACTCCTGCTGTTCTCTATGTTCATGATCTAATTACATCCATCTTGTTGGCCTGGAAGCTAATACTCACTCTAATAATAGCCTGATTTCAAATATCTATCTGATTGCCATAATTGCCCCCGTGACTGCAGCCATCCATTGCTTTCACTGTTTGTGCTCGCTGGGGTGGTTGCCTCACGACAGATATTGGCCTTGTCGACCTAGATGTAAATATTCACCGTAATGGTGGCCTCATAAACTACCTAGTCTCTAAGACAACGGCTGTCCTTTGAATTGCTGGCCTGGTTGCATATACTTCTGTGATACATACCTGCAGACCTCTACCTGATTGCTCTAACTGCTGTTGTGAGCCATGGTGGTGACCTGATTGTGATGTCCTTGTTGGTCTAACTGCATGCATTCTCCGTGATGGAATAAAATGAGTATAAAATAGTAAGAATGAAAATGGTATGAAACCCCAAGATTGACTGCAGAATCATTGAGAACCCCTCAGTTAGGCGGCACGGGCACTGCGGATCCCCAGGTCGGCGGAACGAATGTCACGGACCTTCTCAGATTGACGAAACGCTATTTTGGACCTTAAGATTGGCAGCACGTTTGTTGTGGACCCCCAGGTAGGCAGCACGCTGGTTGCGCGCCCGTTATGTAAGCGTTATGCTTATTTTGGACCCCCGGATTGACAGTACGCATGTAGCGGACCCCCTCTCCCTTATCAAATTGGCTGGATGGATTATAAATAGTCTACATGCCCCTGGGGGGTGCCGGTGGTAGTTGTATTCTTAGTGTTGTATCTCGAACTAGCCTAGTTGATACAATTCTTGTTGACGTCGCTTTAGCGGCCCTTATCATGCAGGTGGCGTCAAGAGCTTTTGAGGAAAAACTACTCCCTGTAATAAAAGGAATGATCAGTTCCATGCTAGCTCTCGAAGAGAACGGTCGAGTCCGGTCCGCCGAACCTACCTGCGCTTTCGAGTATTACCCCAAACGTTTTCTGAGACGGTCGATCCGTTATCACGTTTCCACCTACGTCAAAAAAGTGTCTGTAAACGCCGAAGTGGCGCATTTACAGACAAGGCAATGGCGTCATGTACGTCAGAGACGACGTCGCCACCTGACCACTATCCCAACTTTCCTAATTCTAATGGAACATCTTCCGAAGACAGCCGAGAATTGCTCATAGAGGATTTAAGAAAACAGAATGAAGACCTGCGAAAGCAGATAGCCAAAGTAAAAATGTTCGCTCAAGCACAGACAGACAAACGGAAAGGCTGGAAAAGAGCGAAAAGGCTTCCAAAGATCAAAATTCTCATCACTACGACTACAGTATCAAAATGAAATATCAAAAAGATGCCATGGAAATAAAGACTCCCGCTGAAACAGAAAACCAGACACAGACACCAGCTAAACCGGCACAACGGTCAGACCAAACTGAAGACCCAGACGACGGTTTCACCTTGGTGGGAAAAAGGAAGAGAAAGCCCATTACTCCACCTCAGGAAAACCAGCTGTCGATGGCTGGCAATAAGGGGAAACAGGCAACTGCTTCCAAATCACAACCCAATCCGGTAGCCAAGCCGGCCATTCAATTTACCCAATCGAAAGCCAAGGCAAATTTGCCACTAGACCAGTGCAAAACAAGCTGGTCCTATTGATCAGCTTGTTCCAGGTTCAGATCCCACAGTCACTACCGAAACAAATTGCCACAAGACCAACCCAGCCTGCGCAGCTAAGTAGCCAGGCCACTAAGCAAACCTTAACCTCCACAACAAAAACCGTGCCAATCGTTTCGGCGACTGTTTCTCAAACTTCTCCAAAGGAAAAATTCCGCCTATAGTGCTCCGTGACAAGAAAATGTTCATGGAGCTCATTAGAATCACTAAGGCACAATCAATTGATATTATATCCCGAAACAAAAAGGAGGGCATTTTCTTATTCGTCGCCACAAGCGACAATTACCGGAAACTCACTACTCTGCCCTAGGAAAGGGATTACCCTTACCATTCCTTCTATCATCCGGAGGAGAGAGCATTCCGGGTAATAAGAAACATTCCAGAATCACTCTGCATTGACGAGGTACATGAACTTCTCTTTGATCAAGGCTTCCATCCCAAATTTGTACAAAGATGGAAATTAAAATCCGGGATAGAACTACCAATTGTTCAGGTAGTTGTCCTTCGCGAAGATCACATATATGACTAAACTCGGCGTCATCACAGTAAAGGTCGAGGTCCAGAGGGGAAACGGCCAGCCAGTGCAATGATTCAACTGCCAGCTTTTCGCACATTCCAGCTCGTATTGCCGACGTTGCGTCAAATGTGCCGGACATCACGACACAATATTCTGTACCAAAATTCCAGAAGCACCTCGAAAGTGCAGCAACTGCAGTGAAATTCACACCGCAAACTTCACCTATTGCAGCTTCCGTCCTACTCCAAGAAAATCAAAAATTCCGACCGAATCCAGGCCTTCACAAGGTTCTGCATGGAGTAACCAAGGTGGCAGGAAGCTAGTCCAAAAACTAGCCAGCGCCACCCAGCCTGCTCCAACTCAAACTCCCACTCCAGCCAATATACCGGACCTTAACTTCCCAATGCAAGCGTTTACTGACCGGCAGGCTTTCCTGCAAGTGATCGCCCTGGCTCACCAACTTGCTCAACTTTTCCCAAATGTCGCTGCCTAAGCAACATTTACCTATTTCTTTAAATTCCAGCAGTCTTTTAAATCTTCTAAATGGCTCTTCCGAAATGCCTTTCACTGATGACATGGAATGCAAACAGCTTACGCGGAAAGCAAGCAGAACTGGAAGACGTCATGACATTCTATGACGTCGACATCGTTCTCATCCAGGAAACTTTCCTGAAACCTTCGCATCGTCTCAGTTTCGAATACTTTTTGGTCTATAGAAATGATAGAACTCCGGGTCGAGGTGGTGGAACCGCCATTCTCGTCAGAAAAGTAAACAACTTCGAAACAACCTCCATTAAAATCGATATCCAAGAACGTCCCTTCGTGATTAAATCCCTGTATAAGAAATCTTCTGTATTCAACTATTCCGAAAACCGATCACTCGTCGAAGGAAAATTTCCAAAAATAATAGGTGGCGATTTCAGCGCCCACCACCCCAACTGGGGGTGATCCAGAGCGAATCCCGCAGGTAACGCCATCGTAGCTCTAAGTGCAGATCTGGGCTACGGTCTTGCCCTGCCAGATGAACCCACCCATCACCCCAGTACAGTTTCTCAAGGCGCAGCAAGAGTCCTTGATTTCTTTATTCTTTAAGACGTAAATTGCCCTTCCGAAGTTCGACTCTTTGACGAATTAGACTCTGATCATCGTCCGGCCCTTCTCAAACTCGGAAACTGCGCCACCACTCAAAATCCACTCACAAGATTCAGGAAAAAGGCCAACTGGAAAAATTACCAATCTCTTCTCATGAAATCCAATCCAATTCCGAAAATTAACACACCAGAACAGCTCGAGGAAGCCATACTCAAGCTAACTCCTGATATTCGGTCTGCTCGCGAATCTGTCACAGTCGAAATTTCATCACAACCCCATCCGTGAAAAAACAACATTCCCGCTTCTCTTAAACGTGAAATTCGCATCAAAAATGGTTTATGCAGATTAGCTCGATTCACCCTTGATGCTGCAGACAAAAGAGAGGAGAACAGAGCATGCAAGGAGGTAAGGGCGGCAAGGAGGTAATGAAATGGGACTCATTTCCCGCGGACCAAAGACTGGATTGCCCCCCCTTCCTTCTGGCATATGTCCAAATGCCTCGTGAGGAAGAGGCCCAATGCCACCCCCCCCCCCTGAAGTCGGCGGTTACAGGAAATTACGCAATCACTGACCAAGGAAAAGTTGAACTCCTTGCAGAGACCTACGAAGCTCAGATGAAATGCCTCCCACCCGCAGAGAACACTAAAGCTAAAGACAATGTCACTGTCATCAACGAATTCAACTCCATCAAAAGGCTGGTAACCCCAGCCTTTCTTCTCAACCATTTCGTGTCTCCAAAGTCTCTACAGACTATTACAGGCAAATTTCTAACCAAAAAATCTCCAGGTTTCGATCGAATATCGATTACCCAGTTAAAAAAGGTCCCGCGCAAGCAGCTCTCAGAACTGGCAAACATCATTAACTCCATCATGAGGCTGCAACATTTCCCGGCGTCTTGGAAGCACGCACATATAGCGGTTATCCCCAAGAAAGAAGCAAAATCATCTCCATTTGACTACAGGCCCATCAGCCTTCTCAGTGCCCTTTCGAAGCTTGCCGAGAGGGCAATACTCTACGCTCTCAACTCTTTCACAAAGGTAAACAACATCATTCCTGGTGAACAATTCGGCTTTCGCGCTCATCACTCATCCGTGCATCAGGCTTCCCGCCTGGCCTTACACATCTATCACGCTCTTGACCAACGTAAAAAGCTTGGAGCAGCCCTTCTGGATCTAACCAAAGCCTTCGACAAGGTCTGGCACGACGGTTTTATCGCAAAGTGCGTGCGGTTAGGTCTCCCAGAAGACTTAAGCTCAAGTCCTATCTCTCGGACAGATCTTTCCAGGTCAACATCAGGGAATCACTTTCCAGTCGTAAACAAATCGATGCCGGCGTACCTCAAGGTTCCCCACTGGCCCTAGCCTTATTTAACCTCTTTATTTCAGATCTGCCGAGAAAGGAGCACATTGACGTCGTGTTTTACGCTGACGACACTGCCTTCTTCACGGCCACCAGGTTCGAAGTTACAATTCATGAACGTTTGCAGAAGCAGCTCGAGCATGCGGTCAAGTGGTTCAAATTCTGGAGGTTGCAAATCAACCCCCTGAAAACCCAAGTCATCCTTTTCCATAAGAAGCGTTACGCACTGCGCGTCTCGCAACTTAAGATCGATACCGCACTAATTCCATGGCTGGATAACGTCACGTACCTAGATCTTCACTTCGACCGGCGGTTCGATTGGCATTCCCAAATCCAGAAAGCAATCCAGAAAGGTTCGGGGATAGCAAACCTGCTATCTTCTCTGATCTGCCCTTCTAGCAGACTTCCCATCTCCATCAAATGCTTATTTTACAAGATTCTAATTCGGTCCGTACTCCTCTACGGATCTAATGTCTACTTCAAGTTTGTTACACCCAACTGACCTGGTTCAAGTTTCAACTGACAAGTTTCAAGTTTTCCAAAATAAGCCCCTCAGGAGAATATTAAACGCTTCATGGTTTGTCAGAAATAACCAAATTCATAGGGAAACTCTCACTCCAGAAATCAAGCACTTCATATCTCAATCATTCCACAAACAACAACTCAGCTCAAGTTCTTCTGAAAGCGCGCTTGCTCGCGAGCTGGTCAACATGCTGGGAGCTTAGCACCGCGCCACCGCGAAGCTCTCCACCTTTTCCAGGGTGAAACGGCCTCATCCGTCGCTACAGTCATAACTTTTGTCCCCATACAACAGTATCCAGTTGTGTGTTATCTTAGGTTCGCGAATCAATATAATCGCCGGGTCCTTATGCCCAATAACGACTGCCCTATCAGCGGGTGCCATATCCCCAAAATTAATGCAATAGCAGTAACTATCCACAGGAGTCAACTGTGAGGCGGTTTCGGTTTAGTGTATTGGTAAGCCCAGAGTCAGTCCCACATAACCCGGCCTAAAAAAAATGGAAAATACGTCTGTTGTACTTAAAATATACTATTGTCGCTTATAAAAAAAAAGTAACAAATCAATCAATTCCTTACATCGAATTCTATTCAGCATTTTTATTCAGAACGTATGGAAAATTCCCTATTCATACCGTGGAGTAATTGAAACGTTTTTCATCCATACCTGTATCCTTTTGTTTACATTTCATCCATGTCGGCGCTATTTTGTAGCTAGGGTATGCGCCGATGTTTCTCTGTTTACATTTTTTTACTTTCCTATTCATGGCTAATTACTATTTTTTAATTATTTAATTAATACATTGTTACTAGTCGTTTCCGTCTAACCTACAATTTGCCTTTATGATAACTTAAATCTAGGTATCTAACTAGGAGGACCCATCGGCCCTAACTCAGTCTCTGTCTTATCAGTCAGTATATACATGTCACTGCTGAATTTTTTAATATATGCACCTCACTACACAACACTACACAAGATCAGGTGGTTTGATTCTTTTGAGTCTGTGTCCTGTTCTGGTGGTAACCAAAAGTTGCAGTATTTCAATATTAGTATGAGAATGGAGCGTTTCCTCATGCCCCCTTGCAATTCTCTTGAATTCTTCTGACTGACTGTGGGTATCTGAAGGTCTCGATGTAGGTAATCAGTCCTATAGTATTTGGATATGTCCACAATACTTGTCAGGATTTTGTTCTGAAAAATTTGTATTTGATTAATGTTACTCTTTGCAGAACATCCCCATAATTGAACTCCGTATTTCCATATAGGTTTCAATATTTGCTTATATAATAGCAATTTATTAAGTACTGATAATTGTGATTTTCTTCCAATTAGCCAGTACATTTTCCTTTGTTTCAATTCCAGTTCTTTTCTTTTCTTCTTTATATGTTTCTTCCAGCGAAGTTTTGCATCGAAATTCATTCCGAGATATTTAGCGTTGTTGCTATATGGAATGATAGTGTTATTTAATGATATTGGTGCTTGTACAGTATGTTTATAGGTGAGTGGCACATGTACAGATTTACTTTTATCAATTCTTATTTTCCAAGCTTGTGTCCAATTATTTATATTGTCACTTGACTGTTGACTGTAATTTTCGTGAGGCTTCTTCACTATTGTCTCCGACTGCTATAATCGCAGTATCATCAGCAAATGTAGCCATCGTGATATTTTCCATTTGTGGTATATCACAAGTGTAAAGTAGATAAAGCATTGGTCCCAGTACACTTCCTAATTACTAATTAATAATGAAACTGCTCTTGTGGTGATTGATCTAAAACAATTGTATTTTAATAATATTACTTTGTATTACCTTGTTCGTCTCTTAGCCTCCATTTTGCGTCGAATTCCACAATAAGACATTATTTGTGGGCAACATTTAAACAATCACTGTAATTCACTATGAACACGGTGATTTTTATCCCACATCTGATTTGTTAGAACCGATTTTGTACAATCGATTTGGTGAATGTAACAGGGCATAACACTAGATTCAACATGGTTGCTCTGTATTTGTACTGTATAAACAACCTAGTTAAAGCCACAACACGAAATACATCAAGATGGCGGGATCTTCATCCGGTCGGAATGGCTTTAACACAAAATGCGCCGTAGCGTTCATAGAATTTTATATCTTAAGGCAACTACTCTAACATTTATTTATGCATCCATATATGCATGAAGCATGGTGACGACATAGGCGCCGACACCCATTTATTTATATATCCAACATGTTGTTGTTCGAGAACAATTCTTTATTCTGTAGAAATGGTTGGGCGTCTAACGGAGTGAGATGCCGTATTATGATCGAAAAAGACCACGGCTTTATGTTTCTTCCGATTGAATCTGCCCACAATGTCAGTTTGTGGCCCAACGAGGCTATCTATTATGGAATAGTACTCAATGAACCCAAACTAATAATCTAGTAGAACCTGATGTTTCTTCACTCCAGTAGTTATAATTCAATAGAAAACCGTTAGAATTAAACTTTGGCTTTTGACGACATTTGAAACGATACAAGTTCCATCGAATAATCAGATCAAATCATCGAAGATAAGATCCAATGGGAGAAAAGATTTATAGTTCATAAGACCATTCTCTCGCATTCAGATAGCGTATTGCGAGGGTTGGATTTGGATTACCTCAGACGACTTTTGGAGGGCGCCTTTAATTGTGGGAGGTTTAATAGATAGTGGGGCGATTAACGATGGGCGAAAGAGTAGGGAGTAGGGCAAGAGAGGAAGGCACAGGAAAGAGGGCAAGAAGTAGCAGATATTCTTAAACGTAACGTTTTACACCATTCAAGAATATGTGGACTGGAAAAAGAAAGAAAAAATAGAATATATTTACACTCTCCGTAACTCAATAAAAAAAAAACGGATTGTAAAAAAATGATTATCATTGCAATCGGAGTAACACTAAGGCTAATAATAATATGAAGACATTGAAAGATTGTGAAATTATAAAAATATTTCTAATATTTATTAAGTTTGAAATATTAGTATTTTATTTATTTAATGTTAAAGCAATGTGTCCTTCAAGGGTAATTTGTACTTTATATGAGAATCTGTACAATATATGTCTCTGTACATTTCTACTAAAACACATATTGAACGTGAAACAGATTTAAGATGCCAATATCTTCTGAAACTGAGAAAAATATTTTGGTTGGAAAATTGGTGAAGTCTGGTGTAAAAACAGATTTTTGAACAGAATTTTGACATATGCAAACCAAAGAGGAGTACCACAGACGCAGAGGATAAATATAGTTAATAAAATAATAGTATTTAATTAACAAAAAATAACGTCAAATAAGCCTTAATTAAATGATTGTTGTTGATTTAATATAAAAAAATAAATATAATCATAAACCAAATTTATCAAGGTGATGTACACATCACCACAACAGGTGTTGTTTCTGTCAAAATTGCAGAAGTTGAAAATAATAACAAACAGATGATCTGAGATTCCAATAGTTTATAAAGATATGTTTGTTACTTGTGAACATTTTGTTGTGAATCAAATGTGATATAAGGAACGCAAGTTGTTTAAGTGTTATATTTGTATATTTATTTGTTTGGGAACAACGGCTTCACAAATTATTGTCCAGTTTGTGTATTGAGACGTGTTGAAAATGTATTGGTCAATTAATGAAGCCTAGTCGTATTTGGATTGAAACTTTGTTTGAATTTAATTAAAGTGATATATATATAGCCTAGAAAAATATATATATTTTCTAAATATTGATGATGAACTTTTAAAATTAAGTACGAAAATTTACTAAAGAATTAAAATTAAGGACCAATTGTAAAAGGTAATTCAAAATTATATTTTTTTCAGAAAATATCGATATATCGTGAAACTGACTTAAACTCTGAATGACTTAAACGTGAAATTTAAAATTTTTTAGAAGCAAGACTCTACTTTCTGGGAATAGTTTATCACTGGTATCAGATATCGCTATTGTCTTGCATCATTATTCTCTAATCACACGTTTCGGCATTGAAAACTCAACAGACCGACGTACAAATTCAATTGCCAGACAATTGTCCTTAATTATCAGTACCATCACCGTTGTTAATTTTTTTTTTCTTTATATCTTACTCTTATTCTCGAAAATTGGTTGCTCAGGTACTTTTTTATCTATTTCAGAACTGCCGCCCGACTATTTCCTCAATAGACGTTTACCTGTTTACTTTTAGTTTAATCGATTTATTGTTCTTTGTAAGTACTTTATATGATGTTTGTTATATTACACACATTTTTTTAAAATAAAATAAACCAATATCATTTAATTTTATTTACGCCCACATAGTAAAATTCGTTCTACAAATATAAATTTCAATATTTGCTTGTATAATAGTAATTTAATATGTAATTGTCAAAAAATAACCTAAAAGCAAAATGTCCTAATAAATAATTTTAATCACATTTGTTTTACATTTATTTATTACTAGTCGTTACCGACTAGCCTACAAATTGTCTTTACAATAACTTAAATCTAGGTATATATCTAGGAGGCCCCATCGGAATTATCTTAGTGTCTGGTGTAAAAACACTGTGGTTTTTCTATTAAATGCACCTCATATTACACTACAACACACTACACAACATCAAGTGGTTTAATTCTTTGAGTATGTGTTTTGTTCTGGTTTTATCCAAGAATTGTATTACATAGATATTGACATAAGAATGGACTCGGTCCCCATTTCTCCTTGCAATTATCTTGATTTGCTGAGTGATCAGTATCTGAAGGTCTCGGTGTAAGTAATCAGTCCTATAATATCTGGATGCACCTGACTTTGTCTTGGAAAACTTTTATAGTATTTATCGCAGAACATACCCATAATTGATTTCCATATGTCCATATAGATTTCAACACTTTCTTGTGTAATAGAAATTTATTATGTATTTATAATTGTAATTTTGCAAAGTTTTGAGATACTAAGAGTTAGATAGCGTTGCTGCTATATGTAATGACAGAATATTTGTGATTGTATGATTTGTGTTTTTGTTTGTAGTACGTAGTAGTATCAAAAACATTTTAAGCAAATCTGAATTAATATTATAAAAAGGGAAAAACTCGTTGTATTCTTTGTTCCTTTAGTATGTGTACTTCCCTTTTTGTAAAACGCCCTTTTTAATAGAGGGACTAATCCTTGGCTATTTTGTACCCATATAAAACGTCAGATGGCAGCTTTATCAAAAAGTAACTTTCTTTATTCAATACATCCCCAATAACACCCTTATCGAACAGTTAAAACGCATACTTACCTGGCGTAGAGATTACCGTGATCAATAAGGCGGTTTCTCCGAAGTGAGGCCCTACCATTGCACCACGGCTGGGCTGACCTTTGCAATTATCCCTAATGTGGATAACTCGGACGCGTAATATTTGGTAGCCGTGACCGCGTACTACATTTATTACTATTTACAAATTATATCAGACTGGTGCGGAAAGAATCTGTTAGTTAATTACGGCTACAAAATATAATTAAATATTTATTACGTATATGATATTTCTAGTTCAGTTACAACCTTCATAGAGTCACAAGGTGTTTTTCCCTACTCGAAAATAACTTAGAAATATTACAAAATATACATCTATATTTTATTACGGTCAACTTTTAGTTAACGGTCTCAAAGAGTTTCCAGGTATGCGTTACGGTTATAGGGTCAACCTAAAGTGAACTGAATACGTACCGCTAAACAAAAAACGTTCCAAGTTTCACCTTTATAATAATAGGACAGTGAAAATAACAACTCTTGTTAAAAATATACATATATCAAATAAAAATGATTCCAATTGCACTTATGGATGAAAAAAATGTGTTAAAACAACTAATCTAAAGCAATTAAACCAAAAAATTGTTGGATGCATATGTAAGGTCCGTCAAGAGAGTTTTTCACCGACGAGGACGAACTAGAACGCGAGGTAGGCGAACAGCCAGAATAAACAGAAGTTAAGAATAAAAAGAGGAAGTATTAATATTTAATACTACTTTACTAATAATTTATATATTATATTTTTATACTATATTTATATTTTAATTTTTAATAAACCTTTAAAACTAGTTCTTAATTGTAAAGGTTTGGTGAATTTTAGTACCCATTTTTAA
Source organism: Rhynchophorus ferrugineus (assembly GCF_030347505.1). NCBI lineage: Eukaryota > Metazoa > Arthropoda > Insecta > Coleoptera > Curculionidae > Rhynchophorus > Rhynchophorus ferrugineus. Next base: position 19,865,607 of record NW_027472590.1, read on the forward strand.
AGGTCAATCATTATCATTACTACTCTTTAAAATATTTAGGAAAAATATATATTTTTTTAGGCTAATATTTCACTGTTTTTATTTTTTCTTAAAAATAACGATATGTCTATATTATATATATTATATATTATGTCTATATTATATATACATGGCATGTAGAAAACCACTTCATTAAGCAATCTTCTGTATAAAATATTATCTTAATTAATTAGTCTTATTCTAATGCTTATTCTAAACTCTACATATGTCCAGTAATCAGATCAGGTGGTGTTAAACGTTTTAGTCACTGACACGTGATGCACTGACACTCTTTCGAAGTACTTCACACAAACACGTTGGATTACACTCGTTATAGGTTCTAGAGGAATATCGCGTTGTATCACTTTATTTGAAATATAGTACGGAGCATCAACAATGGCATGCAACACCTTATTTTGGAACCGTTGAATGATGGATATATTAGATTTGCTAGCGGTACCCCATAGTTGAATTCCATATGTACAAATGGGCTTGAGTATAGACTCATACAGCAATACCTTGTTATCTAATGATAACTTGGATTTGCGCCCAATGAGCCAATACATTTGATATAATTTTAGTCCTAGTTGTTTCCGTTTAGAGAGTATGTGCTTCTTCCAGGTTAGGCGTCGATCTAAATGCATACCAAGATATTTAACATGCTCTGCTTGGGGGAGTTGACGATGATTGATATTTACTGGTGGACATGTTCTTCTAAGCAGGGTAAACGTTATATGCGTGGATTTTGATTCATTGGCTTTAATACGCCATGTCTTCAACCATAATTGTATTTGCTCCAGGTGGGTTTGTAGGTTTATTGATGCTGTGACTGGATCTTCATGGGATGCTAAGATTGCTGTATCGTCTGCATATGTTGCCACAGTAGTTATTTTTGTGGTGGGCAGATCAGCCGTATACAGAAGATAAAGTGCTGGACCCAGTACACTACCTTGCGGAACACCTGAATATATGGGATTTAATTCGGTATGTTCATCGCCTTGATTTACAATAAAATGTATGTCAGTGAGATACGATTTTAGTAGCTGATAGTCCGGATGAGGGAGAAGTTTCTTTAGTTTAACCTGCAAGCCCGTATGCCATACTTTGTCAAAAGCCTGAGATATGTCTAGGAAAGCAGCCAAACAATATCTTTTGGCATTTAGGTCGGCGTTTATTTGGTTTACAAGTCTATGCACTTGTTCTATAGTCCCATGCTTATTGCGAAAGCCAAACTGATGTTCTGGAATAATTTTTTTTTCTATTATATAGTTTAGTTTTTTTATGTATAATTTCTCGAAAACTTTCGAGATTATTGGTAATAAACTTATAGGTCGGTAGGAGGTCACATCTTCTGGTATTTTTCCTGGTTTAAGTATCATTAATATTTTAGCTACTTTCCAGATACTAGGGAAGTAATTAATTCGTAGCATAGCATTAAATATATATGTTAATAGTTTTATAGCCTTTTCTGATAGTTCTTTTAAAATTTTGCCAGTAATTAAGTCATAACCAGGAGCTTTTTTAATATTAATCTCTCTCATTATTGTATGTTTAACTTTTTTGACCGTTAATTTCTCGTGCGGTAAATCCATTTGAAATGGCGAATCTAGAAAGCTAGTAATTTTATTTTCGTCATCTTTATGTAGCTGAGACTGGAAAGGTTTAAAAACATTTTTTAAGTGTTTTGAGAAAATGTCGGCCTTCTCTTTATTGCTCCTCGCCCAATTATTTTCGCTTGTTTTAATAGGTGGGTTATGCTGCTGGGATCTCCTAAGCTTTTTTGTTGCTTTCCACAACGAATAGTCTGTAGCCTCAGTTGATGTCAAGTTTTCTAGGTATTCTTGAATGCCTTGGTTTTGTTCAATTTGGATTAGATCTCTCAGCTCTTTTATGGCCCTATTAAATTTTCTTTTATTCTCTTCAGTCCTTTGCTGTTGCCAATTTCGTCGTAACTTTCTTTTTTCTGCTATCTTTTTCTGTATTGTACATGATGTATGTGTATTTTTTCTTGGAAATGTTTCACTGTTGGGAGTCGCGGAATATGCTGCCTCCTGTATATTTTTTGTAAGATTTATTGCTGCTATTTCTATATACATTTCAGTTTGTAACGGTAAGTTTAGAGAGATATTTTGGTCTAAGTTTTCTCTAAATGAGGGCCAGTTAGTTCTATTATTGCACAGAGAAGGGGGTTTATCTTTGATGGTAATTTTTGAAGAAATTGTTACTATTATTGGTGAATGATCAGAAGACAGGTCGAAACATGATTCTGCCTGACACTTTTTTGGATCAATATTTTTTGCAATACAGAAATCTATTGTATCTGGTTTTTTATTTCTGTCTGAAGGCCAATATGTTGGTTCACCAGTAGAGATATGTTGTAAGTTATCTTTCCTTATGGCTTTGAGCAGTTCTCTACCTTTTGAGGTTATTATTCTTGAACCCCACATTAAATGTTTTGCATTATAATCTCCTCCTGCTATAAATCTATTACCTAGCGTACTGAAGAATTCTTGAAATTGTTCTGCCTTGTTGTTATGTTTGGGTGGGCAATAAATCGCAGAAATTGTTAAGGGTCCATGGGCTTCCTCTATGGTTATACTGGTGGCTTGCAGGTAGTCTTTGCGGAATTTTTCTTTTTCGAAATGCTTTATATCATCTCGAATTATTATGGCTGTACCTCCATGTGCTTTATCATCAGGGTGATTTGTATGATAAAGCTTATATTTAGGAACTTTCAGATAATTCTTGTACGTAAAGTGTGTTTCGGAAACCATCATAACGTCAATATTTTGTTCATTTACGAACATTTTCAGTTCCCTGGCGTGTTGTTGGAGCCCATTGGCATTCCAGACGGCGATTTTGTAGCTATTGGTTTCAGGCATTAGGCAAGTTTGCTTACGACGGTTGTGAGTAGACCAAGCATCGTACTCATTTGATCCATTAGTTTGGCCATCATATTTTCTAATCTTGAGATGTTGTTAGTTTCAGTAGGTTGAGATATTGTCTCTCGTTTTTGTGCTGAACCATTTTCAACTATTTGGGCATAAGTTATGTCTGGTTGACTTGTTCTGGTGGGTAGTGGTAGATTGGTAGTGGATTGTTTTTGTTGATGCCTTTTTTCCCTTAAGGCAGGATAGAGTTTCTGCTGTAGTTGCTTGTGAACTGCGCAACCCTTGTAGTTCGCTGGATGATTTCCGTTACAGTTAACACATTTCACTTTTTCATCGCGAACTTTACGAGTACAATCTCCTGTCTTGTGTTCTCCTGCACATTTTACGCATCTATATGATTTGCGACAGTAAGTCTTTGTGTGCCCGTGCGCTTGACACCTTGTGCATTGTGGTATAATTCTTTTTATATGCGGTGGTTCGCATTTAATAATATTATTTTCCAATTTGGTGATTTCATACACCGCCTTATTATTTCCATTAGGTTTTATGTCTATATAAAACATAGGCAGAGGTTTTCTTGTCGTGTGATGTCGTATATTGTGAATATTTACGACCTCGTGGCCTTTTTCAGCTAGTGCTACCTTGATGGTGTTAAAGTCCGTCCCGTGATGTAATCCTTTTAGTACGAATTTAAATGTTCTCTCGGATTTTGGCCTGAATGTATGGTATTGGGTGTTTCTTTCATCTAATTCTTTTATAAGAACTTTAAAGTGATCCGCTTCGAACAATTGGATTTTAATTGTTTCATAGCTCACTGTTTTAATTGTGTAGTTCGTAGTAATGGTTTTCAATAAGTCATGGATGTTTTTTATTATTCCTACCTTATAGACTGTTATTGGTGGTGGTTTGGGAACAACTTTTTCAGGGCTTGGTTGTATGTTCTCTTCAATTTCTTCCGACAGGTTGCTAAAACTGTTTTTTGTCTCTATCGGTTTCTGCAACCAATAGTCACTGATTCTTGTTTGTTTCCTCGCGATTTCTTCTTCTGGACTTCTCAATCGTTTTTTGTTAATGACTGTAGTCCATTCTGATGGTGGAGTTTGAGTTATTACTGTTTGTTCTAATCTTATATCAAAGTGTGCAGGTGATTTGGTTGAATCGCTATGGTTTGCCATTTTTTAATTTTTAATATTTTATTTAATTTACTTACAGAGGATAAAAAAAATAAAATAAATACATTGTTTATTTCACGCACTTTATTTTTCACTTACGTTATTTTAGCACTAGTTTTTTACTATAATACTATAAATGAATTTCAAAAGGACTGTTGTAAAATAAGATGAAATAATTTTAAACACTAATAAAAATGAGATGCAGTCCTTTTGTCTGGTCACGTAAACACGTATTCACTACACTTTAGGTCCACTGAGAGACGGATAGCCGCATCTGTTATGCGTTTTTAACACTCAATTAAATAACCGTAATAAAATACTGGGTTTTTTTAAAGAAAGGTATCTTTTTATAGCTTGGACCGTATTGAAAATACATCTTCACCCTACGAAGGTTGGAACTGTACTAATCTTAAAATATCGAAATATCAATGCTTTTTCGGTGACCAACGCCCCTACTCTAGCCCAACCAGGTGGAACATCTTCAATTTTTTCAGAATAAACAACTCAGGAATCCTCAGTGCCCCCTGGCTCGCCGGGAACAAACAAACTCATAGGAAAACAAATATCCTCCAAATTCAAGACCTTATCTCCGAGATATATTCCAAGGCATGTATCCTCTTCATCTCTATAGTAATAAATATTTGACCGCGCTGGCCGATCTTCTAGGGCATCCGGGTCTTCGTGGCCGTTCTTCCATTACTCAACAGATATAACAGTAAGCAATATCAGTGAAGATCATGGAGTCTGCGGATAAAGTGGGGTTTAGTGAGTAGATTAAGGTCCTATATAACCTATTTAAACTCGCTACTTCTTGCGAGTCTCCCCGTCTATCCGTAAGATAATTCCCCAACCCGGTTTCAGGTCAACAAATAGCATCTTTAGTTGGCCAAATATGGAATGCGAATTCATATCGTATATACGGACCAAGAGTTTTCCAAGGACTACATGAATCTATATTAGTATGGTAACCAGTCAGAAAAGAGTTTTATATATGAAGCAGATCTACCAAAAATTGGTTACCAGTCCTGTGACCTAATTGAGAGGGCAAGAAATACGTACAGTACGGGCAATTCGTTAATATCAGATTGTCACGTCACTCAACAACCAATGGAAAATATCAGAAAGTAGCGTTACCCAGTCTTGAAAGGTTTACCGTATACATTAGAAAATAAAATTGCAAAAATGTGACTTTGTTAAATATTTTCAAGTAGTCAGACGTAAAATAATATTTTTTATTACGGATATGTGAGAGGTCAAGGGCACCCTCGAATAGCACTAATTATTTTAATATTGTTAATAAATTTTAAAAGATCTTCTTATTTAAAAAAAAAAGATATAATAAATCACGTGAACTTATACTGCAGGAAATTAGTTCCTTTTGTCTGTCCTCCAGACCGACATGACAACTTAAACATTTCTAGAACCTCTATTTTTATCTCTCCTTTTGACCGCTGAGTCAAGAGTGCAGCGAATTCTTTTAAAGATACGATATTTTAATCGAATCTGCGATTTTAGATGATGTTGGAGATTTTTATGGTCATAATCATTTTCCTTATCCTTCTTGCAATTGCTGAAAATTTGAAGAGATGAGAAACAGATTGAAGAATGAAACTGAAGTGGAAGAATTTACCGAAACTCTTTTCCTTTTCTTGACAAAGTCAATCCAGAGTCGGAGAATCGCTTTGGGCTTAGATAGAGACCATTTTTTGGTTAGATCTGCAAATAGGAAACTTGCTAATATTTTCAGTCCCTCTTTTATATCAGCACTCTCACGTTCGAGCCTTTTAATGTTTCTTATTTGGAATTCCTTACGCAACTGATCCTGTATGATTTCCTTGATAGGTCGGTTTCGTTACCCCCTTACTCTCTTCAACATCATGATGATGACTCTGATAGAGAAACACAAACATTTTGATTTATAATAAATATATATGATAGACGTATTCTAAAAAAAATTATTTTCAAATTTCTAGTGTGATTACTGAGATTTTAGTAGAAATAAAATCAGAAAATTTAAAAATTCGTTAGATTAAGTCAAACCCTAATTAAAAGCGTTACGAGACATTGACGACAACTTTGAACTTTTAGTGCGCTTCGATTTTATTTGAATTATTTATCTTAAATTTCACAGTTAAAGAATCGATTTTGTGCTACTAATGCAGATACTGAAATCAAGTATCCCATATTTGCTAAGACAAATTAAAATTATATGAATGGCGAACCCATTGAAATATCTTATGATAATAATTTGAAGATATAAATGCAAATATATTTGACAGTGTTCATACTAGATTATGTATGAATGATCCCTAAGTATTGTTCGGCAAAAACGTGATAAAATCACACTCTAATACCAAATATGTATCAGTTACCCTTCGTCTAATGAATTATAGCCAATAGAATTATTTGCTGTACAAGAAACAAGATATTTGATATTGCCTTTTTATAATCTAACGATAATTGAATTTTATTGACACTTGTGGGGTCGAAATCTACATAGAATCTATGCCACGCCTCCGTTTTGCTTCAGAAACGTTTGCTTCTTAGTTCCTTTCTGTCCGTTCTGTTGTTTTTTTTATATTAGGAATTAATTGTCCCTGCTTCGCCTTCCTCTTCATCATTCTTCCGTGTTCGCAACTCTCATACTTAATCCCTTCCCGCTCTAGCACCAACCAACCTTTCTTTTCTATTTTCAACCAAATTGTTATTATTAACAGGTCAATTGAAAAGTCCCCGGCCTACCAGAGTAAAACAGATTTCTTTGGCAAAATAATTTTGTATACAACATAATCCCCTTCAAAGGTGATACAATGATTATAGCGACCCTCCAACTTTTCGATACCATTTTTGTAGTACGATTTGTCCTTTGCTTCAAAATAGGTCTCGGTTTCGGCGACCTCTTCATTCGACGAAAATTTCTTCACCGCGAGCATTCTTTTGAGATCTGAGAACAGGAAATAGCCACTGGGGGCCAGATCTGGATAGTACGCATGGATTTCAGCCATAGTTTTTACTGACTTGTGACACGGTGCATTGTCTTAATGAAGCAGCACTTTCTTTTCCTTCAAATGCGGTAGTTTTTCGCAGATTTCGTCCTTCAAACGGTCCAATAACCCTATGTAATAGTCGCTGTTGATGGTTCTTTCTTTTTCAAGGTAGTCGATGAAAATTATTCCATGCGCATCACAAAATACAGAATAACCTTACCAGTCGACTGCTGCGTTTTCCCACGCTTTGGAGAGAGTCCATCGTGTGCAGTCCACTCGGATGACTGTCGGTTGGACTTCAGAGTGAAACGATGGAGCCATTTTTCAACCATTGTCACATATCGACGCAAAAAGTGACATCTTTTAAGTGTCTGCTATTTCATTCAGTTTCAATTTACGTTCATTCAAAATCATTTTGTGGATTTTTAAAATGTTTTCGTCGGTAAATACCTCTTTTAGGCGTCTACTGCGTTCACCGTCTTCGGTGCTCATTTCACCACGTCTAAACTTAGCATACCAATCCTTGATGGTTGGTTTTCCTGAGTCAGTGTCCGGAAACTCGGCATCAAGCCAAGTTTTTGCTTCAACTGTATTTTTCCCTTCAAAAAGCAATATTTTACCAACAAGCGAAATTGCTTTTTATCCATTTTTTTCACACTAACAAAAGTTGCTTCACTCAAAATGTCATAATTCACAAACTAATGACCCGACAGCTGTCAAATTTATACAAGAATCTTTTGAGGGTTAGGGCTAACTAAAAAACATATGGATTTAATTCTAGTAGACATATTATATTTATATACTCTCCAAAACATAATTGAGCCTCCATGCTTGCTGTAGGAAGCAGACAGTCCGGATTACGATCCGGATACTACGGTATTCTTTTAGGGTTTTCCATACATAAACCAGATCGTTTATAGCAAGCAATGTAAGCCGTTATTCATCGGCCCATTTCACATTCTTCAGCAGCCTTTACGTGAACATTAGATTCTCAGAGCTACAACCATACATCTTTGACGAAACAGTATTACTCAAGTTCGTTCAATTTTGTTGTCACTTTAGTTTTATAGTTTTGTTCATTAGTTTTATATTGTCTAACTATAATCCTTTTTAATATTATTCATTCTCTATTAGTTCACTTTGCGATTTGCAGACTCTTCTTCTTCACCTATCATATTTTACCATGTGCCGTATATGCTGTCATTACCGTGCATATTGGCGTTTGTATAACGTTAAAGTGATTTCAGACACGTCGTCCAGAGACCAAATATTTTACCGACCTCTTGCTTTGGCGGTGACAAAACTAAGCGTATATTACACTAAATTATATTCTACAATATTTAATATGTAAACTGAAAGAGTGTTTTAACCCTCTTTATTATCACTTAATTGTTTATATCTGATATCTGATATATAATATAATTATAACGATTTGCTATGAACCGTAATCGATTGAGTAATTTCTGTAATTTAAAGAAAATTTAATATTCAAATGGCTTGAACATACATCTAGACACATCAAAAAAGTCATTCAAAAAAAGTATTACTAATAGTTTCTAAGGTAACAAAAATACAGTAAAAAAACTATTTTTCAATACAAACCACTATTTAAATAGAATTCCTAAATGCTGCTGCATCAAAGTACATTATGTTGGATATATGAATAATTAGGTGGGGGCGCTAATATAGCGACGGCGTAGTATCGTATGGTTGTATTAAAATGTATGGTTGCATAAAAATGCATGCCCGTGTTAAAGCCACCTTGGCCGGATGAAAATCACGCCAATTTGAACCAATCTGTCTTGTGGCTTTAATAGAATTGTTTGTTAAATATAAATACAGAGTGATTTAGTTGAAACCAATGTTTTAATTGTCCCCACCTTCACCAAATCAGTTCTAATAATTATTTAAAATCATATTACAAACAAAACATAAAACTGTATATTCACATGTAAACATATAAATTATTTTTAAGGTCACTACTAGGACACCAAAGCCAAAACTAGTCTAAAAAAGTACCCGAGACTGAAAATAATATTTTGTACACATAAATAATTGGGTGAATGCGCCATTATGGTGTATGCAATACACCATAATGCAACGGCAAATGTATATATAGTTGCAAAAATAAAAGTTAGAGTAGTTGCCTGAAATATAAAATTGTATGAACTCTACGGTGCATGTTCGTGTTAAGGCCATCCCTGCGGTGGAAGATACCCCCATCTTAATTAATGCTGTATTGTGGCTTAGGGGTGTCGACCTAATTTATGGGCTAGCTCTCAAAGAGAACGGTCGTGTCCAGCAACTGATTGTCAAACGATTGACCCGTAAACCGCTTTCATCAGCACCTTCTCCCAAACATAAACGTATGTAAACGTCGGAAAGCGTTTTACATGCGGGGCACTGGCGTCCTGCACACCGAGTCTCCAGCAACCGAAAAATATCCCGACGATGTCCGGTTGATGGGTATCACAGGTCTTGGACTTATAGAGTATCTGCAAAAAGAAAATACATATCTTAAAAATGAGGTAACTCAAATTTGAGTACTTTTAAACAAGCAATGAGACGAGCTCTGTGCCATGCGGATTTAGTTACAAGACGACCTTGCTAAATCCGCCTCACCCCAGCCAGTACAACAAGCTCCTGCGACACCAATTGAACTCACATCCCGACCATTGGAAACCGAAGACCCCGATGACAAATTCACCGTGGTGGGAAAAGGAAGGGGACCCCTCTTCCACCACCAAGTCGGCTGTCGAAGTCCGTTAATAAGGCAAGACCGGCAGCTACAATCAAGCCAGCTGCCAAGGCGTCTACCCAACCCAGCCAGCAGAGAGCCAAGATCACCTCGTAATCCACCTCCAGAAATGCCGTCAGACTAGCGTCGACCAACGACCAACGCTTATACCAGCCGCCGTCAAGATGACCCAACCTACTCAGGTAAGTAGCCAGGCCAAATACTTCTCTTCCAGCTACCACAGTGCCAAACTCTTCGGTAACTGTCTCACAAACTCCAACCCTACTGCCTATCCCAACTCCTTCAGCGAACCAAAATCGGGCCACCGTTCATAAAAAGGAAAGAACCCATCGTTCCTCGTGACATGAAAAGATACTCAAAAATACTTCGAATCTCAAAAGATAAGCCCATTGAGATTACTGGAATTTTAAGTTGAAAGTTTGAAACTCGCCTTGTTCGCTATTGGACAACGGGGCAATCCACGCATTCCGGACTTTTTCAATTTACAGAACATCAATCGTTCGATTATCCAATTAAAAAATCCCCCAGATAAGCATCTCACGGATCTCGCAAACATAATTAACTCCTTTATGAGGCAGCAACATTTCCCGGCCTCTTGAAACACTTGGAGGGTCCAGGTTATTCCCAAGAAAGAAGCAAAATCATCTTCATCTGACTACAAGCCCAACCTTCTCAGTGCCTTTTCGAAGCTTGTCAAGAGGGCAATACTCTACGCTCTCAACTCTTTCACAAAGGAAAATAATTAGGCCACCCGTCTGGCTGCACACATTCATCACGCTCTTGATCAACGTAAAAAGCTTGGAGCAGTCCTCCTAGACCTAACGAAAGCTTTTGACAAGATCTGGCACGACGGTTTGGTCACAAAATTAGTGCGGTTAGCTCTCTCACAGTCTACAGATCTTTACAGGTCAATATCAGGAAAACACATTCCAGTCGAAAACAAAACGACGCTGGTGTACCTCAAAGTTCCCTGCTGGCCCCAGCCTTATTTAACCTCTTTATTTCAGATCTTCCGAAAAAAGAGGACATTGATGTCGCGTTTTACGCTGACGACACTGCTTTCTTCACGGCCTTCAGTCTCGAGGTTACCATTCAAGAACGTTTACAGAAGCAACTCGATCATGCGATCAAGTTTTTCAATTATTGGAGGTTGCAACCCCCTAAATACGCAAGCCATCATTTTCCATAAGAAGCGTTACGCACTGCACGTCTCGCAACCTAAGATCGACACCGCAACAATTCCATAGCTGGATAAGGTCACGTACTAGGTATCCACTTGTAACGACGGTTCGGTTGACATTCCCAAATCCATAAAGCAATCCGGAAAGTTTCGGGGATAGCAAACCTACTATCTTCTCTGATCTCTCTACCAGACTCCCCATCTCCATCAAATGTTTATTTTACAAGATGTAAACTCAGTCCGTACTTCTCTACGGATCTAATGTCTACTTCAAGTTTGTTATACCCAAGCAGGTGAAACGGCTTCAAGTTTTCCAAAATAAGAAACTTCTTCCTCTTCTTCTTCTGGAAATGAATTATGAAAATGATATTAGTTTAATTCAACGTTAGGGCTAAGACAACAGACCTCATAAATGTGTGAATAAGTTCGAATTATTGAACATAAATAAAGTCTTAAAATGGATAGTTTAGTTCAGTAAATTTAAAATATTTTGGAATTAAGTCAAAATGAAAATATAGTAATTGTATACATTATGTGTTGTTACAAATTAATAAAATAGCAAATGATTAAAATGAAATATTTTTCTCACATTTTAATTGACAAATTATCTGTGAATTAATTAAATTAGTTAAATAATTGAGCATTAAACAAAAAGTTTTTATAACTTGAGTTTCAACTAATGCAAGCTTATTTAAATTCTTTTAATATTGGTGATTTCTTGGAATGAAATATTATATAATTAATATAAAAAAATATAGCAGAACATTCTTAAATCTAATGAATGTACGTAGTAGTATGTAGTTTTAGTTGCATGTAGATATAGCTTAAGAGTATTATCAGTTTAAGTTATTCATTATTTAATTTCAGAATTAAGAATTTTTCTGTTTGAGAAATAACCTACTTTCATAACAACAGTTCTCTAGATATTGATATAATTATAGATAAACACTTACATTAGGGAAATAAGTTAATATTTTGGAATTGTAAATTTAAAAGTTATAGTATATAGTAACATATATGATTGAAATGAAGCCAACATAACAATAACTTACAAAACTTTTGTTGAACGGCTGTAACTAATCAGCAAATAAATTAATTTTAAACATAAATACAAGAATAAAAACTATTACTATATGTGTTAATGGAATATAAAATCAATCTATAAAGATAAACTGTGATAATGAAAAATAATCATATGTAATTTATGATTGAAATCAGACTAGTAAATAGCAGTTGGACTTCACTAGAAGTTATAAAATAAACTGCATGAAAGGTATAAAATGAAATGATGAAAAAATAAATCATCAAGGTAAAGCATTATAAAATATCAGGTAGTAAAGAGTATATTTCCATTATAGAAAGACTAGAACCACCAACGACAATGTTGTCTTGCCGAAACCAGGATGGCCGAATGTTGGACATATAAATAATTGGGTGGATGCGCTTTATGGTGACGGCGCTTGTATGAATTGCTTAAATAAATGTTAGAGTAGTCTTAAAATATAAAATTGGATGAACGCTACGGCGCATGCTCCTGTTAAAGCCACCAGGGTCGGATGAAGATCCCACCATCTTGATTCATTCTGTGTTGTGTCTTTAACCGAGTTGTTATAACATAAATATAAATAGAGAGCGACTCAGTTCATTCCAGTGTTTTAATTGTCCACCACCTTCACAAAATCAATTCTAACAAATAAATAAAAATCAAATGAACTGGGCAGATCTGAAAATAGTCGAATAAAACAATGGAATTAAAAAATGGTTAATTATTAAATAGTGTTGGACATATAAATAATTGGGTGAAGACTCCATATATACGGTTATATATATTGTTGGATATATAAATAATTGGATGGGGACGCCTACATCTGACATCCTCTGACGATGTATGTATGGTTGCATAGCCGATTAGTAGTTTCCTGTAAATTATAATAAACGCTACGGCGCATGCTCGTACTAATGCCATCCAGACAGGATGAAGATCCCGCCATCTTGATTTATTCTGTGTTGGGGCTTTGGCCGATATATTTGTCGAAATAAATAGAGAGAGACTCAGTTGAATCCAGTGTTTTAATTGCCCAAACACCTTCACCAAATCGATTCCACACAATCGGTTCTAACAAATCAGAAGTGGGATAGAGAACAACGCGTGCACAGTGATTTATAGTGATTGTTTAAAGTAGTGTTTAGAGTGTAAACGACGCATACTAGAATCCATGAGGCGAACAAGGTAATACAAAGGAATATTATTAAAACACTATTGTTTTAGATCAATCGCCACAAGGGCAGTTTGATTATTAATTAGTAATTAGCCATAAACACGAAAATAACGTAATGTAAACAAACATCGGCGCGTACCCAAGCCACAAAATGGCGCCGAAATGGATGAAACGTAAACAAAGGATGCAGGTATGAATTTAAAACATTTTAATTACACTGTAGCATGAAAAGGGAACTTTCTTTAAATTCGGAAAAAGAAATGTTGAATAAACATTCGGCGGGGCGAATTAGTTCTAGGTAATAGGCGACGCAAATTAATTGTCCACCCCTGAGCACAATGGCACAGGACCGGATCTGGTAAAATATTTTTTTTAATTTATTTTTTTTTTTACAAGCGACAACGTTTTCAAGTGCAACAGACGTACTTTCTATTTATTATAGGGAGTAGATAAATTTGAAAATTATATTTTTCTGATTCATCTGTTCTTTTTTTCCACAAGGGTTCTGTTGCAAATCGATAGACATGACAATGAGGTACACTAGCAAGTCGGCATGATATGGAACAGCGAATTAGCTATCTACATAGAGAGCAATAACCTGTAATACAACAACTCGCAACTGGCAGGCCACAGACATGGTGAACAACATAAGTTCGCTATAGTGAAAGACAACACCAGGTATATCAACAAGATTGACGCCACTTAGAAGTCCTGCACGATGAGAGACAGGAAGGGGTACATCAACAGGATGGGCGCCAACTAGGCCTGCATCATGAGAGACAGTACGAGGTACACCAACAAGAGGGGTGCCACTGGAAGTTCACCACGAGTTCGCAGACTTAGTATCAGGTATGTAAACAAGATCGACGTCAATCTGGGGAGCCATGACAAACGATCCGCCATCCTGGGTGTTCCACGACATGACGCCTACCAGACGAGCGTGCCGCCTACCTGGGATCCGCAGTCAGCGTGCAGCTTCTTCGAAGGGCCCGCAACATGCATGCCGCCTACTTGACGGGCGTGCAACCATCGTGCCGCCTACCTGGGGTCCGCAATCAACGCGATGCCTCTTCGAGGGGCCCGCAACATGCATGCCTCCTACATGACGCGCGTGGAACCAGCGTGCCATCTACCTGAGGTCCGCAATCACCGTGCAGGCTATTCAAGGGCCCTGCAACCTGCTTGCCGTCTACCATATGGTCGCATAACAGGTGTGACGTCAACTCGAGAAATCCACAACGAGCCGCCCACCAACCTGGGGGCCACAACGAGTGTTCCTTCAACATGGAAGGTCCACAATGATCTGCCCGCCAACCTAAGGGGGTCCACAACGAGCCGCCCACTAACCTGGGGGCCACAACGAGCGTTCCTTCAACATGGAAGGTCCACAACGAGCTGCCCACCAACCTGGGGGGGTCCACAACGAGCCGCCCACCAACCTGGGGTCCACAACGAGCGTTTCTCTTATCGAGAAGGTCCACAACGAGCGTTCCTTCATCCTAGAAGGTCCACAACTAGCTGCCCACCAATCTGGGGGCCCACAACGAGCTGGCCGTCAACCTGAGGGGGCCATAACGAGCGTTCCGTCAACCAGGAACGTCCACAATGAGCGTCCCACCAACCTGGGGGCCACAACGGGCAGTCCATTAAACAGGGGCCACGCAGCAGACGTGCAGCCAACCAAGGGGGCCACACGTACGAACCACCAACCTTGTGGAGCCATCGCAGACCAGCTGCCCAGCCAAGAGACCACTACAGAATCACCAAGCACGGTGACACACTGAGAAAGCTTGCAGCAGATACACACCTATGTGGGGTACACCAACGAGATGACCAACAACTAGAGTCATCAATGCAAGCGACAACAAATTAGCCGCTAGTATGAAGGGTACTAACCAAACAGGGGCCAGCCAATCGGCTAGCATCATCAGAGACGTTCCATGAACGTCTACAACAAGACTGCCTGCAAGAGGGGGGGTCAACCAGCCTGTTGCCGCCACGAGTGACATTCCCTGAACGTCTACAACAAAGCTGCCTGCAAGTGGGGGTCAACCAGCCTGTTGCCACCACGAGTGACGTTCCCTGAACGTTTACAACAAAGCTGCCTGCAAGAGGGGGGCCAACCAGCCTGTTGCCACCACGAGTGACGTTCCATGAACGTCTACAACCAGACTGCCAGCGCAAGGGGGGCCAACCAACCGGTGGCCATCGCCAGCAACGTTTCTTTGAACGTCTACAATCAGACTGCCAGCGCAAGGGGGGCCAACCAACCGGGGGCCATCGCAAGCCACATTTCTATGAACATCTACAGCCAGGTCTCCACTACGGACGACAATAGCAGTCACGACATTCACACGAATGTCGGCAGCCAGTCCTCCATCACAGGGGATGCGTGCAGTCAGACGAAGAAGAAGTTTGTCCGCCATCAGGCCTTCACCATGGCCGATAGCAGCAGTTAGAACAATCAGATTGAGGTCTACAGTCAGACCACCATCATAGAGGCATCCGCAACCAATACGGATAGTCTATCAGGCCACGATTACATTGAGTATTAAAATCTAGGTTGACAAGACGAACATCTGCAGAACCGCCAATCAGAAACCCCTGCGAACACGCACAGCCCAGCGAACCAGTTGAATATCTGCAGTCAGGCCACCGACATGGGGGCAGCATCATTCATTACAACCAGATGAATGTCTGCAGTCAGGCTACCAACAATCAGATAGACATTTGAAATCAGGGCATTATTAGAGTGAGTATTAACTTCCAGGCCGACAAGATAGTTGTCTGTAATTAGACCATTAACATCGAGAACAGCAGCAACAGCCATGCCAACCTAATGGGCGTTTGCAATCAGACTGCCATCATTAGGGGGAACCCAGTAGCTGTCGCCAACTAGACAACTGGCCACAAACAGGTTGCCATGTTGACAAATAAGCGTCTAAAAAGAGTACACCAAAATGTATGTTAACAACCAGGCGGTAATAAGGTAAAGGTCAACAAACCCGCTATCAAGATTATGAAGAATAGTAGACAAGCCGCTAGCAAGGTGGTTGTCAACAAACGAGCCATCAAGATGAAGAACTATTAACAAAATTTCAGCAAATATACAGCCATTAAGGTTTATATCAAAGTAGTGATGAAAGTTGTAATTAAGCAGTATCAAAATTAGTAAACAAAACCTCAATAAATACACATGCTGCCAATATGGTGGATGTTATCAAACAGCCAAGCACAGCAAAAGTCGCAATCATAGAAAATCAAGTAGTAATCAAACAGTAACAAAAATAGCAAACAAAACCTCTAGAATTACACATGTTGCCAATATGACGAATGTCACACAGGCTATCAATAAGCAAAAATTCAACAAACGCACCACCACAATGTGGACATAAACAAACAGGCTGTTCAGAAACAAAATCAAATAGTTACAAAGTCAATCATGTAGTCAGTAAAAGACGTCAACAATGGCCAGGTTTTAGAAGCAAGTCAGTAGCAAGCACAAGCATTAAGTATTACCAGTACACAAGATTGATACAAGTAAGATAGACATCCTATTAATGTGCACAAAATTAGTAAGGTGAGAGAATACTAGAAATCATTGGTTTGGTAGTATAAGTAGTAAATCTACATGAGTTTGGATTAAAACTAATTAGTATTTTGTTTCGAGTACATTATTATAGAAAAGCAGATAGAGATTAGGAAATAACACATTGGCTGTAATGCAAAAGTTACATGGACACAAGAAAAGAAGGAACCAGCAGCATTCACAGAAGCAGACCATTGGAAGAATATTTTTGAAGATCACTCACGGAAAACAGCAAATTATCCCACAGTAAACTTTGTAAGATGCACATAAGGGTAAAGTAACCATTGTTATTAAATCAGCCAAAATTAGTAAATAATAACAAAAAAATTAGGAATCGAGATATTTTTAACATCCAAGATTATTATTTTAAATTCCATGTCAAAATTAGAAAGAATAGACTTTATTAATTTCAAACAAGATTTAAATAATTTGCAATCAACAAATATACCAATTATGACAATTCAATTTAAATACAAACATAATTCATTAAAATACATAATTAATAGGATAATCTGATTGGTCGCTAAATAATTTCAGCAAAATTAGGTAATAAAGTTATAGGATGAATTATGTTAAGTAATAATGTTGCTATATTTCAAGTTAAATGTAAATTTCATTTTGTTTAAATTTAATTAATGGAAGCTCAATTGCAGCATAATGATAATATTTCCTATAAACACTATGTATTTTTTGGGTAATATCAATACATTTTAATTAGTATAATACATTCAGAATTTTAAAATAAACGTTCAAAAAACGGATTTTTAACCCTCAGACTGCAAGATTATAATAAAAATTCCGCTGCTGTAATAAAAATTCTTGACAATATTTTGAAGTTGATTAATTTTAATTCAAAATTAGGGTTGACAACAGATCATATCAATGTGTTTGAATAAATGGATACAAATAAAGCCTTCAAATAGATAGTTTAGTTCAGAAAATTTTAAATATTTTGGGAACGAAATGATTTAATATTAATTTAAAAATAATCTCGAATAGGACTATTGATATTGAAAATATAGCAATGGTATAGTTTATATTTTGTTACAAATATATAAAATAGCAAATGATTAAAATAAAATAGTTTCTTTAAAGCAATATACCCACATTTCAATTGTCAAATTATCTATAAATTAATTAAATAAGTTAAATAATTGAGAATTAAACAAAACAAAAAGTTTTATAATTTAAATTCATCTGATGTAAGCTAAGCCAAATTCTTTTAATGTTGGTGATTTTCTGGAATGGAATATTATATAGTCGACATAAAAAAAAAGATAGCAGAACAACCTTCTTAAATCTAACGAATGTGCCAATTGTAGTTGCATGAATTTTGTATTTAGATATGGCTTGAGATTATTATTATCAAGGCAACATAACAATAACTTACAAATTTTTTGTTAAAAGGCAGCAACTAATCAGAGAATAAATTAACTTTTAAACGCAAATACAAGAATGTATGTGTTTTAATGAATACATGGAATATAAAATAAATCTATTAAGAACATAGTGATGAAGAACAATAGTCATATGAAATTAGACCAGTAAATAGGCAGATATATACAATTTAGTTAAAAGGCAATAAATGATCAAAATAGAAATCAAGTAATGAAATACATGGATAAGAATAGTGTGAAAGAAAAAACAACAAAGGTTTGCAGAACAACAATAAGTATAAACAGTTTATAGTTGGGTAAAGTAAATAATAAGTATACAGCAAACATGAGTTTGATTGTTCAGTTGAGGTGAACATTGAAAAAGATAATATTGTAGTTGTTGGATAGTTTTATTGGTTATAAAGTTTCAATATGTTATAAAATATTTCAGTAAATGCAATTAAAATAAATTTAGTTGGAAAAGAAAAAACGAAACAAGAAATTTGGGGATCGAAGTAGAAATTGAGAATATAGAGGTGCGAAGCTATTAAACAATGTGGAAATTGGCAAAGTAATTATTTCAAGTAAATAGTTAAGACTATTGTTGGATGTAAAATTCTAAATATCAAATGCAAAAGGATATAAATTATAAGGTTCGATAGGAAAATAGCAGAAGAAGAGGCACATTCAGAAAAGCACCAGGCCATTCAGAGAAGTTAAAATGGAGTCTAGCAGTTGAATCTCACCGAAGGTATTGACTTCACAGAAGTTATAGAACAAACCGCATGGAAGGTATAAAATGAAACAATGAAGGAAGAAATCAAGGTAAGACATTTTAAAAGATCATGTAGTAAAGACTGTTTCCATTATAGAAAGACCAATGCCACCAACTACAATGTTCCAAGAGCAGCCGGAGTGAAGCCTTGCGAGGACGCTGCGAAGTCAGGATGGCCGAATGCTGGATATATAAATAATTGGGTGGGTGCGCCTACATCTGACATCCTCTGACGATGTATGTATGGTTGCATAGCCGATTAGTAGTTTCCTGTAAAATATAAATACATAGCGATTCGGTTGAATCTAGTGTTTTAATTGCCCCCCACCTTCCCCATATCGGTTGTAGTTCCCAACACTAATTTTGTGCATCCCCTGTAGATCACCCAAATTTTAAATTTTGTAAAATCTTGCAACATTTACTCCCAAAATTAACTTTTTAATGTTCTGAAACACTAGATAAATATCTGTAAACTGTTAATGCTTGTAGATTAAAAAGCGTATATGATTTAAAACAAAAACATTTAACATACCCCAATACTATTTTGTTTTAACAGGGAAAACTGGTGACTTACTTAGTCGACGGTACCGAAAATAATGTGAAATCTATTATAAAATAAAGGAAAATCTTATTTCTTAAAAAAAAACAATACATCCCTCTAAAATTGTATTTATTTCTGAAAAACCTTAATTATTTTTTACAGATGAGTTAGATGTGGGTTCCTCCCAGGTACAATAAGACCGACAATAAAATGTAAACAAAACTTAAAGGAAATACTAACCCATTGGTTACACTATTACAAGATTCTTGTAAAATATATACTTGTTAATATATGTATACATGCAAAACCTTGCTAGTTATTATCACAGATTATCAACTATTATATCGAAAAGTTTTTTGCATTGACGAATTTGCTTTCCAACAGTGTTTACAGTTGAGAGATATATAAATCAAAATTATATTATTAACAATTTTTAAAACACAACACACACATAATTAAATTCAGATACATATGTTTCAGATATACTGAATCTGTTAAAACAATTTTATTTTTTTAATCATTCAAATTTAAGAATAATTAACAGATTCAATATAATTGTTTGAATATTACATTTTCACTTTAATTCTATCCTTATTGGTTTCCCCCTCTTGTTTTTGTTTTTCCTTTTGCAAATCAATGGTATCTAAAAATTTGTGCAGTTGAGCAACATATTCCTTAGGGTACTTTCTAAAATGGCCAACATGTGGAGATTTCTCAAAAATTTTCCATTCAACCTGATGGGCAAAATCAAATAATTTAAATAAACAAATATATTAATATAGATACTATAGTCAAATATGAATATTATAAAACCCACCTGTATTCCCATACTTTCCCAATTTTCTTTAACGCGTTGGTTTGAACTCTCCGTACCAATGGTATCGGTTTTACTGAGTAAAAACAATGCGGGAGCATGTACTAATGTGGTATGGAACATTTGACTTGATCTGATATAATGCCTTGTTGCTACTTTATCAAAAGTTTTTAAATGATATCTGAAAATTACATCTGAGCTGAACATATTATCCTACATATCATAATCAGTAAATAAACATTTATTCTGTCTTCGATAATTATTAATTGACTGAATGTTGATTTTGATTATCAAGAATTTGATTTCATGAAAAATACTTCAATAATGATATTTTTAACAATATTTAAAAATATAAAAAATACTCGCAGCTTACATTATATACTTTCCAAGGGCATTTGCCATCATTTTGTTTCTAGGAAACACAGCAGGTGGTACTCCTTTATGTATCTCAGTAACATCAGCAGCGCTATCCCATATCTAAAGCAATGCAAAGAGCAATTTTGAAATTATACAACTTGATATTACTAATTTGTTAAATCTGAATACCTGAAACCTAACAACCAATCATTCAATAAGACTTTTCTTCAAACTTAAATAATAATACTATTGTCCTTTGGTTTTTATATACATCCACTTAATCTTTTAGTTGAAAATAAGAAATGAAATTTTATACCTGTCCAACAAATTTATCCAGAATATGTTGATACCTATCCATATTATGCGCCATCTGTACCATTACTTCTCCCCATAAATAACCACCAACCGAAAATCCATGTAGCATAAGTGGTGAATAGAATGTATTCTGTTCCAGGAATTTTAGAATGTCAGCTGCTACAACCTAAAGTTATTTTGTGACACAGTAGTACATTAAAATTTGAGATTCTTTGACTAACTTGAGTTCCTTTGGTTGGCCATAAAAACTGCCATGGGTTCACATTTACAGTTAGTACATCAAAACCTTTTTGAATCCATATATCTGCATATTTATAGGTATGTTTTTTATTAGCCATCATCCATGCTAAAAGAACTACTAGAGGATTTTCCTGCGGTTGATCTAGCTTCAAATCAGCAACTGTTGCGTTTTTCTTCTCATTTGAGAGAAGAGACATATTTTTAGATACTTCCAAACAGGAGATATTTCGAACCGGCATAATCATAAATCCCTAAAAGCAAAAAAATCATAAAATCAATGGATTTAAAACATATTTATAAAACCTACAAGTTTTGCTAAAAGTATACTAAATAACATTAGAAAAAAGCTGTAGAGAGACATAATGGTTTGCAAGTTTTATTTTTAAAAAATGGATTTCAATACCTGCTCGATCTACAAATGTGTCCTTCAAACTTTTTCGGAACGTGTTATTATTAAGAGGCTTAAGCGCTCATAATTTGATACTCTAGTATTTAGTATATATATCATTTTAAAGAAGCAGTGTATGTGCAAATAAATATATTTTTTGTAATAAAATATAACTTTACTATATGTGAATGTTATTCTACACATGATATCTACCTTAGTTTTAATTTAATATTAAAGATATGTAAATAATTATGCCAAATGCCTAAGAAAATGAAAGTTCAATTATTAACTATAATAGAACGTAAGTTTCTATAAAACAACTCATTAATACTAATAGTTTTTATAGTACCAACAAATATGTAAACTTACATAAATTTAATGTCAAACATTAATATGTTTACGTGGTATAACCTCTTAATAATGTATCTATAATGCAAAAACAAAGTTATGAAATTGATCATTTAGTTTTGAATATTTGATAAGAAACTAATATTTTGTTGTAGACTTAGTTGTATATTCAAGATCTATAACACATCATATACACCACAAATTAAAATGACACTTATTAATAAAATGACATTATGAACATTTATTAATAAAATGAATATTATTTAATATCTGTTCTACTAAGAAGCATTATTATAATTTAATGAAAGATCATTTTTTTAACTATAGCAATAACCTAGATCATATGGTCTATGGAAAATGTATTTAAGCTAGCCGCTTAAAAAGTATATTTATTAGCTTCATAATTAATAGATATTCAGTTATATTTATCCTTGAAGGTTCTCCAATATATTTGACAAATTTAAGATCAATTTATAAAATGCATAATCCTGGGATGATAATCTTTCCTTTATATAGTAGGACCATAATATGTTTACTAATTATATTATAATTTTAAGTTTAAGTTTAATTGTTTTATATTAAGTTTTAAACATTTATATGTAGTAAAAAGTTTTTATAGGTTACATTTCGCAAGTCTTATTCCAAGGTCCATTTTACAAGATTGGCTATTTTACATATAGTGCTTTGTTTGCCTTATTTTACACATTACTAATAATAAAAGTACAGTTTTAATTACAATTAAAAACTCTCTAGATTGTTTCTTAATAGAAAATTTCTTAAAAATAAACAATTTGTTAGAATGTAATGTGACCTTTGAACTTATTCTAAGGCATTTGCCAAATGGACTTTAAACAATGTATTCAATATATATAATCAAAGATCGTAGACATATAAGATAGATATTAGTTTGCTTTTGTAATATTTATATATCTTACCAATAAAATTTTAGGAGATTTTTTTATATTTCCATGGTTCAGCTTACGAAAACCTTCTTTGATGGTTCGGGATATTATCGATACAGCCATTTTGCCTAAAAATGTATTAATAAATCATATTTTCAATTGTCAACAACTCATTAGTGTGTTTTTGACAACTATATGGTTTATTTATTCATTGCTAAAGCAAAATAGTTTTACTGTTTACAGTGTGAAATAAACTTACCAGCAAGAATAGTGCGTTATTATGTTATTGGTCTCCTATTTTTGAAACTAATGTATGAAGAAGAATAATGAAAATACTTAAAACGAATCAATTTCGACAATAACTGGTATAGCTAATGAAGTTTAATATTTGAATTCTAGTTTGGAAACTCTCCCACTCCAATTAAAAAACCTGGAAGTCTATCACGACCTGTCCACGTGATACTTTGAAAGAGACAAAGATAATTGCTGTCAAATAACACACCTGTTGAATTAACATAAATATTTATATTTTTCTAAACAGTATTTGGGTAATAATTTTTAGTAATAATAATCTCTAATCAAATTAAATATTAATCATTTGTTTTATTGTTTATTAATTTATATCCGTATAAATGGTTGTCTATACTTAATAATTATCATTTATAAATTGATTCCGAACACAATTAAAACAATTTTGTTATTATTAATTATGAAACAAATACATTTAAGCTTTATGTTATCATTTGAAATACTAAGTTCTATGAAAAGAGTATTTATTAATTTTTTTACTGACTTTCTTTCCTGGAGATTTATTATTTTAAAATTTAAACCTTCTATCTAAATATTTTATTTGTCTCCTAATGCAACAGATGTTACTGGCGTTACTTAACTTTTATAATGCATTTTAAAAGCAACATTTTGAGAAACATGGATTTCTGTTAATTTCATGAACTCTAAATTTTTTTCTGATAAATTCGCTATATTGTATTTGTTGGCAACATCGCATCTCTAACCTAACAAATTAAATATAGTTGGATGCAGTGAGTGTTGTCGGTGAATGAAAAATATTAGGGGGTGTTGGTACATTGTTTATATATACAATTTTGAAAATTTAAATCGACGAAGCGTTAAATGAAAGTGTTGTTTTTCTCCGGTATTTAATAATGTGAATTATCGATAAAATGTCAATTTTTAACTCCTCTGTAGTAATTAAACAGGGGTATATGGTAAAAAGATCACAAAATAAAAAACTTTACACTTTAGTTAATTATAAAAAAAGGTGGTTTGTATTGACGAAGAAGTATCTCATTTATTATGAAGATGACAATGCGGCGGTAAGTGACATAAAACAATTAAAAACACAAAATAAATTCCCAATTATTGGTATATGTCCCTTTGACTCATGATGATTCTTTTGTTTAGTACGAAAATAACATGTGAAGTTTTTATCCAATGAGTCATGTTATTTCAAAAATTGGACAAACTATTTAAACTATGTAGAATGTCTTAGCAGCTGATAGAATATAGAACCTAATGTGGTAATTTATTCTTTATCCCAATGTTTTATTTATAATAATGATCTTTAAACGCAAATCGTTCTACGTGTATTTTTGTTTTATCACTGTTGCGGTTTGGCATGTATAGTAGCAATTTGTTTATATCTTACATAACGTGTTTTAAAAAAATTATAACTTTTTTTAATGTAAAGTAATGTAAAATGTATAACAATTTTTGAATATAGTAATTAAATATTCTTCTGAATACAGTCTAAATATTCATCTTCAACTTATATTAACAATTTTTTGTTTATTTCAATTACCTATTGAGGAGTATAAATAGATTTAAAATATCCCATGCAGAGATATCTCTGTGCTCTCAAGAAACCTAGTCAAATCTGAAAACAGGTGAATATATTTTCAGGTTCAAAAATAATGTAAGAATATATACCAGAAATATCAGAGGCTCTGCATTTCTTTCTACCTGTCTTTTTTATACAAGTATGATAATTAAGTAATTTTTTAAGGAAAGTTGTTTTTCTTTTCTTACTTATTTCCGAAAAATTATGTACACTTTAATATTTAATAGAGTTAAAACATTAAACGGTCTAAAAAATAGTAAAAATAATGCTGCACTAATATTAATTGATTCTACGTTTTTTTTCTAGCTGGTTATTCACCCACATTTTTATTTTTTTTATTTTACTCCATGGATAGTAACCGTAAATTATATAATAGTTTGTTTACAGACGAATAAATACCAATAATTTTTAGAGGTGATATTTTGTTGATATAATTAATTATATCATTATTATATTCAAATTATTTATAGTATTGCCGAAAGCTGAACTTGATGGGAAACTATATATTTATTAATTAATTGAAAAAGGATTATAT
Organism: Rhynchophorus ferrugineus; assembly: GCF_030347505.1. Classification (NCBI taxonomy): domain Eukaryota; kingdom Metazoa; phylum Arthropoda; class Insecta; order Coleoptera; family Curculionidae; genus Rhynchophorus; species Rhynchophorus ferrugineus. The sequence goes on from NW_027472590.1 coordinate 19,890,870, forward strand.
AAGATTTTTCAATAAGGGCGGGTCGGTGTTGAAATTGATTGAATCAAGCTGCGTATAAGGTATTAGAGAAATTTTTTTGGACATGAAAAAACCCAATGGTGTGTATGAAGTATATAGTAATTCCAATAAAACAGCCAATCCACGTCATCAATACCGTCGAATGTACTAGCAAATTCAGTTTATAAAAACGTAAAATCCTTTTCAAACTCGAAATATTTTTCTTTCTCATTTTACTAATTAATGTATACATAAATTAGTCTGATGCGTCGTAACATGTAACCATATCAGTCTAAAAATTCAATTTATTGGTACCTGTCAACACCGTTGTCATATGTAAATGTAAATATAATAAAACAATTCTAACCTGCAAACTATTTGTAGCTGTTTAATTAAATGTAGTTTAAATACTTTAATAAATATGCATTAGCTGTAGTATATTGTTAAAATAAATTATATTTTATAACGTTATTGTTGTTTCATTATTTTATTTTAATTAGTGTTTTGTTGTCAGAGTCAAAATAAACGAAAACTAAAATTTGGTGGGGCAACGTTGCATTATTAATTTTGATGACGTGCATTGGTCGTTTTATTGGAAGGATTGGATGGCTGCATAAATCTGACCAAATTTCAGAAATAGCTCAAGTTATACTCACTTGAAGGGTTATCCACGAGACAGTTCACGTTACCTTTGCAAGATATTGTCATATAATTGAATACTCAGCTGAATAATTAAAGGAGTTTTGTGTATAATTTTATCACTATATGTGATACACAGAAATCGAATTATTAGCACCCATTTCTAAAAATATCAAAGTGATTTTATTCCTACACCATATAAAATAATAGAGTTACCTTCAAAATAACAAAACAACAAATTGATTTCTGGCTGGGATTTCTAAAGAGCGATTTTCGTCGAACAAGGAACTGATAGCGGAAGTGGAATGAGTCGAGGATTTCCATTTCAGTGATGAAACTCGCAAATTAGAAGATCGCATAAAATATATCTTTGATGTATTGTAAACCATAAGTTTGTGTTTTTCTTATCGAGCGACGGAACTTATGAATGAAAAATTCCCAGAATGGAATTTTTAAACTGAATCTGACGCACGCGCTCTTATCTAACCAACACTGATCTACTGATTTTCATATAAAGTTCTTGGCTACCGAAACGGTTTGTATTGCGTTTTTGCGTGAAAGCAAATGTATGTCTATCAATTCCAGGTATTATCATAAATTAAATGTCCAATTGATTTTTTTTAATTGAGGATATTCTCCATCCAACCCTCACTTATGTTAATTCTCATCCCCCTTTTCCCGACACAGGGTGTATGCGCGCACGAACTGGGTGGGACACAGTCGATCTTTCAAGCACCGCTAGTCTGGTTAGCTGTCCCTGTTGGTCTGCATTTTTTTCACAGAAAAATGAATTTAATTTGCGAATATATAAAACGATATGGTTTAGATCACTGTCCCTAAGCTACGAACGTAAGTCATCTGTTGTTTTTTAGTAATAATAAAATAGTTGTTTAGTGATTCGAGTAGTTTGCTTTAATGTGATTTGTTTTCAGTATATCTAGTTTCTTTTGGTTATTTTTTTGGTCGAGATTTTTGTTGCTATGTGATTTATCTGATAGATTCTTAGTTTTAAACGTTCTATTAATGGAAAGAAGAGTTGTAATTTAATTGAGGCTTAGTCATAACATTTGGTATGAGTCACCCTGGGGTATAATTTGATGTACGCTCCCCTACTGGTTGTACATATATTTCCATCACGTAGCTTTATTGTTCATTAAGATATGTAGAATCTTATCTTATCGTTACATATTAACTATAATAGTGTTTTAGAATACGTATTTTATCAATATTTTTTGTCATAGCCGATTTATATTTCAGCTCTGATCCTTTTATATTTCGTATTGTTTGTTTAGTTTGTCAATCATAATGATGATTATTTCTTATTCAAATTAAACATTTTAACGATTTTTTCATTCAATCGTATCAATGCACTGTATAACATGTGCACCAAAAATAATGTTAATCCATACTTTTGTTTCTAACCGTATTTATATAATATTTATTTACTTTATTTTCTTTTTTTTTTCGTATCTGTTACATCTCCTGAAACTATTATTATTTTTATCACAATGGGTTGTATATTTAGTCAATGGAATGTTAAAAATATCAAATTAGTACGAAGGTTGCTAATTATGTTTTGAGTTTAATCATGAAAAGACTGTAATTTATTAACGAAAATTATTGTATTTTTTTTTCGGAGCACCTCCATAATGTATACACACGCTTGTAACTCCAAAACATAGTTATTTAATTCAAAAACATTGCTACGAGTCATTCACACTTAAATAGAGTAGGAGTCAAATAGGTAGTTTATTCAGCCTATGTGTGAGAATTTCTGTTATCCTGGTGAAAAATGATCTTCTTTTGCTGCTTCTTTTCCCTTATTTCACGAAACACCACTGGTAAACAAATGGTTGTCTACAATTTTAACCGTTGCGCTCTAACAGCACTGTTGCCACACGTCTAATTTTTTCGAAAAAAAAAACAGGCGATAATTTGCTTCAAATGCTTCAAAATGCTACTCATAATTTTTGACCTACCATTTTAATTGCAGAAACTAAAACTGAAAATGCAAAAGTAAGTTAACATCTTAATAATTATATGCAAGAGCACTCACCCAACTAATATGCCTATTACCATAAATCTTACAAAAGTTAGTACCAAGCCTTAACATTTATTAGCTGTCTTTTGCGTAACGAAATTTTCCAATCGATCTCATATATTTTCAGTATAATTTCAATCTTTGTTATAGAAAGAAAGAGGTCATATATATCAAAGAAGACTGTGTATGTTTGGAACCATTATTTTGTATCAAATTTAGCATTAGAGTCATGTCTTTGGTCCTAACTTTAGCCTCTCTTGGTAGCTTAAGAGAAGCACAATGAAATTGTAGGGCTTATTTTGTATATTGAATGAATTTGTTAGTTAGATGTTTCACCCACTTTACTCTGCCGGGTGCTGATTTAAGCTAACTTATTCAGCAGTAGCATTTTTCCCCACTGGTCATAATTCAAATTATCATGATCTATTGCAAACTTCAACCGAGCTTATCAGGTGTGTTGATAATTCCTGTCTGATTCTCTGTCCTTGTCCTTCGAAATGAGCGAAATGCTACTCTGCAAGCTCATACCCCAGCGATATACAGAAGAGGTGGTCGGGTAGGGCCAGGTCTGGACGGTACACCAAGTGCGGTAGAACTTCGCTTCGATGCAATATGAACACATCTTTGACTGGTTGTGCTGTATAAGGTGTTATTTTGCAAGCTTGATTGATTTTTTGTTACTGAAAGCGATCGGCATTAACTGTTTCTCCAGGTTTCAACAGTTCATAACATCATCAGTATCCAATATCACACAAAACCAACCTACCAAATACAGAATTGTAATAAACAGAATACCAAATACATTGTCTTGCTACCAAAAGGATTTGGCTTTGGAGTCGATTGGCTATCTTCGCCAGGTGATAATCATGATTTTTTTCGCTTGAGATTTTCTAAATAAATAAATTTTTGCATTTAATTTTTAAATAATATATATTAATTTTTAAATATATTTTAAAATTAATAATAATAAATTATAATAAATACAGAACTGACTTCTTCCATACCATTACCTTTAAACTTTATTCTATATTTTTAAAAAATCTACAGCGTTTTTATTTGGCGAAACGTAACTTGTACAGTTCTGAGATTAATGTTAGTAGAATAAAATGACATATCAAACCATAATATTGCATGTTCAGGGCTAGTGAAATATGTGTTACAAGAACCGAGAAGTAGTAAAATGGCTTTTGAAAGGAAGAATTAAGCGTTTTCTATTCATATTAGAACAGGTTTAAATTAATGGGTACTCATTTTTATGTCAACAAGATAATATTTTTTTATGAATGTGTTTTATTATTCTCAGTATATTTATAAATCTATATATATATATATATATATATATATATATATATATATATATATATATATATTATCAGAAAGTATTGTATTACTTTAATTGCAATTGGCTGAATCTTTCAATAGCCAACTTAGAAGAGTACTTATCATCTATATTTATTTATAATACAGCTAATTTAGTACAGCTAATTGATAAGCCGGCAGTTCAGACAAAACATACTTTATTTCTGGTAAACCTAACCATTCAATAAACAGTTCAATTAAGATTATAAGCTAAACAATATTGTTTTGTATAAATATGATTAATCGCTATAAAAATATTGTTAACAGCAATACATTATTCAGTGTTTATTTTTAACTGACTTCAAAAAAGGAGGATTTCTTTTTTTTAATGTATGTATGTATGTAAAATTCTTTTTTTATTTCTAAGAGGGCACTTCCGAGGTAGCTCCTTTGGAACCAAGTTGAGATCAAATGGGGGTAGTGGGGAAATCGAGAGAAACCCTGTCGAGGAATAACTGTCGATTGGACTTCGGAGTGAAATGATGAAGCCGTGTTTCATCCATTGTCACATATCAACGCAAAAACTCAGGTTTATTACGCTTGATCATCTTCAAACATTGCGCCGAATCATCAACTCGTCGTTGTTTTTGGTCAAAAGTGAGATCGCGCGGCACCCACTTTGCACAGAGTTTTCTCATACCCAAATATTCGCCCTAGACTAGGTAGCGGATCCCGAGGTCTGAAGCGTTCCTTTTTTCAATCATTGTTTCTTTATTCCTATTTTTCCTCATACGGACTGCACCTTTACTTGGTCTACCCATTGTAATAGTTAATAAAATAACTGCGTAATTTATTGTATATAATATTATTTATATATAATTATTTATGCAAAAATAATAATATAAGTTGCTGACATATAAACAAAATTAAATTACGAACAAAACAAATCTAATTTGTTGCTCGGCACTCAAATTAATCAGTTGGTAGTAGTTGGTTTAATTATTTTTTACTTTTTAGTGAGTTCCTTATTTGTTTTTTAAGGTCGGTTCAATTTTTTTGTAATTTTTTTTATTTATATCTAAATTCAAGTTACATATTAATATTTTAAGCTAATTTTCTATTAAGTAATAAAAATTCACTCTAATCACTAGATAAGTCAAATGATATTAATATATTTAATAGTGCAATCATTTCTAGATGAAATGGTATTTTATTACTTGTCTCACAGTGTCTATTTGCAAGGTTTTTTGAATTCACTATTTTGGGTTGTTCGGTTCTCTGTCTCGTAGAGAGTTGTGCATAGTTAATTGGTCTATGGCTAGAGTTGGGTGGTATTTGAATTATTTGTAAATACGCAATTGAAATACAAATACATATTTGGTATTTGTAATTTATTTATTTCTTTAAATTAATGTGACTTATAGTTGGGATTTCAAATACATGAAGCTAAGGGTTTTTGTAGTTAGTATTTCGACTTCTTATGGCTTCAAAATCATTTTATCACAAACGTATTTGTCATTCAGCCCAAATTGGCTGAAGTTACAATAGTCTTTCTTGGATATCAGTTAATATATTCCTGTGCTACAAGATGAAACTCTTTTTACGATTCCATGGTGCAGCTTATGAGAATTATGCTTTAGATTATATTCAGGATAACAATACGTACTATGGCAAACTTCCGCCTACTAATGTCTGTAAAAACCAGATTAGATCGTCTACAGAAATACAATTTGAGATATTTTACTGTTATTGTATCAGAACTAACGAGAGCTGTACAAAATGTGTTGATTTCTAGAAATAATTACAACAGGTGAGAGGCAAAGAACTCAAAATCATATAATGCATGCCTAATAGCAAATTATAATAAACATGAAATAATGCCTGTGAGTAACACGAGTAGCTGTACTGATAAAAAAATTATGATGATTTTATTGGTTTGCTGAACAGCGACTGTTATCAACCACAGACATCCATCAAACGCCAAAAACAAAACGCCATCTAAATTCAAAAATGTGTTCAAACGATATAACTATAAGTTTGTGCTCATCGGAATCTGTAGATAGATTATTTTCTTTTTAAAATCATATAATGCATGCCTAATAACAAATCATAATAAACATGAAATAATGCCTGTAACAGGAGTAGCTGTACTGATAAAAAAATTATGATGATTTTATTGTTTTGCTGAACAGCGACTGTTATCAACCACAAACATCCTTCAAACGCCACAAAACAAAACGCCATCTAAATTTAAAAATGTGCTCAAACGATATAACAATAAGCGTGTGCTCATCGGGATCTGTAGAAAGATTATTTTCTTTTTAAAATCATATAATGCATGCCTAATAGCAAATCATAATAAACATGAAATAATGCCTGTAACAGGAGTAGCTGTACTGATAAAAAAATTATAATGATTTTATTGTTTTGCTGAACAGCGACTGTTATCAACCACAAACATCCATCAAACGCCACAAAACAAAACGCCATCTAAATTCAAAAATGTGCTCAAACGATATAACAATAAGCGTGTGCTCATCGGGATCTGTAGAAAGATTATTTTCTTTAGCAGGTTATTTATTCCTCGTCAAGAGGCCGTTTGCCTGATAGTACATTTAAAATCTAGTGTTGAATGCAAATACTTATTTTACTGAGAATCATATTCTTACATTTTTTGTTTTTTTTTTGTTCTGGCCTAAAAACCAGGCGGTGGAATGCATGACGCATACCTGGTCGCGGAGACTTGCCCTGGAGTGACAAGTTGGACCGGGTTATGTGGGACTGCCTCTGGGCTTACCAATACACTAAACCGAAACCGCCTCACAGTTGACCCCTGTGGATCAGTACTGCTACTGCATTAAATTTGGGGATATGGCACCCGCTGATCGGGCAGCCGTTATTGGGCACGAGGGCCCGGCGATTCTATTGATTCGCAAACCTGAGTTAACACACAACTGGGTACTGTTGTATGGGGGCAAAAGTTATGACTGTAAAGACGGATGAGGTCGTTTCAGCCTGGAAAAGGGGGGGAGCTTGGCGGTGACGCGGTGCTAAGCTCCCAGCATGTCGACCAGCTCGCGAACAAGCGCGTTTTCAGAAGAACTTGAGCTGAGTTGTTGTTTGTGGAATGATTGAGATATGAAGTGCTTGATTTCTGGAGTGTCAGTTTCCCTATGAATTTGATTATTTCTGACAAACTATGGAGCGTTTAATATTCTCCTGAGGAGCTTATTTTGGAAAACTTGAAGCCGTTTGACCTGGTTGGGTGTAACAACCTTGAAGTAGACATTAGATCCGTAGAGGAATACGGACCGAATTAACATCTTGTAAAATAAGCATTTGATTGAGATGGGAAATCTGCTAGAAGGGCAGATCAGAGAAGATAGCAGGTTTGCTATCCCCGAACCTTTTTGGATTGCTTTCTGGATTTGGGAATGCCAACCGAACCGCCGGTCGATATTCTTACATTCAAAAGGCTTTAACAAACACCGAAAAAGTCAATCAATAATTAAAGTAACCTAAAAGGAGTCCAAAGTACTTTACTTACTATCTATGTTATATCATTATATCTATCTATGTTATAGGTATCTATTTAAGTTTATATAAGTATAAATTCCTCCCATTATATACAAGATGATAAATAGAACTAATAACGAATGAAAATTTGTATTGAATCTAGTAACAAATAGCAAAACTGTTAACACTAAAATAACAAAAACCTAGTAACAATATTCGTATATACACTTCCATATCTAAAACAAAAAATCGAAAAAAAAAAACCAATTACTAAATAATCGCTGGTCGATTTCATTAAATTTTTCCCAACGCTAATATAAATTTATATTATTAGTTTAAACTTTTGTTATAAGATAATCTAGAAGAATACTATCAAAGTGCACTAATAATAAATAATATTGTATATATGCTATTTTATACGAAGAACTACATTTTGTTGTATATGTTATTAAATTTATTATATCACAATTATTGTAATTGTAGATCAATATTGTAACCAGTGTAAATCGGTTCACTATTTATCCTTTTTATTAGTGGGATACACATTTTTTTATCATATCTTTTTATATTAGCTACTACTTGACGACTTGACGACTTAACCATGATCTTTGGCGTTAAGCTACTGACTGACCAGTGGCCAACTTAAACACCATCTGGGGACCGGCGCGACTGAAATGGTTATTCCTCGTCCAATTTTACACTGTTGTCTAGATACGTTTACAATTATAATCAAAAGTATAAAGTACATCCATGCCTGCATTCGAACGCGCAAGTAACACATCAATAGAAATACAGTCCTATCCCCCTAACCACTGCTGCTACCAAACCGACCGGATACACATTAGTTGTATTCGCTGTTCGATTTTATTCCATTAATAGCTATGGTTCATTGAAAATAATTCGATAAACTCCTGAATATCACTCTTTAAATGTTAAGATGTGTGAACTGTTTGTGAATATTTTGTCAAATTTGTATAAAGTATTACCACTTCGCTTTTAGTACTGGATAGTTAAAATGGATCGTAAATAATTATCTAAATAAGTTCGTATAATTGATACGTAATTTTAAAACCATATAAACATATGGTAAAAATAACTTTATTCTTCAATATACTATCTCTCTCAAAATTCAACCATCTCCAATTTAGAGGTACAAATTCCAAGAATTCTTTTTGCTTGAAATTAATATGATTTATCTAGTTCTAGTTCTATAACAGAAGTATAAAGTTTACTTATGATAATTTATGCTTTCTGGTATCCTTTACACATGATAACAATGTAAATACTATTTAACATTTGAATACTAATTAAAATCAAGAAACATAAAAAAAAATATCTCATCTGACAATTGACATCGTAAGCATTGTAAGGATATAAACTTGAACATATTTCCTAATTGTTGTACAGTGTTATTGTTAAGTTTAATACAATAATTTTTATTTCCTAAAATACTAACACTTAATTTTTATTTTTATACTCCATTCCATCTTAACAAATATGAAAAACGGTACTTTTACACAATAAACACTTGAACCATAGTAAAATTAATAATATTGTACATATGAAATGCCCTTTATAAACCTTTTTCTTTCTTATGTATTTTTTAAAAGTATTCATTTCCTTTTTTCAACATTTCAACTAACTTCTTCATCTCTTTGTTGTTGTACTACATGTCCTTATCTTCCTGATGTGGAGATTCATCTGTTAGTATATGATCTATATAGAAACATAACATATGTTACATTTTTCATTACAATTTTAAAATTTCACAATTTACATTGTTTTAAAACATATTATATTCGTACTTAACTCTAATTCTATTTGAAGATTTCATTGTGCAAATAACTTCTGGTGATTCCAATATGAGGCTTGGTGCCATGTTTTACTTTCCAAATTTGTAAAATATTTGTGAATAAACGCATAATATGGATTTTAATTCAGTAGAAGATTAGATATGCTTAGTATGGGATTGATACATCAGTATATATTTCCAAATTAAAATAAAACTAATTAAACTTAATATAAACTTGAGCTAAAGTTAAGAATACATTTATACACTAAACAAGTTCGTTTGATTTAGTTCGCTTTAATCTTCTGATTTCCTGCGTGTTGTCTAGTAGCGGGAAATATTGCAGATCAGTATTTCTTTCCTTTGAATACCTTTTCAACAATTGCTCTTACTCTGTGCACTTGGTCGATTGACAATGGTGATTTTGAAATCCAAACTGGAAATCTAGTATTTCTATAAATGGTTTAATACACTTTAGCAGCAGTTTCTCAAATAATTTTGATATTGATATTGACGCGGTGCTAAGTGTCCCCCCCCCCTTCGCCAGCTCGCAAACAAGCACGTTTTCAGAAGAACTTGAGCTGAGTTGTTGTTTGTGGAATGATTGAGATATGAAGTGCTTGATTTCTGGAGTGTCACTTTCCTTATGAATTTGATTATTTCTGACAAACCATGGAGCATTTAATATTCTCCCGAGGAGCTTATTTTGGAAAACTTGAAGCTTGCCAGTTGAAACTTGAAACAGGTCAGTTGAGTGTAACAAACTTGAAGTAGACATTAGATCCGTAGAGGAGTACGGACCGAATTAGAATCTTGTAAAATAAGCATTTGATGGAGATGGGAAGTCTGCTAGAAGGGCAGATCAGAGAAGATAGCAGGTTTGCTATCCCCGAACCTTTTTGGATTGCTTTCTGGATTTGGGAATGCCAACCGAACCGCCGGTCGAAGTGAAGACCTAGGTACGTGACGTTATCCAGCCATGGAATTATTGCGGTTTCGATCTTAAGTTGCGAGACGCGCAGTGCGTAACGCTTCTTATTGAAAATGATGGCCTGGTTTTCAGGGGGTTGATTTGCAACCTCCAGAATTTAAACCACTTGACCGCATGATCGGGCTGTTTCTGTAAACGTTCATGAATTGTAACTTCGCACCTGGCGGCCGTGAAGAAAGCAGTGTCGTTAGCATAATACGCGACGTCAATGTGCTCTTTTCTCGGCAGATCTGAAATAAAGAGGTTAAATAAGGCTGATGCCAGCGGGGAACCTTGAGGTACGCCAGCATCGATTTGGTTTCGACTGGAAAGTGTTTTCCTGATCTTGACCTGGAAAGATCCGTCCGAGAGATAGGACTTGATGAGAGCGGTTAGGTCTTCTGGGAGGCCTAATTTTGCGTTTTTTGAAGTTTGCCGATCATAGACTGTAGAGACTTTGGAGACACGAAATGGTTGAGAAGAAAGGCTGGGGTTACTGGTCTTTTGATGGAGTTGGATTCGTTGATGACCGTGTCATTGTCTTTAGCTTTAAAAGGGAAATGATTTCCATTTCATTGCTCGCCAAGTCGAGACGGCCACCCTTACCCCTTTGCATGCTGTGTTCGTCTCCCTTTTATCTGCAGCATTAAGGGTCAATCGAGCTAATCTGCATAAACCTTTGTTGATGCGAATTTCACGTTTAAGAGAAGCGGGAAGGTTGTTTCTCCACGGTTGGGGTTGTGATGAAATTTCGACTGTGGCAGATTCGTGAGCAAACTGAATATCAGGAGTTAGCTTGAGTACGGCTTCCTCGAGCTGTTCTGGTGTGTTAATTTTCGGAATTTGATCGGATTCCAGGAGAAGAGATTGGTAATTTTTCCAGTCGGTCTTTTTCCTGAATCTTGTTGAGTGGGACTTGAGTGATGGGGCAGTTTTCGAGTTTGAGAAGAACCGGACGATGCTCAGAGTCTAGTTCGTCAAGAACTCGAACGTCGGAAGGGCGATTTACGTCTTGAAGAACAAAGAAATCAAGTACTCTTGCTGCGTCTTGAGAAACTGTACTAGGGTTATAGGTGGGTTCATCTGACAGGGCAAGACCGTAGCCCAGATCTGCACTTAGAGCTACGGTGGCGTTACCTGCGGGATTCGCTCTGGAACACCTCCAGGTGGGGTGATGGGCGTTGAAATCGCCATCTATTATTTTTGGAAATTTTCCTTCGACGGGTGATCGGTATTCGGTATAGTTGAATGGAGAAGATTTCCTGTACAGGGATGTAATCACGAAGGGACGTTATTGGATATCGATTTTAATGGAGGTTGTTTCGAAATTTTTTGCTGATAACGAGGGTAGGAGCTCGTGTTTGACTCATTTTCTGACGAAAATAGCGGTTCCACTTCCTCGACCTGGACTTCTATCGTTTCTGTAGACCAAAAAATGTGTCCGAAAGAGAGACATTGTGAAGGTTTCAGGAAAGTTTCCTGGATGAGAACGATGTCGACGTCATAGAATGTCATGACGTCTTCCAATTCTGCTTGCTTTCCGCGTAGGATGTTTGCATTCCATGTCATCAGTATAAGAGATTTCGGAACAGCCATTTCGAAGATTTAAAAGGCTGCTGGAAGTTAAAGAAACAGGTTAATGTTGCCGCTTAGGCGGCGACATTTGGGAAAAGACGAGCAAGTTGATGAGCCAGAGCGATCACTTGCAGGAAAGCCTGCGGGTCAGTAAACGCCTGCATTGGGAAGTTAAGGTCCGGTGTAGTGGCTGAAGCAGGAGTTTGAGTTGGAGTAGGCTGGGTGGCGCTGGCCAGTTTTTGGGCTATCTTCCTGCCACCTTCGTTACTCCATGCAGAACCTTGTGGAGACCTGGATTCGATCGGAATTGTTCGTTTTCTTAGAGCAGGGCGGCAGCAGCAACCGGTGAAGCTTGCGGTTTAAATTTCACCGCAGTTGCTGCACTTTGGAGGTGCTTCTGGAATTTTGGTACAGGATCTAGTGTCAGCCCGGCACATTTGACGCACCGTGGGGGGACTCTAATACGAGCTGGAATGCCCGAAAAGCTGGCAGTTGAAGCACTGCACTGGCTGGCCGTTTCCCCTCTGGACCTCTACCTTCACTGTGATGACGCCGAGTTTGGTCATATAGATGATCTGTCGCTCTTCGCGAGGGACAACTACCTGAACAATTGGTGGTTCTATCCCGAATTTTAATTTCCATCTTTGCACAAATTTGGGATGGAGGTTTTGATCAAAGAGAAGTTCACGTACTTCGTCAATGTAGAGTGATTTTGGGATGTTTTTTATTATTACCCGGAATGCTCTCTCCTCCGGAAGACAGAAGGAATGGGAAGGATAATTCCTTTCCTCGAGCAGGGTAGTGAGTTTTCGGTAATCGTGACTTGTGGCGACAAAGAAGAAAATGAGAAAATAAGAAAAATAAGAAAATAAAAAATCCTCCTTTTTATTTTGGGTTGTAATATCAGTTGATTGTGCCTTGATGATTCTAATGAGCACCATGAACCTCTTCTTGTTACGAAGCACTATAGGTGGAATTTTTTCTTTTGAGTGAGTTTTAAAAACAGTGGCTGAAACGATTGGCACTGTTTTTGCTGTGGAGGTTAAGGTTTAGTTAGTGGCCTGGCTACTTACCTGCGCAGGCTGGGTTGGTCTTGTGGTAGTTTGTTTCGGTGGTGGCTGTGGGACCGTCCTGGTGATTGGCTTGTTTTGCACTGGTCTGGTGGCAAATTTAGTAAACGAAGGCTGTACGTTAGCCTTGGCTTTCGATGGGGTGGATTGAATGACGGGCTTGTGTTTTGATTTGGAAGCAGTTGCCTGACCGTCCACCATATAGTGCAGTTTTGAGAAGTAAATTAAAAAATCAATCAAATCAATCAAAAGATCAAATTACTTTTTAGGCAATAATAAACAATCTTATGTCATCTCAATTTATGATGTCAGAACGCAATGTTGTCGCATTTAACGTTGACATTTTACCCATTTTAGTTTATTTTAGCTTTGATATTGCACTTTGAGGCATTTTACTGGTATTGCATCGCAACTAAAAGAGAGCTTAGAAAAAATATTTGATAATTTGTTTAAACTGACACCCTAGTTACAAAATGCGCTGGTTGGCAGAAAGTATCGTAGCAGATGGGAGGCGATGAATTCGTGTCTTAGGCCGGGCGCAAAATAGGACGCAGGTTGGTGAGGTGACGCAGCGTGAGTCACGGCGACATATTATTTTTGAAGAACGATAGCTACCGCGCAATATTTCTCGCGTGCCGTGACGCAGTTCTGGCTAACCTGATTCTGCGGAACACAGTATTCTTGTCGCAGTTTTTCGACTAACGTCACAGTGATTGTTTAAAAATGGAATACAAGTCATATAGACTACATGAGGAATTCGCCTTCCGATTCAGATTGGGCACTAAATTCCACTTCGGTCGTTATTAGTGCAATATTAATTGACATTGTACCAACGCTACGACTGTGTACAGCTTTTCTGCGAAGCGAGAACTGCAGTCGTATTTGCGCGGTTTCCGCGTCTGGCAGTTTTATCCCGCGTACACTCGCCGTGACCGTCACTGCGTCGCCTCACCAAGCTTCGTCCCGTGTTGCACCTAGCCTTAGAGAAAGAATACAAAAAAACGTGAAATATTAACCACAGAAACCAAAAATGGAGTCAGCTTCCTAAGCAATAAAAACAAAAAAATTTATCATCGTTGAACGCCATCTAAATATAAAAAAAAATCATACAGTATAACTCAAATTTGCGTTTTATATATATAATTACACGACTTAAAAATAGTGAAGATGGTATTTTGTAATTTTTATTTTAATTGAAGCAAAGAATGGATTTTGTCCAGCTCTGCATGTTTCTTTTTATTAAAAAAAACGGATCTTTCTATTGCGAATATATAATTGAGAAAATAATAGTTGAAGTATCCGGCTTTCACTGACTTAAGAAGTTTTTTATGTACCGTGACAGTATTTTAGTATCGTAGAAGTGATTTTTTAAAAGAATAAGTTTGCCTGTTAAGTAGATTACGTCGGGCCTTTTCAGAAACGTAAGCCAGATGTCGTTAGGGCTTTCGCTTTAAATTGTTTTAATCGGATTGCGTCTGCCCGACGGCAGCATTCCCTTAGTCGAAATATTTAAAACACGAAGACAACGAATTGATAACCCGTGTTTTGTTTCAGAAAAAGAAGGAAAAAGGTCGCGTGGAATTGGACCGGGTGCATACCATCGAGTCGGCCCAGTGCTTTTTCTCCAACGAGGAAGTAGGAGTCGATGGTGAACTATTCCCGTTCCTTGTGGGATACCATCAAGACGACGACTATACCTTGTTCCTTTTAACAATACGATCGTTAGATAGAGTTGAGTGGATTTTAGCAATCAGAGAAGGTAAGCGAAACACTATTGACATGTTATTCTAATGTATTCAATTACATTATCTGAATTACTTATAATTAAATAACGTAATTGAAACACCAGTACATACTTGGTATTTATAATTCGATTACTTTTTAAAATTGTAATTTGTAATTCAATTGCTTGACGCTGAGATATTTCGCCGTTAATATTTCAAACACTTATTTATTGCTTGGGTAACTATCGACTAATAACGACTACAGACTGTTTCAGTCGCTATTTTCAGTCCTACTTATTTTACTACTTTTTACTATCGACTGTTTCAGTCGAGTACTTTCAGTCGCTATTATTGATCATTCGGTTTCATTCAACTGATTTTTAACGTTCTGGCTTGGTCGTCCTAACCGCGACCTTGAAAATAATGTACCGATTGTATGCTTACATAGACGTAGAATGATTGTACGAATATTTGTACGTTAATATAGCAGCATTTTGGAACTCATAATTTCCTCAATAATCTAAAAAGAACAACATTTGATTCATAAATGGTAAAATAATTTTGACTGCATCTATGTTATCTTGGCAACTACTAGGTATTCATTGACTTTTTTGGCTTCTTTTTGATTGACTTTTTCGATTTTCTAAGTCTCACGATATTTGTTCAAGCCTTTTCAATGTTAAAATTTCTTTATTTTAGTATCGTAAGTTTCAACGAATTATAATCTTAAGATAAAGTCAAATATATAATATATACAAATAATTTTACATCATTTAAAATATTATTTTTCTTTTAAACGTATTAGAATCCACGAATTATCTCTTTCCCATTCTTTTCCAAAGAACGTTCAAGAAGGAATACGCACATCTCCGTCTCACTTATGACACTGTTGAAAGAAAAATCACAAAACGACTCACGTTATAATGAAATAGAGATAATCCGATTACTTTTATTATATTATGTCATTGTTATTTTTGAAGTGTTAAAATGTTTTCATTCCTTTTTCACACTGCCACTTGTCAATTTAAAATTATTTAAAATGAAGTAATCTGTACACCACAGAAAATCAAACCTTTATTTCCATCCTTTCCTATCTTCACATTAATATGGGAAGGAATTTGTACATCTCAGTCTGTATATCGAAGTAGAAAAACAGTCGAGGAAGCAGTTCCTTCGACGGAAATAGTAATTACTATTTTCAATCGCTAGTTTTTTGACTATCGACTAATTCGACTGTTTTGCGACTATCCACTTTTCGACTGTTTTCAGTCAATAATTCTCAACGCTACATAATTCAAAAATACCTTTAAATATAAATACCTTTATCGGTCAGCCGAAAATATGCTGAAATCATTAAACAAAATATTCTTATGAACTTATTAAGACAGTTTATATATATATATATATATATATATATATATATATATATATATCCCTTCATATGATCTTATGATCTCTCTTTATAATCCTATAGTGCAGGTTATGAGAATGAAATTAAAATTAAATGACTTATTTAATAAGTTAAGTCTCTTACACTATCTCTACAATAGAACTATAATACTTGGGCAATATATTGAAATATTGAAACCAACTGTTACAGCTTTAGGTTACATCCACTGCAACAATTGTTACTGTGACAAACTTCTACCTACTTTAATTATTGTACTTAATATAATAGCTGTAATAGCTTCGATCGGTTGCAGAATTACAATTTGAGGCATTTTACTGTTATTCCATGTTAATTAAAAGAGAGCTTATAAAGAAGCTTTCATAGGTTTTTTAAACTGTCACCTGAAATCAATGAAGCCATGTTGGCGTCATGCTACCTTCCTAGTTAGAAAATGCATCATTTGTCAGAAAGCATCACAACAAAAGAGAGGCAAATAATTTAAAATCTTACCTTATAGGCGAATTACAAAAAAAAACATGAAATAATGCTTGTGAGTAACAAGAGTAGTAGTAGTAGTTAAAAATATGATAAATTTATTGTTCTTGCGATCGAAGACAGTGATCAATCAATGAGTTAGAATTAGTCAGCTTATTAAATAATGAAAGCACAAAGCATAAATATAAAAAAAGTGTTCATACAATATATACAAATATTCTCCAACAAGAGTCTGTTTACCTGATAGTAGTTAATGAAAGGATTTTTTTCTTTTACTAATAAATAGGGTAGGTTGGATTAGCTATTTTCTATTTACATAACTAAACACCCGACTGCATTTTGTAATTTGTATTTTGTATTTTATATTTCAAATACACGAATTGAAAATATTCTGTAATTTGTCTTTATAGTAGCTTATATCTAGGTCTATATCTCCGAAGTCCTAACTTAATTTCAAGCCTAATAAAGTTCATGTATTAACACTGTTGTTTTTTCTATTAAATACACCTCATTACACTACAGTAGACACAATAAAATTGGTTGAGTCGGTGTCCTATTCTGGTGTTATCCAGTATTTACAACATTTCAATATTAATATGAGAACGGAGTTTAGTATCTATAGTATCTGGGTGCACTTACTATGGTTCTTACAATCATCCCTTTTGCAATATGGTCAAGCAATGAATTTTTCTCAATTAACCAATACATTTTTTTATATTTCAACATCAGTTCTTCCTTTTTTCTTTTTCTTTGTAACATGGCTTCTGGCGAAATTTTGCAACAATGAATAATAGTAATATTTATTATTATTGGTGTTTGTCTTGTCTCACGAGTGAACTGCGCATCAGTGTAATTTTAATTATACAAGTTTGGGTAATTTTTTTTTTATTACCAACAAATGTAGCCATCGCGTTATTTTCAATTTGTGATATATCACATGCGTAAAGTAGACGAAGAATTGGCCCCAACATACTTTCTTTTTAATAGTTTTAGTAGTGTGTTGCTTCGGTAATATTTTCTGTAGCTTATGAGAATCATACCAAACCTTAACGAAGGCTTGTGTTACATCTACGAATAAAGCTCAACATAATTTGTTACCTTCATAGGCTTTTTCAATGAAATCTTTTATTCTATCGACCTGATTAACTATTGGGTTTGTATTAATAATACCCATACTCAAACAATTTCGAAAATTATATTCAAAAGTTTGGAAACAATCCAGTAATTATAAAGAAAACAATAATAAAATAGATTATATTTATCCATTAATTACATTCAAATTTCAGACAATCAAGGTTAGTTAAATATTTAGTATAGATAAAAGATTTTAATATATTTGTCATTAAATTTGGGCCGCCGATTTTTAATTTTTACTCATCCTTCATTAACTTATTTAAGTATTCAGAGTCAAGTGTCAAGATTATTAATAAGTTGTTAATTAATAAGTATAAATAAGACCTGTACCGGTACAAGCCATCCAGTGCGACCAAAACAACTAAGTCACGCGCAGATTTGAAGCGTTTTAGCGAGCAGCATTATTTCAAACGTCAGTTTTTTCTTTAAAATGGGTTTCATTTTTTGCATAAATAACTTTTATTACGGGTAAAGCAAATATATAGAATTGTCATAAAGTAGTTTTTCAAAAATAGTTATCATTTATCATTATCATTATCAAAAATATTTATCAATATATCATTCAATTCTAAGAAATCAACAATTGACGGTATAGTAACATTTATCGTCATAAAATACGCGTATCTGTTTTTTTCAAAATAAGGGAAAAATAATAAGTAACTAACAATTTTTTTAAATATCATTATAAGCACGGTCATAAAAATAATAAACTTCGATACTGACATGATCAGTAAAGATTTATTGCACTATTTTCTACATCAACTAAAAATACAGTGGTTTCAAACTTTTGAATGGTAGTGTAAAATTTAAAAATTTTAATTGCTCATCATTTGTTTCCTAGACTAACCCTTAATTTATTTCTTAACATTATTTAACAATTTTCAAATTAGTTTCCATTCAGTAACATTAATTATAAAACGATATGTTAACCATTTCGTAACTGAAGAAGTTTTTACTGCGATAAATCCAGACCATGGCATCAAGTTTTCCTAGGAAGCTTTTGATTTCTTCTTTGGCCGGAAGGATTCCTATAGCCCCTCGAAAATAACAGTAAATTCACGTCATCAGAATTAAGGACGTCGCAATGTTGCCACATGAAATTTGACTAAATAAAATAATGAAACCAAAGTAATGTTACTAAATATAATTTGTTTTAACATTATAGTACATCTAATGCATATGTTATCATATGATATCTAATGCAAGGTTCCATACCGCCTATGAAGTAGAATTTTAGGCGCGTTTTCTATGTAGTGATTTCCCATGGTGACCTAATCCACCTACCTTTCTTTGTCAAGTCATTTTGATATGAGTATATTCTCCTTAATTTCATATACTACCACCTGTGTACATTTGTCGCAAAATGTTACCGATTTCCTCTGTATTTACTGATTTAATCAGACCATTCCCCCTAACGTATTGACCATATCTTCTGTAAAAGAGCAGTATCTATTCTCCATTCTCCAACTAAATGCTCGTGTATATTGTCAATTTCTTCTTCTGTATGTCCGATAAAGTTTTTCCAAACTAAAAGTATTATTGTAGATACTGCTTCTTTTCACAAGACCGAACAGTTCTCATTGTATATCCGTCTCAATCACCATGTCCGTTATAATAATTTTTTGTCACCCACCATGTAATTTCGATAGTATTTAACATGCAAGTTCAATGCAGGTTTGTTTCTTAAAATAATTAAATAACAAATACAAACATTTAATTTATATAGTTTAAAAATCTAAAATAATTATATTCGGAACACAATATCGAAAAAATTTACTTACTTTTTACAGATAATACATAGAGTTGAACCCGAATAAAGCCAACATCAAGGTGATCTTGAATTTTCACCCGCTTCGCATATGAGCAATTTCTCTTCTGACAATAGAAGAATCTGACAATATAACATATTGTACTTCACTCACAGTTTCCGTATTAATATTCAGTACAGCTGCAATACGACAAAAATATTTCCAATAAGACCGCATCAGCTCAATATTTGATATTATCAATACTTACCGCTCTAATGAGTTTTTACTGGCACGTAGGGGGCCCCATTATCTCATTCCTGTTCGAAGTAACTGATTAAAGACGCAACCTGTTTCTGACCCTGACTACTAAATGTCTTCGGAATGTTCAATAAGAGTAATCACAAATATTAAGCAGCGATGTGAAATTTATCGAAATATGCAAAACACCAAAACAATGTTCGCAGGTTTAAAACCTAATTGTCATCACTAATGTTTCGAAAATTTTTGTAAACATTTGACAGACATGCAAGCAGGATGCAACATGTTTGAACGTATCAAACAGCATTGTATCTCTTCTTAACTATAATAAAATGAATTCGAAAGATACGGGTATTGTAAAACGAATTTACAAAATGAAATATATCGTGGCAATATATCCTGATGGCGTAAGTTCACTGTTAGTGTATCAAATTTACTGTATTAAACAATACCTTGTTTTGATATAGTTAAGGTTAATAGAAAAATGAATATTTATTGTATGACTTCGCTCTTTTCTAAAGAAGATTTTTTTAAATCTATTTAATAAAAAATACATTTCTTTATTAATTACATCTTACATTAGATATGTTTAGTACAATCTTAATTTACAATTAATTCATTACTACTGTTCTGTTGTACTTGCATTAATACACAAGCAAGGCGAGTACGGGATTAATACATCAGTATGTATTTCCCAAATTAAAATTAAACTAATCTACTTACGCTAAAGTTAAAAACACACTTATACACTAAACAAGTTCGTATGATTTGGTTCGCTTCAATCTTCTGATTTCTTGCGTGTTGTGGCTACAGGACACCTGCATTGCTTCCACGTTACTGTGAGTTGGCAACCGTGTTTCATGTTTTAAAGCAAAATCTTGGATCAACTCATGTATCCAATTGATTTAGAGGTCATCGTGCATCTTCGTTGGTTACGTAGCGATAAGCATTAGTAATTAATCGTGGAACTTTATTTTGGGTGTGATGGATTACTAGTTGGTTTGATGTCTTAATGCAACACCATATTTGCACCTCATAGGTCCAAATTGGCTTTATGATTGATAATATCTTTGATTTTAGGTCAAATTGAGAGTATCTTCCGACTAACCGTTACAGTTGTTTGACTTTGGCTATTTGGCTGATTCTGCTTGAGGAATCGCGCATCCGTCAAGTAATTTAATTATTTTTTTGTCATTTTACCGCAACGCCAAATTAACATGGACAGATTTGTAGTTATTAAGCTGTATTTCCAATCTCTAGTCCATTTGTAGATTTTGTTGACCACTACTTATACTTATATATTATATATACAGAGATATATATTTGCCATGATAACTGTGTCGTCGGTAAATGTTCCAAGTACTGTTTCTTTTGTTGTTGGGATATCAGCTGTATAGAGCAGATATAGGAGTGGTCCCATGACTCAAGTGGCAATTTGCTCATTTTGTATGTTAATCCCAAATGTCATACCCAATCAAAAGCTTGTGAGAGTCCAGGAATTTTGCGGGGCTGTATTTCTTTTCTTCGAATGCCTTTTCAATAACCGCTGTTACTCTGTGAACTTGATCGATTGTCGGGTGGTGATTTCGAAATCCAAACTGGAAATCTGGTGTTTCTATAAATGGTTTAATGCGTTTTAACAGCAGTTTCTCAAATAATTTTGATCTCTCAGGTAACAGCGAAATAATCCTGTAAGATTCAATTTGTTCTGCCGGTTTATCAGGTTTTTTAAGCATAATTATTCGAACAACCTTAAGACATTCCGGAACATGGTTCAGTCTCAAATAGGCATTGAATAAACATGTCAACATGATTATTGCTTTTTGTGGCAGCTCTTTTAATAACCCAGGTTAAATATCATCAGTTTTAGAAGCCTGTTTAGGAGTGAGGTTGTTGCCAATTTCTGTGGCAACTTCTATTGGAGAAATCAGATTTACAGCTACATCGATCTGACAAACAGGATTTATATCTATTGGAGATTTTATATCATTCAGTTGGAATACGTTAACTAAATGTCCTGCAAATAATTCAGCTTTTTCATCATTGTTTCGAACCCATTGATTTTGATCATTTTTAATAGGCGGGTTTTTTAAATCTCCGAGTTGCTTTCCATAGTGTAATATTTATCTGCTACTGGGCTTAATTCACTTACATATTTATCGAAGCAACTCTGTTTATATTCTTTAATCTTTTGATTTGTCTAATTACTAATTCTATATTGTATATATTGTATATGAATAATACATGTATTCAAAGTACCATGTGTGCCGGAAAGTCATTATCGGTTTTTCTAGCAGATGTCGTTAGGCTGAAGTATGCAATGTTCTGATTTGACGCATATAGGAATTAGAGTGGCGTGGGGTATTAAGAACTGTTGAAACTTGATGAGAGAATTAATAGCGATCGCTACAAATGATTAATTTGAACCATGCATTGATAGAAAACTGTCCAGAATGGGTCCCAAAACACGGTGAAGTAATTTTACAGCGCGAGCAGTGAAGCGTTGAAAGTACTTGGATGGGAGATATTATCGCACTCGCTGTACGCTCCAGACCTTGCCCCGTCCGATTATCAACTTTTCGCATCAACGGGATAGGCGTTTACAGAGCAGCACGTCGTCAATTTCCAAGAAATTAGAAAATGGCTCAAAGAGCAAACAATTATT
Organism: Rhynchophorus ferrugineus; assembly: GCF_030347505.1. Classification (NCBI taxonomy): domain Eukaryota; kingdom Metazoa; phylum Arthropoda; class Insecta; order Coleoptera; family Curculionidae; genus Rhynchophorus; species Rhynchophorus ferrugineus. The sequence goes on from NW_027472590.1 coordinate 19,913,180, forward strand.
TTTGGTATAGTACCGATAAATTGCCTGAAAGATGGACATGATGTCTAGAATCAAGTAACTAATACTTTGAATAAATACATTTTCCCATTTTCTTGAAAATTATGTCGTTTTTACCCGAATAAACCGGTAATGACTTTCCAGTTCGATACCGGTATATGACCACCGAAAATATATTTTTGTCGATTCACTACCAATTTGTAATGATTTACTTAATAATTTTTTTAAAAATTTTTTTAAATAATTTTATAACCGTTAATAATTAGCTAACATTTTGAGAGAATAAGAAGTTTGCGGGAAAACGTTAATTTTTCTTCATTCATAAAATATATTGAGGTCGTAATTTGGGAATCATTGGGACAACATTCCAAAAGAATTAAATTTAATTAGAATAGCTTTTAACAATTGAACTCTAGAATTTTAGGTCACAAAAAGTAACCAAAAATTATTAAAATCGATAAAGGTATTTTCGTCCAGCAAAATGGTTGATTGAGCTGTGTATGGGCAGCATTTTCCCCTCGATTATGTAGGGCGATAGTGGAAACATGTAATCGAGTTTGAGGGTATTCAGTTGTTGCCTCGAAAACAGGAAACTTTTTACATTGTTTCCGATAAAATTACGTTAATTTTTCAGATTTTGTGTTGTTAAATATTTATTGAAAATGTTTTGTTTTATTTTAACAATTATAAATGATTATTATTATTTTTACGCAGTAATATTTCTCGTAATACCTATGTATTAGGCTTATCTCTTATATAACTGCCTATGGTTAGTATATATAACTATAAATATATGATCATTGCTAAATCAATATATGTTAAAAGTAGTTGCAGATGTTAATCAAAACATGTTTGTTTCACAGCCTGTGCAAATAACAAGAACGTAAAGTACTATTTTCATCCGGCGCCTTGGAACGGCAGAAAGTGGCACTGTTGCAAAATCAACACCAAACTAGCGGAAGGGTGCCGCGAGTGTAGTACTTGGGTGCCCATCCAAAACGGCAGCCCCTCGAAGGATAGTGTCAAGGAGAACTTAAAGAATAAGGAAAATATCAACAGTAAGTGTTTTTGCATGTATTTTTTTGCAATTCTTCCTGCTATGAGTTACTGCTATTTATATATATATATATATATATATATATATATATATATATATATATATATATATATATATATATATATATATATATATATATACTCCCATTTTCTATTCAGAAAAAGGAATACTGCAGTTTTAAAATGAATCAACATATCCAAATATTTTCAATAAACGTATGAAATATATTTTATATTTACTATTTCTACGAGGGTAGTGCGATCAGTACTTAGCCTACAAAAGAAAAGCGAAAGTTTTGGAAAAGTGGCAGTTTATTTCCTAACATAACCTCCTTTTAGCTCAATACACTTGATCCGACGATGCTCCAACTTCTTTAGCCCGTCTGAAAAATACAATTTCTCGAGGTCTGCAAAGTGGCGGCAATTATCTCCTCATTCGAGTCAAATATCTGCTCGGTAAGTGACTTTTTCAAGTTCGGAAACAAAAAGAAGTCGCACGGTGCCAAATCCGGAGAATGCGGTGCGAAGGTATTAGTCATGTCTTGGTGAAAGAGCACTTTTTTCTTCGCAAAACGAGACGGTTTTTTATGCAGTTCGGTGTCGAATCGGCCCAATAATAGTAGACCCCTGTCACTGTTTTGCCCTTTTGCAGGTAGTCGCTGTAAATCACATCTTGTGAATCCTAGAAAACGATGGCCTTCACCTTTCCAATCGATAGGACAGCCTTCTTCAAAGCATACGTTCGCCTGAGAAGTCCACTGTTTCGACTGTGCTTTGGTCTCTGGTGTGTGCCAGTCGATCCATGTCTCATAAACGGTCACGAAACGAGGCAGAAGCTCCTTGGAATTGCGCTTAAACAGCGTCAAACATTGTCCAGTCACGGTCGCGCTTGTTTTACACAGTGAGAATACGCGGCACACATCGCCCCTCAACCTCATGCCCAAAATTTGATGCAGGATATGGACCCCCGCGATCTTTTGAGATGCCTACTGCCTCAGCTACCTCGCGCACCTTAGCCTGCCAGTATGGATTTTCGTCATGTTATACTCCATGGCAGCCGTTTTAGGCGCGTTGGCGTGGCTCATCAAAAACCGACGTGCGACCCTGTTATTTCACAGCGCGATTTCCCTTCTGAAAACACGAACCGAATCACCGACCGATATTGTTCTACTTCCATTTTTCGAAAATCCGCGGACATGGCAACTTCTACACGCGGCCAAAACCACACTGGTAGTCAGATTCCGCTTAAATTTCGATAGTAGCCGTTCACGAGAATATACCACACGATACCCATATACCACGAAACTTCTCTTGCGATAGTGGTACCATTAGGCGATGAGGCTAAGTACTTATCGGACCGTCCTCATATGTATATTTTACTGTTTACAGGAAAAAAACATCATAAGAAAACATTCATTGAAATTTACACTTTTAACGAATTATTATATTTGTACCCACTAACGGGGGAATAGCCTAACGAGTACTAAATCATTAAATAATGTGTCATTTTGACATGTTTTACTGTATAGCCCTAAAAGTTAATTTTACGTAACAGGTCGTATTACTGTGTATTAATCGCATCGGGTACATTTGTAATCAATTTCTCATTGATGCGTCACTGTCAAAGTTTTTCAGTACCATTTCAGTATCACTGCATCGAAGTGTGAACGAAATATTTTTTAAGTCTGTTGACAATGTCTGAATTTGTACAGAGTAAATCGCATTTTGCAGGAAGTTTTACCGTCTTACTTCAATTTGAAGAAAAAAGTAGCTGAAGATGATGATGAAGATGCCCTGTATATATATATATATATATATATATATATATATATATATATAGTTTCGACGTTCTAAAAATGGTGATTTTGGTACCGAAGACCATTCTAATGATCCATGCGATCCATTAGTAACACAAGAAACAATTTTCAATGGCTAGAAAAAAATTGAAATGATCCAGAGGTTTGGGTATTTTGTGTCGCATGAAATGAAGCCAAAAGCAAAATCGAAAAGGTTCTTTTGTATCGTATTGTTACTGACGATGGAGAGTGGGTCCATTACAATAGTCCCAAAACGAAAAAATCATCACCTGGTCATGCATCAACATCAATGGCAAATCCTAATATCCTTGGCTCCAAGCGTATTTGGTGGTATCCGCTTGGTATAGTATACTATGAGTTTGAGTCGAGTACCGCGAGAAAACGGCCGCAATACAAGTAAAGACGCTTGACCACATAATGGTGCAACCATTCATACATACTTGAAAGCACTAAAACGGAAAGTGCTAACCCACCCGCCGTATTCTCCACACCTTGCCCCTTCTGATTACTACTTGTTCCCTCATATGAATCGTGATCTGTCTGAGCTTCGATTATAAATTTACGAAATAACATATGTTTAACAAAAGAGTTGAACCGATTTCAAAAAAGAAATAAGGAGCTCACTAAAAATTTAAAAAACATTTTAATAAAATATGTATATAATAATCGTTATAATAACTATATAAAAGTAAACAAAAACCTTATTTAACTTATCAAGTACACGTATTATATATTCTACTATATACACAAAATTTGGCTTAATACCCACCTAAACCTATTTATCTATTTACTTATAATAAACTGCCGGCTTGGTTGGCGCAGTGGGCAGTGGGCGACAGGATGGTCCTTCTATTGTTGCGATAGTCGCGGGTTCGAATCCTGCTCTGGCAGGGATGTACTTTATGTTTGTGATTGTAATTGTAAATGTCTTTATAGGCAGTAGTGGAAAATCCGACAAGGAGTAGCCACACGCCAGTAACCAGGCTGGGTAAGACCGGATGTCTTCTGTGATGATCTCTAAATTGGTCACTGACCAGTCGGGGAATAGGAATAATTTAATGCCTAGGACCGTGGTTCGGAGCCCACGTTAAAAAGTAGGTTCAGTCCAGATAAACCTTCGTTAGAAAAATGAGACTTTAAAATTTATTTAAAATAATAGTAACAATAAACTCCAATATCAATACATTTATTGAAAGGGATATTAAGGCATTTTATATAAACTACAACTAAGGTGTTTCCAAACTTTTGAACCCTACTGTACACACAATCAAATAAATAAATATATCGGAACTTTTTTTATTAAGAATTGTGTAAGAGTTGTTTTTATTTAATTTAATATTTATTTATTTATATATTATGTTATTGTATATATTATATATATTATATTTATAATTTTATTTATTTAATATTTTCATTTTATTTAACAATGAGCTAAAACATGTTCAGTGTCAAATAATTAATTAGACACGTATATGTGGATTTCCCTGTTTGGCTATTTAAAGGAACAGGAAGGTTGCAATAATTAAACACGTCAAGTTACTAAACATTGTATAAGCCAACAAGCGCAATATTTCTAGTTCAACATTTTATCGCTGTTTTATTTTATCTATTTATTTAAAATTTAACTCATCTAAACATTATTGTGGCCTTTACTGACTAATAACAGAGTATTATATAATATAAATAATTGTAGTCATCAGGAATGTTTTATATATTATAAAATAATCTAACCGGTTATCAAAAAAATCATTTTTAAAACTTTTTTTGATGGTTCATTTGTAATTTTTTTTTAAATATATTTTAAAGTCTCCTTTTACCAACCAGGGGTTTATCTGGACTGGACCTACAGTTTAACGTGGGCTCCGAACCACGGTCCTCAGCATTAAGCCTACCGACTGGCGAGTGACCAACTTTAGAAATCATCCCAGAAGACATCCGGTCTTACCCAGCCTGGTTACTGGCGTGACTGGGATCATTTTCCTTGTCGGATTTTACACACTTGCCTAGGACAATCACAAATTTTAAACAATCACAAACATTAATTTACGACCATACCCCATCAGGATTCGAACCCGCGGCTATCTCAACAGTAGGAAGACCGCCTTATCGCCTTTACCACAGCACCACCAAGCCGGCTCATTTATAATTTATATGTAAATCAACGCGCATAAATGTGTGGAATTAAAACTATATAATTAGTAATTTAATATTCAAATTGCTTAAACAGATAACTATTAGAATAAAGTAAGTAAAAATATAAAAGTATTAGTTATCGTTGTTTTTTTGAAAACTTAATTTTGAGAAATAGACAAGGTCATCATAACAATAACACGGAGTACATAAAACATCTGATTCATTTAGCAACTTTAATCGTAGTCGATACTGTTTGCTTGAATTGTGTTTCAAGTGAAATGCACATTACTTATTTATGTTATTTCTTCCTAGTTCGCATTCCATTCTGTCGATTCTTAGAATTTAATGCATACTAGCCAGGTATTGCGGCCAAATTATTCATTCAGTAGACATACACAGGATGTTTTGTTTAACTTTTCCCTTCATTCCATTGTGTTAATTAGAGGATATGTTATTTAAAAAAACGATTTAGGATATGGCGCATGAATATTGCACAGTTTCGTTTACTTTGGAACATGTATATTAATCAGTAAATTTGACGAAAGTTTAATTTGATTTATTTTGGGTTGAATTTATATATACGGAGATAAATAAATATTGGAAAATATTCTAATAACATATTTTATTAAAAAAAGTATTGATTAAAATGAAATGGTAGCCTTTCTATTCTTATAAAAACACCTTATTTAAATCATTAATCCTCTACTCCAACCTCTACAGCTCTGGACAGCTTATAGTTGTTTTTGGGTATCGATTACACTTTCGTCCACCATTTTGCCACTGAAGATTTTCGAAGTGGCACTGTTTTTAGCCAAATGTCCATGACACGGAATGGTCTTCGAAATTTTGGTGACTCCAAATTCCAATACTCTACATTTAAGAAACTACTGGTCGATCCTCTGAACTGCAAGCTTCTGTTCAAATTCCAATAGACCCTGTTAATTCGCAACATCTTCAGTCAGCCTTAGGCCTTGGAACTGTGATACATGTGCCGATAATCCACGAACTAGGGGTGTTTGTCACAATTTTAATGTTTCTTACATAGGACAGTTTATGGCTAACGATCATTGAGTACCTTCAACCCACCTTCTGTAACCTTACAGCTTCAGCTGCGATACTTTTACTTACCAAATTTCTACTTAACTACACCAAGAGACGCTTCGAGTAATTACGAAACGATTGTCAATCCAACTTATGTTCTTTTCCTGATAAGTAATTTAATTCCAGTTACGCGATTGTGGTCAGTTAACTTAACAGTTCCAAGTATAAGTGTGGTTATTCCTACAAAAGAGAAACGAAATTTATTATCAGCAATTTTTGTTAAGGCGTCTAAATAAAGGAAGAGATGTCCTGCAATATTCCTGGACGTCTCACAGGCATAACAAATTGTTACCACGGAACTATTGTCAATTAATTTATCAGTTTATTTAAATAAACTCTATTTGGACCTATGAGGTGCAAATGCATAATCAAAAATTTCCAAAAACAAAGGTCTTCGATTAATTACCAAGACTTATTTCTGTCCAAAATTTCAACTTAACATGTAAAATAAGGTTATTAAGTAAGCATGGAAGCAATGTAATGCACTAGATAATGCACATGAAATCAGAAGCGAACTAAACAAATATGTATGATATTAATTTGATAATTACGTAGTGATAAATTTATTTACCTGGCATTCGTCTTGCTTGTATATTGAATTGCTTGTATATTGATCAATAAATTAATTTGTAAATTGAAGTTGTACAAAGCATATCAAAAATAACATGTCAAATATATGCATAGGTGCCACGCGATTCACTTCTGATATCACATTTTGTTAGTTAACCCTTTTCGAATAAAAAAATCCACTTGCATAGTAAATGATAATATAATAAGATTTTTTAAGGTTACTTCATAGGAATATATTGTTACATATATTTCAACTCTTCTTCGTTTAATCAAGACTTTTTGAAGCAACTTTTCTATAAAGTGGGAACTTGAGTGGCGAAAATTATTTTTAACAGAAGCAGAAAAAAACACTGCCCTGATAAAAAATGGTAAAACTTTACGAACCAATTAAAAGGAGTATTTTCTCAGGTTTATTTCTTAGATCCAATTTTTTTTAACGATTTAATTGACACAAATGATAGCTTTATATCAGTGTTGTCAATAATGTCTCCAATTGGTACTTTCAGGTAGTGATGAAGTACTAGTTACACGTAGATTTTTTGATAATTTATTACGTTTTACATTAGATATGCCTAGTACAATTATTCAGTGGTACTTGTATCAATATACACTCAGGGCCAGTGTGTGATAAATCAGTATGGATTTAAAAGTACCAAGAATGAAAAATATTAACAAATTAACAACATTCTAATTATATATGTTTTCATATCTATATCACGAGTCTACTACTCGCATTTGTTTATGCGGATGTCTGCCGTATTCTGTATTAAAAGTTTTCGTTATTTAAGAGTCCAAGCCGCATTGAATGCTGTTTGAAAACTTAGTTTGCGGCAATGTTATCCTTTTCAGGTAAACTTGATCAACAAAACTCATCGCCAATTTTATTAGAATTATATAAAACATTTATATTAAACTTTGGTAATGAAAAGGACACCCTATTTTTTATTTTGTTAAAAACGTTTTATTAAGAACGTTTAAGTGCTGTTTTAGTATTTTAAAAACATATAATTAACCGTTAAAAATATATTAATAAATATTCAGAGGTTAGATTAAGCTTTTACGCATCACTATTAAATAAATGAGCGCCTTTGATGTCTTCCATGTCACTTATTTTCACTCTTCTATATATATAACTCTCACCGCAATAGTTCCATGGCTGGATAACGATACGTACCTAGGTCTTCACTTCGACCGGCGGTTCGGTTGGCATTCCCAAATCCAGAAAGCAATCCAGAAAGGTTCGGGGATAGCAAACCTGCTATCTTCTCCAATCTGCCCTTCTAGTAGACTTCCCATCTCCATCAAACGCTTATATTACAAGATATTAATTCGGTCCGTACTCCTCTACGGATCTAATGTCTGCTTCAAGTTTGTTACACCCAACCAGGTCAAACGGCTTCAAGTTTTCCAAAATAAGCTCCTCAGGAAAATATTAAACGCTCCATGGTTTGTCAGAAATAATCATATTCATAGGGAAACTGACACTCCAGAAATCAAGCACTTCATATATCAATCATTCCACAAACAATAACTCAGCTCAAGTTCTTCTGAAAACGCGCTTGTTCGCGAGCTGGTCGACATGCTGGGAGCTTAGCACCGCGTCACCTCCAAGCTCCCCCCCTTTTCCAGGCTGAAACAACCTCATCCGTCGCTACAGTCATAACTTTTGCCCCCATACAACAGTATCCAGTTGTGTGTTAACTCAGGTTCGCGAATCAATAGAATCGCCGGGCCCTCGTGCCCAATAACAGCTGCCCGATCAGCGGGTTCCATATCCCCAAATTTAATGCAGTAGCAGTAGCGATCCACAGAGGTCAACAGTGAGGCGGTTTCGGTTTAGTGTATTGGTAAGCCCTTGTTACTCCAGGGCAAGTCTCCGCGACCAGGTATGCGTCATGCATTCCACCGCTTGGTTTTTAGACCAGAACAAAAATATATATATATATATATATATATATATATATATATATATATATATATATATATATATATATATATATATATATATATATATATATATATATATGACGCTTGTGTTGTATACAGGCTTGTTTTTTTTTCGAGAAATAAATTTAATAATTGGTGGAAATGAAAGTAGAAAGACTTAACTCAAAATAATATCAAGCTTCTACCAACAGATACTTGTCATTTTGTTCACATTTGCTAATATAGCTTCCTTCTTCACTAAATAACTTATAGTAATATAAATACAAAGTTTTTTTTACTAAGGTATTGCAAGCATTAACGAAAGAAATAAAATAAAGTTTATTTCAAACATGGTATATTTCAATATCGAAGGAACATCTATAGACTCTAAAGTTACCTTTTATGTTTGAAATCTTATCTTGTAATTTTACGTTTTTCATCTAGCAGCATCTAATAAGTCCTTCCAATAAGCCAGTGCACGTCATAGGTGACATCGAATATGTTGCCAAATGCGATTTATAAAATGTAAAATACGTTCTAAATTCAGAGCGGATATATCCTTCTGATTTTTCTCTACTTAAAATGAGACAAAATGATGTTTGATGCATCGAACATGTAACCGAGTCAGTCTAAAAAATTTAGTTTGTATTGGTACTGATCGACGCCGTTGTCAAATGTCTACAAAATTCTTCAAATATAGTAACATAATAAAACATAATAGCTGGATATTACAAACGTAAACGGAAGTCCTAAGTTAATTTTTGGTGATGTGCCTAAACTGTTTTATTGGATAGACTATATGTACTTTCTCCAAACATGTATAATATTTTCTGCAACAGCATCTTTTACATGAATTATAATTTCTGTCTGTAGTAGAAACGCTTAATTACGTTATGATAAAGAATATAACTCATTCATTCTCAAACATTACTATTGCATTACGTATAGGCTAAACTATACCATTTATATAGCTACAGCTGAGAGATGACTATAAATTAAAATTAATTAAGGATTATTTACGATCTAGAATGTGACACGAACGGCTAGAAAATCTTGCTATCATTTCTATAGAGTCTGACTTATACAACAACATTATCAATATATCTTTTTAAAAAGTTAAATATATTTTTTAGCCTTTTGTTTTTTGATAATTTGGAATACATATATATTTGAACAATGTTGTTTTATTAATATAGAATAAAAATTTTAATAATATTTTTTTGTGTATGTAACATACTTACTGTCATCATATTATGATATTTTTTCAAACCATGCAAAAAGCCGAAGAAACTAAAGATTATAGAAACTTAACGAACATTACAATTTAATCTAATTATGCTTTTGACTCAATAAAGACGCTTAACAATATTTAGCACGACGGTGCATAACTACATTATAAGTTTGGTGAAGCAGTAGCGAATAACTACTATTTAAGGGAATAAATTGTTTGCTTATTTCATATTTCAACTATAGTTATGATGATTCCTAAATCAGGATATATTTTATTTAGCTTTATGTCATAAAAGATCATAAAACTTAATCGATCTATAAAAAATATGTAAGTTGACGGTCGCTAAATATATACAAATGGTTTTAGATTAGACAAACACTATTGTATAACTCCAAAATTCTATCATCACTTCCGTTCTACACAATTAACTATTTACAGAAACAAATGTAATCTAATCTTTATCGCTAACTGGAGTGTATTTCATATTTTGCGTTTTATAATTTTATATATATATTTAATTTTATTCGTACCTATTATTTATACAAGTAGGATTTTTAATTTAGCTTCAATTATGAATAGAAATTAACAAGTGAACCTGGAAGATATAAATAAACCATGCTTGTATGACCAATGGTTTCTTAAACCCAAAATAAAGCTGAAATAAGTACCGATTTTGATAGTAAAATCATCTGTTAAAGAGTTTATTATAATATTCGCCGCGTTAGTCAAATCCAATTGTTAAATTGGCGAAGAAATACTTACATATACTGGTTTATAAAAATACAGTGGCCGGTAATTACCTATATAAGTGCGGAAATTTAAAATAATCTCGAAATTATTACTTTTAATTTCTAGTGTATTTTTATTTAGTCAAATAAGATTATCTTTTAAATGTACATTAATATTTCCAAAGAAATGTTCAAATCTCCTTTTTGAATTTTGTGTGTACATGCTGCTAATGAAAAACAAGAAAGATAGTATAACAACTAACGATTTAAATCTACTGAACACATAGACTTAAAAGTCCAGGGCATTGCAAAAAAACGCGTTTTTTGTCGTAAAATTTGCTTTATTCATTAAAATAATCTTCATCAAGAGCCACACAATCATTCCAGCGGCACCCTAACATTTCACTACCAGTTTTATGGAACGATTTATCTTTTGCCTCAAAATAGACCTCACTTTCAGCGATAACCTCTTCATTCGAGCGAAATTTCTAACCGGTGAGCATTTTTTTGAGGTCTGCGAACAGCCAGTAGTCACTGGAAGCCAAAATCTGGCAAATACGATGGATGCAGGAGCAATTCAAAGTTCATTTCAGGTAGTTTTGCTATTGTTTTGATCGACTTGTGACACGGTCGGTGGTCTTGATGAAACAATTTATCATATGCGATCGTTTCTTTGCAATTTCGACCTTCTAACGCTCCTATAATACTATAAGATATTCACTATTGATGGAATTTTGCTTCTCAAGATAGTCGATGAATATTACCCCACAAATATCCCAAAATACCCAGGCCATAACCTTTCCAGCCGATAGTTGTGCTTTCGGGCGCTTCACCAGTTGCTGTCCACTCAGATGACGATCGTTTTGATTCCGGACTGAAGTGATGGATCCATGTTTCATCCATTGCCACATATCGGCGCAAAAATCCCGGTTTGTTACATTTAAACATGGCCAAACAGAATCATCGACACGTTCTTGTTTTTGGTCAACAATGAGCCAACGCGACACCCACTTTGAACGGAGCTTTCTCATAGTCACTTATAACACTTTTCAAATGATTGCTTCGCTTGAATGGTATTTTCGCTCATCAAGAAGCAATGTACAATTAAAGCACGAGATTTTGTTTGTTTTTGATCCACTATTTTGAAAATAACAAAAGTAGTGTCACTCTTAGAACATAGTGTTCTCACTAAATTTTGAGCAGAATATCACGAAATTTTAACAGCTTTCTTTTGAATGTTAGTACTAACTGAAAAAGCGGTGAATTCAATAAAACTATCACCATCTGTGTGTTAAGCCCGCGACTTCACAGCGCGTGTATTAAAAATCGATCACCAAGAAATCGAAAGAACGACTTGCAAATAATTGGTAGTCAGAATTCAAATTATAATATTTCAAACTATTTTTTCTTTGGATAACCGTTTACCGAAACCATACATCCGTATGAAGGGAATTGATCATAACATATAAGCAGGCCTTAATGTTTTTGACAGTTTCCCATAGTTTTGCACCATCATTAATGTTGGTTTAATTAATTGAGTAACTTGGCAACTCGTTTAAGCTGTTAATAATTATTACAGCGAAGTGTATACAGTGGTAACATGTTTGGTAATGGTCTGTTTTGAATCTCTTTTCGTTAGTTTGTGCTTGTTAATAAATAATTCAAGCTTATAAACGGTAATAATCATATATGGTAAACATAATGGAATTACTATAAACTTTTTTAAATTAGTCTCTTTGAACTTCACCAATCTTCTCGTGGGCAATAAGTATTTTTTATGATTTCCGTTATACAATATAACTAGACTGACATGTAGAACATCGCTTCAATTAATGATCTACTGTACAAATTTATATTCTAAAGACTATTTTAACTTATTCTAGAAATTATTAGTATGCTTTTGAGCCTACGCAGTTCACTGACATCGTGCACATTTAACTGTTTGGCGAGTGCATTGGGATGCACCAGCAGTCTTTCAGAGTACTTTGCACTATTACTTTGAATCACACTGGTTATGAGTTCAAAGGGATATCGCGCTGAATTAGTTTATTGGAGACGTAATATGGGACATCGACGATGGCTCGCAACACTTTATTCCGGAACATCTATAGGATAGCTGTGTTTAATTTGCTAATTGTTGTAGTACTCCACACTTCCATGCCAATTTGACTATGCTTAGATGAAGTTGGAGGTTTCTTGTGACTGATATTGAATTCTCATGTGATGATAAGACCGCTGTATCGTCAACATATAGTACAACAATGGTGTTTCTTGAGGTCGGTAAGTCAGCTGTATCAGTAGGACACTGCCCGGCGAAACACCTGAACATATTGTCTGTCTGTGACATATGACAGTAGTTGAAAGTGTATGTTGGGCAAAAGCTTTTTTAATTTAACCTGCAGTGCAGTGTTCCACGCCTTTTCGAAAGCTTAAAGATATATCGAGAAGTGCAAGCAAAGCAATGTGTATTTCTTCTGTTGTATCAGATTTATTACGGAGGCCAAATTGATGGTCTAGAATAATATTTCGCTCTTTTCAGTCTCGCAATATATAGTTTTTCAAAAACTTTTAAGATCACGGATAACAGGCTTATGGCATGATAGGAGTAGACGTCTTCTTTTTTTCTTTAGTTTAAGAATCATAATGATTTTAGCCACTTTCTAAGTGTTAGGAATATAATTAAGTCTTAACATGATAGTAAATATGAACGTTATTAACTTAATGATCTTTTCTGAGAGCTCTGTTAAGATTCTTCCAGTAATCAAATGAAAGCCAGGAGCATTTTAACATTATTGTTTGTTTAACTTCCATAACAGTACATTTCTCATCTGGCAAATCCACTATACACTTTGTCAGAGGCCTGACTTATGCTGTAAAAGACTGCACAACAGTATGGTCTATTTTCTAGATATCTACTGATGCCATCTACAGTGCGATATACTTGTTCAATTGTGCCATAAACTGCGGAGTCCAAATTGGTTGTTTTCATTCAGTTCAAAAGGACTTTTTTTATTAATTGACCAATTACTGACTGGGTTCTTATACGTGTACACGAAGTCCTTTCTTGTAGTGGTTTGCCTAGTTTAGACACCATTACGACTTGGTATATTTTCAATTTCCTGCGAAATAATTTATCTAAAACAAGCATTAAAGATTTTGACTATGCTAATGATTTCCTTTAATGATGTTTCAAGAGGGTTGCATTGACAAAATGGTAACCTAGTACTTCTCCTTAGATATCTTATTTATATCAGAACCTCAGAGGAGTTACGCTTTTCAACGGTAGACAAATTTACAGAGATAATTTCGTTTATTTCGACTGTGCATCCGAGAATAGTTGAAAGATATCAGACGGCCAGCTAAAGTACTAAGCTTTCTTATTATCAAATCTTACCCACACTCCTGTATTTTCTCTAATGGCACTTATTTGAGCTTCGGGCTTCTTTAAGGTTTTAGATGCTTTTCAGAGAGAAAAGTTCGTATCAATCGGGTATGATGTTGTCAATGAGTAGTTCTGCAGGTTGTTGTTTTACATTTTTACACACATTTTAATGTTTGGTTGTGTGTTTAATATTTGCTTTTAATATGTTAAGCATTTTTATGTAGTTCTCAATTCTTCGAAACACCTACTAAATAATGCTTTCTTTGTGATTTTCATCTAACTTTACTTCTGTGGCTATGACGCTCTGATTTTCCAGTTTGTCTTTTTTCTATCGTCGCTCCAAGCGGGGAGATCGATTAGTATCACCGGTTTACTGATGTTGGGAATAACCGGAGTGTGATCCGAGGTTAAATTGTGACAATGTCAATGAAATAATTAATGAGTGAGAATAAAATCGACCATAAACGCACCAACCGCAAATTAAATGAATGAAAATCCCGAAAGTTAAAAAATGAATACCGTAGACATGGTGACTAATTTTGAAGAATTATTTTATGGTAGTTCTACATATGTACTTTACCCTGAATAAAAGTTATTTCTGCAAAAATATGGATTTGATGGAAAAATTGACGTTTAAAATAGTGTAATTTTATTGTGATGAATGAATGACGAATTTTATTTGAAATGTTGTGTTATAATTAAACATTTTAATGGTCTGAGGTTCCCTAATAAATAATATGTAACTGTAAAACTCCAAACAACTCCAACTCTTTGTGTATTTTCGTTTCAATGCCGAAATATGTTAAAGAAATGTGGTTAACTTTTGGAAGGCCTGAACCAGCCGGTATAGCTTCGATTTCTGTAATTTATTTCTGTGAAGACTATTTAAATATGAATATTTACTGTTTACCTTTACATTTAATTATACTTGAAATGTCTTATAAACGTAAAATGAAGGTACATAACACTGTTGATACAATTTGAGATAATGGTTAATTTTGTTAACTATAAAGTAATTTTGTTATTTTTTTAAGTTACGAAATAATATGTAATTTTTTATATTTAATATAATGTGAAGGGTTTAGTCAGCATAAATTTCTGCAAGATTGGAATACCTATCAGAACATTCATTGCAGTTTAATTGTGAACGATAATATATTCTCAAAAAAAAATTAAATGCATGCCCTCAACAAAAGGCTAATATCAAATATCTCGTTTTTTGTACATCAAATAGTTCGATGAGTTATTCTTCACCTTCGAAACAATTTTCATTTCTCTTGGGAAATATGGGACACTTGATTTCGATAAAACTATTCACACATATCCGAACTAAGGTTTGTGCTATTATTGAGTACACTTTCGAGTACTTCGAAGTGTACTTTCTTCACTTATTAATTATCTTGTGTGTTATACTGATAATACTTTTACTTGATTTTCTCAATATTTTGCTACTTTTCATAGTTAGTGTGTCCGGAATACTCTTAAATACAATTCTTTTTAAAATTATTAATTATATTGAATTTTTAAAAAAACTTACGTATACTTATTTATTTTTAATATACTTATTTAACGAATAACAACAATGTTTTCAATGCATTTAAATAAACGGTAAACGCAATAAGTGATAACAACCGAAACACGTGTGCGCTGCTTTAACAATAAATCCATAATTATTGTTTATAGCTTTCCGTAAAATACCGCTAATATTGCATAGTGGTTAAATTATTCATAAATCGTAATATATAACTTTTAAATTACCATCACCATCAAATTATCCGACCATTGTATTTAGCGAATCGAATCAAATGGAATTTCGTAATTCTTAAGATAAAAAACCGCAATCTTTCCTACCATTTTCACTTTACACTTCGACTTATTATAACATAAATCTGGTGCGAAAAAGCTGTTTGGGTATTTTTAACTGATTTATATGTATTTTGGTATGCTAAAAATAAAAATATAATGAAAAATCTTCCAGGAAATCAGGATTTGAAAGTAAAATCCATTACGATGCAGCATGATGACGTTTTGCATTAAAAAAAAACTTTTTCTTTCTATACACCTCAAAGAAATTTACAAGAGTTTGAAATTGGTTTTTCACAAATTATAATATGAGAGACGACGGCTGGCAGTGTGCGACAATTTTCAAATGTGCATATTACTCAGACAACAAGCTTGGTTTACTAAATTTTCTTGCTGTTTTCCTGTCTCGATGAGATAACATAGACCGAGCAATTCACTGGACCAAAAAGAGATGGTCGCCGAGAGAGTTTGATATTATTGAAAGAAAGGTTCCCCAAGAAACCTTGCCACCTCCACAGTTCTTTTACTACCGATGCACGTAAAGTTTGGTTTGATGAAGCAATTTGTAAAATCACTTCTCAAGTATGGAGATTGCTTCAAATACATAGTTTCGAAGTATCCAGGCTTCTGTGAAAGAAAATGTTAAAAAGTCAATGACTGACCCAAAATTCATCACGACCATGACGGATTATCAAAAAGAAGGGCGGATTAGTTTTTAAGAGGTCATAGAGGAATGTTTAGGTAACCATACGGACCATAACTGTAAACAAATCGTCAAAAGAATGCTAAAATCATTTCAAGCTTCTAGAAAACTACTTCTTCATTCCCACCTCAACTACTTTTTGGGAAATGGAGAAAAGATACCAAGGAAAATAAAATATTTTTGACAAAAAATTGAACCGACTTCAAAAATATTTAAGGAAAATAATCACTTTGAAGTCAATACTAACAACAAATAATTTAATTTTTGACACATGTCACAAAATTATATTATTATTTTTGAGCGCATGGTCTATCATAGGTTGATATATGTGATTGAAAAGCAAAGACTACTAAATAATCGTCAGAAAGGCTTCATTAGAGGATACTCTACACTTGATCACTTGATCGGAAATAGGAGGACCTTTGTGATGCCTTTAATACGGGACAACATCTGACTTTCTTGACTTAGAAAAGGCCTTTGACTCCATCAATATCGATAGCATCCTGAAACAACTATCTAATTGGGAAATAGGGGAGAATGTTCGACTCATTGCATTCTTCTTGACTAACAGAAGCTTCCGGGTCAGGATTAATGGAGTAATATCTACAACATATCATCAAACCAATGGTTAACAATGGATAAATGGAACCCAATTAACAAAGTCATTCCCACTTATATCAACGCCCGAATCTATGCAGATGATGTGGTTATCTACCACAAACATACTAACCGTAAGTACAGCCAATCCTTATTACAGAATTGCCTCGATGAACTGCCTGCGTGGGCCAGACGGAATGGGTTGAAGTTCCCAGCAGAGTGTTCACTTTTGTAGACGGAGGAACTGTTCGCGAATAGCAATATTAGTGATGGAGGGAGGATAAGAACCCGATGAACAAACCAGAACACAAATTTCTTGGTTTGCTGTTTGATCACAAGCTCAACTGGCTCCCACACATAAATTATCTCAAGAATAAATGTTTGGCAGACTTAGGTCTACTGAAGATCTTTTCCAACATCAATTGGGGAGCACACAGAACATCGTTGAGTAATATACGAGCACTCATAAGAAGCAAATCGGATTATGGAGGCCAGTGTTATATTACCGCGCCACCTTCGTACGTGAAGAAATTGGATCCCATACAAAACGCCGCTATTAGAATCATACTGGGAGCATTACGCACTAGTCCGGTTGAAAGTTTGCAGTGCGAGGCAGAGATTTCATCACTCGAGTCACTGCGAGAGCTCCTGCTACTAAACTATGCAAGCTCCCTCAAATTCCGTCCAGAGTTGGACTAGTTCAATACCTTTTTCCTACCTAAGACAAACTGGACCAATATAAAGAAGAGGCACTTAAGCCCCCCATTAATCTTCCAGAGGATATGTAAACGATTAATGATTGTGACCCAGATGCAAAATGTAGAATCACTAATATACTACCATAGCAGTTCTCAAGAATACACATAGACCTCTCTATGATGATTCAAATAGTCCTTCTACAGTAAAAAGCTTCTTTAGACAGATAATCGAAGAGAACTATTAAAATCATTTTATCATCTACACGGATGGTTCAAAACGTGAGAACTGTGTGGATGCTGCTTATACGTTTAGTCTACTCGAAAGACACTTTTGGCTTCCATCATTGACTAACATTTTCACGGCGGAGCTGCTGGCTATCTGCCTCGGAAGAATCACAGATTAGCGAGTCCATACTAGTAGTATCAGATTCTATGAGTTCCCTAGAGAGTTTAAGATCGGCAAGGACAGTCCACCCTCTGGTCACATACATCAGAGAGATACAGACAAAGTTACAATTTAGAGGTGTAAGAATAACATACCTCTGGGTCGACTCCCATAAAGGAATATCTGGAAATGAAAGAGCCGACCATCTGGCAAGTAGGGAAGAGGAGTCGATCAAGTTAAACGAACTGTTTAGCCAAAGATGCCAAAGTCTATATGAAGGATCTAAATAGGTAATTGACCCAATTCGAATGGGACCTTCTCATTAAAAAACAATAAATTATGGGAAGTCAAGAGGATCAATCTATAGACCATAATAACATCAGTAGACACAAGTCAAGCGTCCTCGTACGACTGCGAATGGGGTAACACTGTAAACTGACACATGAATATTTGTTGAAGGGACAGAGCCCGCCCTTATGTGATTTGTGTCAGATTCAACTTAGCGTCAGACACATCCTACTGGACTGCCGACAACACTGGAATAATTGGTCCAACCTGAGCAACTGAATCTGCTGATTGACTATCTAAAGACCATAGACCTACTTCAACACTTGTAACATACATTTATTATTGTGTAATTGAAAAATTTTATTGTATATATTCTACTGTTTATAATCTCACCCTAAATAGCCCAAGAGGCTGACGGGTTTAAATAAATAAATAAAATATTATTATTTTGTATTGTTTGGGCTCCAGCAGCAACTTCGAACTGATCAATTGGTAGTAGTTAAAATAATATTGTAAATAGATAAATAGGTTTAGGTAGGTATTAAGTTAAATTGTGTGTATATAGTAGTATATAAAATACGTATAGTATATAGGTTAAATAAGGTTTTTGTTTATTTTTATTTAGTTATTACAACGATCATTATGTACAGATTTTATTTTGAAATGGTTTTTTTTCGTATTAAAAAAAGTTTGATTCTTTTCTAATTTTTAATGAGTTTCTTATTTATTTTTTGAAGTCAGGAAATTTCAGGCAGAATTCTCACACAATTTTTTTGTTAAAATTTTTATTTCTCTTTTTTTAGTGTTGGTTTAGTTTTTAGTGATATTTGCTCATTAAATTACGCATTTATTTTATTAAGTTTGCAATGGTTAGGACTAGTAAAGGTGCAGCCCGTATGAGGGAAAATAAGAATAAAGAGGCAATGAAAATAATGAACGCTTGGGGCCCCGGCGTCTGGTACCTAACCTAGGTGATTTGACAAATATTCTAACCAAAATAGAACAACTATCAAACCCGTGACCTTCGCGTGTGAGCTGAACGCTCTAACCACTACACCATAAAGCACTTGCCTGCTATATTTCTACGGCTTCTCATAAGATATTGTTTAGTGTTGTGCACTCTTGCGAATAACAAAACAATTTTGATGATAAGCGTCTCAGTGATATCATACTACTATTGAATGTTTCAAAAAGAAACAAAACTTTCTTTCGACAAACGAAAATGTACAAAAAAACCCTCATTAGGAAAAATAAAAGGTTTTAGTATATACTAGTAAACGTGTATTAGATCATTATTAATAGTTTATGAATGAAATAATATTTTTCTAAAGTCTATTCTCTTTTATTTCAATAACGTTTTTAATATTTAATGTAATGACCCGTTTAACATAGTTACCCAAATTGTCGTGAAACTTGTCGCCCTATGACAATAAGAAAGTCATTTTCAGATTCATCACACCCATAAACATAAATACTACGTCACAAGGCCTAAACAGCACTTGCCTCATTAAATACTCTAATATCTCATTAGTTGAGCTCGCATTTATTTTGAAAAATCGTCGTTGCTAGCCCGAAAAACGAGCAATTACTGCGAGAAACTCGTCGAACATTTTATTTGATTAAACAGGAAACTATATTGAAATATCCAAGTTACTTATCGGCTTCATTATCGAACAATTGGTATATTTTAAAAGCTGTAGGAGATCAAACAGTATCGACTGGAATGTTGGGACACTTCGTAGCATGAAATGATAGCAGTTATCAAGACTGGATTCCAGAAAACTCGAAAGAATTTTTTACTGACGGAACGAGAAAACATATTAGATATTAGGAGAAATATGTAGCAGCTTTTTATCGGACGTACATTCATAATCGACTATGAACTAGATGGAATAAAACCTTTTCAAAACACTTGACAATTTTTAATGTTTTAACAGATATGTGGAAGATTATTTTCATTAGCCTAATAATATTATTTAAATGGAAATTATTATGCTTATTCCGAAGATAGTTTGCCTCGAAATGCTTCGCCCACGAATCATTTTTATCGGATATGGATCGTGTTGATAGTTAATTGATCTTTCGATCCAAGATCCGTCACCGGTGTAATACACAAATCTTATACACAGTTTTTTTTGCACCGCGTTTGTATTTCTCGGCCATTTCCTTTAACCAATTGATACGAGCATCTTTTTAAAATGTTATCAAATTATTCAGGATCCAGCGTGAACAAATATATTTCACAGCTAAATCTTCGTGCAGTATCTTGTTGATGCTTGACATATTAATGCCCAAGGATGACTCATCTCACGATAAATTTCATTACGATCTTGCAATATCATTTCGGGCACGACGTTTATCTCTGAGTGAACTGTGGATATATCAAAAAAAGAGACAAATAATAAAAAAAGATTAGAGGAAGATGCGCGTCTTTCTGTCTAATCGTGATATGTTTAAAAATAAGCAAATCTCATTTCGTTAAAATTGATTTAAAATTGACATTAGTATCACATGAATAGACCAGTTATACGATATTGTTTATAAATGCAGTATCCTCAACATATTTCTTTTTATTGTTTTATATTTCAGAGTAGATGTTATACTTCTGTTTTTAACAAATATGAAAAATGTTGCATTACCTTAAATAGGTTTTACATTTTACATTAATTTTAAACCGTTGATTTTTTCTGCGATATATATATTTAGTAAGTATATAATTATACATTAATCATATAAATCGAATTATATTTGAATGTAGCTATGAAAAGTGTTCCATATTTGCCCTTTGCAATAATATTGACCTCCCTAATCCACCAAAACATACTTAAAATATACTTAAAACAATACTTAATTATTTTCAAATACAATATCTTGTTAATAATGTTCCACACAATTTATTATATTAAAAAATACAAATATCGCTGATGTGAAATATTACTAAGGTGTAATTTTATAGTCTTACACATAGTTTTGGTATCAAATAAGGTTAAGATATTTTTCACTCACTAATAAATCATAATGTGCTAAGCTTTGTTTAATTACAACTACCACACTGGCGGGTTTGAATAAATTCAGATAAATTGAGTTCTGCTGATGCCAAATCTGTATTTTCTTTTCCAATTGGTAACGCAAAAGAATCTGTAAATAAGGACTTCTTATGTATTTAAAATTACTTATACATAGTTGTCATAATAAAGGACTTACTACTTTATTTTATTTTATTTAAGTTAAGATAGCACAACTTTAAAAGAATCCCATGGACCGATAACAATGTCTGCTATTTAGTACCCATCAATAACAAATCGGAACATTTCCTAGCCTTTTTTAGTACGCTAGGTAATAGATTTATTGCCCGAGACTATTACAATGTCAAACATCTAATGCGGGGATCAAAGATAGTAACTTTAAAAGGTAGGCCTGAAAGCGAAGAAAACAGATAACTTACAACATATCTCTACTAGAGAACCAACATATTGGTCATCAGACTGAAATAAACAACCAAATACTGTAGACTTCTGTATAACAAAAAATATTGATACATAAGAGTGTCGGGCAGAATCATATTTCGATTTGTCTTTTGATCATTAATCAATAATAGTAACAGTTTCTTCAAACGTTATCTTCAAAGATAAACCTTCTTCCCTGTGTAATAATAGAAGTAACTGGTCGCTATTTAAAGAAGAATTAGACAGAACCATCTCTTTAAACTTACCATTACAAACCGAAATTGATATAGAAACATTAGCAATGAATATTACAAAAAATATACAGGAAGCAGCATATTTCACGACTCTTAAGAGTGAAACATTCCAAAAAAAAAACAACATACACACATCAAGTACAATTCGGGAAAATATTGCAGAAAAAAAAATAGCGACTGAATGGCCACAGCTAAGAAATGAAGAAAATAAAAGAAAATTTAATAAAGCAATAAAAAAGCTAAAATAGTTGATTCAAAATGAACAAAACCAAGGCATTCAGGAATACTTAGAAAATCTGATACCTGATTGTTCATCGTGGAAGGCAACACGAAAACACAAAAGGCTCCAGAAGCATAACCCTCCTATTAAAATAGATGAAAATAATTCGGCTAGAAGCAATAAAGAAAAGGCCGACATCTTCTCAAACTATTATAACAAATTTCTTTAAACCCGTCGCATCTGAGCTATCTCAAAATGTCCAAAATAAAATCACTAGCTTCCTAAATTCGCCATTTCAAATGGATTTGTCACAAAAAAAATTCAACATTAAAGAAGCATCATCAAATAATAATCAGAGGAATTAATTGTAAAAAAGCACCTGGATATGATCTAATAACCGGAAAAATTTTACAGAAACTATTAGAGAAGGAGGTAAAATTACTATCATTCATATTTAATTCTATATTACGAACTAATTACTTTCCTAGCATCTAAAAAGTAGCTCAAATAATAATGATTCTCAAACCAGGGAAAACACCAGAAGATGTCACCTCCTACCAGCCTATAAGTTTATTACCGATAATCTCAAAACTTTTTGAGAAACTGTACATAAAGAGGCTACAGTTGAATAATAGAAAAATGAAAGATCATTCCAGAACACCAATTTCACAGAAATTGAATAACTGAACAAGTTCATAGACTTGTTAACAAAACAAATATGGAATTAAAAGCCAAAATATATTGTTCAGCCGCGTTTCTAGACATATCGTAGGCCTTTAATAAAGTATGACATACGGGATTGCAGGTTAAATTAAAGAAACTTCTCCCTCGCCCGGATTATGAGCTATTAAAATCTTACTTCACAGATCGCTATTTTACAGTAAAACAAGGCGATGGAAATACCTGAATGATATATATTTAGTGCCACAAGGTAGTTTACTGGGTCCCGTACTATATATTTTGTACACAGCTGATCTACCTACAAAAAAAACCACTGTGGCAACAAACGCAGACAACACGGCAGTCTTAGCCTCTCATAAAGATCCATCAATCAACCTACAAACTCTACCTACAAATACAAATGTGACTGAAAAGATCGTATAACTTTTACACTGCGTAGAAGAACATGCCCACCTGTCTATATCAATAATTGCCAACACCCGCAAGCAGACAATGCTAAATATCTTGGCATGCACCTAGTTCGACGCCTAACTTGGAAGAAGCACATACTCGCCAAACGGAAACAACTTGGACTTAAACTCTACCAAATGTATTAGCGTATCGGGCGCAGATCCAAGTTATCATTACATAACAAGATATTATAGTATAAATCTATACTCAAGTCTATTTGGTCATATGGAATCCATCTACGGGGAATCGCTAGCAAATCTAATATATCCATCATACAACGGTTCCAAAATAAAGTGTTGCGTGCCATTGTCGATGCTTCGTACTATGTTTCAAATGAAGTGATACAACGCGATATTCCTTTAGAACCAATAATGAGTGTAATTCAACGTGTTTGTGTGAAGTACTTCGAAAGAGTGTCAGTGCACCCCAATGTACTCTCTAATTAGCTAAATATGCGAAGTGATAGTGAAGTACGTAGACTAAAACGTCTAACACCATCCGATCTGATTAGATCGGATGGATAGAGGATTAGATGATGAGATATGGACGAAAGATTGGAAAATTCAACTTAATAGCTCCAAATCTGTAAACGTTAATTTTGCATTGTAGCGAAATAATAAAAACTTAATTATATCACTCAATGGATGCCCGATTCCTCAAGCAGAATAAGCTAAATACCTCAGAATCCATATTGATGGTAGATTAAATTGGAAACATCATGTTAGACAAAAAGCAAAACATTTTAGAACCAAAATAAAACAACTATACTGGTTAGTCGAAAAACACTTGCACTAAAAATTCAAATCAACTATTCATCCAACGCTGTCAAAACATGGTTCTTCGATTAATTACCAATGCATATCGCTACGTAACCAACGAAGAACTACACAATGACCTAGAAATCAAATAGATTTGCGAAGTTATCCAAGATTTCGCCTTGATACACGAAAGAAGATTATTAAATCATACTGATGTGGAAGCAATACAACTGCTGGACAGCGCGCAGGTTGTCAGGAGATTGAAGCAAACCAAACCATACGAATTTATATAAAGTGTATACCTTTAGTCTAAACTATATCTATAAGTTACTTGTGAATTAATCCAAAGTACAAATGAAATATAGTAATAAATTAATTAAGATTGTACTAAGCGTATCTAATAAAGATGTTATAAAAAAAGATAATGAGATATATAGACTTTAGAATAAGACTAATTTATTAAAATAATATTTTATACAGGAGATCACTTAATGAAGTCATTTTCTACATGCCATGTGTACATAATATAAACATAACAAACTCTCTGAGCAGATTGTGGAACTATTCAAAGTAATAATTAAAAAAATTTATAATTAAATTAAAAACACCATGGATATATATTAGAATGTCTAATTATGCACAAAATTACTAAAATAATTAATAAATAAGACCTGTACCTCAAACCAACTACGTCACTCGCGGATTTGGAACATTTTATCGCGCATTTAAAATCACTAATCTATTTCAAACGTCAATTCTTCTTTCAAATCCATTTTTTTACAAAAATAACTGTTATTACCGGTAAAGTAAATATGTATTTTTTCAAAAATAGTCATCTTGCGTATTCTATCACAAGTTCATGTACCATTCGTATATTTTGAAAGTTTTGTTTGGTTCTAATTACCCACAAGACACACATTTTTAACGAACGATACGTTTACCGTAGATTTATTTAATGCCCAATAACTGACACCTCATTTGGTAATTAAATCTTTTAGAATATTTTCTCGGCATCACGCTGAATGAGTCATTGTCATTTAAACAAGCATATATTCGTGTGTTTCTCGAACAAAACGATCCGTACAATTACGTAGTCTAGTGATTTCACACTGCACAAGCGTCAGTATTTACATAAAACCCATTACTATTTCGGATGCACGATCGAAGAAGGTGATTTAGACGCTACCACTGGCATAAAAAAAGATTTTAACTAATTTAAAATGACGTCACGAACGAATCTGACGGTTTTGGATGCGGATAAGTTCTATACGATAGAATAATGCGTCGGTCATAATTTCTCCATTATTTTTGTTTTTGCTCTTTAAAATGTTTGGGAAAAGTTCTGATTTATTTCAGAGTATCACGAAAAAATATACACCTCAAACAATTACGATAATATTCTAAAGAATTGTTTAAATAATGTATATACCTTTTTTGAGAACCAAATGTAATAATAATCATTTGTGTCGAACCTCCTATGCCTACCTGCAGGGCCCTTCTAAGTAGGGAATGGATTTTCATATTCTTTCTAGCTTAAATTGTTGAAGAAATATAATTAAAGCCATAATATTTATTTGAAAATTGAAAATATTCCTGAATACTTATCAATCATATTTATATCATAATGTTTAATATTTAATTAGAACTATTATATAGCATTTTGAACTTTTTCATTCTTGTCAAATTAAATTTAATGTAAAATTTTGGTTTTTGGGTCGGAGAATTAGAAGAAAGGCATTTTAAATTTTCGTGACAGTGATTTATATAAAATGATTAGCGAAAAATACCTCTTTACTTAATATAGTTTTGTTTCAAGGGCACCGTATTAGATAAACGAATACATAAGAATATTTATAAACACAATTTTTTAGGAACAAAAGCAGATATAGACGGACATTTTGATAATGAGGATTAAGGATACAGTGGTTACGCATGTTATCGATTTATCGATATAAGTTTGGGCAGTATTCGAATTACTTGCAAATAGGAATACATATTTGGTATTTGTAATAGATATTTCAAATACCTGATCCTGATGTATTTTATAGTTAGTGTTTCAAATACATATTTTCTTGGCTTTGGTTTTAAAATATATATAAACCTATCAGAACATGCAGTACATTTATCAATCTTATTTTATTATGATTAATTTATGAGATCATCCTTTAGAGTTGTCAATTATCATTTTCGCTCTTAAACGGTCATTTCCACGAATTTTCTGTGTACAAATTTACTCCACATATACTTCTACCATGCCGGAAGTTAATGTCGTGATGTATTAATTTTGACTGGATGAAGGAATTTCACATTAATCAATAGCGTCCAAGTCAACCACCGTCAAAGGTAATTAAATCCAGGGCTTTATATTACATTCAGTGCAGCAGTTGGAATTCGAGAACCAAATTGTTTGTTTGCAGTTTGAGGCATTTTTCTGTTATTGCACGATGACTAAAAGAGCTCTTAGAAAGAACATTTAATAAGTTGTTTAAACTAGAGCCTGAAATAAATGGTGTTATTTCGGCACCATGCTACCTCTCTAGTTACAAAATGCGTTGTTTGCAAGAAATAATCATGACAGATGAGAAGCAAATACTCAAAATCTTGCATTTTATGTCTTATAGACTAATTACAAATAAAAAACTTGAAAACAATACTAGTGATGAAGATGATTTTACAGTTTTGGGAATAGGGGCAGTGACCAATCGCATACATCAAAAATGGAGTTACTTTTAGTTACTTTGAATGGCATCCAAATATAAAAATATGTTCATACAATATAACACAACTATGTGCTCATCGGAATCTCTAGAAAGATTGATTTAGTTGGCAGGTTTAATTCTGAGAATGAATACAAGGCTGTTTGTCTAACAATATTTTTAAAAATATAGTATTATTGAAAGGAAACTCTTATTTTATTGATTATTACTGGCTGAGTTCGATTCATTCTATTATACTTACATAACCTAATACCTTACTGTATTTTGTAATTTGTATTTTTAACCGACTTTTAACCGATCGGAAGTAGTTCAATGTAATAACCACTTAGTTTGCTTTTTAAGCACTAACCATATCATATGAACAGTCGTAGAAATATCGCAATCAACTGCTTCTATGGTGTAATGGTTTAGAGCGTTCAGCTCACATGCGAAGGTCGCGGGTTCGATTCCCGACGAAAGCAACGACTTTTTGTTGTTCTAGTTCGATTAAAACATGTGCCGAATCACCTAGACTACCTAGCAGACCCCAGAGTCTGAAGCTTTCCTTATTTTCAATCATTGTTTCTTTATTTCTATTTTTTCTCATAAAGGCTGCACGTTTACTTGGCCTACCCATTGTAATACATAATAAAATAACTGCGTAATTTATTGAGTAAATATCTAACACTAAAAAAAGAAAAATAAAATATTTTTAACAAAAAAATTTAACCGACTTCAAAAAATAAATAAGGAGCTCACTAAAAATTAAAAAATAATCAATCTTAGATTTTTAACACAAAAAAAATACTTTAATATAAAGTATGTTCATAATAATCTTTGTAATAACTAAATAAAAATAAACAAAACCCTTATGTAACCTATCTACTACACGTATTTTATATTCTACTATATACACAGCATTTAGCTTTATACCAACCTAAATATATCTACAATTTTATATTAACTACTACCAACCGATCACTTTGAAGTTGGTGCCGAGCAACAAATTAGATTTGTTTTGTTCGTAATTTAATTGAAATTGAATAGTGGAATAACGGCCTACAAAATACCCGAGATATAATCCCAGATGTTAAACACGGGCGGGATGCCAGCAGCGCCAACTAGAACCCGATAACGAATAGCTGGCAACCCCGAGACGTTTATCTGGGATGTTATTGAAGGGTGTTTCCAATGACTCAACAATCGACCATCTTTTGGTTTACACGTGCCACTATCAACTGCCCCCAAGCCTCGTCAACATGTAACACCGCTGCCAGCCATTCATTTTATCTATTTTGTATTTTCTTAATTTTTTATATTGGCAATAAATAACGGTCACATAATGTGAACACCACTGTTTCAGTTCGTTTTACCTCCATTCACTGAGCCATATAACATAACCTAAAAGTTTCATTATTTTTTACTTTTTAGTGACTTCCTTATTTAAGTTGGTTCATTTTTTTTTTGTTAAAAATATTTTATAATATTTCAAAGGCACGACTTAAAAATATTTTGTATTTTGTATTTCAAATACATACAACTCTGATATCATATCTATATTTTTTTAAGTGTAAATATATCCGAAAGTAATTTTTGTTCAATCAAGAATTTATCGATTATATAATTTCTTATCATGTTGTATAAAATTTGTATTAAAAAAAGGTTTAAGCCATGTATTTTGTACCAGCTATAGAACTCGAATTTATATGTGAGTGTTTTTATATGTTGTTTTAGTGTTTCCAGAAGTCAAATTCACCGTCAGTTATCTTCATCCTCTAACATATAGATGGAATTTATTTCATATTGCTGCTGTTTTATATTATGAAATAAATTTTGTTATTCTTGAAATTGCTTTTACATATGCGTCAAGTTGTTTAAAATGTAGGTTTTTGAAACACGGGTCTGGTAATGTCGAAACTGATAAAAAGATATTGTATTCAACCTGAGCAAAACGCTTTTCTGTTTCAAGTATAACATTTATCTTCAAATAAACAGCAATTACTATAATATTCGACAAATCCATCTCTCGCCATAGCTTGGAGTAGTTGCCTAAGCCACATCTATTGACAAATGTGAGGCAAACAAGTATAATACAACAAAATAAACAAAACAAACAAATAAAATAAAAACTGTATAGTATTTTAATTTATTTACAATCTACAAATAATCTTAAGTAAACATTTTGTGATGCTTGTAGTTTATGAAGCAATTCATTCAACTTTCTGAACAAAAAAATTCTTTTAAACTAAATTGTTTTAAAATCCGCTTAAGAAACAAATCATTTATCTCATCTTGAGCAAAGATTTTTCAAGAATTTTACAACTTTAAGATTCACAAATCTAAGCAAACCTTATTTTAAAGGCGTCATATGAGAAAATGCTATGAAAAGTTTCAAAGAGACAACACGTTTTTTTGCTGAATCTTAAACACTAGCTTTTAGTCATCATTTGTAACGCGATTTTACAGATTTACTTCCTTTTTCTTTTGCATTTTCTTTAAATATCATTCCTGTAATATATAGAGCCTTGATAGGTCATTGTTTCTTAATAATCAACAATAACAGTGATGACATTTTTACTAGGTTATAACAATGTAAAAATCTAGAGTGTCTTATATTAGTCATAATTTGATTCATGGAATTTAAACAGTTTGTTTAGACATTATATAGTGTAGTTGTAGTGTTGTAGTTATTGTGTAGTTTATTTTTTTCAACGTTTTGTTAAAAATAGCATTTATATAGTCTATTCAAAGTTTTTTGAGTAATGCGTCGTGGGTTTTTTTGACGTCAAAATATTACAATGTTGCCACATCAACTCTGAGTTTTAGTTCAGTTTGGCGTTGACATACAAGAAAATTCTAAATAAAAGAGTTAAACAAAAATGTTATCAAATACAATTTATTTTAACATTATAGGAAATCTAATACATATATTATCGAAGGACTTAAAACTACAATTAAGAACACAGGTTTAATAGTTTGTAGGTTAGATTTGTTTTGTTTACATTGAACTCTTTTCCACACCATCCATAAGGTAGAGTTTCTAGGCGCGTTTTTTTATGCAGTGTTATCCCCCTGGAGGATTAATCCACCTAATTAACAATTGTATATCTGAGAAACGTATTTTACTTTCATTCGAGAGCATATTTACTTTTTACGTTTAGTTCTTGTTTCCTTCGATGGTGTGTTTAGTTTGCAAGTCATCTTGGTACCACTGTATTTTTTTTTATTTCTTCTGCTACTACCTGTGTACGCCATTCTTCATAAAATTAATCACTGAATTATGTCTAATGCATTTACCATATCTACAAAACAGTTAGTATTCATTCTCTACTCATATGTTCTAACCTAATGCTTATGTTTAATTTTGAACAATTACAATCTTATCTGTACACACAAATTCACACCCTACAATATAATGTTTCAGTTTTATTCAATTAATTATGTGCATACTTTTAGTTGTTTCCACTCTCATGACTCTGTCTCAGGAATTCCCAGTAGTGCACAGCATTATCACATATCCTGAAAGTTTCCTTCAGTCACTTTCACTTTACGACTCACTGTCCTATTCAATCACTAAACTGTTAATTTCTTATATGTCTTAAACATGTTCACGATTCCACCATTTATCAATTACCTCCTTTGATGTCTTATCGAGTTCATCCAAACCGAAGCTGTTATGGTTCAACTTCTCAACCAGCAATATATCTACAATTAATTATTAATAAATATAATAACCAACAAAACCCAATTGAATGCTATTGTAACGTTTACCTTTTTCCATCAATTCTTATTGTCTTTACACTTTTTTTGTTACTTGCCAAGAGTGCCACAATGAACCATCTTGAAATATTCAAGTTTCTTATATTATTTTATGCCTTTAATTTAATTCTTTTTAAGGTAATGTCTGGAAGTTCCATTAAACCTCTCCGAGGGTTATCTTTATACCATTTAAACCCAATGTCCTGTAAGAAGGTGTGAAAGGATGTCTTACATCCCTCAAAATGCTGCATGTCCCCAGTTCGGTTATGTATACTTTCCAGAGAGAAAATTTTCTCTAAAATAATTTTATTAAATTTCAAATTTTCAATAAAATTGTAGGGACTTATGTTATTTAATATCATAAATAATTACCTCACTAACGGAATTTACCGGCAAAAGAGGGCCACCGTTATCTCTTTACTTTTCGAAATAACCTATTAAGGCCGCAGTCAATTTGTGGCCCCGAATATCTATTGTTTTCGGCATTTTCAAACAAAGTAATATGATATATTATGGAGCGATTTAAAATTTATCCAAATAAAGGGCTAAAATAATGTTTGCCGGTTTATAACCTGTAATAATAACACCTAGTATTTTGAATAATTTAGTGTATATCTGACAACCGGACGGTGACCAGCTGTCAGATGTATGGAAAATTCTTGAAAGCAATAGTGATAACAGGTTTTTACCTATATATAAATTATTGTGGCTGTATAATTAACTGCAGTTTTTAGATATAGTACAATGTAAAAATAAATTATATTTGGTAACTTTGTTCAATTATTTTATTAAGATTAGAATGTTTTTGTATGTCAAAGCCGAACTGAATTAAAAATCAGAGTTAAAGCGGCAACATTGTAATGTTTCGACGTCGCAAATATCCACGAGGTATTACTAAAAAAACTTTGAATAGACTATATAATATTTATATAATATTAAACTGTTGTTTCAAGTTGATTTTATATAAAACGTTTTTTACTTATTCCATAGCAATTTCGGATTTTTTAAACGGCTACTATTATGTAACACCATAAAATCGTAATATTTGAAGCACAACTAAGTAAATAATTAAATTAATCAAATATAAACATATTGAGTTTTATCTCTATCCGTGGCGTGAATGGATATTATCGATAATACTATCTAAATAGGAAGTATGTTGGCTCCAAGAATTTCTCTTTGACAATAGTAATCGTACGCCATGTAAGTTACCGGAATACTTATTTATTGATTTGATTTTCTGTGCGGAATTGAATTATTTTAGATTATTTGCATTGTGGAAAACTGCTTTGAATTTTAAATATTTAGTTTTTTTAGAAAGTAACGTTATATAACAACGTGAAGTCACATTCCATCAAGAAATAAAAGAAAAAAATTTTGAGTAAAGATTTATTTATATATATATATATATATATATATATATATATATATAGATATATATATATATATATATATATAGATATATATATATATATATATATATATATATATATATATATATATATATATAGATATATATATATATATATATATATATATATATATATATATATATATAGATATATATATATATATATATATATATATATAGAGATATATATATATATATATATATATATATGTATATATATATATGTTATATTGAGCCTTGTCAATATTAAGTGTTGTTAGACTCTAACTGACGTTTTCTACCGGATGGATGCCGAGGCATTTAGCTGATTCTGCTTGAGGAATTAACAAGCGAATATAATTGGGCTAGGAGCAATAAAGAGCAGGCCGACATTTTCTCAAAACACTTAAAAAATGTTTTTAAACCTTTCCAGTCTCAACTACATAAAGATGTCGAAAATAAAATTACTAGCATTCTGGATTCGCCATTTCAAATGGACTTACCGCACGAGAAATTAACGGCCAAAAAAGGTAAACAAACAATAATGAGAAAGATTAGTATTAAAAAAGCTCCTGGTTGTGACTTAATTACTGGTAAAATTTTAAAAGAACTATCAGAAAAGGCTATAAAACAGAAAGGCCTAGCATCTGGAAAGTAGCTAAAATACTAATGATTCCTAAACCAGGAAAAATACCAGAAGATGTGACCTCCTACCGGCTTATAAGTTTATTGCCGATAATCTCGAAATTTTTCGAGAAACTATTGATGTATAGTTGAACTATATATATACTATTGATTGAAGCTAAACTATATAATAGAAAAAAGAAAAATTATTCCAGAACATCAGTTTGGGTTTCGCAATAAGCATGGGACTACAGAACAAGTGCACAGACTTGTAAACAAAATAAACACTGACCTAAATGCCAAAATATATTGTTCGGCTGCTTTTCTAGATATATTTCAGGCTTTTGACAAAGTATGGCATACGGGCTTGCAGGTTAAACTAAAGAAACTTCTCCCTCGTCCGGACTATCAGTTACTAAAATCGCATCTCACTGATAGACATTTTATTGTAAATCAAGGCGATAAACATACCGAATTAAATCCCATATATTCAGGAGTTCCGCAAGGTAGTGTACTGGGTCCAGTACTGTATCTTCTGTATACGGTCAATCTGCCCACCACAAAAATAACTACTGTGGCAACATACGCAGACGACACAGCAATCTTGGCATCCCATAAAGATCCAGTCACAGCATCAATAAACCTACAAATCCACCTGGATCAAATACAATTATGGTTGAAAACATGGCGCATTAAAGTCAATGAAACAAAATCCTGTTTACCCTGTGTAGAAGAACATGTCCACCAGTGAATATCAATCATCGTCAACTCCCCCAATGAGGAGAATGGGGAGAATGTTGGATCTATGAATGGTTGAGACACATATGGTGATCTTCTAAGAGCGTCTTATTTTCATTAATTATCATGGTGGTAACCTTATCCATCCATGATGATGAAACAACACAGAAAACGTTTAAATTATATTTAAAGTGGTATTTGGCGTGTTTCTGTTACATTGTTAGTGAATATGCGCCGTCTTTTGCCATATAACTTTTTGAAACCCGAAATATCTCTTCAAACAATGCACTCAGCGCTTAGTAAAATGCCTAAAAATTCAGCTGAGTCTCTTTCAGTAAATCAAGGATGCTTTCGAACATCCTTTTAGACGTTAATCATCTATAATACGACCATTTTTAAAGGAACCAGTCCGTTTATAAGCTACTTACTGTCTAATTTCCTGAAAATTTAGCAAAAAATATATTGGCGCATCAGAGGCAGATTTTTCACATTTACTGCCAGTAGGATACATTACTCCACAAATATCTTCGGATTTATCCATTGAGCTCCATTTAATTAAAAAAAAGTCCAAGATTGTATAGATAATGGATCAAACCCTGCCAGTATAGTTATAACCATATGAAAAAGCCACCCATATAGTTGAAAGCAGTGAAATTTACCTAAAAATCTCCAAATATGATCAACTATGATCGTTACTATTCTTGATCCACAAACCCCATTAATGAATTGACTACCTCGAGCTTTCGGTTAACATATTGTGCATTTACTAACCTAGAATGGATTATCGTACTTTTAAGCTGAAAGAAATCTCAGTCAATACATTATTATTTTTACAAAACAATAACGTATTTAGCTGTACTCTTATATAATAATGCATTGTATTTTCCTTGTCATGAGATCATTAAGGTGTCGTCGATAGTTTTATATTTTGTTTATTTGATCCAGGTCTACGTTTGTTAACAAATTTAATTATTTCATAGTATCACTGTATACTGTTACATCTTAGAAAAATGGTGTCTAAATTCTTCTTCTCTGAATCTCTGAATTTCACATTCTTCGACTTTCACTCTCAATAAATTCTAGCTACATCTTACCTATAAAATAAAATTTAAATCATTAGTAAAATATATTATTTTTAAAATAGATGTCTAATTATTACCAGTTACTACAATTCTTGCTACTATTCTTGATAGACAAACCTCATTAATGACTTGACTACTTCCAATAGAACAAAAATCATTGTCTTCTCTCTTCTTGCTATCATTTTGGCAACTAAGATTCCCACCATAAATAAAATTGATGCTATTTGGATTTTATAACTTTTAAAAATTTAATCTTACATTCAGCACTTACCCTTGTTCTTCCATATTTTAAAAGCAATGTGTGTTAAACCACCAAGAATAGCATAACAATTTAATTATAATTACTGTAGGGTTATTAAGGTAACACAAAATCTAAATATTCCAGGTTTTTTTTTGTTGTTTTGACTTGATGGACTGTACCCATCATCGGCCAAATACGGAGATATTTGTGGAGTACTGTATCCTGCTACCAGTAAGCCATTCGAATTTTGCAAGCCATTACTGACCTCTGCAATTCAATATCCTAGTTCCCAATCAAGTTAATTACTTTTTTTTTTGTAAACTAGTTCCCATTATTAGTTTAATTGCGAACTAAGTAATAGTTGTATCAGTTCTTAGATTATCTTTACATTTTTACAAGAAATAGTTTTTGGGTATAGTCTGAGCTAAGAAAAGTGCGATCATGTAGTACTAGCTGGCGTAAGGTATACTATAAAATTACATATACAAAAACAGCTTATACAATAAATGTTTATGTTTGTTTGGTAAACATTGTTAAATATGTTTTATTATACTTACAGTTTAAAAACAATACAAATAATATCTCTAAATTACATTATCTGTTAACGATTCGGTTGATGATGTCAACGACAATGAACAATTAAGTTTTACATTACTTTCTGCGAGATTTTAAATTCGCAAAATCATCAGTTATATCGTTGAATCAACAATGTTCTTTAGTTCTGGCTATATACATAAAAAAATCTAATGCGTTTAGCTTTTCTTGACCTAACTATTAATTCTGTTCTATTAAACTTTCAAGACTCATTTTCCTCAGGCAAATAATTTTTTTTCTCTGTAAGATTATAAGTAATTTGCCACCCTAAACTCCAGTTTCTGTTAGCCTGCTGTTAAACCTACCAATCACATGTAACTGTGTGTGTATTTTATACATGTTGTTTATACAACATTTTATACAAGTTAATCAAGTAACTGCCATACTACACTAAAGAAAATAATTTTAAAATGATGTTAAGCTACTAAAACTTGATATATAATATTAATTTAATATATGTCTTTATGTTAAAATATATTAACTTATTATTATAATGAAAAATAGACACTTTTTAAATAAAGGGATTTGTAATTATGAAATGATCTATTAACTTATTCATTACTGCACAATTAATAATAAAATGTTTTAAAGAACAAAATTGAATCGACTTCAAAAAATATTATCTCCTTATTTATTTTTTGAAGTCTAAAGACATCAACTGAACGTGTACATCATATCACTTACGAATATTTGGGTATGAGAAAGCTCTATGCAAAGTGAGTGCCGCGCGAGCTCACTTTTAACCAAAAACAACGACGAGTTGATGATTCGAAGCAGTTTTGAAGAGGATTAAGAGTAAAAAACCCGAGTTTTTCGTCGATATGTGACAATTGATGAAACATGGCTCCATCATTTCACACCGAAGTCTAATCGACAGTCATCGGAGTGGACTGCACACGATGAACCCGCTCCAGAGCGTGGGAAAACGCAACAGTCGGCTGGCAAGTTCATGGCGTCTCTATTTTGGGATCAACAGCGACTATTAGCGTTATTGTACCGTTTGAAGGACGAAATCGCCGAAAAACGGTCGCATTTAAAGAAAAAGAAAGTGCTGCTTCACCAAGACAATGCACCGTGTCACAAGTCAGTGAAAACGATGGTAAAAATCCATTAGTTGAAATTTGAATTGCTTTCTCATCCACCGTATTCTACAGATCTGGCCGCCAGCGACTATTTCCTGTTCTCAGATCTCAAAAGAATGCTCTCTGGGAAGAAATTCGTCGAATGAAGCCTATTTTGATATATATGAATGATCGCCGAAACTGAGGCCTATTTTGAAGCAAAGGATAAATCGTACTACAAAAAGGGTATCGAAAAGTTGGAGGGTCGCTATAATCAGTGTATCATCCTTGAAGGGAATTATGTTGAATAAAAAAACTAATTTTGCCAAAAAAAATTGTTTTACTATGGTAGGCCGGGGACTTTTCAATTAACCTGTTATGATTATTCTTAGGAAATATATTAATAAAGCAATTCTAAAATAATTCTTAGACTTTTGCATGTATAGGAAAACAATAGCGAACACTATTAGGCACTTTAGTTTTTATAATTTAGAAATGCTTATTAATGAAAATGTATTTACAATCATTAAATGAACTATTGCCTTTTCAAGGCTCAAGTCTATAATGTAAGTAGTGAAAATAATTTTAAGTATTAATAATAGATTTAAATAATAAAATATCATATCCTTATATCGTTTATTGCATTAATCGTTAAACACTTTAAAATTTATCAACGTACCAAATTACTCTAGATAATTCATAATTTCCTCTATTTTGTCCTATATGTTCCATCTCTGCAATTTATAAAGTTAGTTTCACTTTATATACTTATTTTCATTACTTTATTCATTTATCCATTCATCTAATCCTTAAATTTTAGTCCACATTTCTTACTTAAAATATACTTCAAAAAAGAATAAATAAGCAGGCAGATCTGATGAAGAAATAGTATATTTACCTAAATTTCTAAATAAAATTGCATTGTTCTTCCACTCTTCAACCTTTCAAACATATGTTCGCGAGACTTAAAATTAATTGGTATTCTTAAAATTAAAAATGCATTAATTAATGTTTATATTATGAATCTGAAAAAGCTGCCTGCGAAAACTTAAATACATTGTAAACAGACGATTCTTGTTATTTTCGAATTTTGTATCTGTATTGAAATGAATGTAATTCTCGCATATATGTTGGGGTTTTTTTCAAATCTGAATATACCTTCGAATAAAACCGACACATTAATGTTTTCCCTTTAAAAAATGTAAAATATAACTTTATTAAGGTTATACTATTCTTAATCGTTTTACTAAGCTTGCTATAACGCTTTAATAGTTCCAACAACATGGGAATAGCCAAACGCAAAACAAAATCTATTTATTTAGTTGATTGCTGGACCTAATTGCCATAAAAACTTAATTGTATATGTCTTTTGTAGACTAACATTCCATTATACACAATTTTTATAACGCAGTGACGGATATTAATTCATACATATAAAAATAAGGAGGGAGCGTGATGTATGGATCCCATTTTTCAAATATTATATATTTCTTTTTATTATAGTTCGGCTTTTATGGCACAACGCTTTACCCTAAACCTTTTTCAAGACGTCCTAATAGAGGTACAAATTCGGGGTTTTTAGGTTACCCTATATTCCAAAGATTATTCATCATTTGAAAAAATATATAGACAATGAAAAAAATACGGCGAAATATGTTTTAATATTCCTGTACTTAATTTCAGTATTAGTAAGTTACACTGAATAACAGTTAGATTGCTTTGCTTTTTATTTTCATATATTATTTTCTCAAAAAAAACACATAAAATTACAAAGAAGAAGAAAGAAGTGAACTGTTGATTAATTGTTAAGTAACGCATTCTTTAAAACCTGTGTAAAGTAGTACGAAGGTTGCCTGTGAAGCGAGCTACTCAACAGATTTAGAATTAACATGTTTTAACAACTTAACAACAAAAAATACAACACCAAAAGATCATCATACTACGTACTGGAGAACTCTTGAGCATTTGTGGTAACAGGTCAACTGAAAAGTCCCCGGCATGACACATAGATGACATTAATAGAATTAAATCCATAGTTAGCCCTAACTCTCAAAAGATGCGTGTATAACTTTGACAGCTGTCGGATCATTAGTCTAGAGAAAACAATGAAATTTCGCGTATTGATAAAATATTGCTTTTTGAAGGGAAAAAATACAGTTGAAGCAAAAACTTTGCTTGATGCCGAGTTTCCGAACACTGCCCCAGGAAAATCAACCATCAAGGATTGGTATGCTAAGTTTAGATGTGGTGAAATGAGCACCGAAGACGGTGAACGCAGTGGACGCCCAAAAGAGGTTGTTGTCGACGAAAACATTTAAAAAATCCACAAAATGATTTTGAATGACCGTAAATTGAAATTAAATAAAATAGCAGACACTCTAAAGACATCAACTGAACGTGTACTTCATATCATTCACGAATATTTGGGTATGAGAAAGCTCTGTGCAAAGTGGGTGCCGCGCGAACTCACTTTTGACCAAAAACAACGACGAGTTGATAATTCGGAGCAGTGTTTGAAGATGATTAAGCGTAATAAACCCGAGTTTTTGCGTCGATGTGTGACAATGGATGAAATATGGCTCCATCATTTCACTCCGAAGTCCAATCAATAGTCATCCGAGTGGACTGCACACGATAAACCCGCTCCAAAGCGCGGAAAAACACAACACTCGGCTCGCAAGGTTATGGCGTCTGTATTTTAGGATGCGCATAGAATAATTTTCATTGACTACCTTGAAAAAGGACGGACCATCAACAGCAACAATTATATAACGTTATTGGACCGTTGGAAGGAC
The DNA here is from genome assembly GCF_030347505.1 of Rhynchophorus ferrugineus. Taxonomy (NCBI): domain Eukaryota; kingdom Metazoa; phylum Arthropoda; class Insecta; order Coleoptera; family Curculionidae; genus Rhynchophorus; species Rhynchophorus ferrugineus. The sequence continues at coordinate 19,952,384 of NW_027472590.1, forward strand.
TAAATCGCCGAAAATCGGCCGCATTTGAAGAAAAAGAAAGTGCTGCTTCACCAAGACAATACACTGTATCACAAGTCCGTGAAAACAATGGCAAAAATCCATGAATTGGGCTTCGAATTGCTTTCTCATCCATCGTCTTCTCCAGATCTGGCCCTCAGCGACTGTCCTGTTCTCAGATCTTAAAAGAATGCTCGCTGGAACGAAATTTTCGTCGAACGAAGAGGTGATCGACGAAACTGAGGCCTAATTTGTATCAAAGGACAAATCGTACTACAGAAATGGTATCGAAAAGTTGGAGGGTCGCTATAATCAGTGTATCACCCTTGAAGTTCAATAAAAAAAATTTGCCAAAAAAATGTATTTTACTATGGTAGGCCATAGTAATTGAATTCAATTCATCAATAAATAATCGTTTTTCATCTCATATCCTGTAATATAAATAAAACAGCCCTAACATCAGAAAATAAAAAGAAATTAAAAGAATCAGAAAAATACCAAACCAAAACTCACAATATTAAACTTGCAAACAGCAAAATAGTTAAAAAAATAGATAAAGAGTTGATTAAAATAAATAAGATTAGCAGAAACATTCGGTTCTATAAATTGAAGAAGGAATAGAAAATAATTTGTTTCAATGCTCCCAAGAAGAGTACCAGGAAATATTTTATGACGATTTAATCGTAATTAGAATTCTAACAATAAATAAAGAGAAATTGAGGAACACTACATTTTGAACTGGGTAATTAGAGAGCTAATATGAAATGAAAATCATCCTGATTATTCGAGAAGAAATAATTTCATATTTAACATATGTCCTGAACATCCGTAACATTTGTTATATGTACGTAGGATATGTAATATTGTGTAAAATGTTTTCTATACTATTTAAAGAGGGTCATTAAACGGCAGCAACAATAAGCAATTTATTTATAATTTATAACAATAATGAATGCTTTGTGTCAATCGAGAAGATGCGTGAACTGAAATCGCGTGGTTCCTTCCAAGAATGTACCCTTTTTAATAATCCTGCATAGAGATATATTTTTGACTGATTTTTTTACAAAAAAAAAGAATATACATAGTTTCTAATATTATTTTATTCTCTACAAGAAATTAGTAATAAAATGTGATGAAATGTGAGCAATACAAAAATAACACACCAAAGAATTTTATATTTAAAATTATTAATTATTATATTCATAATTATTTTTGGATTATTTTATCACATACATATAAATTAAAGTGAAATTAAGGCAAAGCAAAGTGAACAAAAAGAACTTAAGAAGAGCGGTAATTAATAACTTAACAATTTCTATGTATTAAAGAACAGCAAGATCAAGCAATAAGTAACAATAAGCAATTTATTTATAATTGGTAACAATAATGAATGCTTTGTGTCAATCGAGAAGATAGGTGAACTGAAATCGCGTGGTTCCTTCCAAGAATGTACCCTTTTTAATTATCCTGGATAGAGATATATTTTTGACTGATTTTTTTACAAAAAAAAGAATATACATAGTTTTTAATATTATTTTATTCTCTACAAAAAATTAGTAATAAAATGTGATGAAATGTGAGCAGTACAAGAGTAACACGCCAAAGAATTTTATATTTAAAATTATTAATTATTATATTCATAATTATTTTTGGATTATTTTATCACATACATATAAATTAAAGTGAAATTAAGGCAAAGCAAAGTGAACAAAAAGAACTTAAGAGGAGCGGTAATTAATAAATTAATAATTTCTATGTATTAAAGAACAGCAAGATCAAGCAATAAGTAACAATAAGCAATTTATTTATAATTGGTAACAATAATGAATGCTTTGTGTCAATCGAGAAGATAGGTGAACTGAAATCGCGTGGTTCCTTCCAAGAATGTACCCTTTTTAATTATCCTGGATACAGATATATTTTTGACTGATTTTTTTACAAAAAAAAGAATATACATAGTTTTTAATATTATTTTATTCTCTACAAAAAATTAGTAATAAAATGTGATGAAATGTGAGCAGTACAAGAGTAACACGCCAAAGAATTTTATATTTAAAATTATTAATTATTATATTCATAATTATTTTTGGATTATTTTATCACATACATATAAATTAAAGTGAAATTAAGGCAAAGCAAAGTGAACAAAAACAACTTAAGAGGAGCGGTAATTAATAAATTAATAATTTCTATGTACTAAAGAACAGCAAGATCAAGCAATAAGTAACAATAAGCAATTTATTTATAATTGGTAACAATAATGAATGCTTTGTGTCAATCGAGAAGATAGGTGAACTGAAATCGCGTGGTTCCTTCCAAGAATGTACCCTTTTTAATTATCCTGGATAGAGATATATTTTTGACTGATTTTTTTACAAAAAAAAAGAATATACATAGTTTTTAATATTATTTTATTCTCTACAAAAATTAGTAATAAAATGTGATGAAATGTGAGCAGTACAAGAGTAACACGCCAAAGAATTTTATATTTAAAATTATTAATTATTATATTCATAATTATTTTTGGATTATTTTATCACATACATATAAATTAAAGTGAAATTAAGGCAAAGCAAAGTGAACAAAAACAACTTAAGAGGAGCGGTAATTAATAAATTAATAATTTCTATGTATTAAAGAACAGCAAGGTCAAGCAATAAGTAACAATAAGCAATTTATTTATAATTGGTAACAATAATGAATGCTTTGTGTCAATCGAGAAGATAGGTGAACTGAAATCGCGTGGTTCCTTCCAAGAATGTACCCTTTTTAATTATCCTGGATAGAGATATATTTTTGACTGATTTTTTTACAAAAAAAAAGAATATACATAGTTTTTAATATTATTTTATTCTCTACAAAAAATTAGTAATAAAATGTGATGAAATGTGAGCAGTACAAGAGTAACACGCCAAAGAATTTTATATTTAAAATTATTAATTATTATATTCATAATTATTTTTGGATTATTTTATCACATACATATAAATTAAAGTGAAATTAAGGCAAAGCAAAGTGAACAAAAAGAACTTAAGAAGAGCGGTAATTAATAACTTAACAATTTCTATGTATTAAAGAACAGCAAGATCAAGCAATAAGTAACAATAAGCAATTTATTTATAATTGGTAACTATAATGAATGCTTTGTGTCAATCGAGAAGATAGGTGAACTGAAATCGCGTGGTTCCTTCCAAGAATGTACCCTTTTTAATTATCCTGGATAGAGATATATTTTTGACTGATTTTTTTACAAAAAAAAAGAATATACATAGTTTTTAATATTATTTTATTCTCTACAAAAAATTAGTAATAAAATGTGATGAAATGTGAGCAGTACAAGAGTAACACGCCAAAGAATTTTATATTTAAAATTATTAATTATTATATTCATAATTATTTTTGGATTATTTTATAACATACATATAAATTAAAGTGAAATTAAGGCAAAGCAAAGTGAACAAAAACAACTTAAGAGGAGCGGTAATTAATAAATTAATAATTTCTATGTATTAAAGAACAGCAAGATCAAGCAATAAGTAAAAATAAGCAATTTATTTATAATTGGTAACAATAATGAATGCTTTGTGTCAATCGAGAAGATAGGTGAACTGAAATCGCGTGGTTCCTTCCAAGAATGTACCCTTTTTAATTATCCTGGATAGAGATATATTTTTGACTGATTTTTTTACAAAAAAAAAGAATATACATAGTTTTTAATATTATTTTATTCTCTACAAAAAATTAGTAATAAAATGTGATGAAATGTGAGCAGTACAAGAGTAACACGCCAAAGAATTTTATATTTAAAATTATTAATTATTATATTCATAATTATTTTTGGATTATTTTATCACATACATATAAATTAAAGTGAAATTAAGGCAAAGCAAAGTGAACAAAAACAACTTAAGAGGAGCGGTAATTAATAAATTAATAATTTCTATGTATTAAAGAACAGCAAGATCAAGCAATAAGTAAAAATAAGCAATTTATTTATAATTGGTAACAATAATGAATGCTTTGTGTCAATCGAGAAGATAGGTGAACTGAAATCGCGTGGTTCCTTCCAAGAATGTACCCTTTTTAATTATCCTGGATAGAGATATATTTTTGACTGATTTTTTTACAAAAAAAAAGAATATACATAGTTTTTAATATTATTTTATTCTCTACAAAAAATTAGTAATAAAATGTGATGAAATGTGAGCAGTACAAGAGTAACACGCCAAAGAATTTTATATTTAAAATTATTAATTATTATATTCATAATTATTTTTGGATTATTTTATCACATACATATAAATTAAAGTGAAATTAAGGCAAAGCAAAGTGAACAAAAACAACTTAAGCGGAGCGGTAATTAATAAATTAATAATTTCTATGTATTAAAGAACAGCAAGATCAAGCAATAAGTAACAATAAGCAATTTGTTTATAATTGGTAACAATAATGAATGCTTTGTGTCAATCGAGAAGATAGGTGAACTGAAATCGCGTGGTTCCTTCCAAGAATGTACCCTTTTTAATTATCCTGGATAGAGATATATTTTTGACTGATTTTTTTACAAAAAAAAAGAATATACATAGTTTTTAATATTATTTTATTCTCTACAAGAAATTAGTAATAAAATGTGATGAAATGTGAGCAATACAAGAGTAACACGCCAAAGAATTTTATATTTAAAATTATTAATTATTATATTCATAATTATTTTTGGATTATTTTATCACATACATATAAATTAAAGTGAAATTAAGGCAAAGCAAAGTGAACAAAAACAACTTAAGCGGAGCGGTAATTAATAAATTAATAATTTCTATGTATTAAAGAACAGCAAGATCAAGCAATAAGTAACAATAAGCAATTTATTTATAATTGGTAACAATAATGAATGCTTTGTGTCAATCGAGAAGATAGGTGAACTGAAATCGCGTGGTTCCTTCCAAGAATGTACCCTTTTTAATTATCCTGGATAGAGATATATTTTTGACTGATTTTTTTACAAAAAAAAAGAATATACATAGTTTTTAATATTATTTTATTCTCTACAAAAAATTAGTAATAAAATGTGATGAAATGTGAGCAGTACAAGAGTAACACGCCAAAGAATTTTATATTTAAAATTATTAATTATTATATTCATAATTATTTTTGGATTATTTTATCACATACATATAAATTAAAGTGAAATTAAGGCAAAGCAAAGTGAACAAAAACAACTTAAGAGGAGCGGTAATTAATAAATTAATAATTTCTATGTATTAAAGAACAGCAAGATCAAGCAATAAGTAACAATAAGCAATTTAGTTATAATTGGTAACAATAATGAATGCTTTGTGTCAATCGAGAAGATAGGTGAACTGAAATCGCGTGGTTCCTTCCAAGAATGTACCCTTTTTAATTATCCTGGATAGAGATATATTTTTGACTGATTTTTTTACAAAAAAAGAATATACATAGTTTTAATATTATTTTATTCCCTACAAGAAATTAGTAATAAAATGTGATGAAATGTGAGCAGTACAAGAGTAACACGCCAAAGAATTTTATATTTAAAATTATTAATTATTATATTCATAATTATTTTTGGATTATTTTATCACATACATATAAATTAAAGTGAAATTAAGGCAAAGCAAAGTGAACAAAAACAACTTAAGAGGAGCGGTAATTAATAAATTAATAATTTCTATGTATTAAAGAACAGCAAGATCAAGCAATAAGTAACAATAAGCAATTTATTTATAATTGGTAACAATAATGAATGCTTTGTGTCAATCGAGAAGATAGGTGAACTGAAATCGCGTGGTTCCTTCCAAGAATGTACCCTTTTTAATTATCCTGGATAGAGATATATTTTTGACTGATTTTTTTACAAAAAAAAGAATATACATAGTTTTAATATTATTTTATTCCCTACAAGAAATTAGTAATAAAATGTGATGAAATGTGAGCAGTACAAGAGTAACACGCCAAAGAATTTTATATTTAAAATTATTAATTATTATATTCATAATTATTTTTGGATTATTTTATCACATACATATAAATTAAAGTGAAATTAAGGCAAAGCAAAGTGAACAAAAACAACTTAAGAGGAGCGGTAATTAATAAATTAATAATTTCTATGTATTAAAGAACAGCAAGATCAAGCAATAAGTAACAATAAGCAATTTATTTATAATTGGTAACAATAATGAATGCTTTGTGTCAATCGAGAAGATAGGTGAACTGAAATCGCGTGGTTCCTTCCAAGAATGTACCCTTTTTAATTATCCTGGATAGAGATATATTTTTGACTGATTTTTTTACAAAAAAAAGAATATACATAGTTTTAATATTATTTTATTCCCTACAAGAAATTAGTAATAAAATGTGATGAAATGTGAGCAGTACAAGAGTAACACGCCAAAGAATTTTATATTTAAAATTATTAATTATTATATTCATAATTATTTTTGGATTATTTTATCACATACATATAAATTAAAGTGAAATTAAGGCAAAGCAAAGTGAACAAAAACAACTTAAGAGGAGCGGTAATTAATAAATTAATAATTTCTATGTATTAAAGAACAGCAAGATCAAGCAATAAGTAACAATAAGCAATTTATTTATAATTGGTAACAATAATGAATGCTTTGTGTCAATCGAGAAGATAGGTGAACTGAAATCGCGTGGTTCCTTCCAAGAATGTACCCTTTTTAATTATCCTGGATAGAGATATATTTTTGACTGATTTTTTTACAAAAAAAAGAATATACATAGTTTTTAATATTATTTTATTCTCTACAAGAAATTAGTAATAAAATGTGATGAAATGTGAGCAGTACAAGAGTAACACGCCAAAGAATTTTATATTTAAAATTATTAATTATTATATTCATAATTATTTTTGGATTATTTTATCACATACATATAAATTAAAGTGAAATTAAGGCAAAGCAAAGTGAACAAAAACAACTTAAGAGGAGCGGTAATTAATAAATTAATAATTTCTATGTATTAAAGAACAGCAAGATCAAGCAATAAGTAACAATAAGCAATTTATTTATAATTGGTAACAATAATGAATGCTTTGTGTCAATCGAGAAGATAGGTGAACTGAAATCGCGTGGTTCCTTCCAAGAAGGTACCCTTTTTAATTATCCTGGATAGAGATATATTTTTGACTGATTTAAAAAAAAAAAAAAGAATATACATAGTTTTTAATATTATTTTATTCTCTACAAAAAATTAGTAATAAAATGTGATGAAATGTGAGCAGTACAAGAGTAACACGCCAAAGAATTTTATATTTAAAATTATTAATTATTATATTCATAATTATTTTTGGATTATTTTATCACATACATATAAATTAAAGTGAAATTAAGGCAAAGCAAAGTGAACAAAAACAACTTAAGAGGAGCGGTAATTAATAAATTAATAATTTCTATGTATTAAAGAACAGCAAGATCAAGCAATAAGTAACAATAAGCAATTTATTTATAATTGGTAACAATAATGAATGCTTTGTGTCAATCGAGAAGATAGGTGAACTGAAATCGCGTGGTTCCTTCCAAGAATGTACCCTTTTTAATTATCCTGGATAGAGATATATTTTTGACTGATTTTTTTACAAAAAAAAAAGAGTGTACATAGTTTTTAATATTATTTTATTCTCTACAAGAAATTAGTAATAAAATGTGATGAAATGTGAGCAATACAAGAGTAACACGCCAAAGAATTTTATATTTAAAATTATTAATTATTATATTCATAATTATTTTTGGATTATTTTATCACATACATATAAATTAAAGTGAAATTAAGGCAAAGCAAAGTGAACAAAAACAACTTAAGAGGAACGGTAATTAATAAATTAATAATTTCTATGTATTAAAGAACAGCAAGATCAAGCAATAAGTAACAATAAGCAATTTATTTATAATTGGTAACAATAATGAATGCTTTGTGTCAATCGAGAAGATAGGTGAACTGAAATCGCGTGGTTCCTTCCAAGAATGTACCCTTTTTAATTATCCTGGATAGAGATATATTTTTGACTGATTTTTTTACAAAAAAAAAAGAGTGTACATAGTTTTTAATATTATTTTATTCTCTACAAGAAATTAGTAATAAAATGTGATGAAATGTGAGCAATACAAGAGTAACACGCCAAAGAATTTTATATTTAAAATTATTAATTATTATATTCATAATTATTTTTGGATTATTTTATCACATACATATAAATTAAAGTGAAATTAAGGCAAAGCAAAGTGAACAAAAACAACTTAAGAGGAACGGTAATTAATAAATTAATAATTTCTATGTATTAAAGAACAGCAAGATCAAGCAATAAGTAACAATAAGCAATTTATTTATAATTGGTAACAATAATGAATGCTTTGTGTCAATCGAGAAGATAGGTGAACTGAAATCGCGTGGTTCCTTCCAAGAATGTATCCTTTTTAATTATCCTGGATAGAGATATATTTTTGACTGATTTTTTTACAAAAAAAAAGAATATACTTAGTCAATCGAGAAGATAGGTGAACTGAAATCGCGTGGTTCCTTCCAAGAAGGTACCCTTTTTAATTATCCTGGATAGAGATATATTTTTGACTGATTTTTTTACAAAAAAAAAAAGAATATACTTAGTTTCTAATATTATTTTATTCTCTACAAGAAATTAGTAATAAAATGTGATGAAATGTGAGCAATACAAAAATAACACGCCAAAGAATTTTATATTTAAAATTATTAGTTATTATATTCATAATTATTTTTGGATTATTTTATCACATACATATAAATTAAAGTGAAATTAAGGCAAAGCAAAGTGAACAAAAGCAACTTAAGAGGAGCGGTAATTAATAAATTAGTAATTTGTATTTATCAAAAAACAAGATCAAGCAATAATTGTAGGTAAGAAATTTATCATAAAGGCATGTAAAGAGAGAAAGCGAAATAAAAGAAGATAGCAAAGTTCAGGACAAGGAAAATGAAATTTTCAGAATACCTTAACAAAAATAAATTACTAAAAATAAAGGGAATACACACAACATAATAAATGATAAATAAAAGAGAACAAATAACACTTTTGATGGCCAAGTAAAAATTTTTTACAGAATCTTAACGGAAAACCGCAAAATGTGTTCAAAAAATGTAGTTCTTGTATGATTATCTGTTCCAAAGAAGTTAAAGGGTTTTTTTAACAAGGGCGAATCTATGTTGTTTTAACTGCATTTATTTTAATGGAACATGTTTATTGTTCACTAATACTAAAGATCCATGGCAGGGCTGGGTAGTATTTCAATTACTTCTTAAAACGTAATTTGTAATTAGTATTTAAATATATTTAATGGTCTTATTAATCTGTGAGTTCTGCATATAATAACTTTTGGTAGTTGTAAGCAAAATAGCGACCGTTAAATATATCAATCACAAAGTTATACGTCAGATTATCAAGTACTCATTTTTCAAGATATCAACTCTCTTTTTCATTCTTAGTAATGGAATGAATCAAGTGAGTGCTTTGACATATCCATAGGTTTTTGCGAACAGAGATATTGATAAACCGCAGACATATTTATTATAATCTTGCCGTGAGTGACTATTCGGTATATCGCTCCCATTCTGAAATATCCGTGTCTCTAAGTACACAAATTGAAATAATAAGTCTTCCTTGATTATATTATATATAATCTCGAAGTTTCATTAGACATCCTCGATACTTTTTATCTAGTTTCCTATGAAATAACTGTATTAAATTATGTTCATATTGAAAAAAACTACTCACTGTGATTATATATCTCATATATTTGATCTCAGATAGAACTATCATCAAGCCGATCTTGATTCGTCATCCGCCACGTATGAGGACGATTTCTTTTCGGTGAATTCAAGATTACATTTTTTTTAAAACATATTTCAGTATTTTCAAGTTCAAGTTCATTTAACTCCATACCAATATTCAGTGCAGCTGCAACAGGCTAACAAATATTTTCAAAACCCGAAGCAAATTATTATTAAACAGTAAATCTCAGTTTAAACAGTTACATCTCTAACGAATGTTACTGGCAAAATGGGGCCTCCATTATCTCGTTCCTGTTTGAGGTAACTGATTAGAGTTGCAATCTGTTCTATCTGGCTTCGGCATTTTCATTCAAAGTAATAAGGATTGGAAATGTATCAAAACAAGCAAAGCGTTAAAACAACGTTTGCGGGTTTATAACCTAGTAGTTATCATAATTCATATTTCTGAAGAATTTTGCATATATTTGATAATCGGACGACTATTGTAGGCTGATTCGGTTCAGTCAACATTATATCTCTTTTTAAATAGAAAAATATTTTCTGACTGTAAAACGAATTTACAATTTGCAGCAGACAATCTCGATGACGTGAGTTCACTGTTATTTTGAGTAGACTATAGTTGTTCTTCTGCTGTTTAATGTCTGCATATGGTTGTATCGCCCTGTATAACCACCTACCTATCTATCACCTCCAAGCGAAAACGGTTATTGCGAACCTGTTCTGTTCTAACGGTGAAACAACTTGTTTCTCCTTGGTTTCGTTCGACCAGTCTCGGCTCAGCCACCGCCATGTTTGATGGCGGCCGTACGACGCGGATCCGATGACGACATCGAAGATAACACCGTTGCTGACGTATACGACGGCGATTTTCGTCTATTTTCCGTGATAGGGAAGCTGGGAAAGTCGGTGAAGATGCAGTTCGAGACCCTGGTCAATGTTTTCCGAAGCGCAACGGGCACTGGTACGTTTTTCCTTTAATATCTAGTAGTCTCCGTGAGATTAGGGTCCTGTCGGATGAGTGCGACCGAGACGGAGGTATGGCGAGACGAGACGAATGCGTGTGTGCGAGAGAGAGAGAGAGCGGCAAGAAAAAAAGAAATTGGGTGCTGCACTGATGCAGTGAAGGTTCTGGTGTGTTGTAAGGTCGGCCTAGATTCGAAAGAAATCGCCAAGTGTGCAGATTGGTCAATATTACCATCTTTACCGCTATTTTTATTTTATGCGCATTAAAATTATTTACCATAGACAAAAAAATCACGGTATTTCTTGAATAAATTATCGGTAGCGAGAGCTACAGTCTGTACAAATTATTAGAAGTTCAACGATTTGTTCTTAAGACATCTGTTATTTCGCTTGGTCATTGAATCGTGTTATTCTTGTATTTTATACGTACACAATATTACTTTTAAAAAAAAAACACGAATAATCGTGGATTAAAATTTATTAATGTACCAGAATCATTTTGTTTATTTTTTATTATTTATCAAAAATCGGTGAAAATTATTTAACTATTCTTAATCAATTTGAATTCAATCAAAGGAAATAAATCTTACTGCATTAAAATTAAAAACCAGCCTAGGAAATATCAAACATGTTAACCACAAGACATATTTCCCGAGAATGTTAACATTTAGTACATGTAATTGCACTTGTATATAATATTTTTATTTGCTAATGAATATTTCCGAGAATAGCGCTTAAGACAATTAGATATCTTCAGTATTCTTGGAACTGTTAAAAGCCCGGTGTTTTAGTAATCGGTCATCTCTTCGAACATATTGTTGCTATTTATTTTAATTGACTGTAAAACGGTGATATTATTAACAATAAAACCTGATTGATTTCCATTAGTGTTTTCATGTTCTTTTTTATATTAATGTTATTGTTGTTTTATGAAATGGCAAGCGACAGGCAAAACTTAAAGAAATAAAATAGGAAATAAAGTATCTAAGACGTATATAGAATAATAATAACAAATTTTAAAACCACAGGAAAAAGAAACCGAATCCCAGATAGCTGGATGGACTAAATATAATTTACTGGAGATAAAAACAAGAGAAAGTACACCCATTCATTAATATGCAGTCTTCTCTTTCTTTCTACATGTGTACATTTTCGAAAATATCTGTGTTTTCATATAAATTCATATATACATTTATACGAGTTCATTCATGTTAATTATTAAGAGCGGTACCTGAGCTGATATAAAATCGTTTGAAATTGCGATATGTCCGGGTTTATAAGTAGCTAGTTAATGCTTTGCAAATATGGGTTCCACGATACAAGTATTAGGGAGAGCTTAGAATCATTATCTCATTCACTCAGCCACTAATATGTGAAGTTTGCCATTACCGTTTGTTTCTTATCTTTGGCGACTTTTTAAGTAATATCAACTATATTTGAAACCAGATCGCTGTTAAAAGAGTATACAATATTATTAGTGAATCTATTAAAATTAATTAACCGATGAAAACTAGTCTTTGATGTTTATTATTATATTAGTCTTAGAAAATTAACAGGTTAATTGAAAAGTCCCCGGCCTACCATAATAAAACAAATTTTTTTGGCAAAATTAGTTTTTTTTATTCAACATAAATCCCTTCAAGGATGATACCCTGATTCGATGAAAATTTCTTCCCAGCGAGCATTCTTTTCATATCTGAGAACAGGAAATAGTCGCTGGTGGCCATATCTGCAGAATACGGTGGATGAAGAAGCAATTCTAGGCCAATTTCATGGATTTTTGACACGGTGCATTGTCTTGGTGAAGCAGCACTTTCTTTTTCTTCAAATGCGGCCGTTTTTCGGCGATTTCGTCCTTTCGTCAAATAGACCATTAACGGTATATAATAGTCGGTGTTGATAGTCCTTTCTTTTTCAAGGTAGTCAATGAAAATTATTCAATGCGCATCCCAAAATGCAGATGCCATAGCCTTGCCAGCCGACTGTTGCGTTGTTTTTATTTGCGACAGCTGGTTTATCGTGTGCAGTTCACTCGGATAACTGTCGATTGTACTTCGGAGTGAAATGATGGAGCCATGTTTCATCCATTGTCACATATCGACGCAAAAACTCGAGTTCATTACGATCATCTTCAAACACTGCTCCGAATAATCATGCATCAAATCGTCGTTGTTTTTGGTCAAAAGTGAGCTCACGCGGCACCCACTTTACACAGAGCTTTCTCATACCCAAATATTCGTGAATAATATTATGTACACGTTCAGTTGATATCTTTAGAGCGTCTGCTATTTCATTCAGTTTCAATTTACGGCCATTTAAAATCATTTTGTGGATTTTTTTAATGTTTTCACCGTCTTCGGTGCTCATTTCCCCACGTCTAAACTTGGCATACCAATACTTGATGGTTGATTTTCCTGGGACAGTGTCCGGAAACTCGGCATCAAGCCAAGTTTTTGCTTCTACTGTATTTTTTCCGTTCAATAAGCAATATTTTATCAACACGCGAAATTCCTTTTTATCCATTTTCTTCACAATAACAAAATTTGTTTTACTCAAAATTCTATAATTCGCAAACTAAAGTTTCTTCTTCTTGTAGTGCCATCTATGTGTCAGACCGGGGACTTTTCAATTGATCTGTTATGCAAATCAACCGATTAATATAGGACGTACTATAAGAATTATATTTTATATTAATGCAAAAACGTAACAACAATGTAACAATAGAATGTAAATAACTTGGTAGTCATTGGATTTCACACAAATTGTTCCCATCATTTGTAATATGCACAACTTATCATATCTATTATTTTAACATAAGAATGGTACCAAGCAATTATAATATTATAAGATATTTCATTATTATTCTAGACACATGATTAATACGCTTCAGTCACAATTAAATGTTGTTGGTTATGTGCCTTTTGGATAAGAAAATAAAAGGTGAAGTATAAGTCATCGGCTTAGTTGATGCAGTTGTGAAGAATACATTATAGATAGTCACGGGTTCGAATCCTGCCTGGGCATGGTTGTAAATGTATTTATGCATGTGGTTAAATCATCCCATTCACGTCAATAACAGAGCTAGATAAGACTGTATATCTGCTGGGATGGCATCTAAGTTGATCACTCGCCAGTCGGTAAGCTTAATGTCGACGATCGTGGTTCGAAACCCCACGTTAAGCAGTAAGTCCAGTCCAGTTAAACATTAGTTGGTAAAAAAGGTCTAAAATATATTAAGAAGCAAAATCGCGCAGTGTTTTAATACGCATTGTTCTTTTTTTTTAATTTGGCATTGTTGTGAAATTGTAGTCGGGCGTGTCTTGAATGGTCTGATCTGCAGCAAAAGCGACTATATCACCTGCACGACATCCCTTGATAGTTATTTCAGAGTATCTATTTTGGGACGCGCGATCTTTTGTTGATGAGTGTTTTGTCTATATTAAAATTGGCTGTTTCTTGGCAACATTTGTAATAGATTTATTTCAATTTCATGTTGATTGTTGAATTAACTGACCTTTGTGGAAATAGCCTTTCCACCATTTATTTTATTGCGTAATGTTGATTTCCTCTCTTCACGTCATAATTTACATCACTACATAGTATAAAACAAAGTCGCCTTTTCTGTCCCTATATCCCTATGTGCGCTTAAATCTTTAAAACTACGCAACGGATTTTGATGCGGTTTTTTTCAATAGATAGAGTGATTCAAGAGGAAGGTTTATATGTATAATACATGCATAATATACTAAGGCAACATTGCTAATTTTAGAGGTTTCTAAGGTGATGTCGTAAATTAACCTATTTTTTAGGCTTATTTAGCAATTAGCAAAAACGCTGCCTAACCCTACGAGTTAGATCAAATTAATGTACTACAGTATTGTACACCATAAAAAGGTCTACAAAAAAGTCCGGGATGGTATATGTTTATCTTTTAGGGATAACCCACATTAACCATTTTTATTGTTTACTTTTTACGTGAGAAAATGGCTTATTTACGAAGCTATTTTAAGCAATACGGCATTAATCCTTATCGAATTAAGTACCTTAAATACAGTGTGCAATTAATATAGATCAATATGGTTCCTTACAGCATGTAAATTAAACAAATATTTTCGGAGATATTACAAATTTAAAATTTGCGTTTAAAAATGTGTAATGTAATAAAAATTGTATGAATTTAGATATTCCAAAGATAGCAGGAAATCTTCATAGTAAGTATAGGGGAAGAGGAATTGTTTTACTCCAAATTTAATGCGTGCAGGCCAAGGGCAGTAATGAATGAACCAAAAATACTGGATCGATTTTAATCATGTTTTCATTGAGTGACATAGGCATATATATTTTATGCCCGTGCAAAGTCGGAGCGGGCCGCTATGTTTTTATATACAACGTTCATATTTTTTCTGTAGTGTATTTAATTTAGTATCAGCATTGCACCCGTGCGAAGCCGGGGCGGCTCGCTAGTACACAATAACATCGAAAAATCATGCTCGCAAGGGAAACAATTAGTACTATAAAACAGATAATGTAAAGAAATGATCGATGAATAAGTTCATCGACAGCTACAAACTGAAATAATCTTTGAACAGCTGTTAAAATTCTAACCGTTGTTTACCATCAGACCTAAGTCAATCATCGTATTTTGTTTAGTCTATTATGAAAATAGATTTATTTTACTTTCTATTTTTTTACTTTTAAACCTCAGGAGTTGTGTTATATTTAAAATGATAGAAGAGTTTTAAAGTAGTACACTGCTTAAATGAAAATGAAAAATATATTTCGTTTTTATGTTTTTGCAAATATCTTATATTTGTAAATATTAATGTTATAAATCATAAAATAAAGGGATATAGAATGCGATCTCCCATATATAAAGTTACAGTCAGTTTATGTGCGTCTTAACACTTGGGGACGCGCTAATCAGAAATATTTATTAAAGGGGCAATTAAAAAATAGGATTTTAATAAAATATTCCTTAATGTGTATATAAATTATTTTCAAAATACATAAAAATATACTATTTGACCTAACAAATGATAACTTTTTCTAATTGTACATTGTTATTGCTTTAAATATTATAAACTAAAAAATCATAAACAATTTGTCCAAAATATACTTAAAATTACAAGGTTTGTATTTGCTAAATATGAGAATTATATTTCTGAATTTTAACTACCAAACTTCCTTTGTTATCTGTATATAATTGGACACTATCTATATTATATCTAGGTAGGCAAAATGTTTTATTTTTGCCGTTTGAATTTAATTTTGCCCTGTAAATTGAAATAGATATATTATGTCAAGATTTTAAGAACACACTTTTTTAGAAATTTCATCTTGATTAAGCATTTCGGTACATAATCATCTGGTCTGAAATACAAAGAACATGCCTTTCTGTCCAGAAGCTTGAAATAGAAACTCATAAGAGACTGTCATTATTTTATAAGTTTTGACATTTAAACAAATATTTGCCGTAAATGCAACAAAAATAACATCATAAAAATAAATTTCCTTAAAATTATACACAAAAATAGACATAACAACAAGAAAAATAAATATAACCTTGCAATATTTTAAATCCAAAGAAAAGAAAAACTTGCGTGTTCTTATTTTACGGATGTGTCCATTCTACATCTCTTTGTTTCATGTTGTTGTAAATTATAGAACTAATTTTTTGGTCGTTCTAAGTGCATTTAGCCAACTGCTGTCCACTCGAAACAGGTAATTTTTTATTCATGTGTGTAATAGTAGTTAAAATTTCACATAAAATCGTAAACACACCTGGTTGAACTTGAACTATAGTTTTCTAAAACTATTTTATTAATGTTTACCTTATATTTTTAAAAAAATATTTAAATTATTAGGTTTTTTCTTCTCTATTAAAGAAATCTGACTTGCCCACAAATATAAACCAATAGAGTGGATATATATAAGACCTATACATCAAATAGAGCAACACATAGAACTCATAAATCCACAGCAAATGTATAGATGACCTCATAATGCCCTCACTACTAAAAAAATATATTAAAAAATGCTTGAGAGGTTTTCGATAACAATACTTGTAGATATAATGATTAATGAAGAATGATCATTTTGTGATAATGTTTAAAATATTGTCCGTATTGCCCGAAAGATTTCCAGTCACATCAACAGACAATCGCACACAGACACACAAATTAATGCTGCACACGTACATAAAGCGATACAAAAAAAGTTCTACGCTGTAAATTTCTAATCATCTACGGTAAATGTCGTTCCCCATAACTCGTCAGTTTGACCTTCTCGAGGTTTCAGTCGTGAAAAAATCACTCGAATCGAACAGCAGCAGGAAAACAAGTTTTTATACGAAAGTTACATAAACGCTCTTTTGCTGAACTGTGACAAGTGACTAGTCAGCTATTCGAAAACGAATAAAAAATCAATTATTTTGGTAAATAATGATCGATAGGGTTCAACAACTGTAACCTGAATTGGCTTTTGTTTATGTACTTTGTTTCAAGAAATGTGTTTTCTTTTATTCCCATTTATTTTATAGCTATTTCAGTATCCAGAGACCAATTTCAAGCATCAATTATTTTATCTTAAGTGATACTTAACTGATATATTAATTTAATATTATTTTAAGCGAAATATTTTACACATTTTATTTGAGCTCAACTTTCGTAGTAAGTTACACTTTATGATTTACAACAGAATAGGGCTTCCTGTCTTTCTTGAGGGTCCTCGTGCCCACAAACTATAAACACCCTTGCCTCTGGTTTTATTTTACACAAATCTCACCCTAGCCCATAAAGCCTGTAATATAACACCAGGCAATATGGTTTATAAGTAACTGGACAATATAGTTGTTTTTCTCTAAACAGCGTAACCGAGAAAAAATAACAGGTCAATTGAAAAATCACCGGACTACCATAGTAAAACATATTTTTTTGGCGAAGGGTGATACACTGATTATAGCGACCCTCCAACTTTTCTATTCCATTTTTGTAATACGATTTGTCCTTTGATTCAAAAAGGTCTCCGTTTCGGTGATCACCTTTTCATTCGACGAAAATTTCTTCCCAGCGAGCATTCTTTTGACATCTGAGAACAGGAAATAGTCCCGGGGGGGGGCAGATCTGGAGAATACGGTGGATGGGGAAACAATTCGCAGCCCAATTCATGGATTTTTGGCATCGTTTTCACTGACTTGTGACAGGGTGCATTGTCTTGGTGAAGCAGCACTTCTTTTTCTTCAAATGTGGCCGTTTTTCGGCGATTTCGTCCTTCAAACGGTCCAATAACGCCATGTAATACTCGATGGTCCTTCCTTTTTAAGGTAGTCAATGAAAATTATTCCATGCTTATCCCAAAATACAGTCACCATAACCTTGCCAGCCGACTGTTGCGTTTTCCCACGCTTTGGAGCGAGTTCATCGTGTGCAGTCCATTCGGATGACTGTCGATTGGACTTCGAAAAAACTCGGGTTTATTACGCATGATCATATTCAAACACTGCTCCGAATCATCAACTCATCGTTATTTTTGGTCAAAAATGAGCTCGCGCGGCACCTACTTTGCGCAGAGCTTTCTCATACCCAAATATTCGTGAATGATATGACGTACACGTTCAGTTGATATCTTTAGAGTGTCTGCTATTTCATCCAATTTCAATTTACGGTCATTCAAAAACATTTTGTGGATTTTTTAAATGTTTTCGTCGGTAACAACCTCTTTTGGGCGTCCACTGCGTTCACCGTCTTCGGTGCTCATTTCACCACGTCTAAATTTAGCATACCAATCCTTGATGCTTGATTTTCCTGGGGCAAAGTCCGGAAACTCGGCATCAAGCCAAATTTTTGGTTCAACTGTATTTTTTCCCTTCAATAAGCAATATTTTATCAGCACGCGAAATTCCTTTTTATCCATTTTTTTCACAATAACAAAAGTTGCTTCACTCAAAATGCTATAATTCACAAACTAATGATCCGACAGCTGTCAAATTTATACACGCATCTTTTGATGGTTAGTGCTAACTAAGTAGATTTAATTCTAGTAGCACCATCTATGTGTCAGGCCGGGCACTTTTCAATTGACCTGTTAGTATAAGTTTACCTGTTAGTATGTTATAAGTACATCATTTTTCATACCAGTGTAATCAAGTGTATCAACGATTTCAATTTTTATTTCAACACAGATATCAGTTGTTCCATCTACGTTATTGATGAGATACGTTAGGCAAATGTAATGCAAACTTATGTACCGTAATCGCTCACTTTCAATTTTTGCGCACATATCAACCAGGCATTGATGAAATAGCTGGTGGTATCGGAGAATGTTGGATTGACACGCGTCATCAGTCTTCTCTTGTTAATTTGTGCGCCTGAAAAATCAGCCATACAACAGAGCCATAACAATTGCAACTTGATTAACAATTGGTACATTGTATCTTCCTATGTGCACTCCATTTTGCTGTCGTTTTGTAATATATTGGAAACGGTATTGAACAACTGGACCAATTGGTTATGATTTTGCACAAACGTCCCCACAGTTGCCACTATTTGTTCTCTCATTCATCTGCTCGATGTGGTTCTATAGGCAGCGTGTGTTAATTTGTTGCTGCTCTTTGTCACCCAAAAAATATATTTCCAAAAATATCGGATCGGCATCTGGTATTGAGAACAAAGAACTAATTTGATGGTACACTTGGCCCAGAATCTTGAATGTTGATTAAAAATTAGGACCACCCTCATTCTGAACGATTTTGTCGTTAACATAATTTTTAGTATCAAACTATTAGCTCGAAGACGTTCGTTGTGTTGCATTTAAACGTATGTTTGCAATCTGGTTTCTCAAATTCATGTTATCAGGCAAGTGGTCTGCAGTTCTATTTAACCGATAATTACGTACTATTTACTGTGTTATTTAGATTTACAGTAATGTGCTAATGTTTATTAATCCATATATCACTGTAAATCAAGACACTATATAATGTAACACTCGGCATATCCCATGAAAGATCTAAGTCAGCCAATATCTGTAAGGTCTGATGAATACATTAGTGTTATGCATGTTTGCTTTTAACTATTTACTTTTCATATTACAAATAAAATATCTCTGGTAGATATACGTCGGTTGAAGTAAAACATGTGTTTAAAAATTTCTGAAATCTTTTCGCAGCCACCTATCTGGTGCAATTGTGATAATAAGTCATTCTCTAATTAGGGATGCCAAAAAAAATATAATATAAATAATGAAAGATATAAAAGTCGGCCTATTGGTCTAGATCTGTAGTATCCCGATAAATAATATATTTATTTGAATGTTGTTCCAAAATATTCAAAATAGATGGACCACAAAATATTTGCTAAAAAAAGAAGAAAGTAATGTTTAACAAAGATTGGTTTAACAAAGTTAAGTACAATTAAAATTTTGGGTAAATTTACTGCTAAAAACCGCAACACTTTTTGTTTAAATGCCAAACTGCAAATAAATCACTGTTCTTTTAAATAAAATAATAATACCAAACAAAATTTAGCTAGTACAGATATATTTTTTAATAACGCTATTAGAAGAGAATTAATTTATTTAAACACAATACGTACTGATTTCCTCAATATTGATCTCTTACAAAGGGCGAAAATGCAAACATAATTGTTGTTTTACGCTATGCGATATTGCTGTGCGCTTAAATCAATACTGCTATTATAGAATTCTAATTAGTTGCATTGGATTTCGTGTAATCTACTCTACCAGAGATGTTGCCCATGAACAACCAGTAATAACCTTATATTAACAGTTATGCTATTTTGAGTAAATAAAAAATTTATGAAAATTTAAAAAATTATGTTATTATAAAAATAGTATCTAGCTTTACGCTGTTAGAACGAAAGAAGCAGTAATTCAAACCTCAGTTATTTATGTGAGGAATTTCAACAATGCCGAGAAGTTAATTGATTGACCGTTTTGAAAGGTAGTAGCTACAGGCTACCCAAAGTTGTTTTGTACATGCGTCATCTAAATTTGTGACGTCAAAACGTCGCAATGTTGCCGTATCAACTTTGAGTTTTAGTGCAGTTTAGCATTGACATACAACGAAATTCTAATCTAAATAAAATAGTTAAACAAAAATACTGTTATAAAATATAATTTATTTTAACATTATGGTAAAAATAATGCATATATTATCGAATGACTTAAGATTACAATTAAGTACATAGTTATAATAGTTTGTAGGTTAGGGTTGTGTTACATTGGACTTTTTTCCATACCACCTATGAGTTCTAGACGCGTTTGTTGTTGTATCTCCTGAAGGCCCAATCCAACTAATTAACAATTGTATACCCAAGTAATATATTTTATTTTTATTAGAGAGCATATTTACCTTACGCTTAATTATTATGTCTTTCGATACAGTGTTTCCTTATAAAGACATTTTGATATCATTGTATTTCTCCTTCATTTGTTCTGTAAATACCTGTAGTAATGTGTTCTGTAATCACTATATCTATATAATATACAGTAATTTGCTATATCTGCAAAACAGTTACTTTTTTTCTCTCCTGACATATTTTAACCAAATGCTCTGCAAACTGCAACTACAAACCAATGTATATTCTGAATACTTATCTGTGCACATAAATCTTTTACACTCTATAATAACATTTCCTACAGTTATCATATATTAATTATATACTCACATTTACTTGTTTCCACTCTCACCACCTTATCATAGAAATTGTCAACTCTGAATCAGATAATATTCAGAAAGTTTAATTCAAGCGAGTAACTAAGCTGTTAATTCCCTATCTATTTCCAAATATTTGTTCACAATTCCATCATTTGTCAATTTCTTCTTCAATGTGTCTGATCAAGTTCATCCAAACCGAAGGTGTTAATAACCATTCCTGTTTCCAGCATGTAGAACAGATATATCTGCAATGAATTATTAATAAATGTTGTGACTAATAAAACCTAATCAATTTTTATTCCAACGTTTACCTTTTTCCATCAACTTTTGTTGTCATAACACTATTTTTATTACCATCTTGCCATGAGTGACCATTGGGTGTATTGGTCCCATTCTGAAATATCCATCTCTCATCATCCTCCTTCATTTTATTATATGCTATGAAAATCGTATGCTTTTAAAAGCAATACCCGGAAGTTTCTGTAAACCTCTTCGATACTTTTCAGACTAACAATTTCTTTTGAATTTTCACTGTTTTTAGACATTTCAACTGATTAGAGACGCAATCTGTTCTGTCTGGATTCGGAATTTAATGTAATCGTGAATTCACGATTACATTTTAGGAGAGGCAATGTACGGTTGCACGTTCGTACATATCAGACTGCATTGTATCTCTTTTTAATTGGAATAAAATGAAAAGGAAAATATTGTCTGATTCTAAAACAAATTTACAAATTGCGACAAGCAATATATATTTGTTTTATTTTTAAACATCTTGATGACGTATGTAAAAAATAACTATAGATAGATCATATATCTTTTTAAAATGTATTTATGATAAATTATCATACTTAATATAACACTTTAATGCATTTTAATTTATACGCCCAAAATATCTAGTCTATTATAGCAAGGACAAGGAAAATCCTTCATAATATTCTAATGATGAAAAGGCCTCAATCTGCAAAGAATAGGAAATAACTGAAATAACATGTATAATTTATGACCACACATTGCAACAAAGAATAGAATTTTGTATAAGCCATCAAATTTTAGATATGTTTGATAGATAATGCCCATATAAATAAAGAGAAAGATAGATATATGTTATATCATTATTTGTAATTATTATAAGATAAATTTTCTTAATTTATAGAAACCAGAATACTATCACTTTCTATTCTTTAGTAGAGTAGTTTTATTTATTGACTGTTCAGGCCAAATACAACGAATCAATCTATATCGAATGATATAATTTGATGCTCATATGGGACAGTGAAAGAAGTTTTAAAACCGGATTGGCCAGTAAAGGTTACAAATGAAAGGCAAAGTGTTTTATTACACTTTGCTGTACAGTTGCAAACGCAGTATCACCACTTTTCACTCGTATGAAACTAATCACTCCTTAAAAAATATGCAATATATGTGTAGTACTATGTAAAACATATATTTCTAAATATGATGTTATTATATAAATATCAGAAATAATTTAATCAAGATAATGAAGAAAGTTATCAGTGAATAATTATTATCAGTGGCACAATAATAACATAGGCGGCGTAATAGCATATAGGCGTTATAAAGTCTGTTAATTATTATTATATTTTATAATTTAAATTTTGTTAAAATCATTTAATTATGCTTTTAGGAAAACACACAGTCAATCAAGCCATGTTAATGTATTTTTTTAAGGGCGTAGTCTAGTCTAAGAATTTCAAAAAATCTATTTATTCATATTTCGAAAGTGTGACCTCTATGCGCTTAAGAGGATTTTTGTAGGAGTGAAAGGGCATCTGGAAATGAAACTTTAAAGACATTTTCCTAGAAACAATTTTTTTTTTAATTT
Organism: Rhynchophorus ferrugineus; assembly: GCF_030347505.1. Lineage (NCBI taxonomy): Eukaryota > Metazoa > Arthropoda > Insecta > Coleoptera > Curculionidae > Rhynchophorus > Rhynchophorus ferrugineus. Next base: position 19,975,666 of record NW_027472590.1, read on the forward strand.
GTATTTTTCTTAATATGATATCTTCTAGACCGATTTACAAGAAGGCCTCAAAAACGAAGTAAAAAAGCAAATATATATGTATATATATATATATATATATATATATATATATATATATATATATATATATATATATATATAATAAGTTTAAAAGATTTTCTTAAGGGCATATTTTTAAAGAGTTACGTTTTAAAAATATTCAAATTTCAAGGCTAGAATAATTTGATTGACTTTTTCGTTTCAATCTCACTCTCTCGATTTTCGTTTTCCTAAAATCTTGAAAACTAAATTTAAATTCGAAAGGTTCCAGAAAATGCATCGGTAGGAAGCGATTCGAAGAAGTGTTTACAATAGCAGTTTTTAAATTTCGTAAAAAATATTAAAGATAAAGAAGTGATAAACTATGAATGTATTGATAACCGAAGATATTTTGATAAAAAATCATCTAGAATAAAACAAATAATTACACCAGATATTACAATTTTACAAATTAAGCAGTATTTCGAAATACCACTTATTGAGCGTTTAGAAAACTCATTGGATGTTAGACAAATTATTAACGACCGAAGAAATCACCACACGAGAGAAAAGCTGAACATCATTATATTTTTGAATAGTAATTTTAAAATATTTTCGTTCAATAGTAGATGAAACTTTTATTTTATTTAAAAAGGGTCTGGTAGTTATCATTTTTATTATGTCATGTCATGTCGTTATTTTTATTATATTATGTCATAGTTTTTTTTTCTATCATTAAGTGTACGTTTAGTTTTTGTTTAGTATTTATGATTATTGTACATCTTTAGATTTTATGTTTTGTGTAAGTTCTATAGTATGTTATTTGAAAATAGCAATTAACATATTAAAATACGACAAAATATTTGGGGCTCATTATTCCATTCCTTTTTACAAATCCACAGAACATTGAAATATAAAAATAATTATCTTAATCATTGCATCGTAATAATATTCAGCAATTATTTCTTTCCTTTTCTTCTTTAAAATAATACGAAAAGGAATCTGTACATATCCGTCACACTTATAGTTCTGTTGGAAGAAATAAGTACATCCGAATAAAATATAACAACCAATTACATTTATTATATTATATCTTGATTAGTTTCCAAATATTAAATTTAAATACGATGAAACGTGTTTAGGCTACTTAATTCCTTTTTCATATATTCAATGTAATACTAAAATACAACATTAATTAATACTGCCAATTTCTCATATAAATTAATTTAAAATAAACTGATCCAAACAATTATCTCCATCCTTTCCTCTCTCACAATTTATACGGGAAGGAATTCCTACATCTTCGTCTAATATCACGAATAGAAAAAACTACTATTTTCAGTCGCTACTTTTTTTACTATCGACTGCTTCGACTATTTTCTATCGGCTGAAAATATATCCCATCGCGAATAAGCATTAAATTTCATCTCATGTCTTCTTGCTAAATTCTCTCTTCTACGATTCTTCTGCTATTTCTTAACTTACAGTCGGTCTTAAGGTCTCGATGTAAGCAATCAGTCTCAGTAAGAAAACTTGTATTCCGTAGGTCCGTATAGGTTTTAATATTTGCTTGTATAATAGTAATTCATTATGTACTGAAAATTGTGATTTTCTTCTCTCTTAAAATCTATACGTTTTCCTATATTTCAAGTTTCCTTCCTTTCTTCTTAATTGCTTATTATTGCTGCTACATGTATTTGTATAAATATGAATGTATGTCCTTCCTTCCTATTTTATGATTCCTATTATATGAAATACTGAATTATTTAAAATCATAGTGTTTTAGGACAGTTACATTGTTTGATTTATTGAGAATGCAAAAGAAAAAATTATAACAATTTTTGGATGCACTGAATATATAATATATTATAAATACTTTTATATTCTTTTATAAATTCTGAATACTACAAGTCCGTCTTATTCAATTTTTCATTATTGTGCTATTTATTTATGTTTGGCTTAGTGTGTGGTAACTGTACTACTTCTAGAAATTTACGATCATTGTTTCTAATGAATAACGACAAGAAAATCCAAACAGTTGCCTATCAAAAACGTCATCTTGACTGCTACGCGCTCTGATGTTTTCTGTACGGTTGTTTGTTATGTATAGGAGCTTTTTTATGGTTATAGGACGGATTAACACTAAATTTGTGTGGCTTAAGCTGTTCGAGTCGTATCCCGTTAAAAATATTTATGACCGCCTCTGTATCTTACGCTGATACAATATGTTAACTGTGTTGTTTATGCTTGAGTAGATAACCGAATGGTGTGTTTATCTTTAAATGGATTTAAAACATCGAACCATTTCTTCTAACTTGAGTATTAACTGTTTATTCTATAACATTTTTTTATATGATAATATATGCTTTTGTCTTAGTAAAAGGGAATATTAATTCCTTTAGAGAGTAGGGAAATTTATTTTTGAACCAGCAGTGAACATTTTCTAAATATACCTAAAAATATTCGCAAAAATTTAAGCGATACTACCTCCCACTTGGTTCGCGTGAAGGTAGACCGGAAATAGTCGATATTAGTCAATTAAAACGAATTTTCTTCTTAAAACAGTAGACCACCCAGACTTGCAGGTATATTTATAGTTCCAAGGTGCTCAACATTGCGTTATTCGTCTAACGTAATCTGAGTTACTCTGATCTGTATTACAATGATTTTGTTTAACATAAATTATTTTAAGACATTAGGTACAAGTAACAGGCCAATTGAAAAGTCCCCGGCCTAATATACAGATGGCGCTACTAGAATTAAATCCATATGTTTTTTTGTTAGCCCTAACCTTCAAAAGATGCGTGTATAAATTTCACAACTGTCGGATCATTAGTTTGTGAATTATAGCTTTTTGAGTGAAGCAACTTTTGTTATTGTGAAAAAACGGATAAAAAGAAATTTCGCATGTTGATAAAATATTACTTTTTGAAGGGAAGAAATACAGTTGAAGCAAAAACTTGGCTTGATGCCGAATTTCCGGACACTGCCCCAGGACATCAACAATCTAGGACATGCTAAGTTTCGGCGTAATGAAATGAGTACCGAAGACGCTGAACGCAGTGGACGCCCTAAAGGGATTGTTACCAACGAGAACATTTAAAAAATCCACAAAATGATTTTGAATGACCGTAAATTGAAATTGAATGAAATAGCGATCTATTTCCTATGATAATGAGACGGACCAGGAATTTTACCAAACTATCTTATTAATTAATTTATAAAACTGTTTTGTAATTTTTGATAAAAGAACTTAATTTACATTTTACGGTCTGCCCATTATAATATAATTTAAGTACTTGAAATTTGGATATAATTATGGAATGAAGACATTATGAAAGTTGATTTCTTCCACAATATTATATTATAATTGACCGTAAAACTATAAGTTTTCAAAAAAATACGTTCCCATCCCAAAAAAAATCACTTTCAATACAAAACAAATTCTGAGACCGAACATTTTTATTTCCATCATTCTGAATTAACCGATGCAAGTTCTAGTTAAAAGGGCCTAGATCTGGGCTGTATGGCGGTTGTGGTAAAGCTTCAGAAGTTCTTTAACTGGTGGAGCATCATGATGTCGAGTATTGTCATGATAAACAATTAATATGTAATGTCTGACTGTCCAATTTAACTTTTTCCAGCCAATATATTTTCAATGAGTTATTGTCAGTAGTGAACCATTCTAGGGCAACATATGGAAACGACACAGTAGTCTTAACATCACATAAAGATCCAATAACGGCATCAGAGAAACTCTAAACACACCTAAGCAAAATCCAATGGTGGTTTAAATATTTGTAATGTAACCTTTACCATCCGTGGACGAACATGGTCATCAATAGACATCTATAAATGTCAACTTCCCCAAGCATTGGATACTAAATATCTTGGCATGCATCTAGACCAACGTATAACTTGGAAAAAACACATACTTTCAACACTTAAACTGTAACAAATATATGGGCTTATCGGTCGCAAATCTAAGTTAAATTATATATAAATTCATATGAAATGTTGTGAAAATAATCGACACTCTAAAGATATCAACTGAAAGTGTACATCATATAATTGACAAATATTTGGGTATGAGAAAGATATGTGCAAAGTGGGTGCCACGCGAGCTCACTTTTGACCAAAAACAAGAACGTGCTGATGATTTTGAGCAGTATTTGCCCATGTTTAAACGTAACAAATCGGAATCTTTGCACCGATAGGTGACAATGCATGAAATATGGATCTATCACTTCACTTTGGAATCAAAATAATCACAACTGATGACAGACCTATTTTAAGGCAAAAGATACAGCGATATCCCATTAAAACCTGACGGGTGTAATTCAAAAGTTTGTGTTAAGTAATTTAAAAGAGTGTTTAGTACATCTCAATCTACTCGCTAATCAGCTTGATAGTGAAGTTTTTTTTATTAATTACATCTTACATTGAGTATGCTTAGTACAATCTTAATTTACAATTAATTTATTTCTACTGTTGTGTTCGTTACACCTGCGTTAATACACAAACAACTAATCTACTAAATCTACTTAAGCTAGAATTAAAAACACACTTATACACTAAACAAGTTCGTGTGGTTTGATTCGCTTCAATCTTCTCATTTATTTCGTGTTGTCCAGCAGCTGTATTGCTTCCACGTTGCTGTGATTTAGCAACATTATTTCATGTTTTATGACGAAATCTTAGATCACTTTGTGTATCGTTCGTTACATAGCGATAAGCATTGGTAATTAATCGTATTAGAACTTTGTTTTGGATTACTAGTTGGTTTGATGTCTTAGTGTAACCCCATATTTGCATCCCAGAAGTCCTAATTGGCTTTATGATTGACTGATAAACCAATCTTTCGACTAACCAGTACAGTTGCTTGACTTTGAGTCTAATCCGCTCTGCTTTTTGTCGAACATGATGTTTCCAATTTAACTTACAATCGAGATATATTCCGAGGTATTTGGCTGATTCTACTTGAGGAATCGCGCATCCGTCAAATGCTTTGCAATTTGGAGCTATTAAGCTGCATTTCCAGTCTCTAGTCCATTTGTAGATTTTGTTAACCGCTCCTTGTACTTTTTCTACAGTCTTAGACAGATATGCATCTTTTGCCATAATAACTGTGTGGTCCGCAAATGTTCCAAGTACTGTTTGTTTTATTGTTGGGATATCAGCAGTGTACAGTAGATATAGTTGTCCCATGACACTACCCTGTGGAACTCCAGCCGAAATAGGTTTAGGTGTTGAGAATGTCCCTTCACGCAACACTCTAAATTTTCTTTCGAATAAAAATTATTCCAGCTGTAGATAATAATTCCGTGGTAGCAATTTGCTCATTTTGTATATTAATCCCAAATGCCATACCAGTTCAAAACCTTATGAGACGTTCAGAAATAATGCAGGGCAGTATTTCTTTTCTTCGAATTACTTTTCAACAACCGTTGTGTAAACACTTTAGGTTTTTTATATCGGCTCAGTGAATGAAGGTAAAACGAAATGAAACAGTTATGGTTTACATAGTGTGACTGTTATTTATTCATGCAATAGAAAGTGTGAAAATACATATAGATATAAAGGGATGGCAGCATCAGATTACCTGAAGTCGAGGCTTGGGCATTCGATGGTGACACGTCTTAACTGAACGCTGGTCATTGACTGAATGATCGAAAATACCCTTCAATAATCTCCCAAATAAACGTCTCGTGGTTGACATATTCGTTATCGTGTACTGGTTGGCGCTGCTTGCACCCCGCCCGTGTTCAACATCTGGGATTATATTTCTGCTCTTTATGCCTCAAGGTCGCTACAACCCCATCCGATCTGGTTATAGGAAATAAATAGACTTTAGGCTAACATTTAAAATATGACTAACTAATTAAGATATTTGTTACACAGGAGATTTTCAGAAGATTATTTAATGAAGTAATCTTCTACAAGTCCACACAAGGTCAATTGATTGTTGATCCTGTGTATTTTTATTACTTATTTAAGCTCTTTACATATTGAGAAACCTCTATCTTTATTAATATGCAATCTTTTTCAACAAAATAATAAATAAAACATTTTTATACAACAGAATTGTAAATCTGCAGTTACGGAACTCTGTGACATTTAAAGAAAAAAAGTAGAAAGTTAAAATACTACTATGCTGTAAAATTAAAGCACTTTCGTTGATTTTTATTCGCATACTAATGTTGTTCGTTGTATTATTAATCCGCTTTGTTTCGCAAAATATAATTATTAGAGTTGGTGACTTGCTACGCCGAAGACCGTGATTCGAATTCAACATTTGTAATCGGTAAAAGATGCAACTCTACCAGAAATCTAATTAAAATCTAAATTTATGAATATTCTAAACTGTAACAAATAAAAACAATTTACTCTTTATATAAGTATATAGTGCAGAGTATATAAGTATAGACTACCTAACTATATTTTCAATATTTCAAGAAACATATTCCATTAATCAAAATAAATGGAGGATGGAGATTTAACGAACCACATTCTCTATTACTATAGAATATTAACTCTTTCAGAACATTTTTTTAACCATATGTAACGATAAATCCCAGTAGGCTTGATAATTATCTTCTTTTTTTTCATCTAACGATGTGCGAAACGTGACTTACCTAACGTGAGAAAATATTTTTATATACGGATGAGATAGGTAATTAAATTTAGATATAAAGTAGGCGATTTTTTGTGAGATCAAGGTATCCTGTTAAAAATATATTATTATTAATTTCAGTAGTAGCAGAATAACGATATTCGTGACAATTAACGTTTAGGAAAATCGTAGAAGCATATTGTCGATGGTTAGTTACTAGGTTTGACGCCTTTCAATGAAGAATGGTGTGCTTCTGCTGCATGTTTGTTATGAATTCACCTCAAATATTACATATTTGGAACACAAAAATTAGGTAAATTTCAGAAAAACAGTGAAAAGAACTAAATAAACAGTAAACGGTGAATTTCAAGTTTGCGTAATTGCAAGTATTGCAATCCTTACCACCACATTTAGGTTCTATTTTAAAATAATGCAAAATATCCTAGAAATCCTTCCGAATACTATCCTAGGAAGTACACGTTATTTGTTTTTCTTTTATTAGAATCATAAAAATGTAAAAATGCTTGGTAGCAATAATGCCTTAATATTTTATCATTTATTATGCAGTACTTACCTTTATTTACATTTATTAAAGGTATAAAATATAAATATAATAACAGATGGGGCAAGAGTCGCGCTACCATTTTGATTGCACGTCATCTTGGTTCTATGACGTTTAGCTCAGTTTCGCTTTAACCATTGTGTTGTGTAGACGTCCAAATTGTATTATGGATAAATATACGTCACAAGAACGAGCACATATAGTGACATTTATTGAAAATAATCGTTCCATTATTGCCATTCACCGCAAATTGCGTGAACAATATCCTAATTGTCCAGTACCCCACAAGACCACAATTTATCGTTTACATGCGAATTTTCGACAGTACGGTACGACAGCAGACAGGCCTCGTTCTGGAAGACAATGGACGTCTTGTAATGCTGAAAATGCGACTCTGGTGCGCGATAATGTTGCAGGATCTCCAGGAACATCAATTTGGAGATGTGGTTCCCAGTTATATATTTCTGCATGCAGAATTTTGAAAACCTATTTGAAAATGTTCCCGTACAAAATTCAATTAGTCCCAAAATTGCTACCGAGAAATTCTGATCAACGAATTCAGTACAGTAATGCAATCCTAAGGCTGTCTGGTGAAATTGAATATTTTTCGTCTAAAGTGATAATGGGCGATGAAGCCAATTTTCTTGTTAGTGGCCGCGCCAATAAACACAGAACAGTCGATTTGAGGAACACAGAATCCTCAATTAATTCATGAAGCATCATTGTCTCCACTAAAAACAACTGTATGGTGTGGTATTCATGCCGGAGACATCATTGGTCCCTATTTTTTTTGAAAATGACCAAGGTATTGCAATTACTGTTACTGCTGAACGGTACCAAGACATGATTCAACATTTTTTTGTGCCTGAAATGGAAGAGCAAGGGCTAGAGGACATGTGGCTTCAGCAAGATGGGACCACAGCACACACAACTCGTTCAACAATTCAATTATTGAATGACCTTTTTCCACGAAGACTAATATCGCGAAGTGGCGATTTAGCATGGCCAGCCAGATCTCCGAGTTTAACAGCACCAGACTTTTTCTTATGGGGTTTTTTAAAATCAAATAAGTTCATGCGAATAAGCCCCAAACGATTCAACATATTAAAGACAATATTCGTCACGAAATTGAAGAAATCCAGCCTGAGATATTGCAGGATGTCATGAAAATGCCTTAAAAAGAGCCGAAAGTTGCATAGCGATCGCGGTCACCATTTGGCGGATATAATTTTTCAAGCCTAACAAACAAAAATGTAGAGACCAAATAAACTTTTTATGAGAACCAAACTTACTTATTTTTTCTTTGAGCAAAGTTACAGACAATCAGTATAGTGATTTTCCTTGTCGAATTTTACACTCTTGTCTTGAATATTCACAAATGTTAAACAATCACAAACATAAATTTACGACCATGCCCCAGCAGGATTCGAACCCGCGGCTATCGCAACAGTAGGAGTACTGTCCCATCGTCTTACCACTGCGCTACCAAGCCGACTGTTGTGTTATTATTAGGACAAAGTCAAGAAATTAAAATAAATCAAAGTTATTTTTAATTGATGAGACTTTATAAACATCTCTTTAAAGGCAATAATGAATATTGAATAGCTTTGCTCATAAATCAGCACAAACGCTCAATGGTAGTTGATATAGTATACAGACCAGATAATGCAAAACTATTCTCCGGTTGCACCTATTATATATTATAACACTCTATATTACTAAAAATCATTAATATGCGAATTGTTATATTTTTAAAAATTACCTAATTTATTTTTCGTAACGTAAGGATATTGACATACTATATCCCCTGCAATACTTTTGGGTAAACCTACAATTATATATATTTAGCAATTTCCGATGTCTGTTAATTTAAAGAAATTAAATTGCTAGTGTAATAATTTTCTATATCGGAAATCGAGCTCGCTATTTTCTTATGACCTTCGAAGATATGGGTGTAGACGACTGTTTATTATTTGATTATACCTAGACCTAATTAGCTATCGGTTTCAAGACCTTCACAAATTACTTATAAATTACAGAACTTGACATTTTACCGATTGTTTTTTGTTAATATGAAGAATAGAATTATTTGTATTGGTGCTTAGACAGAATAACATGAACACCTGATATTTATATTATATTATAGGCAATATTTATTTATTAATAAGTTGTTGAGCAATAAACAGTTGTTCGCAGAATGGTTTTGAAGAGTGCCGGAATTGTTTCGAACGAAATATTGTCCCGTTCTTGTACCAAAACATCGACCAATCTTCCCAGGGAAGATGATACCCCTTATAGTACTGGACTGGACGTTTTTGACTGCGTGTATGGGTACATTATCATCTTGGAATATGCGCCGAGCAGCGCAGAACCTCATCATTGAGGATGTCGAGGTATTCATTCGCAACAATCCGGCCAGTGATGTGAATGAGAAGTCCAGCTTAATACCATGATTTCTTCTTTTAGTTCAAACAATGTAAACTATGAATCACTGGAGCATACCACATTAGTCCAATTATCAAATGTCCAGGCTTTATGATTGTTACACCACTACTTTCACACCTTAGATTCCATGAAGGTGAGCTCCCGCCATACTGTTTTTGTCAAAACAGTATTTAAATACTGTGTACAATATTATTTAAGTGATTGTTAAGTCCTGGTGTCATTTTTGGGGCGGTAGTTTTATGTTATCTGGCCACAGTCGTTTTTAATATTCTACACTATTCTTCTATAGTCACTCCACTATTCCTTTTCGCTATAGTACACTGAAATATAATCCTCAAAACTGAGCAGTACATACGCGTCGAATTATTTATACGGAAGTAATATTCCCAACATGCAACAAGATGTACTATATTGCATGATATTTATATTATTTTGTCTTTCCCTGCATTTATATACATATTTATCTGTGTATTGTTTTCTGGTGTAGTGTATACTGGTTTATGATGTAATGTCTAAGTATAGTAATATTGAAAACAGAAAATCTAAAATATTATTATATAAATATATATTTTGTATAAAATTTTAAATACTATTGTAATTAATTTTTATGCTATACTTTTAATACTTTGTTAATATATAGTTAGTTAATATTAGTTACTTCATATTAGTTACTTTTTTATTTAATGTTCTATTTATTTATAGGGCATTTTAATAAATTTTACGTTTTTTGGCTGTTTGTTAAGATCTTCATCAAAATGAAAGTGAATATATTTTTTGTTACGACATAGAGTTAACTCAAATCCAAGTAGGTTTACCAAAAAAAGAACTATCGTTTATAGTCGATCGACAGAGAGACTGTTGCCTAATCAACTACATTAACCTTTTATTTTCCTTTCAATTCCATTAAAATGTTAATTCTGTTTATACCAACAAACGAAAATGTGTCAGAAAATGGTGCTTTTAGTGCCATTCAAGATGTTCAGCTAAATATGTCGCTTTAGTTTTTTGTTGTTGCGTAACTCACTGAAACTTTGCCGATTCAATTTTCACTTAGAATAATTCACATAATGTATATTTTCTAATAATATTTAATAATTTCAGGTGCCCAGTCAAGCCCCATAATGCCTGGTGGAGGAACACCAGGGACACCCTCCTCTAAACAGAAGGACAAACAGTCAACGCCTAGAACAAAAGTGGTAGTGGCGTTATATAATTATAAAGCAATCGAGAGTGGTGATCTAAGTCTAGAAAAGAATCAAGAATACGAAGTAATCGACGATAGTCAAGAACACTGGTGGAAGGTCAGAGATTCTAAAGGGTAAGTTATCTGAGAAAGATATATTTTCTCCAATAGATACATTATTAATTCGTATCTTTGTTCATATTATTTTTGTATAGTCTATTGAATAAAAGAGCCAATGTACGTCATCAAAATTTACGACGTCAGTACATCACAGTGTTGCTGCATTAAATTTGACTTTTGATTTATTTTGACTCTGACATAACAAAATATTATAATGAAATAAAAATAGTGCCATCAAATGTAATTTATTGTATCATTATAGCGCATCTAATGCCTATATATCAAACTACTATAGTTTGTAGTTTAGGGTTGTTTTATTATATTTACATTGTTAAACTCTTCCCTATCACTTCCAAGGTAGAGTTCTAGACGCGTTTCTTATGTAGTGGTATCCCCTAGAGGCCTAATTCACTTAATTAACAACTGTATATCCAAGTAATATATTTTACTTTCATAAGAGAGTATATTTAGCTTTTTACTTAGTTTTGTTCTTGTTTTCTTCGTTGCTATGTTTCCTTGCCAAGTCATTTTGATACCACTGTATTTCTCCTTAGTAACTGTATACATTCTTCTTGATAAAATTAGATTTAATCACTGCACTATCTCTAATACATTTGCCATATATACAAAAATAGTGTTCATTCTCTCCTCATACATTCTAAGCTATTTGCTATTTGCCCATATATATTCTGAACGATTCTTCACACTCTGTAATACAATTTTCTATACAGTTATTCTATATTAATTATACGAGTATATTCACCTTTTTTCCACTCTCATGACCCTGCCTTAGTACTTATCAGCATTGGATCATAATACCACATATCGAAAGCTTCGTTAGATCACTGAAACACTATTCAAATTAGTAACTAAATTGTTAGTTTCCAATCTATCTAACACCTGTTCGTGATCCCATCCAGTGAAGGCCATCCAGACTAGAATATTATCGTAGACAATGTTTTTTTCCACATAATTAGCTGGTTTCTGCTTGTATATCCTTCTTGACCTGAAAGTCCATTGTAGTAATTCTTGGCCACACCCCATAACAATTTGTTTCAATCGAATATACAGTGATAGGGAAGAATATGTAATACTGTGACCATATTGTTCAGCCATCTAATCTACAATGTATCTTTATTGACAATAAAACCCAATTAAAGATTTCATTTATATTTACCGAGTTAAAATTTGAAATAGTTCACTATTTAAAAGGGCCAATCATCAAAATTTAATTTATGTTTTACAAACCATTCCGTAATTACAGCCTCTGTTGATCCACTTTTTGAGATCTTTTCCACCAGTGCTATGGTACATTTTTCATTACAATAACTAATAGTTCCTCCAAGTTCTTGTACAGTTGACCAACCCAGATCTAAACATATTATGGTTCATTTATTCATGGTGGTCGCCTTTGGACTTGGAGGGAAAAAACACTTGTGCTCCAGAAATAAAACTTCTGTATCTTCCTTAATTTTATATGCTTTTAAAAGTCTACAATTTTTAAAGGCCTTTGAATGCCTGGAATGTCATTATACTTCTTCGTGGGTTATCTTTACACCATTTAAATCCGATGTTCCCCAACTGTGTATGAAGGAATGAAACACATCCTTCAAAGAGCTGCATATCTTTAAATTTTCTATGGGTGCTTCCGAAGTTAACAGTTTTCTCTAAAATAATTGTATTATATAATTTATGTAAATCGAGAAATTAGTAACTGTGTTTGTATATTTCATATATTTGATCTCTGATAGAGCTGACATCAAGGTGATCTTAATTCGTCTCCCACTTTCTTTTCACTGAATCCAACATCATATTGTTTTTCAGGTTCTGATATATTTTAACCACAATGCTGATACTAGTAGTGAGTGCAGCTGCAACACGCTAAAAATATCGCAGCAACTTAATATTTAATACTATCAATGCTTAGCTCTCTAACGCATTTTCACTAGCTTACCAATATGTCGTTCCTACTCGAAATAATTGATTAAAAATGTCGATTTATAACCGCTAATTGTAGTGATTTGAAGAATTTTGTAGATATTTGACAACAGGGTCGACCACTACCAATACAAATCGAATTTTATAGACTGATCATCAGACAGCGTTCTGTCTCTTTTTAACTAGAGAACTAGTAAAATGAAAATGAAAATTTCGCTTCGAATTTAAAACGAAATTTATATTTTTACAAACTGCATTTGGTAATATGTTCGACATCATATATGACGTACATTGGTTGTTTTATTGAAAGAATGTTTATATTACTATGAATCATTACTATGTTTATATTTCTAATACCATATATCATTGTTCTCTGGAACTTTTCACGTATAATATATGTTCATTTTCTTTTATCCGACCATAAAAGATGTTTACTAATATTTTATTTTTGTCTGTTTTTAAATCAATCGTATGATTTTTTATATGATTATATTTCACAATATGGTCAACTTCCATTATATTTTCACCAAAAAAATTATTATAATTGTAATATATATTTTGCTATGTTTAAAAGTGAATACTATTTTTTCATAATACCCCATTCTAGTGCTCATGTTTTCTTTTTTTTTAGTTGCGAAAATATATTTTTCCTTGATGTTCTCTCCAAGTTTCATTACTATCTAATAATTAAAGCCCCAGTTTTTTTATGTGTCACTTATGTATGTTGTAATGAGTGATCATATTAGTGACTAGATCATTGCTTTTTTCAGTTCATTCACATCGTTTCAGTTCAAGTTTTAACATCTGAATATTTTTGAAAATTTATGTAACTACTTCTTCGTCTTGGTTTTATTTATCATTTTTTGTCATTTTTTTGTATCGAAATTGTATAAATAACGTTGTATAACTTTAAACATACAGTATATTTGTTTGTCTCTTTGTTAAATAATTTATTGTCTTAGTGCTTCGATGGATCAACATTTCTTCAATCCAAAATTTATTGTACTTAGGATTGTTGTAATATATCTGTTATTTAAATTATACCCATCTTCGCAAAATATTGCCAACACAATGTAGAATCAACAATAATTAAGCCAGACAAGAGTTTAATTCAGGAAAATCTCCGCACGCACACAGGAGTTTGAGTTTGCAACGATGGCAGTTGTTGAAAATTATACGTATATTTGAAGAATCTAATATAAATAAAATATGTTAAATTCACAGGTTATCTTAATATCAGAGAACCTAATATTTCTGTTGAGAGTCAAGTTAAAATATCTTTATATATTTTTCGTTCCCTATAATTAGTTTTTTTAATATGAAGAACCTTTTATAAACATCTTTCATTGTAAAATCATCTTTCATTAAAAGGAAAAAAGATAAAATAAAACAGTATATAATCATTTATCAATACCTAAACACTACAATAGCAGGCCAAATTAAATTAGTCGTATACTTGAAGAGTATATATATATATATATATATATATATATATATATCTTCTGGAATTCACAAATTAACCTAAAATCTAAAATTAAATAAACAAAAATAAATTTCAATAATTTCAATAAAATGAAACTGATATTAAAATTGAACTATGTATGTTATTTTTAGCTTATATATTATGTCTAAGTTATTTAACCTTTTATAAACTTAGTTAATTTTAATAAGAAAAAGAGAAAATAAAATAGCATGTAAGGTAACAAATATAGTTTTTCAATAGTATATCTTTCACGGCACTAAAAAATTCCTTCATTGTTTCCTTTTGTGCTTGTAGTATTCAATGGGTTTGCTTGTTAAGTATTATATAAATCCTTAAAGTCAGTCAATAAGTCTAGTCTTTTCAGATTGTCACTACTTAAATTAGCTCGTGTTTCATCCAAGATAGCATCCATTTTTAGCAACCAGTTTAGCTGCAATCATATTTTTATCTTATTTTGATAACATTCACCTCTCACTATTTAGAAGACTCAAATTTAGAGGTAGTAATATGTTTACCAAAATGGGAACCGCCAACCTTAGAAACCTTCAGTGTTTTTTATTCAATTTTAATACTGTGGATTAACTATATGATCAATCAACGAACTGTGATTATCATGGGATTTGCTCACATAAAGGACATTGAGTCATATTTATCTGTACTTTTACTTTCGCAGGATCAACTATGCCTAAAATATAAAGAATTCGGTATAGAATTGCATCCCTTTTTCAATATTAACATAAAAATTGAAAGGAATGTCTTTATATGTCTGTTCACGTTAAAAGTGTATTTAAAGATATTTCGTAGAAGACAATATTTGTTTATTTTTAATGTAATTGAAAAGTTGTAACGGTTATTTTTACTTTAAAAAAACTGAATGGCACTCGTTTATTTTGACGTATCTATTTTAGAAATTATGTACATCAAATATAAAGGCGTCTAAAACATTTAAAATAAAAATGTATTACCGATTATTATTGTGAACTCTTAAGGTGAAAGGAACATTAGGAAACAGGTAAAAATATCTTTTGTACGCAGTCGGAGTTGTCCGACTTGTTATTTTAATGTTATGTTAATGTATGCGATCGTCTGAAGTGTCAGATATCGTTAAAAGCGGAAAGGGATTTGAATTAACCCATCTATTCATACGTTAAGTACCTTTTCAGGAAATGACAATGGATAATTCATTTTGTGATATTGACGTGCTTTCTTGATGCCAATCCTGTCCCGTCCCATTGTCAGCTCATAACTTGGTATACATTTTTATAAGCGATATCGTAAGGGAGTGTCCACTACTCAATTAATAAAAAAGTTATATATACAGGGGATGGACAAAATAATACGAGCCTATGACATATACGCAATATTTATATATTAATAAAGTGTTGAGACACTTTATATTTCCTAAAACAACTCAAAATTGTATCGATGGCAAACGTACTGAAAATTTGTATGATACAGGAGCAAATAAATTTAAGAGAGCTAAAAAAATATTCATTTTGTGTAGTTGTATGATAGTGGCTACAATAACAAAAAAGTTTTAAATCATTTACATATGATAATGGATGTTTGATTTTCTTAAAACTCAAATTACCTTGTATAAATTGTAATATTGTAGTTTATTTCATTAATAGCTTTACAACCTTATAAGCATTTACAACTGTTCTATACTCCATCAAGTATTTTACAAAATCAGTATTTAGATATGATTTAACATTTTAACTTTTCCTATGAATTATGAAACTACATCTTCTGTTTTTTTTAATTTAATTGACTTCCGTAACAAGATTTGGGTTCATACATCGTCTGCACATACGTATTTTTCGAAATGTTTGATCACACATTATTCACATTATTCAATTCAATATGTATCACTATAAATGTTTTATTGGTTTTTGTAATCTAACAATAATGGTATTTGATTGACACTTGTTGAAGGCTTAAATTTAATTAATATGTTTGTATTTTGAGAATGTATGACCATTTTCAATAGTGAACAGTAGTGAATGTTCAGTGAGTTCAATCAGAAGCCCATTTTTTCTTCTGTCTGCTTGGCATTCGAATCTTGTAGAAATATATACTGATTTTGATGCATACTTGAATGACTAGACCCATCACATTATATATAATTTTCGATATTATTTTCAACTGAAAAAAGAAAAAAATGTTTAGGGACTCATATACATAAGAGATAAAACAGCTGAGCCTAACCTCAACCTATCAACATGTTGTTTACCTCTATATAACGTAATATCATAATTACAGGTACTTAAACCACATTTCCTTAACATTTTTCTGCATTGGAAGGACAATATACAACTTTTTTACCGACATTATGGATCCTCACATCATCATACGCATTAGATGTCGAATTATATCACAAAATTATTAAAATAAAGTATAAATGAGACCTAGACCCATACAAACTGTTCAGTTCGACCAAAACAACGTCATATTTGCAGCCTTTTAGCTCGCATTTTTAAATTACACTATTTCAAACGTCTATTTTTCTTTCAAATCCATTTTTGCAGAAATAACGTTTATTATAGACGTTTATATAGACCAATACATAGTCGCCGCATTATTTACACAGAAACAGTTTTGCGGACATGCAATAAGATGTATATATCATCCACTTTATTATTTAATGAAAATGGTAGACCAGCCACACCTCTTGCACCAGTGGTGAAATATTATGTTCAATTTAAAAATCAAGTATTCTTTTTCCTTGTGTGTGTGATGTCTCGCGTCGTCTCCGTCTTTTCCATTCAATTGTTGCATTCTATGTACTATTCGCCCTACCTATTCTGCTGTTCACATCTCCCAGAATGTATAGTTTTCCTTCAGATGATCAGTTATGTATGTTAAATCCTTCCAGAACTTTTCTTTAACATCCATATCAAACTGGCCTGAAGCGGAAAATTGTTTGCACTATTATTATGCTTTTTGTTTAATTTTTCTTTTTCATCTTTATCAGCAATTAATTATTTTCGTAGTATTTGGAAAGTAGCTGAAATAATGATGATTCTTAAACCAGGGAAAATACCAGAAGATGGCACCTGGCTACCGACCTATAAGTTTATTACCGATAATCTCAAAAGTTTTGGAGAAACTGTACATAAAGAGATTCAACTGTATAATAGAAAGCAGAAAGATCATTCCAGAACACCAATTTTGGTTTCGTAATAAGCATGAAACAATAGAACGAGTGCATAGACAAAATAAATATGGGCTTAAACGCCAAAAGATATTGTTCAGTTGCATTCTAAGACACATCTCAGACCTTTGATAAAGTATGGCATACGGGATGGCAGGTTAAATTAACGAAACTTCTCCCTCATCCGGATTATGAGCTACTAAAATCTTATCTCGCAGGGCGTCATTTTGCTATAAAAGAAAGCGATGAACATACCGAATTACATACAATATATTCAGGAGTTCCGCAAGGTAGTGTACTGGGTCCAGTAATATATCTTCCGTACACAGCCGTATCTTCTGTACACATACCTACAACAAAAATAACCAATGTGGCAAAAAATGTGGCTGAAAAGATGGCATATTAAAAACAATATATTGTATAAAACATTATCCAGTCATATAACTTTTACGCTCCGTAGAAGAACATGTCCACCAGTCTATATCAATAATTGTCAACTCCCGCAAGCAGAGGATGCTAAATATCTTGGTATACATCTAACTTGGAAGAAGCACATACTCGCCAAACGGAAACAATTTCGACTTAAACTCTACCAAATGTATTGGCTTAGCGGGCACAAATCCAAGTTGTCATTAGGTAACAATATATTACTGTATGAGTCTATACTATTTGGTCATATGGAGCCCAACTATGGGGAACCAAAATAAAGTGTTGCGTGCATTTGTCGATGCTCCGTATTATGTTTCAAATGAGTTGATATCGCATAATATATTCCTTTAGAAACAATAACAAGTGTAATTCAACGTGTTT
This sequence comes from Rhynchophorus ferrugineus, assembly GCF_030347505.1. Lineage (NCBI taxonomy): Eukaryota > Metazoa > Arthropoda > Insecta > Coleoptera > Curculionidae > Rhynchophorus > Rhynchophorus ferrugineus. The sequence continues at coordinate 19,993,992 of NW_027472590.1, forward strand.
GTGTGAAGTACTTCGAAATAGTGTCAGTACATTCCAATGTTCTCGCTAATCAGCTAAATATGCGAAGTTACAGTGAAGTGCGTAGACTAAAACATAAAATCTGATTATTGGACATATATAGACTTTAGAATAAGCTTTAAAATAAGACTAATTTTAAAATAGTATTCTATACAGGAGATCACTTAACAAAGTGATTTTCTACATGCCATATATATATAATATAAACATAACAAATACTTATTGCCCTCTGGGCAGGCTATGAAACTACTAAGAGTAATAAAAAAATCTTTATGAGTAATATTCCTTCTGAATAACATACATTGTTCATTTTTCAATGCCTTGTTTCAGATTCTTACTTATTATGAATCTTGGTCCTGACGATGAATCTCTTGATGTACACAATAATCGTTGATCGTAGTAAGCCTATGACTGTTATATACTTGATAAATAGCATACCTAATTTTTTTTGCTTCGGCTGTTGCAAATATCCAACTCAAACTGGTCAAATGTATACTCCACTTCCCTTTCTTTACCCGTTCGTCCTCGTATGTTCCAGGTCGTCATTTTTCAAATTATCAAAAATGAATAAAAAGGAATTTCGCATGATAAAATATTGCTTTTTGAAGGGACAAAAAAAAAGTTGAAGCTAAAACTTGGCTTGATGACAAGTTTCCGTACACTGCCCCGGGAAAATCAAGCATCAAGGATTGGTATGCTAAGTTTAGACGTAGTGAAATGAGCACCGAAGACGGTGAACGCAGTGGACGACCAAAAGAAGTTGTTACCGACGAAAACATTTAAAAAATCCACAAAATGATTTTGAATGACCGTAAATTGAAATTGAATGAGATAGCAGACACTCCAAAGATATCAACTGAACATGTACATCATATCATTCACGAATATTTGGGCATGAGAAAGCTCTATGCAACGTGGGTGCCGCGCGAGCTCACTTTTAACCAAAAACAACGACGAGTTGATGATTCGGAGCAGTGTTTGAAGATGATCGAGCGTAATAAACCTGAGTTTTTGCATCGATATGTGACAATGGATGAAACATGGCTCCATGATTTCACTCCGAAGTTCAATCGACAGACATCCGAGTAGACTGCACACGATGAACCCGCTCCAAAGCGTGGAAGAACGCAACAGTTGGCTTTTAAATGTCCAATTTGCGTTTCATGAAAATCTTTTCTAAATTAATCCTTATTGTCTGTTTTTACAGACAATTTCAAATATCCATTTTTCTCTATCCGTAGTATCGCTTGTATTTCTTATTAGTTTCATTTCCATTACTGTTATCTAATTAATTATATTATCTTGAACAAACCAACAAACATTAAAGTAATTTTTGCAGTTGTATTTCCAATAGCTTTATGAAAAATTAGCCAATAAAATATTCGCTGTATAAGTACTGCAATAAGTTCAGTTTTAAAGGCTATTTACTTAATATTATAATTAAGGCATAAAAGGTTATAAAACTAAATTGTAGGGAGGTCAGAGAAACTCGGCCCCCAGACCTATAATTGATATAATAGTGTAGAACATAGTGTAGCTTAATATACAAATTGAGATCAAAACGATTTGATAGTTCATTCTCTATGTAATATCGTATATCGAAAATAAATTATAAATGGGCAACATTTTTCAAAATTCTAAAGCGATTATGTTTTAAAATATAATAAAACTAGTATGATAAATAATTGATGTTGGGTAAATAGTTATTTATGTTTTCAAATTTGTATAAAAACACTATAAAAATTTAATTTTTTGGTATTTCTCACTTTTTGTATCTATTTTCTTTGGCATAAGTTCAATTTCTCTAAAAGTATATTTAACTTTTTATCTGTTTTGGCAATCTATTTATAGGTAAAATGTATGTAATTGCTACATTGATGCTAACGTATAAACATCCTGTAACTTCCAGTAAATGAAACGCTTCAGAAAACGAGTTTGTTTATATATGTTATATTGCAACAGGAAATGGAAACGATGAACTGAAATGGAATTAAATGTTATTAAGCTTGTATTTTTCTTGCAATACCTCATTGATATATTTGGTTAATATCACGAGATTTTTTATTTGTACTTTTAATAATAGTCAGAGTACTAGAAAATAGAAAAAGAATTATTTATTAAAAAAATAATAGGGTGAAAAGATTTTGAAATCAACATTTCTGAACATCATCTCGCATTATCATATGTTGCACCGGTTACAACATCTTTAACCACTTTTAACGTCAAAAATATTAATGCCATAAAAATTTAAAACTATAAATTAGCTTGTTGGATACACTTCCAACTACGCTGGGTAAGCACCCCTCCAAACACCTAGGTAGTTTCATCCCTCTGATATGAGATTCATACTGATCGTCATTTCTTGGCTTATTAATAATGGATATTAGATCAAATATCAGATCGCAGTTTTAGTTCTATAAGCCCTAAGGACCTATTCCGATTTAAATCTAACATTATTACAACCGGCTTTGTAGATCCAGTGGTCAAAGTAACAGGACTGTCCTCCTACTGCTGGATAGTTGCAGGTTCGAATTCTATTCGGATGTCTTTGACAAGCAAGGCGATGATTAATACATCAATATGTATTTACCATATTAAAATAAAAGTAAATTACTTAAGCTAAAGTTAAGAATACACTTACACACGTTACCAAGTTGGTGTGGTTTCCTTCGCATCCATCTTCTGATTTCCTACGTGTTGTCCACTGGCTGTATTTCTTCGGTGATTACATAGTGATAAGCATTGGTAATTAATTTTCAACCTTTTTTCAGGGCAATAATTGTTATCTATTGCAAGCTTCTTGATAAGTTGAAGATATTGGTGTCATGCTACCACTCTAGTTACAAAATGCGCGTTGATTGCCACGAACACATGATAAGCAAACAATTCAGAATATTTCAATTCATGCCTTATAGGCAAAGCCACAGACATCAAAAATTCTGCTAAAGTTAGTCAGGTTCCCAAATAATGAAAGCAAATAAGCTTGCCTTGAACGCTATCCAAATATAAAGATGTTTAAATATCTCATGAATCTAACACCTGACTGTATTTTGTATTTTAGATAAAACAGTTAAAATACTGTAAATCTAACATCATTTCAACCGGCTTGGTAGGCCCAGCGATCAATATGGATATTTTTCAATATTTTTTTCAAAGAAGTATCGATAGATGATCTCTAAGTTGGTCTCTCGCAAATCGATGAGCTTAACGCCGAGATCCAATCAATCGTTAGCCTACAGACCCTGTCCGTTCGGATATAATCGTAACAGCACTTCGGGTATAATCGTGTACTCATGGTCGAACAATTTTTTTACGATATGATCGGCATTTAAAATGCAGCATCCAAGAGAAGTAGATCCGTTGAGGTTAGACTTCTGATAATAAAAGTTTTCTGCTGTTTCGTATTTTTTTTTCTGTGTTCATTATTGGATGTTGCATGTTTACTAGTGGGTATTCATGTCTGAAGAAGGACATTTTTAAATTAACTACTTGGTTAGTTGACTTTTAATTAAAAAGTAGGAAAATTCTATTGAAGAATGTTGAACGGTTTTGTTAGAATATTTGACGTATTTATCTATCTTTATATCAGTTATGAACTAATTCAGTTATAAAAATAACTTATTGTTACTGACTAAATTAGTAGAATTAAATATAAATTAATGTGTGCTATATAAAATCAAAACAGTGAATTTAAAGGTAGTGCTAAAAGTAACAACTTAATCTGATGACTTGATTGTTATTTTAGTTAAAGAATGTTATACAAAATTTTTCTGGTTTACAAGGGTATAATTACAAAAGTAAAGGAATTACAAGGATAAAAACACATATTGAATTGTAAAATTTTATTGTGATTTAACAAATATTCATGGAAAGTGTTATAATAACCCGCAAAAAATTATGAAAATGGAAGATTTTTTCAATTTACTTGTTAGAATGACTACGAATCTTTTTAGTTGTATCTAATCTAAAAAGTTAATTAAATTATTAGTCAAGACATCACTGTACAAAACATGAACTCATTACCTATTTGATTTTAAATAGAAAGGTTCTTTCTTCCACTTTTCTACCTTGAGAGTAGTAGCCGTTAGATCATTAGGGTGTTACTAATAATTAATATTACGTGTTTTCATGAAACGATTTGTCAACTTTTGTCAGTACATTTATCCTTAGTGTATTATTCTCTACCACTCTAGCATTCTGCTAAATCCTATCAACAGTTACACCTGCAGTCAGTTGATCTTTGAGTTTATTCGCTTTCGCTTTTATCAATTTTTTGTAACAAATCTCTTATTTATGCCCCACATGTGTGTATATTCAAGGACTTCACCTTCACCTAAAATAGATTTTTTTATTATTTAATTAATAAAAAATTTAATTTAATTAATAAAAAAATATTGTTACTAGTCGTTTCCGTCTAACCTACAATTTGTCTTTATGATAACTTAAATCTAGGTATATACTAGGAGGACCCATTGGCCCTATCTCAGTCTCTGGTGAAATAAATGTTTATACATGTTACTGCTGAATTGTTTAATATATGCACTTCACTGCACAACACTACACAAGATCAGATGTTTGATTCTTTTGACTATGTGTCCTGTTCTGATTGTATCCAATAGTTGCAATATTTCAATATTCGTATGACCATGGAGTCTTTCCTCATGCCCTCTTGCAATTCTCTTGATTTCTTTACTGACTGTGGGTATCTGAAGGTCTGGATGTAGGTAATCAGTCCTATAGTATTTGCGTACACCCACAATACTTCTCAGGACTGGAATTTATTATGTACTGATAATTATGATTTTCTTCCAATTAGCCAGTACATTTTCCTATATTTCAATTCCAGTTCTTTTCTTTTCTTCTTTATATGTTCCTTCCGAAATTTTGCATCGAAATTCATTCCTAGATATTTAGCGTTGTTGCTATATGGAATTATAGTGTTATTTAATGTTATTGGTGCTTGTATGGTCTGTTTATAGATGAACTGCACATGTACAGATTTACTTTCATTAATTCTTATTTTCCAAGCTTGTGTCTAATTATTTATATTGTCACTTGCCTGTTGTAATTTTCGTGAGGCTTCTTCACTATTGCCTCCGATAGCTATAATCGCAGTATCATCAGCAAATGTAGCCATCGTAATATTTCCAATTGTGGTATATCACAAGTGTAGAATAGATAAAGATATATCATCGGTCCCAGTACACTTCCTTGTGGTACACCTGCTTTAGCTTCTTTTATTGTAGAGTAAGCTTCTTCTTGCTTGACTCTAAACATTCTGGTTGTAATGTATGATTTTAATAGTTCGGTGTGTTGTTTTGGTAGCATTTTCTGTAGTTTATGAACAAGGCCTTCATGCCAAACCTTATTGAAGGCTTATGATACATCTAAAAATATAGCTGAGTATAATTTCTTACTTTCGTAGGCTTTTTCAATAACATCTGTTGTGTGGACCTGATCAACTGTTGAGTGCTTGTTAATAAACCCAAACTGGTTTGTTGGTATTAGGTTTTTTCTCGATCGGTTTTATTCTTTCCTATTTTATTATGATCGGTTTTATTATTTTCAACAGGAGTTTTTCAAAAACCTAAAATAGATGCTATTAATAAAACATATAACGAGTAAAATATAGTTCGAATTGTTACCAGTCAATGCACTTTTGTTATTATTCTTGACTGACAAAGTCTATTAATAAATTGACTACCTCTAGCTGGTGGCTGATATTCTGTATATATATATTTTCATAACGTTAGTTGAAATAATGGATTATATCCAAAAATGTTTTCTTGCAGAGTTGATCACTAAATTCTCTCTATAAATGTAATATTTATTTTGATAAATTTATTCAAAATAATTTAAATAAAATCAATAAAACAATCAAAGGATACTTACTTTTGGACTTCCATTTTTAAAACCAATTTTTATGGCTTTTGCTATTAAAAATATGCTCTCAGCTCTCTATCACACTGGCAGGCAGCGTCAAAAATTGCGATCGTCCGGCGATTATTCCCGATTACAAAACCCGAACGCACAGGCTCTACAGTTTAACGAATACTCGAGATCCATGGTTCGGAGTCCACGTTATATAGTAGGTTCAGACCAGATAAACCCTAATTGTTAAAGGAAACTCTATATTTTACAAAAGTCTACAAAAAACCCAAAATATGTAAATCGCGCACGAATCGCTTTTCTTTATTCTTCTTCTTCAAACCTATACTCAGTCGATTGTTGTTTTATTTGGGACTCATACGCATAGATCCAAGTTTCATCACTTTGCTTTTGACGCACCGCGATTGTATTTCTTTGCAAATTACATTACTTTTACAAATTGTGGGATCCACAGTGAACAAATCTTTTTAACAGCTAGATGTCCATGCAATATCTTAATAATTCCCGTCATAGTAATGCTCAAGATTGACTCAATGACGGTAGGTGACATTTTGGACGACCAGATTATAGGAAATATACCAACTGTTTTTGATTTTTTTTTTAAATTATGTATTACTGCCTTTATAAAGGTTCTCTCTTCTAGTTTACGAAGGTTACTGGTTCTGTTAAAAATTATTTTCTGAATTAATCTTGTAGATTAAGTGTATGTAGACTTTTTCTTTTTTATTTTCAAATATCTTATCTAGAAAACTGTTGCATATGTTGGAAATACAATATTAAGTATCCATAATAAATGTTCGGAGATATATATTTCAATGGTCCTGTTCAATGCCTTTACCCTGTTAACAACAATTAAAAATACATGTAATAGAACAAGGGGAAAACGCAGCAAAATATTAATTCCTATACGATTACGGGTTATTCACTGACTGTTGAAGACTTGGAGTTGGATTGTCTTTTATCGATTCCTTTTAAATAGTAAGGTAAGGCCCCTTTAAAGTTGAATGCTAAAATAATGCTTGATCTCCTCCACTGATTATTTTTAAAACTAATTCATAACGAACGCTCAATTTACTGCATAAATATTTTATTGTTATAGTGGTTTGTACGTCCCGTTTATAAAACTAGTTTACAATGCTATGTTTCACCACTTACATGCGTGAGACACGATTAAATTCGTTATTCCAACGTTTCACACTGACCAAGGATGGGACTTCATCGCCAGAAGTCGAAGTAACAAATCGCTCTGTCTTGATAATTCATATCGAAAGATAATTGCATCTTTTCACCGACACAAAACTTTCACAGTTGTCACTTTAAACAACACAAGTTACTCCAATAACAAATCGTTCTGAAGAAGATTATGTTTATAAAGGCCAAACTTCAAATCGCAAACGTCAGATGGGGCCTAACAATACTTCAGTATTTGCAAGGCTCAAAATATAGCAACCCTCGTATCAACAAACTTTGGAACGTTGTGTTTACGAATGAAAGTATTATTTATTGTAAATACGGACCTGGCGATCGAAATTTTATTAGACGAAAAAAACCTATTGGTATATTAAGTCTTATTTTAATACTATTACTAAAACAAAACAGTTAAGTGAAATATTTTAAGCTGTAGAGAAGCAGAATGGTTGAGTTTATTATTGTATATACTATATTGTATATACTATATATATATTATATTGTATATACTATATATATATTTTCCAAAAATATGTAAATGTTCATATCGATATATATGTTTTTTTTTGAATAATCAATTATGGTTGCTTTATTTTATATTTATTTTATTTTTCAGCAACATTGGATTTATACCTAGCAACTATGTCAAAGAAAAAGAATTACTTGGTCTTCAACAATACGAGTAAGTATTATTTTCTCTTATTAAAATTTCCTTGATGTAAAAGTCGTGTCAGTTCGTAGACTCTGACTCTGAACACTTGCTATTGTTTATCTAAATTAACGTTTAACATAATACCCAACAGGCGATATTATGTGTACTGATGTATAACAATGAAGTTATATAATAGCCCAACAAAATGCAAATATAGCTGCGAAGTATTTTTTGTAAAACATTTCACGTAGTAAATAGAAAGTCAAGATGTGGAAAGTGATTTTTGTACAAAATTCGTAATTCCTCCAATTAATGGAATACAGTTATATATAGTCTTTTCAAAGTTTTTTAGTAATGCGTCGTGGATATTTATGACGTTGAAACATTACAATGTTGCCGCATCAACTCTGAGTTTTAGTTTAGTTTGGCTTTGCCATAGAAGAAAATTGGAATTGGAATCTAAATAAAATAATTGAACAAAAATGTTATCAAATATAATTTATTTTAATATTATAGTACATCTAATGCATATATTATCGAAGGACTTAAAATTACAATTAAGACCACAAGTATAATAGTTTGTAGGTTAGATTCGTAGGTAGTATTCATTCTTTCCTCATACTTTCTTACCTAATGATTATGTTTAATTTTGGACAATTACAATCATATCTGTGCGCACAAATCTTTCACGCCCTACAATACCATTTTCTACAGTTATATTCAATTTTAAGTTTCCTTCAGTCACTTTCACTTTACGACTCACTGTCCATTTCAAACTAAACTGTTAATTTCTAATCTGTCTAAAACATATTCACGATTCCACCATTTATCAATTACTTCCTTTGTTTGTCTTATCGAGTTCATCCAAACCGAAGGTGTTATGGTTGACAATGCTTCCTTCCACATATCGAAATAGTTTTTGATGGAATGTCCTTCTCAACCAGCAATATATCTGCAATTAACTATTAAGAAATATAATGCCTACAAAACCCAATTGAATTCTATTGTAACTTTTACCCTTTTCCATCAATTTTTATTGTCTTTACTCTTTTTTTGTTACTGTTTTGCCAAGAGTGCCACAATGAACCATTTTGAAATATTCAAGTTTCTTATATTATTTTATGCCTTTAACTTAATTTTTTAAGGTAATGCCCGGAAGTTCCATTAAACATCGTTATCTTTACACCATTTAAACCTTATGCCCTGTAAGAGTGTATGAAAGGATGTCTTACATCTCTCAAAAAGCTGAATGTCCCTAATTCTTTTATGTATACTTTCCAAAGAGACAATTTTCTCTAAAATAATTTTATTAAATTACGTTTATATATATAAAATAGTTTGTGGACTTACTGTTCTTATACGTTTCGTATATTTGGTCTCGAATAGAGCCAATATTAAGATGGTCAAGATTTGTCACCCACTTTGTAGACGGTTTTTCTTGCGTGAATCTAACGTATTTTTCTTCATTTTATAAGCGATATTGTTCACAGTACCCAAGGTAATATTTAGCACGGCAGCAACCCGCTAAAAAACATTTTCAATAAAATTGTAGGGACTTATATCATTTAATATCATCAATAATTACCTCTCTAACAGAATTTACCGGCAAAAGGGGGCCTCCGTTATCTCGTTCCTTTTTGAAATAACCTATTAAAGCTGCAATCAATTTGTGACCCTGAATATCTATTGTTTTCGGCATTTTCAAACAAAGTAATATGATATATTACTTAGCACTTAGGAGCAACTTAAAATGTATCAAAATAATCAAATGACTAAAATAATGTTCGCCGGTTTATAACCTGTAATAATTATAACTAATATTTTGAATAATTTAGAGTACATCTGACAACCGGACGGCGACCAGCTGTTAGACATGCAAAATTCTTGAAAGCAATCGTGATAAGAGGTTTTAACTCTTATCTATAAATTATTGTGGCAGTATAATTAACTGTAGTTTTTAGATATAGTATAATGTTAAAATAAATTATATTTGGTAAAAATTTTGTTTAGATTAGAATTTTTTGTATGTCAAAGTCAACTGAATTAAAATTGAGAGTTGATGCGGCAACATTGTAATATTTCGACATCACAAATATCCACGACGCATTACTAAATAAACTTTGAATAGACTATGCGTTATATTAATAGCTATTAAACATATCTAGAAGACTATTAGTTTTTGCAATTGTGTAAAACTAAGGAAACTATCAGAAAACAATAGTAACAGGAAAATATTGCCGGACTGTCTTAGAGGGGAAAGAACCGTTTAACCAACCGTATTTTTTGCAACTAGTAACAGCACATTCCTTCACAACTTTTGAACTTGCAAAATACTGTTATATCTAAACATTTCACAACAAAATCAGGAACTAAAAATATATATTAATCGAGCTTAATTGAGTATTGCCAGGCAGTGAGCCCAAAAGGGGTATCTAAATACATGATTTATGCAATTGTTAGTGTCGATTATTATCTCATTTGACACGTCAAGGTTGATCCCAAAGAATTTAAAATAGAATTAGCAATTTTCACAATAGCACTTGAGATAAACATTTAAAGGTATATTCACACATTAATTCAATTTACTAAAACGATTTATATTTAACACAGGGCATTTTGAAATTCCACTAGTAACACACAGTATAGTCTATTCAAAATAGCAGTGGTCAAAACTCAGATATTTACGATGTGTAATGTATTGCCTATTGCAGTTTGTAAATTCGCTTATTAAATACCAAACAATATTTTCCTTCTCATTTTACTATAGTTAAAAAAAGATACAATGCTACTGAATAGGCCTGCAAGAGTCGTTCGGTTGTCAAATGTCTGCAAAATTATTCAAAACATTAGTAATAATAATCGGTTATAAACCGGCAAACGTTGTTTTGGCGGCTTACTTGTTTTGATAAATTTCAAATCTCTGCTTAATAATTAATTACTCTGATTGAAAATGCCGTGACTGTTGTACTATAATGTTAAAATAAAATAAATGTCAAAATTAAATACGGCAACATTGCGGTATTTTGACGTCATAAATTGAGATGAAGTGAGTTCAATGCTATTGTAGATATGCTATAGATATAGCCCGTCCAATAAAACAGGCAATTAATGTCATAGGTGAGGACGTCGAATATGTTGCCAATTGCAGTTTGTAAAAATGTAAAATTCGTTTTAAACCCGGAGCCGATCTTTCCTTCTAATTTTATCTTAGATAAAAAGACATTCGATGCGTCGGAAAATGTAACTGCACCAGCCTATAAATTTGGATTTGAATTGGTGGAAGTAGACCGTGTTGCCAAATGTCTACAAAACCTTTAAAGCATTAGTCATTATAGTTAGGGATTATAAACCGGCAAATGTTGTAAACCAAAATTCAAACTTGACGTATACAGCCAATAAAACAGCCAATGCACGTCATAGGTGATGTCGAATATAGAGCCCAATGCAATTTGTAAAAATGTAACATTGGTTTTAAACTCGGAGCGGATTTTTTGTTCTCCTTTTACTATAGTTAAAAAGAGAGAGAAGTCTATAAAATTTGATTTGTATTGGTACTTGTCAACACTGTTGTCAAATGTCTACAAAATTCTTCAAAACATTAGTAATAATAATTAGAGGTTTCGTTTGGCAATACAATTAATCACAATGCAAATACGGATTTTGTTTATCGTACAATTTTTTTTATGAAATATTGTATATTTCAATATTGAGGTAACAGCATCGATATATTTAAATACGTACATTCATATATTATTGATGTATTACGTTTGCATTTACAATTTTCACACTTCTAATGTGCCCTAAATGTCCCTAAATGTCCCTTGCATGTTTGGAATCATCTCTTGTAGTTTTATGTTTTTCATCTAGTAGCATTTATGTACTTGTATACATGCACTATAACACATATTCAGTGTCAGTACTCATTACATATTCTTATTAAACGTATATGCGTACACATCAATTTTTTTATGATCTGTAAGAACCTTGATTTTACTATTCACATATACAAATTTTAATGTATACTACCAGTACATTGTCTATTGTCTGTCACTATATGAGCTTAAAAAAATACCCTACCCTAGTAATTTTATTGATGTTATCGCTTCTGGAATACATTATAATTTGTATTCATATTTTTAATGTTAGCTACGTTTCTGTAGCATATCCAAAGTAACAATGAACCTGCGTCATCTCAATTTATGACTTCAAAACGTCGCAATGTTGCCACATCAACTCTGGGTTTTAATTTATTTTGGCTTTGGAATATAACAAAATTTTAGTCTAAATAAAATAATCAAATAAAAATGTTATTATCTTGTATCTGGTCTTACTCAGCCTGGTTACTGGCGTGACTGGGATCATTTTCCTTGTCGGATTTTACACTCTTGTCTAGAACATTCACAAATTTTAAACAATCACAAACATAAATTTACGACCATGCCCCAACAGGATTCGAACCCGCGGCTATCGCAACAGTATGAAAGTCCCATCGCCTTTACCACTGCGCCACCAAGCCGGCATAATTTATTTTAACATTATAGTACTAATGCATATATTATCGAATAATTTAAACTACAATTAATTATACAGCCGCAATAATTTATAGATTAGAGTTGTTTTATTATATTTACATTGGACTCTTTTCCACGCCACCCATGATGTAGGGTTTTAGGCGCGTTTTTTCTTATATAGAGGTATCTCCTGAAGGTGTAGTTCACCTAATTAACAATTGTATATCCAAGTAATGTATTTTACTGTCATTAGAGAGAATATTTACCTTTCTTGTTTCATTCGATGGTGTTTCCTTGTCAAGTCATTTTGATATCATACATTCTAACATTAGGTTATGTACAATTACACGCATATCTATACACAATATTTCACACTCTACAATAAGATTTGCTACAGTTATCGTATATCAATTATATAATCATTTTTAATTGTTTCCACTCTCGCCTGTCTTGGAATTTGTCAGCATTGAATCATAAGTCTAATTCAAGTGAATAACTAAGCTGTCAATTTCCAATCTATCTAATATTTGTTCGGGATTTCATCTTTTGTCAATTTCTTCTTCAATGCAGCTGATCAAGTTAATCCAAACCAAAAGTGTTATTAACCAATCCAAATCAACAATTCTAAGAAGAACAAGAACAATAAGTCTACATTGAATTATTAATAAATGTTATCACTAATAATACCTGAATCAATTGTTATTTTAACGTTTACCTTTTTCCATCAACTTTTATTGTCTTAACACTATTTTTATTATCATCTTGCCACAAATTGAGATAAGTCTTTCTTGATATTATTATATGCTTTTAAAAATGTTATTCTTTTAAAAGCAAAGCTGGCTTCGGCATTTTCATCAAAGTAATAAGATTTGAAATTTATCAAAACAAGCAAAGTGTTATAAAAACATTTGCCGGTTTGTAGCCTGTAGTTATTTTAATTAATATTTTGAATTTGAATTTTGCAAACGTTTTTTTTTAACTTTTAACAATTGGACTGCTTTTGCACAGGCTGGTTCAGGTTGCAGGTTTACATGTTCAAACTTATCAGACATTATTGTCTCTTTTTAATTAGAATAAAACGAGTAGGAAAATATTGTCTGATTCTAAAACAATTTGCAATTTGCGGTAGGCAATACATTTTGATGACGTGAATTCACTATTATATATTTTTTAATTTTCCTCTATCATCAATAAAAAACTAAAGTTTTGTAATTTTTTCATAAATTTCGTAATACTCATGAATTAAGTTTGAACCCCAAAGTGCTTAAAATAGAATTGTTAGTATATCGCAATTTTCACAATATCACTTTAAATAAACGTTTAAAGATATATTTATAGAGTAGTACACGTAAATATAATGTAATAAAATGATTGATATTTAACAAAGAACATTTTAAATCCCAATAGGACCACACTGTAAATATACAAATCATCGTATCGTCCACATTCACATCTAAAACGCCGGTTAATGTTGTTTTTTTTTTGTTTTCAGATGGTATGTTAACGATATGTCAAGACAGAGATCTGAATCCTTATTGAAGCAAGAAGATAAAGAAGGCTGCTTTGTAGTAAGGAATTCCTCAACAAAGGGGTTATACACGTTATCCCTATATACAAAAATGTAAGAGGATACTCCCATTGTTCAGTTCTATTTCTATTTATACTTGAGGTTTTATCGACGGTTCGAATTAATAAAAGAGAGTATGTAAAATTAACCAAATTTAAAGGTAGTGCCTTCCGTCATGAATAAAGCGCGATTAAATCAATTTATTAGTAGCACTGAATAGATATGATATTATTTTAACTCAGTATTCACTTCATCGAACTTCAATTAACTAAATTTGTAAAGAATATATTATGTTTATAAGATTTTAATTGAAGAATGACTGGAGATTTTTTAATATTATTCCTCACTAATATTGTATGCCCTTAATTTCTTATTAAATATGATAATTAATAATGGTAATTGAAGTTTTCAAGCTTCAAAAATGTATTTGGATATAAAAATTTTAAATAATTGATTACTTTGTTTAACCTAATAAAATAAAATTGTATCATTGTATTTTGTACAATCAATAATCAATAGTAAACTCATTTAAATGTTACCATATACAGTTGATATATGCTGTTGTGGGCTGAATGCATATGTTTATATTAATGAAAAAAATCTTAATAACTGTAGTGGAGTTTTATAACGAACCAGGCTATTAAAAGTCAATATATTCCCGCAATTATAGTAAATTTCGTTAAATATTTTCAAGAGGCACACCTTGGTTATTTATTCGTTTACACCTAAAGAAATAACTAAAAAATGCGTTAAAGTCGCAATAATTGATTTCTGCATCGATAATTAACAGAATTAATCGCATATAAATGTCAATAGGGCGTGGTATTAACATCTAATCTTAACAAGACGTACATTGTTCAGTTTCATTATGTAATGTATGCTTTTAGACCTCATCCTCATGTTAAACATTATCATATTAAACAAAACTCAAGAGGAGAATTTTATTTATCCGAAAAGCACTGTTGCAACTCCATTCCCGAACTGATCAATTATCACAAACATAACAGTGGAGGATTAGCGTCCAGACTAAAGACGAGTCCTTGTGACAGACCAGCTCCAGCCACAGCTGGCCTAAGTCATGGTAAATATCATAAAATACATGCACATAGTCCTTTTAATATCGATTTTATAACCGTTATATTTTTTAGATAAATGGGAGATTGACCATAATGAATTAATGCTACTTGAGGAATTGGGGTCTGGACAATTCGGCGTTGTTCGTCGTGGTAAATGGAGAGGATCGATTGACGTTGCAGTTAAAATGATGAAAGAGGGTACAATGTCTGAAGACGATTTTATTGAAGAAGCAAAAGTTATGACGTAAGAATTTAGTTGATTTATAGAATTAAGTTTGCATGATTATTCAGCTATAAAGTTTTGTAAAGCACTACCTCCTGATTTGAGCATGTCAATCATATTTCACATATATTTATTAGCACATATCGATAAATATTTTTGTTAATCAATTAGTGTAGTTGTTAGAATATTTGAGATGGTGGTATTGTATTTTTCAGAAAATTGCAACATACAAATTTAGTGCAATTGTATGGAGTATGCAGCAAAAACAGACCCATTTTTATAGTGACTGAGTATATGAGACATGGATCTCTGTTAAACCACTTACGAAGACATGAGCAATCCTTGAGTAGCAACCAAGGCTTATTGTTAGATATGTGCATACAGGTAAACATCATTTTATACACACTTTTATATTTTATTAAAGGATTTTTATATCATAGGTTTGCAAAGGAATGGCATATCTCGAAAGACATAACTATATCCACAGAGATCTTGCTGCTAGAAATTGTTTGGTTGGCACTGAAAATATTGTGAAAGTTGCTGATTTTGGTCTTGCAAGGTAATATATATGTTATATTAAATATAGAAATGTAAATTTCACTTAATATATTTTAATTCCAGATATGTTTTGGATGATCAGTATACATCATCTGGAGGTTCCAAATTTCCTATTAAGTGGGCACCGCCAGAAGTATTGAATTACACAAGATTTTCCTCAAAATCAGATGTATGGGCATATGGTGAGTTCAATCTGATTATTAAAATGAATAAAGAATGAGCAGCAATGAATAATGTCGTAGGTGTTCTGATGTGGGAGGTATTCACTTGTGGAAAGATGCCATATGGTCGATTAAAAAATTCCGAAGTTGTTGAAAGAGTTCAAAAAGGCATTATACTAGAGAAACCAAAAGCTTGCTACAAAGAAGTCTATGACGTAAGAGTCTCTTTATAGAAAATTATGTTACACTTTTATTTATTTATTTATTTATTTATTTATTTATTTATCAGGTTATGAAAAAATGTTGGGCTCCACTGCCAGAAAATCGCCCATCATTTCGCTCACTCAAAGATACTCTCATGAATGTTTCACAAGGCATTTTGGTCGATTGACTGGCCCGTCTGGTGTGCGACACAGTTGCCCGAGGTGCTTCACCTTCCACAACCCCTTGCAGTTCCCAACAACAAGATGGTTATGAAGAGGCATGGCTAGGAATTTGCAGAACACTGTGTAGGGAGGCGCGCAGGGCGAAAAGAAGTGCCAAATACGAGCTTCCGTGAGAATTCTTTTCGACACCTAATCATATGTGAAGGTATCGTCATCACGAACTTATGTTTTTGATGATACTGCAAACTGCGTAAACACGATTGCACTGAACCATATTGAAACTAACGGCAGAAATGTGTATTTTTAGTTATTTTGATTTTTAGGTGTACTTTAAACCACTGGCAACAAAAAAATGTTCTTTGGCAGGTGACAATAATACCGATAGTTTGTTCTCGAATTTACTATTAACAATAACTTTCTAAAAATCACTCTTATCTTACTGATATTGTGCTGTGTTTTAGATGTACTTTTGTTTTAGTATAAACGGTGAATTTGTAGTTGAGTTAATAACAGTAAAGTCAGTGGGGCCAAATCAATGTCTAAAACTAACATAAGTAAGAACAACAGAAACTAAAAACAACTGCCTATAATTATTTTTTTTCATTCGGTTTAATTACTGTACAGTTGAATAAGATGCCTTTCCATAAAAAGAAGCGATTTTAAATGTCTGATTAGATGTATCTTTAAAAAGGTATACTAACTATTATTCTATTCCTTCTTGTAGGCATCTTGTTTAATATAAATGATCACTCGTCAATAAACACATAACTTGCATGATATAACTATTTTGTGATATTTATTTTAGTTCGTTTTTAAGTCTATGTTTTTTTTTCTTGCAAATTTATGTCAGAGTTGAGCCAATGTTGAACCTATAGTGTTTATCTTCAGTTACATCTGCTCACCCACCCCATAAGTACACTGTTACCATATTACCTGTTAAAAGACTTTGACTTAAATTTGCTACTAGGTTTCTATTGTTTAGACAAGTGAATTTCTTACAATACTGATTATATCCAAACGTGAAGTTAAGTATACCTCTTAAGATTTATGATGTAGCTAAATTATTAATGTTTAATATGGCTGTTAGATTTTTATTGTGGAGGACTAGAAGGAGAAAAATACAGGTCTGCTTATGAAACTAATTTCATCAATACAGTTTACTTTATTAGTTTAGTTTATTACATATTAAGTTTTTCTAAAGTGTGTATGTGAGGTATTGAAACTTGCAGTATGGAAATATCACGGTTACCGCGCCAAAATTTAAAAAGCAACTACATAGTTTTTCTTTATATGCATAATGGTAACTCATATTTCTTATATCTGATATATATTGTAAAATATTTATTAATCTTTTTTTACTCTAAAAATTATATAATTTTTTCAGTTTTTATGGATCATGTGTATATTATTTTAGATTTAAATTAAATAAATATGTATGTAAGAAAATATGTTTTTATTTTATATACTAAGTAATACCTGGTGGGAATACTATATATCTGTAGATTTTACACTCTTATAATTGGTAGACAATCATAAAACATTATAAAAGTTTTTTTATATAAGTGGGCTTAACGAAAATGTTGCCTCCCTTTTTGAAAAAAACGAGAGTTCCTTGGGGCGTAGAATATGACACGGTTAAAGCTTATATCGAGGAAGTATGTTTAGGCCTAATATTTTTGTGTAATGTACTTTACAAATAAATATATTCCAACAAACTCATCGGGTAGCCGTGCGGATTAAGACCCGACTAGGATCGAATCTCGCTGCGGCTAAAGATTTTTTAAAGTATATAAAATAAAACAAAAGTGTAGTAAAAAAATAGTGTTCGTTAAAATTAAGTAAGTATTTGTTTCATTAGATTTAAAACGGAAACTGAGTGGTTAAAAGATTATTGAAGAAAGTTATTTAATTAAAAGAAGTATTATTTCAGATTTTGTGGTGATTTTGTGTTCCTTAAAATTAAGTGAATGTTTTTTCTCGCAATTGAAACGTTGTTAAAACAGAAAGTGAGTGATAAATTTAAACAAAGTTATTTAATTTTAATCAGTATTTTTGTGTTCTTTGGATTATTCTCATATTGTTGGAATTATTAAAGAGTTATGGCAAGTTTTTGGATAAAAATCAAACAATTAAGAATAGTGTGGTCACGTAAAGTTATATTTTACATTTACAGATAAAATTAATGTGCCCGCTTTATCAGAAGGTACTGCTGTGAAAGAAAAACGCGACATATGTGAACATTTTATCCCAACATAGATTAACAAAATTCGAGAATGACTAGAATCGTCTGTTTTCTTTGCTTGCAAGATATTTAGATTTTCGAAATCAGCCTTTGATTTTATTTGATGTCTGGCGAAGAAAAAGAAAAAGATAAAAATTGTTCTTGCTTAAGGACTGTTATTAATTCATATGGTTCTGGAGACATAGCACATCATTGTACTAGAGGAAATTCTAAAGGTTGTTAAGATTTTTCTGTAAATTTTAGGGGTATTCATTTCTGATAAATTTTAGGTTGCATTAGGTGCTAATGCTAACCGAATATTGCAGGTAATAAATACGTTAATTTGTGCATGAAGAGTTAAAATAAATATTGCATAGAATATTAACAGTTATAAAATAGGTTCATAGAATTTTAATTCTCCATTTGTTGTGGAGTTGTTAATTCCCAGGTGGGACATAAGACAAAGTAAAAAGTAATGAATAAATGAAAGCCATAGAAGATCAACTAAAGATTAGCTAAATGCAAATGCAAGACCGAAGAGTGAAGTAGATAAGCAAAGAACAATGTAATTTTGTTTAAAAATTTATGTAAAGAAATTATTCTTTTAATCAGTTTGATGTGCTTATTGTTTTTGTAGTTTATATTTTAGATGAGAAATATGTATATAAGATAAAGACTATGTGAATACATATATGATGTAAAGAAAATATACAGGGCAAATAGAAGAAATTATGAAATTATGAACAAACATTTTAAAGCATCGATAAATTTTAAGGTGATGAAAGGTTAATATTATAAAATATGTGAGTATATGACATTTTAATCTTAGAACCTTGTATTAATTATGTTGATTATTTACTTTATAGACCTAAGTTTTGAAAAATCAATAGTTAATTTAATGATGTAAGTACATTCCTTTAATATACATTTCTAAATTATAAGAAATAAATTACGTAATTGTGTTCGTTATTATTTTAATATATATGCTAAAGACAAATATCTATCAATTTCAAAATTGTTTTTTTCAAATATTTTCTATTTTAATATACAAACATGTGTTATTTCATTTATTATTCCATACTAATAAATGAAACATAAAACTATAACATAAAGGGTCCATAACATAAAAGTAAAAAAGACAATGTATACTTATATACGTACGTAGTAATTTACACGTATTAATACATTGTTCATTATTGAAAGTTAATGGAAATTATTTGTAGTTAAATGCAATTTTAAAATGTTATTGAGTGTTAGTTTTTGAGGTAGTTTGCAAATATTTAAATGTTTTAGTATGCAGATATTTATTATTTCAATTAATGTTATAATTGAGTGTTAAAAACGCATAACAGATGCGGCTATCCGTCTCTCAGTTGACCTAAAGTGTAGTGAATACGTGCTTACGCGATCAGAAAAAAGACTGCATCTCATTTTTATTAGTGTTTGAAAATTATTTTCCCTTATTTTACAACAGTCCTTTTGAAATTCATTTATCGTATTTTTGGTCAAAAACTAATGCAAAAAATAATACGTGAGTGAAAAATGAAGTGCGTGAAATAAACAATGTATTTTTTTATCCTTTGGAAGTAAATAAAATAAAATATTAACAATCTAAAAATGGCAAACCATAGCGATTCAACCAAATCACCTGCACACTATGATATAAAATTAGAACAATCAGCAGTAACGCAAACCCCACAAACAGAATGGACTACAGTCATTGACAAAAAACGATTGAGAAGCCTAGAAGAGGAAATCGCGAGAAACAAACAAGGGTCAGTGACTATTGCTTACAGAAACCAATAGAGACACAAAACAGCTTTAGCGACCTATCGGAAGAAATTGAAGATAATATACAACCAAGCCCTGAAAAAGTTGTTCCCAAACCACCACCAATAACAGTCTATAAGGAAGGAGTAATAAAACACATCCATGACCTATTGAAATCCATCACTACGAACTACACAATTAAAACAATGAGCTATGAAACAATAAAAATCCAATTGTTCGAAGCGGAGCACTTTAAAATTCTAATAAAAGAATTAGACGAATGAAACACTCACTACCATACATTCAGGCCAAAATCCGATAGAACATTTAAATTCGTCTTAAAAGGATTACATCACGGGACGGACTTTAACACCATCAAGGTAGCCCTAGCTGAACAAGGCCCGGAGGTCATAAATGTTCACAATATACAACATCGCACGACAAAAAAATCTCTGCCTATGTTCTATATTGATTTAAAACCTAATGAAAATAATAATGCAATGTATGAAATCACAAAATTAGAAAACAATATTATTAAATGCGAACCACCACATACAAAAAGAATTATACCACAATGCAAGAAGTGTCAAGCGCACGGGCACACAAAAACTTACTGTCACAAATTATTTAGATGCGTAAAATGTACAGGAGAACACAAAACATCAGGTTGTACTCGTAAAGTTTACGATGATAAAGTGAAATATGCTAACTGTAACGGAAATCATACAGCGAACTACAAGGGCTGCACAGTTCACAAACAATTACAGCAGAAACTATATCCTGCCTTAAGAGGAAAAAGGCATCAACAGCAACAAAAACAATCCATACCTACCAGTCTACCCACCAGACCAAGTCAACCAAACATAACTTATGCCTAAATAGTTGAAAATGGTTCAACACAAAATCGAGAAACCACATCACAACCTACTGAAATTAACAGCAAAGTCTCTAGATTAGAAAACATGATGGCCAAATTAATAGATCAAAGAAGTACGATGCTTGGTCTACTCACAACCGTCGTCAGCAAACTTGCCTAATGCCTGAAACCATTAGCTACAAAATCGTCGTCTGGAATGCCAGTGGGCTCCAACAACACGCCAGGGAACTAAAAAATGTTCGTAACTGAACAAAATATTGACGTTATGATGGTTTCCGAAACACATTTTACGGAGAAACATTATTTGAAAACTCCCAAATCCCCCCAAAAACTTTATCATACAAAACAGCCTGATGATAAAGCACATGGAGGTACAGCCATAATCATTCGAGATTATATAAAGCATTTCGAAAAAGAAAAATTCCGCAAAGACTACCTGCAAGCCACCAGTATAACCATAGAGGAATTCCATGGACCATTAACAATGTCTACGATTTATTGCCCACCCAAACATAACAACAAGGCAGAACACTTTCAAGAATTCTTCAGTACGCTAGGTAATAAATTTATAGCCGGAGGAGATTACAACACAAAACATTTAATGTGAGATTCAAGAACAATAACCTCAAAAGGTAGAAAACTGCTAAAAGCAATAAAGTCAGATCATTTGCAACATATCTCTACTGGTGAACCAACATATTGGCCTTCAGACAGAAATAAAAAACCAGATACAAAAATTACCATCAAAGAAAACTTAGACCTTATTTAGAGAAAACTTAGACCAAAACATCTCTCTAACTTACCGTTACAAACTGAAATTTATATAGAAATAGCAGCAATAAACATTACAAAAAAAAATACAGGAGGTAGCATATTCCGCGACTCTTAACACTGAAACATTTCCAAGAAAAAATATACATATCATGTACAATACAGAAAAAGATAGCAGAAAAAAGAAAGTTACGACGGAATTGGCTACAGCAAAGGACTGAAGAAAATAAAAGAACATTTAATAGGGCTAATAAAAGAGCTGAAAGAACTAATCCAAAATGAATAAAACCAAGGCCTTCAAGGCCAAGGAATATCTAGAGAATTTGATACCAACTGAGGCTACAGACTATTTGTTGTGGAAAGCAACAAAAAAGCTTAAGAGACCCCAGCAGCATACCCATCTATTAAAACAAACGAAAATAATTGGACTAGAAGCAATAAAGAGAAGACCGACATTTTCTCAAAACACTTAAAAAATGATTTTAAACCTTTCCAGTCTCAGCTACATAAAGATGACGAAAATAAAATTACTAGCTATCTAGATTCGCCATTTCAAATGGACTTACCGCACGAGAAATTAACGATCAAAAAAGGTAAACAAACAATAATGAGAGATTAATATTAAAAAAGCTCCTGGTTATGATTTAATTACTGGTAAAATTTTAAAAGAACTATCAGAAAAGGATATAAAACTATTAACATGTATATTTAATACTATGCTACGAATTAATTACTTCCTTAGCATCTGGAAAGTAGCTAAAATATTAATGATTCTTAAACCCGGAAAAATACCAGATGTTGCGATAGCCGCGTGTTCGAATCCTGCTGAGGCTGGTCGTAAATTTATGTAATTGTTTAATATTTGTGAATGTTCTAGGCGAAAGTGTAAAATCCGACAAGGAAAATGATCCCAGTCACGCCAGTAACCAGGCTGGGTAAGACCGGATGTCTTCTGAGATGATTTCTAAAGTTGGTCCGTGGTTCGGAGCCCACGTTAAATTTTAGGTCCAGTCCAGATAAATCCATAGTTGGTAAATGGAGTAAATAAAACAAAAAACACCCATGTAACGTTTACTTACCCTACGTAGAAGAACATGTCCAACAGTGAATATCAATCATCGTCAACTCCCCCAAGCAGAGCATGTTAAATATCTTGTTATGTACTTAGATCGACGGCTAACCTGGAAGAAGCACATACTCTCTAAACGAAAACAACTTGGATTTAAATTATATCAAATGTATTGGCTCATCGGGTGCAAATCCAAATTATCATTAGATAAGAAGGTATTGCTATATGAGTCTATACTCAAGCCTATTTGGTCATATGGAATCCAACTATGGGGTACCGCTAGCAAATCTAATATATCCATTATGCAACGGTTCCAAAATAAAGTGTTTCGTGCCATTGTTGATGCTCCGTATTATATTTCAAATACAAAGTGATACAAGGCGATATTCCTCTTGAACCTATAACGGCTATAACGCCAACATACTCGTTAACCAGCTAAATATGCGACGTGATTGTGACGTGCGTAGACTAAAACGTTTAACACCACCTGATCTGATTACTGGACATACATAGACTTTAGAATAAGACTAATTAATTAAGATAATATTTTATACAGGAGATCGCTTAATGAAGCGATTTTCTACATGCCATGTATATATGATACAGACATAAGAAATACTTATTATACTTAGGGCAAATTGTGAAATCACAAAGAGTAAAAAAAATGTTATGTATGAAATACATTTCTGATCTTATATTGAAAATAATGCAAAAAAAGTTTTAATATCATGCCATTTTTAAATTATTCATTTTAATCTATTATAATAGAAACATGATTAATTTAATACTTTTGCCTTTACCGACCTTTCGCTAATATTAGAATTATATCAGGTGGTACATTTCACAAGGAAGGAAGTGCATAAAGTAATTCAAATTTTCTTCAGTCGAATTTTGTTAATATGGAAGTTGCCTAAAAGGGTGATATCTATGTAATTGTATATTTATTTCTGAATTGCATTCTGACGAAAATATCTTGTTGTTCAAATCAGATTATTTTAATTCTTAAAACTTATTTCTCAATCTAATGTTAAACATTTAGTAGGAATTAAGTTAAAATATATGAACCATAAGAGACTAGGGAAGTAATGATCATTTTTTTCAAGTCGTCTAAACAAAATAAATCAATTAAATCCATAGTGCTTAGTCGAGGGGAAAACTACTAATTAACTAATTTATGGCCACATCCATATTCTCAGCTTTGACTACCATGTCTAAAATGTGCCCGGCTAAATTAACATTTTAAAACGGAGCTCTTTGAATATACAAACAGTTTTTGTGTGTACACTTTATTTTATCAACCACAAAAGGAATTAAATATTCAAGAAATACAAACGAAGCTAAATTTATTTTTACTCCATAGTAATTAGAAGAATAAAAAATATTATCACATATATTAGTCATTTATAGAAATATAAAAACATACATATAGAAACCACATATATAGTAACTAAAATATAAATAACATTCATTCAGTCATTTTCGAAAACATAATTTATTTTTATATTACAAAATTACAATCTAATAATAATACAAAAAATCTGAAAAAAACTTTTATGAAATCACATAAAATTCAGAAACTAATATTTATTTTTTATAATAAATCATTGGATTTTTAGCGCTTATGCTATGAATAATATTAAGTAAAATTTCAATGTCTTCAATGCATGATACTACACCTGGACAACCCAGTAATATAGCTGGTTTGTTTTCTACCACAACTTCAAAATATTCACTTTTGGCATTAAATGTCACTGTTCGTTCCAACACACATTTGTTTGTAAATATTATTGATGATATCTTATTACTTCTCACAACCACCTTTATTTTCCATGTAGGAGAAGGCAGTTTCATATTTTTTATATCTTTCACCAATGTATCAAAAGGATATTTTAATTTACCGTCTTGTGGGTGTCTAACCAATCCAAATTTTAGATAATAAGTAGGTTCTGCTGGAGTATATTTAATGATAAATTGAGGTTTTGACACTGGCATCTTCCGTTCATATTGTTTAATCTCCATAACTAAATTTGCAGGATATCTAAAACAAACGTATTGTAAATTTAGAATTTTAATAAGATTTTAAAAATGTTATTGTAAAAGTTGTAAATTAAATTGTGTAAAGAAAATGTGGTTTATTAACTCAATATAAATTACAGTCCTTTCATTAAAATTACAAAAGGTCCAGGTACACTAAATATTATTGATATAAAACTCAAAACAATATTTACTGTTGCGTACTCCAAGCACCAGATCTTGTTCTTTTTCTAAGTCTTGTTCTTAATATTCTATCCAATACTCTAACCACAAAATCACAAAGTAGACAGACTTTGCTATTTCTAGATTTTGCAACTCTAACCACTTAATACGGAAACCTCACAGAGTCTAACCTCAAATATATTTAATCTTTTGTAAGAAATTTACAATAGGTAATACTAAATTGGAGCACAAGATGTCACCAGTAAGGTGTTAGCGAACATTAATATGAACATGTCTAAATTACTATTGAGAGATACCAAAAGATGGCACTCACATGGAAGTCTTTGTTTTCAGCGATTTTCAGCAAAACAGTTTCAGTATTTCAATATCAACAGAGTAAATGGTGTTGAAATTTTTTTTGCGTTTCAATAATGAAAAATAATCGCTGGGGTTTAGGCAAGTCATTCCAACAGATTTTGTATCGTCTTGATGTGTATTTGGTTTTTAGTAAATTTAAACGTGCTCATTTGATCCACTATTGATTTGATCATTGTATACTATTGTTTTTATGCAGTGTAAACATAATATTTAGCTTTAAAATTTGATTAATTGATTTTTGTATCTCTGTAGCAAAGCAAATGAACACAGTAGTATTTTTATAGATCCATAACAATATGTTTATATATGCCATTTACTTTATTGTAAATTTAAGCGATTACTTTAACAAAGCGTAATACCCCAACAATATATACCAATAATTTTTGTTTGGAAACATTTACGCGTGTCTTTGTTTTTATACGATGACTTTTAATGTCAATGTCACATTGTGATACTACACAAATTATTTATTGGTTTATTTTCAAAATTATTTGTTGTGGGGTATTTCAAGCAGATTGGTAAGTTGGTTTTAAAGTTTATAAAATTATATAAAAATATTATATTTGATGTTCAAATATGCTTATTTTAATTTTATCATAAAGAGTTATTTTAATCTGTAACTATCAATTGCATTTAAGTAACAAAATGAATCAAGGAGGCATAATGATTCTTTGAATCATTTTTTCTTAAAAGAGAGCTCAAGCTCTATGTCAAATCTTGATCATCCATTTTTATATCATTCAATCCACGGACATATACGCTAAAATTGTATTCGTATAATTCTGTGTTGTTAAGTCTCTACATTTAATACATAGTAAAATTTGCCAGCTAACATAGTTTTAATGCAATGCATTTTTATATAGCTTTATATATTTTTTATGTATTAAATATAATTTGTTACAATTCTTCATGTTCCAATTTGAGAGCAAAATTGTTGAGCATAACTAAACTAATTTATTTATTAAAGCATCGTTTAAACTGTATTCAACTTATTTAATATATTTAAGACACGTTACACAGTTCTTTAAGACATGTGGCAGAAGCATTTTATTTTTAAATAACTGTTGATTGGAGAACATACTGCGTTCATTTAATATTTTCAATTCGAAAGTGAACAATGAAATTGTATTTTTCGTGGGATATGCAGTTATATAAAAAATTAGTTAAAGAATAAAGTACAAATATATCGTTAACACAAATTCGAATAGCACTGGTAAATAAACTACTCGCGACCAACCTACGGCTCAGTGTGAACTGTTGCATTTTACGTCTTGCAGAACTTGCTTTGTTTACACAAATTGTACCACGGTGAATGTGTTCATTTATTATTGTTTTTAGCTCGGTACTCACGTGCCACTTTCATTAAAAAGCTTTATAACGATACTTATTAATCATACGATCCTCAAAACCGGAAAAGAAAGTTGTAAAAAATAAGTAAGTGTATCAAATATTTTATATTTTATAATATAATACATTAATATGGTATTATAACTGCGACCGTGCTAATAAAAACACAACCAATAGACGCTTTCGCAAGAACATCGATTTTATGATAGAAATCGATTATTTCAGTTTATGTTACTAGTCAATGTTAAAATGTAAAATATGTAAGTAAATTAATTCGTTGTGTATTCTTATGTTTATTTAGTTATTACTATATATTTCAAAATAAATAATCAGTTTATGTTCAGATAAAAAGGTATACATTGAACCGTCTTTGTTGTTTAATTGCAAAATATTGATTCATAGTTGGCTGGACAACTAGATATTTTAATTTATAGCCTGTCGTTTTATTAGTGTCGTGATAAATGCTGGATAATTTCTTAAAGACTGATTGGATTTTTGTATGATTTAAATGTATTATAACTTTAAAATAACCAAAGACTGGGGACACAAGTTTACTGAACTTTTTTGTTGCGCCATCCATTTTCGAACAAATGTGGATGTTAATCGGTGAATACAAAGTCCATAGCCGACCAGACTTAAGTGAAAAATTTGTCTATGTGCCGCTCAGTCAATATTTTAGTTGCAAATATAGTTACATTTTTATCCCGTCCATTTTACATTATTTTTTTATAACAAATATGTTAGACATAAATTCTACTTATAAATTAATTATTAATATAGTGGATTTCTAAATTTAACGTAAATTAGGTATATTTTCAGTAGTGACTCTAGTCTAAATAGTTAGTTAAATCAGAAATAAGGTATTTGTAATAATAGTGATGATGTATATTTATTGAATATCCATATTTACACAAAACCTGATGAACATATTTACTTAAAAATTAATCGATATCAATTATACTGTGAAGTGTAGCCAGTCAGTTTCTAGTATTTCCATTTTCTATTTCTAAATCTATCGATTTTCAATTAACCAACCTGGAATTTCATTACTTTTAATACGTTATTGGGTTAACATTCTTGGCAGTATTACATACAGAAAGTGAACTTTTTATTCAGTACAACTATATGAATTATTTTGATTAATATTTTCAATTATTTAAAATTACGACGATAACTTCATAGCAGTGACAAATGTTTTATGTATAAAAATATATGTTAAGTAGGTTGATATAAGTGTGTTGTTATATGTTGATATAAATTAATGTTATTATTACTATATTAGCTACAGCTTATCTGTCCCATTGGAGGTAGATATATAAACCGTTGTTCAAAACTGCTATATGTGTTAAAAACTTAAACATTTCATCTCTAAACTTGTTTCAATCAATTTTTTAAATTAATTACATCTTACATTAGAGATGCTTAATACAATTAATTACAACGTTTGCCGGTTTATAACTTCTAATTATTATCACACTATAAAATGAAAAGGAAAATACGCTTCGAGTTTAAAATTAATTTAGAAACTGCTATTGGCAATGTATTCGAAGTCATCTATGGCATGCATTGGCTGTTTTATTGGACAGGCTAGACGTATAGTTTATTCAAAAAGGCAGTGACTTACGTCATCAAAATGTATGACGTCAGAACGTCACAATATTGCCGTATCAACTTTGACTTTTAGTTTATTGTAGCTTTGATGTATGGTCCGTTAAATAAAATAGCCAATGCACGTCATCAACACCGTCAAACGTATTACCAAATTCAGTTTATAAATTCGTAAAATCCCTATTAAACTCGGCAAAAATTAACAACGACTTTTTTTCTCATTTTACTAATTAGCATTACTCTACTTAAAAAGCGACTGAATACTCAGATGCGTCCGAACATGTAACCATATCAGTCTATAAAATTCCATTTGGGTTGGAACTGGTCACCACCGTTTTCATATATCAACGTAACTGTAATAAAACAACACTAACCTACAAACTGTTGTGGACGTTTAATTAACTGTAGTTTAAGTCCTTCAATAAATATGCATTAATGTACTATAATCTTAAAATAAATTATATTTTATAACGTTATTTTTGTTTTATAATTTTATGTACATTCGTATTTTGTTGTTCTAAGTTAAAATAAGCGAAAACTTAGTGACTTAGTTAGTGGGACAACGTTGTATTAAAGTAAAATTTGTAAATTGTAAATTTTGATGACGTGCACTGGCTGTTTTATTGGACTATATAACAAAATTCCAATTTAAAATGAAACAAAAGTACTGTTATCAAGTATAATTTATTTTAATATTATTGTATATCTAATATTATCAAAGGACTTAATCTACCGGCCACAATAATTTATGATCTAGGATTATTACTTATACTCTTTTCTACACCAGTTATGAGGTAGAGTTCAGGACGCGTTTTTATACAATGGTATCTTTTGGAGGCCTAATCCATCTAATTAAGAATTGTATGTCGAAATAATGTTATTTCCCTTTCATTAGAGACCTTTTTAGTCTTAGTTCTTATTTCCTTCGTTGCTGTGTTTCCTTGTCAAATCTGTTTGATATCACTGTATTTATCCTTAGTTTCTTCTGTAACTATCTGTGTACATTTTTTCTAGGTAAAATTAGATTTAATGACTTTATTATACATAATTCATTTGCTGTATTTACAAAACAGTTAGTATTCATTCTTTCCTCAGACATCTAACCAAATGCTCATGTATTTTGTGAACAGTTTCACAAATATTTCACATACGCTTTTCTACATTTATCCTATATTAATTATATACTCACCTTTAGTTATTTCCACTATCATCATATTCTCTTGATAACTGTCAGCATTTAATCATAATCTCGAAAGTTTCATTCAGTCAGTGTCACTTTTTAATTAATGAAAGTAAATCTGTACATGTGCAGTTCACCTATAAACAGACCATACAAGCACCAATAACATTAAATAACACTATCATTCCATATAGCATCAACGCTAAATATCTTGGAATGAATCTCGATGCAAAACTTCGCTGGAAGGAACATATAAAGAAGAAAAGAAAAGAACTGGAATTGAAATAAGGAAAATGTACTGGCTAATTAGAAGAAAATCACAATTAACAGTACATAATAAGAGTAACATAAATCAAATATAAATTTTTCAGAACAAAGTCCTGAGAGGTTTTGTGGGTGCACCCATTATACTATAGGACTGATTACCTACATCGAGACCTTCAGATACCAACAGCAGTCAAGAAATCAAGAGAATTGCAAGAGCGCATGAGGAAAGATTCCATTCTCATACGAATATTGAAATATTGCAACTATTGGATACCACCAGAACAGGACACAGACTCAAAAGAATCAAACCATCTGATCTTGTGTAGTGTTGTGTAGTGAGGTGCATATATTAAAAAATTCAGCAGTGACATGTATAAACATTATTTCACCAGAGACTGAGATAAGGCCGATGGGTCCTCCTGGTTATATAACTAGATTTAAATTATCATAAAGACAAATTGTAGGTTAGGCGGAAACGACTAGTAACAATATATTAATTAAATAATAATAAAAAAAAAGTGTCACTTTTTGAGTCACTAGTCGAGTCAATAACTAAACCCTTAATTTCCAACTTGTTCACGATTTCACCATTTGTCAACTTTTTCCTCTATGTCGTTCATATATTTACTTATTTCTTATTACTCCCCAAATCTTTCAAAATAATGGTGAAAAAACACTAACCAGTCTGAAAAGTATTTATAAAATGTCTAGACTCATCTTAACAAGCAAGCATTAACAACGTCGTAAGAACCTTATATCTTATGACGATGTTTTGGCAGTATCTTATTGACCATCTTCAGGTCTTGTTCTCTTTCTATACCTATTTCAGTGCGTTAAAAATGTCTGAATTTATACCATTTATATGTATTTGTTGTTGAGTAAATCACATTTGCGGGATTTTTTACTTTTTTACTTCAATTTGAAGGAAAACATCGAATGCTGTGTGAAGCTTGTGCCAACCATGCTCCATCGATTTTAACATGTCAATATTAGTTTCGACGTTTTAAGGGTGGTGATTTTGATACCGAAGACAAAGAGCATTCTGAGCACAAAAAAATTGAAGAAGAGGATTTAAAGGTATTACTCAGTAATGACAAAATTGTTGGAACCATTTCCAATGACTTGAAGAGCATTGGAATGATCCAAAAGCTTGGATATTATAGGTCGTATGTCGTGAAGTCGATTCAATTGAAGCCAAGATATATTGAAAGGCGTTTGGTGAAATGCTGCTTCAACGACATAATCGGAAATAGTTTTTATTATCATGCATCATCATCAACAGCAAAGGCGAACCTAATGAAGCTATGAATGAGAGTAGTTGTACAATTGATGCGTTTGAGCCGAACACTGCGCGAAGTCAGCCGGAATACGAGCAAGGACACAACAATGTTATTCTTCAGTATGACAACACTCGACCACATGTTCCAAACCCGGCGAAATCATACATAGAAACATTAAAATGAGAAATGCTACCCAACCGGCCGTATTCTCCAGACCCTGCTCATTTGAATTACTACTTGTTCAGACATATAAGTCGTGACCTCTCTGGGCAGCGCTTCACTTCTTATGAAGATATTAAAAAATTGATCGATTCGTGGATGTCATCAAAAGATACACATTGTTCTTTCAATATAAATTCCGTAAATTACCTAAAATTTGGGAAAATTGCTATCGATTGACAATACTTTAAATAAAATACATTGTGCTGATTTTTCACAATAATGCATCAAATTTAACAAAATCTTTAACATTAAATTATTGGCCTAATAAGTAAGAAATACTGTCAAAATGTTTTATTTTTCTTGTAATAGTATAAACAACTAAATTTAGTATATTTTTGTTGATGTTAAGACCACAGGAATGGACATTCATATTTCATTAAATTTCTTAACAGGAATAACCTACCTAAAACGTCTGACATATATTTTAGTCATTATCAGCCAAATCTTCGTAACCTTGAAATTCATTTTATACTAATTTAATTTTGGAGCGTTCAATTCATGTTTATAACCAGTTAATAAGTAAACAATACAAACGCAAGGTCGTACTAATACATATTTTTATATTTGTTGATGTATTTTTTTAGGAGTGACGATGTTTGGTGAACCCTCGCCTAACGTTGACCCCCCGGTGGATCATCCGACTGCCAAAACAGATACAGGCACCACCAAACAGATGAATTACGAGAATTACGATAATCCTTTCTATAAGGATCAGCCTAACTCTATTCTATCCTCGCTAGGTAGTGTTTTGGTTGTCATAAGCACAGCTCTAATTATTTTTGCTGCGGCTAGAAATACCATTACATGGTAAGAAATGTTTGTAATACTTTACATTTTTGACTAATTATGAAATAAGTGTAAACAAAATATTATATACAGTTGAAACTAAAACTGTTATTATTGTATTCATAAAGGAATATTATAAATGCAAATTATTCATTGACTCATTATGCAGTTTAAAATGTGAATCATTGAAATTGAAGTGATACCCAACAAATAAGGTGTTTTAGTGACAAAACTTGACCTTTTTAATAATTGGTAAACGTTACCATAAACAAAACTAGCCTTTTTTCAAAACTTCTCTGTCTCTCCAATTGCTATAACTACTTAATTATTGTATTTCAGTATAGACATTAACGCAATAAAACTATCGCAATTATTTTTAAAAATAAAAAATCTGCACATTTACACAAGTTAAAGGTTAATTATGTTTTTATATATCAGTATCATCGTTCTTATCAAATTATAAAAATAAATACTGTCTTTGTTTTCTTGACAGGTTCTTCATTAAGAAAATTATTTAATAGAAATTGTTAGATCAAACGAAAACGTGTAAATATGCAATAAAATAATATATATACTTCTCTTGAATACCATAATCAATATTATATAATAATTATGCGTGAAAAAAAATCTCAGACTAATCTATCATTTATCTTTCGAGAAACAATTTATGTATTTTCGATGTGTTATCTTTTGAAAATAAAACGACAACTTTTTGTTTATAAATTTAATTCAGTATTCTATTATTCGTCAATAAACCACATAGTAAATATCAATTAGAATTAAATTGGCAGTAACTTTGATGTGCTGTAGGGTCAAGAGTCAGTTTATTGTTGATGGTACTTGCTTGACTCTATTTTTTATTTCGCAATAATTCGACAGAAATTTTTTTAAATGGATTATATTAATTGGTAAGTAACAGTTAATATAAATTGCGCCTCGAAAGAGCGAAACTTTGCATATTTTTGTGTTCATTTCCTAATAGACATACTTTGACGAATCAACATATTATGAATGTTAAATTTATTTCTAGGCATTGTCAAAAGTTTTGGGGCGCGTCTGGAGACTTCTGGCAAGCTCAATGGGATAAGTTTCTTGACGTAGCTGGCGAAGATCCCGAATTCCTATGGGTTTATGGTACAACCGCCATTACATTTAGTGTTTATTGGATTGTCGGTGGCATTTACACATTTATGGACGTTACAAACCAACCACAGGCCATTAGAAGGTATAAAATACAACCCGGAACGAATGAGCCAGTTGATACAAAAAAACTGTTAAAGGTATATTCCAATTCATACATGCTAATGGTACAAACAATGACATTTCCTTGTTGTTTTAGGTAATTTGGTGTGTTATTTTGAATCAGATAGCCGTTGGCATACCTTCTTCCTATCTCATGTATTATTGCATGAAATGGAGGGGCTATCCTGGAATAAGGGAATTACCGACATTTCATTGGGTTCTGTATGAGTTAGCTATACACATTTTAACTGAAGAGGCAGGCTTTTATTATTCCCACAGGTATTGTTCCTACAAAATTCTTTGATTTAACGCTGAACAAAATTGAAAATTAGTAATATTTTTAATGTATTATGTATATATATATATATATATATATATATATATATATATATATATATATATATATATATATATATATATATATATATAGTTTCCAAAAATATCGACTATAAATATATCTTCAGTATATGGTGGAGGAGCTATAATCATTTTTACCAAAATATATTAAACTGAATTATGTTTGAGTTTTTCAGATCACTAATTGAAATAATTTGATTGTGATTTTCAGGTTTTTACACAATAAGCGTATTTATAAATATATTCACAAACAGCATCATGAATGGACAGCTCCCATTGCTGTTACAGCTATTTATTGTCATCCCATTGAGCATATATTTTCAAATTTAGTTCCACCGTTCTTGGGCGTGTTAATAATGGGATCACATGTGGCTACAGCTTGGTTGTGGTTCACTTTAGCCATTTTGAGCACATTAAATGCTCATTCTGGGTATCACTTGCCATTCTTTCCTAGTCCCGAGGCACACGATTTTCACCATTTGAAGTAAGCATTCACTCAATCTCTTAAGAAGCAGGTCTAGTTACAATAAAATAAAATACGAATATCGATATACATTAATAAATGTAGGAACAAATATAAGGAGGCTTGTTTACAGATTTAACAACTGTTTTGGTGTATTGGGAGTATTGGATCGAATTCATGGCACAGATGCTGCTTTTAGACAGACCCGAGCTTATCTTAGACATATAATGATGCTCAGTTTTATTCCGCCCAGAGAAGCCATTCCAGATACTCAACAAACCAAAATGGATTATTGGAAAATGCAGTATGAGGTAAAGAATCAATAGGACAGGCATAAAAAGTGAACTCACTACCAAAAAAAAAAACACATTTTATACGTATTTTACTTTACTTATATATTTTGCGTTTTATTTTTTATATGGTCAAATGAAATTACTATATTTGATCTGATAAATGGACTACATTTAATATTAGTACACTATATTATATATTTGACACAGTATCAGGCAATTTTTTATATTAATTGATGCATTTTGTCTCTGTTTATTATTATAGAATTTTCAGTCTATTATTAATATTAGTTGCTTGTGTATGTAACTAAAATATTCCGCTTATATCATTAAAAAACGACATTGTTCCTGAGGTATAAGAGGTTATTAACATGGCATAAAATATCAATTGTGTGGTTTATTTTCTTGCAAATACTCATTTATCAATTGAAAATCTTTTATATCTGGGACTTACAAGGAATGGTTTGTGGAACAAGTGTGATAGACAGACAAGACTGGATATATATAAAGGAGCAAAGATTGTATATTTGTAAAAATGTTATACAGGGTTTTAAGAAACGACGATCCTTATTTTATGTGCGTGATATATAAATTATATCACAATTTGGCGTATGTAAGTGTACAAAATTTGCTAACTGTATTATGCTGCTTTAAAGAATGTTTCAAAGAATTTACATTCCTGTGCATTTTCAAACCTGTTATAAAAAACTATAAAGAACTGAAGAAATATACTAATTAATTTCAGTTAATTATTTAAAAGTCTTGTGAGTACCAAATACTCCACGTTTTGTAAATGAAAATACTAGCATAAGTTTTAAGGTATGTCCCTAAACAAACAAAAAATCTCCTGTATATGACCGGGAACATGGATTGCTGCATTATGCAACATAATGTGATTTCTTATATACATAATATATCTGATATAATTAAAATATCAATAATTTCACTATTAACCAATAATTTAAATATTTTTAAAATATTGTTATTGTCGCTCATTTACAATTATATCTACTTGTATTTTTAATTTTGTATTATTTTTACAATATACAATTGAAACGATTACAGAGCTAAATACACTCACGATCAAAATATGAGACGTATTATTCTAAATGTAAGAAGTCTGCAGTTCCGTTTCGACAATTCACAAAAACCATATAAAATTGGTTGTGTCTATATTTGTCCATGGGTGTATATAACATGTACCTAAATATGCTTTAAAATTTTGTAAACTTTCTAAAACTTCTAGATTGAAATAAGACTGCAAGTTCTTTACACGAATGTCAATGTTTTTTTTACAAAATTTTCATCATCATTAACTGTTAACACATATTGTAGTAGGTATTTGTACAAGTCAATCATTTAAAATCATTTAGTTACACGATATTTGTATTTAATATAGGAAAAATAAAATAACTTCTGTTATACCGTGTGTTTATTTTTTAAGAAATTTTCTTTTATTACCCCCTTAATCTTTCGAGTCTTCTTTAACTATAACACCGCATCATTAATTGGCGATTTTTAGAAATGACATAATAAAGAAAAGAAACTTTCTATAAGAAAAAACCTCTGAACCCTGGATTACTGCGCATAGATTGAATACCATTTATAAAAATAATAATAATACAAACATTGTTCTTTAAGATGTTTATACAATACAATAACAAAAATTAACTACTCATTTTTAGCATATCTATGGAGCAACTCTTTTATTTAAATTTGGAGCCTTCTAAAATGAATTCTATAGTATTTAACAGTGTATTATATGATTTTTAAGGAACTTATAACTTATTCTATTTTAAAGACATCTCAATAACTTCTAAGAATTAATTTTCTTTCTATAATTTTGTAATCATATTTAATGCTTAGTAATGATGGCTATTAATGTGTATGTTCAGTTCATATATAATGTTGTCTTTAATATAAAATTATCTGTGATATAAGTAGGAAAACAACATATCATATAATAATATTTAATATGATAATGTTAAGATAGACATTACAATTATGAAAAAATATAGGCAAAATAAAAAAACTTCTTTAATAAAGCAAGGTTTTTGTTTAGATCAATATAAAAATACAGATATATGTATATTGATAATATATCACAACAGTATTATTGCTTTAAGGCACTTAAACATAGTCATACATTTTACACACATATTTCCATTGTGCGCTATTCATAACTTGAACAAATTTATCTTATCACATTAAAACAAAAAAAATTAACAATGCAGTAAGATCATTTAAAAGATAGATCAAAATCTTTGGATGCAACATTTGTAAAATATCAAAATACAATGAAAACATTTTACATTATTTCAAAGTCAGAGATAATTTAGTGTTACAGGGAAGTACATGAAATAACACAGCTAGATCAGAATTGTAATCTGCACGAGCATAATATCACTAATTTAAATAGAATGGATCATTTTTAAATATAATTTTATAAAAACTAATTACTGCAAGTTTTTAAACCATCTTAGTGAAAATAGTTATGAAATCATATTTCTTACATATGGATATATAAAGAACTTTTATAGAAAATATATAGTCCATATCAGTTGTGATACATTCCTTCTATAAGGAAATCCATTCTTTTATAGTTTCTATGCTGCCACCAATCAGCACACCTTTTATAAACAACAGATATTAGAATTGCCACCAAGGGTACAGATAATATAACACCTACAATTGGCACCACATAATCAGAACGATTACCTTTAGCTTTTGAAATTAATGGATCAATTTGCTCAGGTTTTAATACACTTTCTTTGGAGACATTCTTAACAGACCTAGAAATATCAATATAATCACTATCAGACTCTGTTACTAAAGGTTTTTTATGAACTATAGTGGAAGAATTATTGGAAGTTAAATTGAAAATTTTCTTTAAATTGTTGTCAATTCCATTTTTAATACTATTCACTTGAACACTGTGTTCACTTTCAGTAAAATTTACTCCTTTTTTTGCAACACTGGGTTTTCCATCATCTGGATGTGGAGCGACGTCTAATTGTGAAATTATTGGCTCATGAACAGATTTATTTAACTCAGAGACTAAAAAATAGAAAATTATTGGATCAAAATAGCTACTAAAATATGCATATGCTTACCATGCTTTGTATCATTTTCAATATTCTTTATATTATTATTAAAATTATCAATAACATGTTCCCTCCCTGGATGTGCAGCTAATTCTACTGCTAGATCTAATTTAGTCTTATTGATACTAATATCATTTTTTTCATTAATTACTTCAGGTCTAACTCTATTCACATTAACTATGTAAACGCACAACAAATAATATGTCATAAAGTTACCTTGTAATGATACCATATTTTTAATAGAAGTAACGTGCATTAATTTTTAACATTTTAGAACAAAAGAGGCATTACGTTAAATATTTTATACATTCAGGAAGAAACCATACTTTCTAAAATTAACCTTCAAAGAAAAAAGAATTGTCAAAATAAATATATATATCAGCTGATTTCTATTAGATTTACAGCACCATCTAGAGATTATACGGTATTTTCAGTTGCCTGACCTCTCAGTTAAGATTATACTATACTATACTATATATATATATATATATATATATATATATATATATATATATATTTTTTACAATTTGTTGCATAATATTTTTATTATGGTAAGCACTTCAATAATTATTACTACAAATAATTTCAATAACACTATTTTGAATTATTGATAACATAAATGATATATTTAAAATATTAAATATAAAAGATAGATACAATATTGGCTATGTGTACATCATTATTCTTAATAGGTCTAAATTATTATTTAAATAAATACAAAATAATATATCATTTGGGTTTTGTTGAATGTTTAATATTATCAGAAATAAAATAAATATACTCTTCTCTCACTTTACTGGTTTTTAAATGGAAACAAACAACATAGAAATGTCAAATGCATATTGACACGCCCACTTGAAGAGCAATTGTATTTACATTTGAGATAATTTCTGACATATAGCAAAATTAAAATGTAGTTGGCTGGTTGGTAATATCA
This sequence comes from Rhynchophorus ferrugineus, assembly GCF_030347505.1. Lineage (NCBI taxonomy): Eukaryota > Metazoa > Arthropoda > Insecta > Coleoptera > Curculionidae > Rhynchophorus > Rhynchophorus ferrugineus. Next base: position 20,032,586 of record NW_027472590.1, read on the forward strand.
GAAGGGATCTAAATATAATTGATGTTTCGTTCAAAAAATAATTTGAAATGCTAAAAAACCCTATATATGTCACAAGGGCAGGTCAAAATGCAATAAATTAACAATTCGTTCTTCACCAATCAAAAGCTTGTTTGTATGACAGAAAGGCTGGTGGGGTGAAAATAAAGAGTGGGGAACAGCTGACTACAAAATCTAAACAGATACAGACATCTTGATTGGAAATTTGGTGCGGCTTTTTCCTAAAATAACTTACTTAATTCTTTAGTTATGACAGAAAAGTGATCAGTGTGCTTCCATCTTTTTATTTTTCTTTTAGACTTTTCGGTTTTTTCTGTTGAGGTATCTGAAAACTAAGTTATTTTGACGGCGTGACGTCATGTGATTGCGTTTATTTATGAAGTGCGAGAAATTAAGAGGTAAATATCCAAATTTCTATTTTATTTCTTCAATATTATGTAAATATCATTAACAATAAGGATTATTCGAAACTACGTTAGTATAATTTAAGTAATGACAGTGAATAAAATCGATAGTTTAAGTAAATAAATGAACGTTTTTGATTTAGCAGTCTACGTCCTTGAACAAGTTTTAACAATGTTGAAAACAATTTGTAAGTCGCGACGTGCATAAAAAATGATATAAAGCTTTAATTGCGGAGTTCCAAAATGTTCATGTATGGATTATAGTTAACCTTGAAACATCTGTTTTTAAGAATTTTCATGAGAAAGTTCAACCTATGAAGCAAGTAGGCCAGTGATACTAAATTATTTCCTAAGCTCTTAAGAAAATTAGCATTACTTTTTTTTTAAATTGGATGACATTGAAATAAAATTAATATCGTCACCTTTGAATTGCTGTCTAGCAGGTAGGCTGAGGAACCATCTGTTGTAAATTTGACTCTACAATTTTCGTACCAATATTTATTCATTTTAGCCTTATCATTTAAGGTATTATTATCTGTCATTTTTTCAAAATATTATTTATTGTTTTATTCCCTGATAACATTTTTGTTTCCATTTATTTAACTTTTTGTTTCAATTTTATTTAACACTTACGAGCATTTTGCATTTTAATTTAGTCAAAAAATTGTTTATTTCGAATTACTATCAGTTTTGATTCCGGATTTTAAATAGTCCTGTTGAATGTGATAATATGTAACAATGTCGTAACTTTTGTATATGCTATTTTTATTTACACCGATTTTGAAGTTTAACGTTCCGAATAAATAAAATGTTTTGAGTCATAAGAGGGATGATCGATAATAGTAAAATAGTTGCAATTTTATTTCAGTAATATGTGAAATAAATGGCATTAAATGGTAATAGTAATAATAATCACTATTGAAATTTATTTCTAAAATTTCTAAGTAATAATCAGGGACATATAACTATATACATATGTACATATGGACATATGTACATATACATATACATACATAAATTACAAGGCGAGCTTTAGTAATTAAACTAAATTGGGTTGATTTTACCTTAATATATTTTTAATATTTCGATATAATATTGGGGTTAAATATATAAGTTAATGCTTGGTGACAATATATTTGTTTTAAATCATTGTTCTAGTAAATATAACGTTTGATAATTGATGGGTTTGATTCTACCGTAACTATTTGTGTATTATCGTTGTTATAATGTTATATCTACATAACTGCTTACTGCGGTATAAGTTTTTGTTGCATTTGGTAACTAAAATAACATTGTTCAATATTTTATTCAGCAAGCAATTATATAATAAATTATAGTACGGTTTGATCGCATAAATAATTATAATATGACGCAACTTATTTTCTTCCGAAATAGTGTTCTAGAAATGAACAATCTTCAAGACTGTATGTCATATTTATTACATTTTAACACTGTTTGTTAGCGTAGTCAGTTTAGATTAGTGGTCATTATGCATTTTTGCCATTGAGCGTTCTTTTATTAGCTAACTTACTATTCAATGACGATTCATTGATTTGTCGTATATAAACATTATGGAAGATAATAGTATTTCCACATATTATGATTCAAGTATGTCAAATTAGTTGATTATTAATTTGTATTGTACAGTAATTTATACAGGGATGATTAAAATTCTTATTAATTAAGTGATTTAATTGGGTTTATTGAATGCTGTTGTTAAAATGTAACTGCAGGGAATAGTAATGGTATTTCACGATTTCACGACCGATAATCTATATTTTATGTTACCCTGAATTTTTATTGTGTAATACATTTACGACAATTTCTTTAGTTAGTTAATAGTAATATATTAGGAATTATCGTATGTAGAAGTAGTGATACCGATCTCAATGATTTACTTGCGCTGTGTTTGAAAGTTTAATTGTGATGAGATAACTCTTTGATTTAATTAGGTTGGGTATATTATAATTACTGTGCATTCAGTATATTCGACTGTTTATAAATGCTTCCACTGAATATCTACTAAAGTATACAAGAGTACTGTATCTACACAAGCATCTTCTTCATGTAACCATATAATAAATTTTAATAAACACATTTTGATGTTTCAGACTCTCGTATCTCATTAGCGTAAGCAACACTCAGTACCAGGAAAAGGAATAATGAATTCTGTACAGAACAATTTTTTAGAGCCGGCAAAACACAACTTTATGTTATCAAATTTATCTTTTATGGAACCGTATTCAAACGTACAAAACAGTCAAATGTCTTCGGTCAATGAGAAGAAAATCGGAGAAGTTTGGTCGACACATAATTTTGATACCAATAAAGTAAAAATTGAAAATCTGATGAAACTGAATAACGTTCAAAATGTGTGGGGTGCAACCAGGACAGATAGTTCTGAACGCGCAACAGATAAACACAAAGATGGCATCATAAGTCCTATAGATGATCAAAAAAACGAGGAAGTTCCAGTCGATACCGATATAAATGTTGACAATGGGGATGGTGTAATACCAAATGCCGAAAACTCGGTTCATGATCAAGAGGAAAGTTCTCCACCACATCACGCTAGGAGGCCTCCTAATGCATTTCTTATTTTTTGTAAAAAACATCGTCGTATCGTCAGACAAAGGTATCCTACAACAGAGAATAGAGGAGTGACTAAGATTTTAGGAGAATGGTGGGCCTTATTATGGAAGGAGGAAAAACAACCCTACACTGATCTTGCTAATGAGGTAATATAAAATAATTTTATACTAACTAATGACTACTAATTTAAAATCAACAAACATCTTTATTTAATGTTGTTGTTTCAGAAATCATAGACATGTTAAAATAAGGTTAGCTTTTTTAGATATTTGTTGTGGGGACAAGATTGTACTGTCTGCCAAATCATAAGTAGATTAATTAAACTCACATACACCTTTTCATCTATGTATAATTATAAAATCGAATAATTTTACTATCATAACTTGTTTCAGTACAAAGATGCCTTCCTTACTGCCAATCCTGGTTTTAAATGGTATAAACTGCCTGCACCGTCACTGCGCACTCTGACTCCCCGTCCAACTACGATATCGAAACCTTCAGCAACTATATCTAGCCCACCATCATCTACCCTTTTGTCGGAATTCACTCCGGGAAAACTAGCAGATGAATCCCAACTTGGTGGATTAACATCACTGATGAATAATAATTTTACTTCGACAAAGAGAGATGATCCTTTTTATTTTAAGGTAAGCAATTATTTTTATACCACTATTACCACATCATTATTATTATTTTATTTACTTATTCATATTTTTAACTATTAAATATAAGAAAAGTTTCTTCAAAATTAACTTCACCCAACAAACTATTCATATTAAACCCATACTACTTTTATTTATATATACTTGCTAATCAGAAAACACTATACAATACTACTGTAGTTTTTTATATCATATTCACTAGCAATGTAAAGAGGTTTGTTCTGAAGACATATATCTTAATCATCAATCAGTATCATCCCCTAATTTTTTAAATTCGTAAAATAAACCTAATCTATGGTTCAATTATGTCAAATTTGTTGATTATTAATTTGCATTGTACAATAAATTGGTAAATAAAATATATAAGTAGTAAATTCTATATACCATTTTAGTTTAAAAGATATTGTGTTGTTTCATCCAAAAACAATTTTAAAAATCAGTCTTGCATTTTCATGCCCCTATATATTTTTTTAGTTCTATAGTTTAATTCAATAAATAATTTAGATGCTTGAGATGATATATACACATATTAATTTATCCAACGTTTTGTGAATTAACTTTATAAAATGAGAATAATCCATGTAACTTGCCAAATTTAAAATATTTATATAACTACATAAATTGTAGGAAAATGGTACGATTTTAATTAGCGTCATGAGTCATTATAGTTATTAACAATATTAGTTATATTCAGTTACATATCATTGGCTTAAAACTGAAAAAGATCAAAAAGGATCTCGATGAATTAGCTAATTGAAACTTGCAAACATCCACAAAATATGCACTTCATTTATAGCGTGTAGTGGAAGTGGCTACTCCTGAAATAATTGACTAAATGGTATAATCGCTCATATGGTTTGAATGATTGAGGCTACAGAGATATTCCAACAAGATGGTGGATCAGTAGAGCGATATGATAGGTTTAAAGTTTATAGGTGTTTCAGCCTCAATAAATAACTATCAGCGAACACTACTCCAGAGAAGAAGGTCTAAACCGGTTAAGGGCAAAATATATTGGGATTGTTGACTTATTATGGAATTTGTTTGAAGAAATATCTTCACTTGAAAATGAAATAGATATTCTTTTATTATTTTGGCAACGCTAGAATCTAGACTTGTTTCTATGGCTAGTGTCATAGAATTAAAGTTCTAGTTGCTGCAACCTTCATCCTATTTATGAGACATCTAAACAGAGCATGTTATTTTTTATTGACTTTAGAAATTTTAAGAGACGTTTGAAAAAATGTCCGCATTGATCGCAATTGTTCCCTAATTATACTTACAGTACATCGTTAACATTACAGGAACATCGTTAACTTCATCACTGTTACAGCAGAGGCTGTTCAAATATTGTTGAATAGTTTCTTGATTAAGGATATTCCAGTCCATGTCAATGCAATGTCCATGTAAATTCAAAATAGCTTCTCGTAGTGTCCTCCTTTTTGAAAGACTATTGAACCTCTTGAAAGAATATACATTTTCAAGATTTTTTGGTAGGACAGATGAAAGTAGAAACATTCGGTAAATCAGTCGATAGTCGCAAAACAGTTGATAATCAAAAAAACAGCCGATAGTCAAAAAACTAGCGACTAAAAATAGTAATTACTATGCACGGTTCGTCTGTTTTTTTTTTCAATTCGTGATGTCAGACGAAGATGTACGAACCCTTTCCTGTATAAATTATGAGAGTGGAAAGGACGGAGATAATTGTTTGGAGCAGTTCATTTTAGATGTGCTTATATTTTCCGGCGGTAGTATAAGCGAGACGGAGATGTACATATTCCTTCACGTATTAACTTTAAAAAAGAAATAGAAAAAAAATAATTGAGGAATATATTAACATGCAATTCATAATTTCATTTTAAACGAAGTAGAATTATTTTTATATTTGAATGTTCTGTGAATCTGCAAAAAGGAATGGATTTTTTCTATGGAATGGAATAATACCCCACAAATGTTCTATTGTATTTTAATATGTTAATTGCTATTTTTAAATAATATACTATAATAAATATAGACAATACAATAGAACTTAAATAAAACCTAAAAAATAAAGATGTACAATAACCATAAATACTAAATAAAAATTAAACATATACCTAGAAAAAAAACTAATCCATGACATAATTAAGTGATCACGCAATAACTACTAGAGCTTTTTTAAATAAAGTAAATGCCTTATTTATTATTGAACGGAAATATTTTTTTTACAAAAGTCGGGAGAGTAATTGAAATATTACTTATTATTGCCATAAAAACAGTCAAAAGTATTTTACTAATTATCATTCACAATTTTAATCTTGTTACGCTATTACATTAAGAATCTTGAAAAATGGCGTTCTAAAATGCTGCTATATTGATATACAATATATTGTTATTTACAAGCAAACTACCAAAAAAATCATAAAACCATATATATTACATATACATATGTAATCATATGTAAGCATAAATTGAGTACATTTTTGTCAAGGTCGCAGCTAAAATGACAGCACCAGAACGTTAAAATCAGTCGAACGAAATTAGTAAAACCAAAAATAGTAACTAAAAGTACACGACTGATAGTAAATAGTAACAAAATCAGTCGGACCGAAAATAGCGACTGAAATCAGTCACTGGTAAAATGTAGTAAAATCAGTCGAACTAAAAATAGCGACTGAAACAGTCGATAGTAAAAAGTAGTCAATTACTGTCGATAAACAGTCGATAGTTCCCCACGCTAGTTATTATTTATAGTTGTGATGATCGACAAGTCGAATTCCATATCTTGTGTTTTAAATCGTTGTAGCCAGCAATCACTAGCTACGAAATGTTCAGTCTGTTTCAGTTTTTCGTTTTCTTTTATAGAATTTTATTATCACACTTTCTTTTATAGAATGGGGATGACATAATCTTTAAAATGCCGAATGTGTACAATATACTTAGCTTAAATTCAAAAATCAAATGCACCTAAACCCTCGCACGACTGAACTAGGGTGTCTGGCTGTTTCCTGGATTTTCAGAAAAGATCGGGGAATCCCCTATAATTCGGCAACGAACCGTCGGGCGTTACCAACATCTGTTTATGTTACCGCCCGTTCGGTTTGATGCTATAGTACGGATTTTAAGTCTACACTAACGCAATGTTTTCAAAGAAAAGAACGATGGTAAATTCTAGTAAAGAGTATAATGAACTAGGACTCTAGTAATACAGAATATAACAAGCCAATTGAAAAGTTCTCGGCCTACCATAGTAAAACACATTTTTTTGTCAAAATTAGTTTCTTTTATTCAACATAATACTCTTCAAGGGTGATAACACTGATTATAGCGACCCTCCAACTTTTCGATACCATTTTTGTAGTACGATTTGTTCTTTGCTTCAAAATAGACCTCAGTTTCGACGATCACCTCTTCATTCCAGCGAGCATTCTTTTGAGATCTGAGAACAGGAAATAGTCGCTACGGATTGGCCAGATCTGGAGAATACGGTGGGTGAGGAAGCAATTCATGGATTTTTGCCATCCTTTTCACTGACTTGTGACACGGTACATTGTCTTGGTGAAGCAGCACTTTCTTTTTCTTCAAATGCGGCCGTTTTTCGGCGATTTCGTGCTTCAAACGGTCCAATAACGCTATGTAATAGTCGCTGATGGTAATTCCATTTTCAAGGTAGTCAATGAAAATTATTCCATGCGCATCCCAAAATACAGACGCCATAACCTTGCCAGTCGACTGTTGCGTTTTCGCACGCTTTGGAGCGGGTTCATCGTGTGCAGTCCACTCAGATGACTGTCTATTGGACTTCGGAGTGAAATGATGAAACCATGTTTCATCCATTGTCACATATCGATGCAAAAACTCAGGTTTATTAGGCTTGATCAACACTGCTCCGAATCATCAACTCGTCGTTGTTTTGGTCCCAAGTGAGCTCTCGCGGCACCCACTTTCACACACAGAGCTTTCTCATACCCAAATATTCGTGAATGATATGATGTACACGTTCAGTTGATATCTTTGTCTGCTATTTCATTCAATTTCAGTTTACGGTCATTCAAATTATTTTGTGGATTTTTAAAATGATTTCGTCAATAACAATCTCTTTTGGCCCTCCACTGCGTTCACCATCTTTGGTGCTCATTTCACCACGTCTAAACTTAGCATACCAATCCTTGATGGTTGATTTTTCTGGGGCAATGTCCGAAAATTCGGCATTAAGCCAAGTTTTTGCCTCAACCGTATTTTTCCCATTCAAAAACCAATATTTTATCAACACGCGAAATTCGTTTCTATCGACCACTGTCAAATTTATACACGCATCTTTTGTGGGTTAGGGCTAACTAAAAACATGGATTTAATTCTAGTAGCGCCATCTATGTGTCAGGCTGGGGACTTTTCAATTGAGCTGTTATACTATATATACAAATTAATTAAAAACAGCTTACTATATCAACACATAGTTATATAATGTATGTTTTTATTGCAGATTGAGAACAATAATAATGAAAATCCTCAAATTCAGGGGGGCGAGACAAACATTTCTGAAAAATTGGATGAAATATTCTCTAGCCCTACTACTACCATTAAACCTACACTACCTCCTAAACCCATTAAGAAGCGATTTTCCGAACAGCATGAAGAAGATAAGAGTTGTTCAAAAAATATATTTCATGATGGCGTTAACAAACTAACGAAGCAGGATATTTTCGATAAAGTAGTAGATGATATATTTGAGAACGAAAAAGATGGTAAGTTTTTGTCTTGTTCTGCTTATTTATCTGTTTGATAGAACTAGGCTAATAAGAAAGCAGTTTGAAAATTTTAAACGAAATGTTATTAACAGAGTGAAAGTACTACCACTCATCCAAGAGATTCTTGAAACAGCATCAAAAAGAATAGGCTTAAGTGTAATAGAAAAAAATATAGACTAATGGATTTAATAAAAAGGAGTTTTAGTTAATTCTGTGCAAATTTTTATTAAAAAAAACTAAATGTTAAAAACTTTCCATTTCAATTATATCTAGATTGAAACATTACCTGCAAACGTTTATATGGTACTGAATCGAAATCTATATTTCAAGTCATAAGTTCATAAGTTATATTTCAAGTCCTCATCAAGGAAATTACATTTTAATCTTTCGGTTTCATTTTCTTCGGCTAAATTTTAACTATTTGGTTAGTAGTACTGTACTGGAACCTCACTCGGTCTCTACATTTTCACATTATTTATTCTTATATGACAACTATATTTGAAATATGTATCATATAAGTTGAAATTATATGTTTTGTATAATATGATTTTTTTTTACAAATACATCCGTAATATATGTGTATATGTGTGTCACATAATTTTATCTGATAATATAGGATGATAGGGATTGTTTTTAAACTTAAATAAATATATTATTTTTTAGAACTAAAGGAGCACAGAAAAAGTGATAGAATGTGTAAGGGGAAGCGTTATGAACGATTTATGGTGGAGGGAAAACTTTTAGGCAATAAACGTGATACCAAGCTCACTCAACATAATAATAGATTTAGTTGCATAGATTCCAAGATTGAACAAGAACTGACTCTCAACAAACCCGTACAAGACGTACCTAATCTCAACCTGGAAAATACAATTAAAAGGCTTAAAAAACGGACCAATATTAAAGTCGATTTGGAAAACGAAGAGGACGGGAGAACCAACAAAATTGAAGCTTCCAGTAACGAAATGGCTAAATCTCGAATAATAGACTTCAACTTAGAGTTAAGAATAGATAATCTGCCAAGTCTTAATTACGATGACTTTATGAGACGAAAACGAGAAAGCAAAAAACGTAAAATGAAAATCAAAACTGACACTTCTCATAACAAGGCACAAAAGGTGGAAAACAGCAGTATCCCTAGTAGCAGTAGCAAGCCGCAGATAGCGCCAGTAGTTGGGTCGAAAAAGAGGAAAAACAAACAGAGCATAACTCATCTCAATAAAAATAAAACGGATGATAATGCCTTATTTGGTTTAGAGACTTTGGCCATGGTTGCGGCCAGTACTGAAAAAATTGGAGAGAACACGCAAATGTAAAATAGGGTGATTGTATTTTTACAATACCATTTTTAATCATGGTTATAATTTTGTTTTTTTTTAATTGCATTCTTACGTATAGGCCAGAGTTTTATTTGTTTTCGTTTTTTTATATATATTTGTTATTCAGCGTTATTTTGTATCGCTATAATTAAAAAATGTATCATATTCTCTATATAAATTTTATATTTTATTACTTTATCTCGGTTTTATGCCTTTTAAAACTGTCGCATCATTTAAAAGTTTCATTTTTGACTGTATTGTTCGGCGCAATATTTGCTCTCTATAAGCAACCCATTGCTTATGAATGTTGCATATTACATATTTTTTGATAAAAAAAAGTAACTATTGGACCAATATACACAGTTTGTTCGCCTGACACAAATTAAAGCAATAACGCTTGGGAAATTCTTTACTTATTGGCTTATGATCAATGGAGAAAATATCAAAACAACGTCTGCTAAATCAAACTGATCCTGTACGATTTTTAAATACGGGTTTTGATTATTGTATACTCTAGTCGGTTAGAGTTTATAATTGAGTTATAGACGGATATCTTGAATTGCTTTATAATATATTCACACTTCCAAGTAATTTTCGATTTGTTTGGTGTATCACTATAGTTTCTATTTTCTGCTTTTTTTTTAGACAACTTGAGTTTATAGGGATTACTGTAATTCTATTGGATACTGTCATAAAGCATGTTACACTTGAAATTCAATCTAAATCATGTGTGGGACATTTTATTCCACTAAATTAAGAGACATATCTTGTTTCATTTTACAAGGTAAAAAGACAGAATTTTCAATGAAAGTGATGAATTATAAATATCCTATATATTTTACTATAAAAGGAATGCCTCAAATAATATTACAAATTACAAGTAGAACACAAAGGACCAGTGATATATCATGATTGTTGTAATATTACAGATTTTTAATTAAATTTATAGAGTTAATAATTGTTTTCCTTAATGATTCAATCATATATAAGAGAGAACTATTGTTTGTTGAGATAATGTATATATATTTATGTTGTGTCAATTATTTGTTTTTATCGCTAAGACTCCACTTATTCTAATCGTTAATACCAAATTATATAGGTTGTAGTTTATTGTATTTTTAGTTTTTAAATAGCATACTTTATTGTTGTAACCTATAATGTCTTTATATTTTATTTGTTCTTTTTAAGCTCCATATTTTGTACATATTCATTTTACAGCACGGTAGAAATCTCCTAAAACTACATCACCAGTTATTTCGCACAAAATAACAGTAGTTGAAGAAATCAATAAAAATTCATGGGATTATACTAAGTGCTAATAATCAAAAAAAAAACCTTGCGAGATTTCTATGCAATGCTGTATTTTATATACTTTTAATAGACTATGTTTGTATTTAAAAGGAAAACTCACGTTGAACATTAGATATTTTTGTAAAATTAAAAATGATATATAGTTACTTGCTTTAAACAAAAACAGTAGAAAACAAGACAGGCGTTGGTATTAGTGACACTAAGAGATTGGACTATTGATCTGAATTTGGAGTCTTGTTTTTTATGTGTTATATCGCAAATGAATACTTCCTTAGGACAGCTTTAAGACGAAGCAGTTACTAAAAATTTTTACAGACAAAAGTAGTTGCCTAAATCAATTTTTCCTAGAGTTTAAGATGCTAGTTTAAATTGTTTTGAGACTTAATAACCATTTTCCATTAAGCATAACCACTAAGTGATGTTCTCGTGGTTTATAATATTTGGTAAAATGGTTGTTAACTCAACAACTATTTCTTGGTAGGGCCTTAAAACATCGACCAACAACATTATAAATGATTCTCTAAAATAATACAAGCCTTATAGGTGTTCTAGAAAATTTATATATTATAAAATTTATCCATATTTTAACACATTTTTATATCATAATGCTGTCGTGACTTTTGTCTCTGCATATTATGAAAACGATGTTATGCCAAATGTTAAACAGATCACACGATGTCCCGAAGATGAGTTTTCTTGAAATGCGAGTTGAAGAACTGATGATTTTTGTTCCAAGTTTTATAAAAGGTCGCAAAACAAGATACCGCATCGTGTGATTCAACACAATAAGTTGTTACCGTGTATAATTGAATAACTGGTTCGTAGTGCGTTGAGTGGTGATTATGGAATGTGATAATATTTTATTTTTCTATGGTATGGAAAGAAATTTTATTTATGCAGTTTATATTATAGTGCCTTTTTATTTATTTACTTCTTAATCATAACATATTGTTTAACCTTTAGAAGGTAACTAACATTAATATATTATAGATTTTAATAAAGTTTATTACAAAAATAGTGTTTTTTTTTAAATAAATTACCTATTTTTAAAAAAATTTATTTTCATATTACTTGTCGTTGCCGACTAACTTATAATTTGTTTGTACAGTAATTTAAAATTATTAGTTAGTTATGTAGACCATTGACTTTACTTAGTCTGTAACAAAATAAAATACAAGTTGTAGAAATTTACAATGTTCTCACTATTTCGCGCGCTTTACTACACAAAATCGAACAAATTAGTTCCCTTAAGTCTGCATTCTAGTTCAGTGTTATCTTATCCAATGTTGTAACACCCCTCTCGGTCTCGCTGTAATTGTTTCTATTTATCTGGATGCATCGACAATACTCCTCAGGACTTTATTCTGAAGTACTTGTCCTTTACTTCAAGTTCAAGTATTGTCCATCCAAGTACTTTAACATCTCCATAATTAAATTCTATAGGTTGTTTTAGTATTTGCTTGTAGAGTATCAACTTAGATTTTAATTAATTTAGATTTTTCTTCATATAATCAATTTTTTTTTTGTATTTTAACTCGAATTCTTTTCTTTTTGTTATACTACTTCAACGAAGTTTTGCATCAAGATTCACTACATTGTTAATGTAATGGATAATAGTATTACTTGCCGATATCCTTGGCGCAGTGGTAAAGCAACAGGACGGTCCTCCTACTGTTACGATAATCGAGGGTTCGAATCCTGCTGGGGCATGTATGTATTTTATGTTCGTAATCATCCTAGTAACCAGGCTGCGTAAGACCGGGTGTCTTCTGGGATGGTCTTCAAATTAGTCACTGGACAATGGGTAGACAAACGCTCGTTGGTAAAAAGGAGACTTTAAAATATTTATAAAAAATAGTATTAGATATATATATATATATATATATATATATATATATATATATATATATATATATATATATATATATGTATATATATATATAATACATGACGGGTGTGTGACGACCCCAGGACCCCAGTCTGCCTCAGAGGGCTGTGGTTGCGGGGTGTAGACTTTGGTCTATGGTCCGCGTTAGGCAATACGTGCCTAACCCCATGCCATGTTATCAGTGTCAAAGATATTTCTATGAAATGCACCTTTGAGTCAACCTGTCCATCAGGCGGAAAAAGATCACACGACGAATTCACCTGTATACCACCACCTATTTGCGTCAATGGCGGACAGAAGCATTCTCCTAGATATAGGGGATACTCAGTTTACAAAGAGGAGTTCATGATCCAGAAATTAAAAATAACTGAAAAAATCCCATATATTGCGGCAAAACAAAAAGCCCGAAAACTACTTGGAATTACACAGTTGAACTATGCGAATGCAGTTAAAACGAAGAAAAGTTATGTATCCATCGCCACGCAAAGTGAAGAAATATCGATTAGTGAATTCACATCGCACAATGTTAAATTAAACCTGCCCGCACATAAACTCCCACAAAAAAAGAGATACCATTAAAAAGAAATGCGTTCCCCAAACACAAAATCCAACTACCTCCCTTATCCAACACCGAAACTCCTCTCAAAACAACTTCCCAGTCTTCCCAATATTCTCGTTCCTCATCCTTAGATAAAAAGGATGGCCCGCTCTCCGGTAATGGTAAACCGGGCCCTGATTCTAAGGGTAGCAGAGATTCAACTCCGAGCACTTCTCATGATTCTCGCCCCCCTTCACCACTCAGTAAAAAAGTAATCGTGGCCACCCTTATGACGGCTACTGGAACGAAAATATATGGACTTAGACATCTTTTGATTAAAACCATGACGATCGAAATAATAAAATGGAACTTGAACGGTTTTAAATCCAAATCAAGTGAACTAAAGTTGATAGCAGGTCTTCATAAACCATCAGTCCTGGCTCACCAAGAAACTAATTTTAGAAAAGAGCACTTCCTTCAGTTTAGAGGTTTTCATGCAATTAGAAAAGAAATAGTCAATACAAACAGATCATCTGGGGGAGTAGCTATTCTGGTTAAACAGGATTTAGTATACGAAGAAGTTGATTTAATTACGAACCTGGAAGCAGTAGCCATCAAAATGTATCTTAAGGATAGACGCGTTACAATTTGTAACTTATATTTGGTCTCTTCTGCAGTGGTGACTGAAAAGGAACTGGAAGAGTTGTTGACACAGCTGCCTCAATCGGTTTTGATTGTGGGAGACTTTAACGCCCAAGCGCCTGAATGTGGTTCACATTACTACAGACAAAGAGGTGGAATAATAATGGAACTAAGAAACAATTTTTGACTCCACATATTGAATGACGGATCGCCCACCTTCATCTTTTCGGATATATAGATGAGCTTTCGCAAACTAAAGGGATTACCTTTATCTAAACTACCAATGATCGTTGAAGGGACACGCTATATAGAAGACCCACTGGAATTAGCAGTAGTGTTTGGCAAACAGTATCATACCCTTTTTACAAAACATCACGATGATAAAATTATGGAGCACTCTGAAATTATAACACTAAGAAACACTATATCACTAGAAAATATTAGCACTCTGAAAACTAGAAACATTTATGACTGCTTGGGTGATCCTATAACATACGATGAGCTCTCTCAACCGATATATAAAGCTAGAGACACTTCTCCTGGTCTAGATGGTATTAGATCAATAAATATTAGTGAAACTCAAAAGCTATATCTGTTGAACATATACAAAAGCATATGGAACAATGGACAGCTACCTACTATGTGGAAGTGTTCAGTATTGGTCCTGATACACAAAACGGGTAAACCCAGCCATTCGGTGGATTGGTACAGTCCAATAGCGCTAACCAGACACCAGTGTAAGCTAATGGAGCGCATAGTTAATAACAGACTCTCATATACCATACAAAAACACAGTCTGTTGAATGATCATCAACTAGGCTTCGGCAAGGGTTTCTCCACTTTGGATTACTTAGTGGGATTTGAAAGCGATATAGTTGAAGGATTCAATAACAGGCAGCGTACCACAGCGGTCTTTTTAGACCTAAAAAAAGCATTTGACTCCATCAAGATATCCAAAATTTTGAGCAAATTACAAGAATGGGAGATAGGTGGTAATGCGTATTAATTTGTTTCATCCTTCCTAAGGGATCGAACTTTCAGGATTAGAGTCAATGGCAAGATATCGTCATACTTTCCACAAATAAATGGTGTACCTCAAGGCTCCAGCATAAGTTTAACCCTATTTTTAGTTCAGTTTGGCTCTATCAGAGAACACATACCTGTACCTGTGACATTGTCATTTATCATGCTCATCAGGATCAAAAAGAAGTCAGGAAATTCTACAAAAATGCCTCGATACTCTCCCTTCTTTGGCAAAAACAAATGGCCTTCGATTCTCACCTGATAAATCATATAGCGTGCACTACTGCAGATTAAGGAATTGTCCCCGAATAACAGCTCAGTCTATTGATGGCAATGACATAAACAATAAACCTGAGCATACATTTCTGGGAATTATATTCGACTCACGTCTCATCTGCCTTCCACACATCAAACATACAAAATACAGACGCCTGAATGATATTAGCCTAATTCGATCCCTCGCCAACTTTCACTGGGGTGCTCATAGAACAACTCTTCTGAACATCTATAGAGCACTGACGTTGAGTAAACTGGACTATGGCTGCCAGTGTTTCATTTCTGCGGCTCCCTCATATATAAAGAAACTAAATCCAATCCAGAACACAGTACTAAGGATTGCTCTAAGAGTATACCATACAAGTCCAATTGACAGTCTACTCTGTGAGGCGGAGATTTCTTCCCTAGACCCTCGACAAGAACATTCGCTACTAAGGTACGCAAGGCTCATTAAAACTCAAGTCGGGGCTATCTCAGTATGGACATTTTTTCCCCATCAACCGCAGTATTAAAATAAAACGGCAAACATACAAAGGGTCTGGCTATTGCTTCTAGAAAATCTGCAATCGCTTGTCATTGGAAACACCTACCATCTGTAAATTCACGAATAAAATACCTCTCTGGCAGAACGTACCTATTGCCATCGATCTTTCAATGAGTTTTCTTCCTAAGGATGCTCTTAACTCTTATAGTGCATGCTCCCTTTCAAACAATTGATCTATGAAAAATATCTTAGACACCATCAGATTTACACTGATGGATCTAAAAACGATGAATATACAGGAGCTGCATATACATCAACATTGATGGAAGAACATTAAAAATTGCCCTCTTTGACGAGTGTTTTTACTGCTGAATTGGTGGCCACATACAAGGCTCTTAAATGCGTTCAAGACAGTCCAGATATGATCTCGGTGGTAATCATCACTGACTCTATGAGCTCTCTTGAGAGCTTAAAATCGGCGCAGGCTCATCATCCATTGACAATGCACATTCGAGAATTAAACACAGCCGCTGATAATAGCGGCAAGAATATTACCTACATGTGGGTACCATCCCATGTGGGAATCGAAGGTAACGAAAGAGCCTATCATCTTGCTGGGAAAAGGGAAGGATCACTTTTGGAAAACCATCTGTACTGGAGAAGGGATCTGAATACATATTATACCGCACTTTATAAAAAACTGGATCAACTAAACTGGGACTTAATTATCAATAATAAATTGTGCGAAGTAAAAAAGGAGTTTTACCAAGGCATCAACTTTTGTAACTTTAGCAAGCGTAAATTAGGTATTTTTTCCAGACTTAGAATAGGCCATTGTCGGCTGACTCACGAGTTTCTACTCAAAGGAGAAAGTCCGCCCGTTTGTGATAGATGTAGATCTCAGCTGAGCATCAAATACATCCTAGTTGAATGCCAAGGGCACACCCACCAAAGACGACTCTCGTGGTCTGAAGGTATCCATGAAACAACTTCTACAATTGATGAACCTTGAACAATTGATGAACTATTTGCCTGTCATCGGAGTACTCCAAAATATATAATAGACTATGAATACTACTGCTGTTAACTTATGAGTTTTAAACTCTTCACTCTATATTATTCTCATACTTATGTTAAATTAACTATAAACTATTTTAGTTTTGTTCTTTATATTGTTTGTTCTGTAATATTAAAATGTATATAGTCTATAGGTCCTAAATAGGCCTGATGGGCCAGCATCAGCCCATCCTTAATGAATTAATCTAGTCAGATGTTTCCGTTTCCAGCTATTAATTGTTTATTTTCTGTGGGATAATTCTGCGCGTCTTTTCCAGCTTACTTCTCACTTATTAATTAGTTGGGTTTTGTTATTTTTTTTATTATGTTTTAACTTAGAGTTATAATGACTGGTGACGGATCTGAGTTTAGATCAAAATTTGTAACTTTGAAAAGATTGTGAAAAATGTATTTGTCAAAGTACCTGATGACATCCTTGTTCAACAGTTGTTTTATGCAACTCATTACCTTTAACTGTTTTCATTCTAGACCCTCATTTTGTAATAATTGTTTACCGAGATCAACTCTGTTATAATTGGTTTTGCTTTTTAACTTTCCCCAAAATGCTAGGAAATCCTGCAGTAGATTATCTATTAAAATGATAATTCTAAAGAATTTGCACCATTTACGTTCCAATGGAAAAGAGATTAAGTCTTGTATTCTACAATTCAGACTATTTCGAACGAGTGAGGAGGCGTTCTGATACGTATACATAATTTTTTTATTGGAATACTTGTAGTTGATTGAGTCTAAGCAGTGTTTTGTATTTTTCTATAATATAATTTTATATCGGCACAATGTTTGTAGGATTTGGATCAACAGTCAAAAATATAATTAACTGTTTTAAAACATAATAGTATACAAAACAAATACTGGTATTAGTGATTATTAGACTATTGATTTTAATATTGAGAGCTGTAGAAAAGGTCCCTAGGTTTTATGACAGTGCTTGGAAATCGATAGCAAGGATCTTCTTTTGACATCCACACAGGAACAATTTCATTTTAATTGGTCAATCTAAGAAAAGGCGATAACGATTCAACTAAATTTTCAAAAACTCTATGAAAAAGAATTATTAAAGATAATGTATCTGTCTTCGATTTAGTATCTCGCATGAATCAAGTTCTTTTTTTTGCACATTTGTAGTTTATTTAGCATTGAATTTAACCAGCTAAGATAATTTAGATACAATCTTATAAAATAAAATAGCAAAACAAAAAAAAAATAAAAAAGAGATAAATAAAGATACATTTTGATTATTGATGATTTATGTTTCATGTGTGAATGTTTACTATATAATAAAAAACAATGATATTTGTTACTTTAATTCTTACATACACAAAATAGCAAAAAAAGGACATGGATATATGTAATCTATTTGTAGAATTCATGTTCACTTTCATCCTTCTTGATGTTATTCTTGTATCCCTTTTCAAAATCTTTAGGTAGAACAATGTAACGGTTTTCTCTTACAGCATGCATACCAGCTTCTTGACAAATAGCATTTATGTCAGCACCGGAAATTTTATCTGGCCTGGCGACATAATCTTCCAAATCAACCTATAATGCAAAAATGTTAAGAGTACTGTGCTATACATACTGATTTCTTAATAAACCTCTTCTGATAAATTCATTTTTGAAGTAATAGTACTGAAAATTAAACGTTTCTGTCTTCTGTCTGGCAATGGAAATTCTATTTTCCTATCCAAGCGGCCTGGTCTAAGTAAAGCAGGATCAAGAGTATCAGCTCTATTTGTTGCCATTATCACCTATTAACGAAGTCAGATAAGAACAAGACAACATTAAAAATAATACAATTTATATACTTTCACATTGGTAGTTTGATCAAAACCATCCATTTGATTCAATAATTCCAGAAGAATTCTTTGAACTTCTCTATCAGCTCCCGTCTGAGCATCGAAACGTTTGGTCGCAATTGCATCAATTTCATCAATGAAAATTATGGCAGGAGAATTTTCTTTTGCAAGACGAAATACATCCCTTACCATTCTTGGACCTTCCCCTAAGTACTTTTGTACAAATTCAGACCCAACAACTCTAATAAAGGCAGCTGCAATTTAAAATAATTTTAAAGTTAAAATTGATCTTGAATTAATATTTCTTTACCTGTAGTATGGTGAGCTACAGCTTTTGCTAACATTGTTTTGCCACAACCTGGTGGTCCATACATAAGCACTCCTCTAGGGGGATCAATACCAATCTGTTTATATAGCTCAAAATGTGTTAATGGTAATTCAACAGCCTCTCTAATTTCCTGTTTCTGCATATCCATTCCACCTGAATAATTAGTATATAAAATTAACTGTGTTATACTGTTTTTTTTTGTTTCTTTACCTATATCACTATAGCTAACATCAGGCTTTTCATCTGCTTGAAGCATACTTATAGAAGAATCAGCTTCTGGTGGCAAAACATCTACTAAGGCATTACTATGTTTATGTAAAGCCACACTAGCACTTGGCTTCAATAATTCTCTATCAATAGTTGATAATATCCTCACATAATAATTTGAACCGGTTGTTGAACCAACAATGCCTTTAAAAGGATTTCAAATTAATTTTTAAAAATAAATAATTCAAAACAATATATACCTGTATTTTGATCAACAGCTTCCAAGAATTGGCCAATAACTAAAGGAACGGACTGGATCCTTTTAACTTCTTCCTGTGCATGTAGATATTCCTTCTTTAGGTTTCTCTGTTCATCCTTAATGTACTCCTCTTGCACTTCTAAGAATTCCAACATTTGTTGCAGTTTTTTATATTTCGTATATAGGTCTTCGGTGTCCAAGTCTTGCAGATTTTGTTTTACTGTATCAGAAGGGCTACCTTCTTCCTACGTTGTTATGTGATAATAAGAGTACATAATTATGTTTATAAAAAATATTTACCTTTTCAGGCAAAGTAACATCCATAGCTTCCATCGTGAATGACTTGTGAAAACAGTTTTTGTGACAAATGATCGGAGGAAATAAAGTTAGGTTATTAATTCTACTTGTCACAGCAAACTACATTACCGACTTTACAATAATGGTTGATTTGAATTACAAAGTATAGGATTTTCTTCATAGAGTAAATGATTCTGATTCAAAATGAATAAATGATAAATTCCGATTTTGTGGTATTAACCACAAAACATTGAAACCTCTTTATATGTATATAAAAAAGTCTGTATATTCTGTGGATATTAATTTGTTAGCGTGTATAGGTAAGGCATATGAACAAGTCTTTAAAATACATGAAACCAGTGGAGTTTCGTACAACTGAGGATCAATATGTTTTTCGAGGCGAATTTAATACGAAGAAAATCAGTATCACTTCGCTATTGCTGGGTAATTAAAAATTAATCAAACTCGCCGGTTAACAATACTTCAATTAACAATTTAGGAAAGTTATAAATTACAATGAATATAAATTTACATAACACATTTGGGTATTATTAGATAATGAAACAGTTAATTGTTTTTAATATAAATTGTCTTTTAATTGAAAATGTACAAATATTTCTCAAAGGTTGCAAACCTTAAAGGAGAAGCTAATAAAGATAACATCATAAAAAGTTTGGACATTAAAATAAATATAATATATTACATATTTTCCTTTGCGTTAATTCTTAAAACAACAGGAACACTTGTACAAGGCAAAATTGCTAGTTCTGTTATTACTGCTGTCACCAAATCCGGTGGCGTCACATCATATAATAAGTTCAAGATATTTAATTTGGGATTATCTTTCAGAGGCACTAATGGACTTGTTGTACTTAAAGTATCAACAGAAAGTAAGATATTTGAATCACCTGAAAATTAGTGTCTTTGAGATATACGTTTGAATAATACTAATAATATAATAATATATAATGAACATTTTGAATAATAAAACTTACCGATCTCATTATATACAAACGAATCAGTTTGCACTCTTTCTGTAAATTTGTAAGTCTCACAACAAACTAGAACTGGTTTGTTGCAAGCTTGAGCAACTAAGGCCACTTGAGCAGTACCTAAATGTTTTAAAAGAATTAGTTCATAACTATAGATTTATATTATATTTTATCCTCACCTATTCTAGACATAACACTTCCATTTGCCAATAAAGCATGGGCACCAAGAAGTACTTTTGTAGCTTGTTTCATTACAAAACTTAGGGCATTAATAAGTACATATGTACAGTTAATTTTGGCACTTACTAGTTTTCTAAGCATCTCTCTACCTTCCAAGAGAGGTCGACTATCGACTACTATTACTGAAAATTTTTTTCCAGACTTATTTGCATCAATCAATATTCTATATAGAAGAGATGAACTAAAAAATAAAGCTTTTAGAAATGAGACAAATTAATAGAAATTATTTACCATCCAAATATTAGAATAACATCATTAGTGAAAATTTTGTCATTTACTTTCATACAAATGGCATCCCAGGCCCGTTTAATATCATTATTTATGTACAGATCTATTACATCCAACAGTCTAGCCCTTTTTTCATTATCTGTAAGGCTTTTATCCATATGTGTTAATTGTAATTTGAAGTATCTTAAAGCATTTGTCATAGATACAGCAAATGGTCTACATTCCTGAAAATCATGTGTTTTTAAATAGTCCCTCTTATTATTAAATATTATAATTATGAAAATATTCGTACTTGTAAGTAATTTGTACAACATTGTAACACAGATTCCATATATCTACAATATTCATGTTTAGGAGGTGTTTGTAAATCGTTAATTAAATTTTGTATAGCTGCCAGCAATGCCAAACATCTAGCATTAGAACCTAAAATAACTCTTTCTGCATATTGTACACCTAATTTAATAAATACTGGATGAATATCTTTTGGGTTAACTGTATTAGAAATAAAGTTTTGGTTGGATTCTCTGTAGAGATGTTGCACAAATTGGACACACTTAAGGGTTTTTGTTTTTTTCACTTCTGTTATCTTTTGAGGAGACTTTCTAATGTCATTATTTTTCTCTTCTGGTTTTTGACTCTTTGCCTTTTCCGTTATCTAAAAATTTTATGATCTGAATTTTAAGAAATTTTATAATGCCTACAATACATACCAACGGTTTTACTTTCTCTTTTTCTACTTTAGCCTGTCTTTGCGCCTCCTGTTGCTCTCTGCGCTTATTTTTTAATTCCGCCTTACTTAAATTTTCCTTATCATTTTTAAGTTTTTGTTCAGCTAATTTTTTTTCCCATTCTAATTTTCTCAACTCCTTTTCTTTGAGCTTGTTAGCTGCTTGTTCTGAAGTAACTGAATTACTTGATAACTCATTTCCAGGTTTGGATTTAATGTTCTTTTCTTTCACTTGTTTTCCTTGTTTGGGTATTTCATCAGATTTTTCTGAAACGTTTTTAGAATGAATAAATACACATTAGAATAGCAAAAATATTCCATCAAATATACCATGTTTTCCCACGACTTGATTCATTTTTTAAAATAAATAATATATAACAGTTTAAAATATGTTTATTGCAACTGTAGTTAACCTCAAAAAGAAAAGATATGACATATAGTCACAAAGTAACATACAGTTTTGAAGAGTTTAGTTTGTCTTTCTCTAATTTAGTATTTTATATAGTTGCCTGTATTATAGTGCTCTATTTTGTCGGCCATTTGATACTAAAGCATAATTATGTATAGAGGTCGCCCTATGTTTTACTTGACGTTTACTCAACAAGTAAACAAAAAGCGAGTTTGGGGGCCTCAAGCCGAAGAGCTGTTTTTTTGTTTACCTTTTTTTTAAAGATAAACAAAACGGTAGTTATTTGTGTTTTAATGTGATTGTTTGAAAATTCGTATTAGGAAACACTTGAATATTATTTTCCGGATTGTGGTGGTTAAAATTACGCGTCGTTACGTTAAATTACGTGAATTGATAGAGTGATTAACCTCAATGGTGAATTCTATCTAATAATTAAACAATTTTAAATGATTGGAGAGAGATATAAAATGGGAAAATCTGATAAAATGAGCGATAACGTACCGGGAATATCACCCCAAACTGAGGCAAGCAAATTGCTAGAGCAAGCTTTAATGCAAATGGATGGGATTATATCTGGTAAGGTTTCTATTTTTATTTCATACATTAGATTATTTTATTATATATTGTACTACGTAATATCGCGATAAAAATGTGAACGTATATTGTTAATCGAACGTACTTAAAACAAATACATAAAAAATCAGCTGTTAGGGTTTTAATTATAGGCTTCTTCTTTTATTATATTTGAGCCAGAGTCGTAATGAAATTCATTTCGGAATATTTTATTCAGAAATAACTTTCAATAATTTTATGGTAATTTATTAAATGTAAAATATGCTGTTTTAATGTGACATTTGACCTTGAAAAATGTAGGTAATTTAATTTGAATTATTTATATTTTATCTAAGGAGACTTCTCATGTTATGCCATATTATTTCGATTTAAATAACTAATTTATTAGGACAAATTCTAAAAATATTTATATATAGTCAAAGGGAGGATGAAAATGCCTAATTGAATGAATTTTGAAATTATCTTAATCATTATCTATCTATAGTACTTTATTGACTGTGTATGACACAGACTATTTTTTTGTAACTTATTTTATTACATTAGTTGTTAATTAATAATTTTGAGCTTGTATTGCCGTCCCTTAGTGTAACAGCATCAACATTCTCGCAATGTCT
The DNA here is from genome assembly GCF_030347505.1 of Rhynchophorus ferrugineus. Taxonomy (NCBI): domain Eukaryota; kingdom Metazoa; phylum Arthropoda; class Insecta; order Coleoptera; family Curculionidae; genus Rhynchophorus; species Rhynchophorus ferrugineus. The sequence continues at coordinate 20,056,220 of NW_027472590.1, forward strand.
AGAGAAGTCGCTAAATATTTAGACTTTTATTGTTGATAAACCAGACATATTTATCGTGATGTTACGAATAAATACTGGGTTACTGATGGTAGTCCAGTCGTTTTTGGTCATTTTCTGGGTGAATCGCCTCTCTGCCTCGAAACTTCCGGACTACTCCGGGAGTTGCGCGCGTCCCATCCCCTTGCAATCTCGGAACTGCAGGTCCTCGTGGTGTTCCACAGCCGGCAACAAGTTGATGGGTTTTCAATTCGAGATTTAGTTCCGCAGCCGGCGGGTGTAGAGGTTGGGTTATTCGCGGGAGTCGTAAACCTGTCGTGATCTCACTTCCGATGTCATCGACGTCGAATGTTTACGATGCCGTGTTCCGCGTTTCCCTCGATCCCGCTAGTGATTTTTGTGGGAATACGACCGTTGGGATCTTGCAATATTAAGTATTTCGTACGTTTCGTTGAATTGTTTTTTCTTTAATCAAATTTTATTGACAGCAAGGTGGTGATTCGGGACTAAAGATTATCGTCGAATCGTGCCAATCAATTTACGGAGCGGTTATGTTTTATGCAGTGGATCTGGTTTGAGTTAATTATGGAAATGTTATCAGGTTTGGCCCTCTAGGGGGTCGGTTTTCTGGGGTGATGATTAGGAGGCCTACATGACGCGGTGGTCTTGGTTCAATATGTGCCATGCGGGCGGAGCCCCACAGGGTGGTGAAGACAACGTTGTTAACGTAAATGGTGGGTACATTTAAAATGATCTTTTCGAATGTAAAGTTTATAATTAGTAGAAATAAATTCCATAGTTCTAGTTGTATCAAGTATTTCTCGTGGAATTGTTGGGGAATCGCGGGTTGTTGTTCACCGTGTCGATGAACCTCAGTGTGCATCTCAAATCCATTGTTTGTACGTATATTACGTATATTATTTATATATGTTTGTTAATGATGCTTATTGTGCATTAAAACAAAGCATTTAGTGTAATTTTTTTCGGACTAATTTTTTTTGTTAATAATTTAATTAAGAGTAATTCATTTGTTTTTATGAAATCAATATGTGCAGTGTTTGAATGTGAAAGTTTTCTTCCCTAAAATTATTTCGCATTTATTTTAAATACCAATTTCGTATGTACCATTTTTATACTATATATATGGTGGTTGCTGTGAAACTTCTTAATCAATGATTACATTTTTACTAATGACTCAAAAGCGCAGCTTTTTTGCGCTTTTTTCCAAGTTTTTGGTCGCCCAAACATTATTAATTTTTTTTGGGATGGAATCACTTTTCAAGTCTTGTTTCGACATCGTTATTACACATCGTATACACCTCAATTGGTTGTAATGAAATCATTTTTCATTGCATTTAATAATGAGTCATTTTAATCAATTAATTTATCAGACAATTTCCATTTTCAAGACTTATTCATTTTTGCTTTTAAATCGACGAAACAAATATCTGCATTATTAGTCACGGAGTCTTGGTTAAATGTATTTCTATTAGACATAAGAGGTTAATAGAAAAGTCCCTGGCCTAGTAAAACGAATTTTTTTGGCATTTTTTTTTTTATTCAACATAATTTCCTTCAAGGATGATACACTGATTATAGAAACCCTCCAACTTTTTTATACCATTTTTGTAGTACGACATTCAACGTTCATCCGACGAAAAGTTCTTCCCAGTGAGCATTCTTTTGAGATCTGAGAACAGGAAATGATCTGGAGAATACGGTGGATGAGGAAGCAATTCGAAGCCCAGTTCATGGATTTTTGACACGGTGTATTGTCTTGGTGAAGCAGCACTTTGTTTTTCTTCAAATGCGGCTGTTTTTCGGTGATTTCGCCCTTCAAATGGTCCAATAACGCTATGTAATAGTCGCTGTTGATGGTCCTTCCTTTTTCAAGGTAAGAAATGAAAATTATTTCATGCGCATTCCAAAATACAGACGCCATAACCTTGCCAACCGATTGTTGCGTTTTTCCACGCTTTGGAGCGGGCTCATCGGATGATTGTCGATTGGACTTCGGAGTGAAGTAATGGTGCCATGTTTCATCCATTGTCACATTTGTGGATTTTTAAAATGTTTTCGTCGGTAACAACCCGTTTTGGGCGTCCACTGCTTTCACCGTCTTCGGTGCTCATTTCACCATGTCTAAACTTAGCATACCAATGCTTGATGGTTGATTTTCCTGGGGCACTGTCCGGAAACTCGGCATCAAGCCAAGTTTTTGCTTCAACTGTATTTTTTCCCTTCAAAAAGCAATATTTTATCAATGTGCAAAATTCCTTTCTGTCCATTTTTTTTTCACAATAACAAAAGTTGCTTCACTCAAAATTTTATAATTCCCAAAGTAATGGTCACAGGACAGCTGTTGAATTTATACACGGATCTTTTGAGGGTTAGGGCTAACCAAAAGACATATGGATTTAATTCTAGTAACGCCGTTTATGTGTCAGGCCGGGGACTTTTCAATTGACCTGTTATACATTTCTTTCAAAGGATTTTTTTTAGTTTGTTGCTTTATTGTGCAAAATCGATACAATGTATTTTATTTAAATTATTGTTCATTGATAGCCGTTACTTTTTCCCATCTCTCAACTAATTTACGGGTTCCATGTTGAAAGAACGATGTATCTTTCGGAGTTATCCACGAATCGACTCACCTCTTGGTATCTTCATAAGAAGTGAGACGCTGCTCAAACAGATTACGACTCATATGTCGGAACAAGTAGTAATCAGAAGGGGCATTGCCTGGGTAATATAGCGGGTGGAGTAGCACTTCAGATTTTAATGTTTCCAAGTATGTTTTCACCGGTTTTGCAACATGTGGTCGAGCGTTGTTATGCTGGAGAATAGCATGGTTGTATCTTTGCTCGTATTCCGGTCGTTTTTCCAGAGTGCTCGAGTCAAACGCATCAATTATTGTCGATAGCGATCTCCATGGTTTTCGTCGAGTAATGCCTTCAAACTCTCGTCATCATTTTTTTTGGCTATTCAAAACGCTTTGTTTTTTTTGTGCAAAAATCACCACTTATAAAAAATAGAAACCAGTATTCACATCACAAAGCACAGAGGAATTAGAACTGTCACCAGACGGCGCGACTGACAATATGAGTAGCGAGAAATTTAAAATATTTTATTTAAATATATGTAAAATTTACATTGCAAATATTATTTCAGAGAATTCGTAGAACGTAATATAACAGATTTAACACAAAACGTAGTATACTTTTAAATATACAAAGTTTAATAAACTATTGAATATGGAACATTTTATATTATCTTAAATATAACTCGGCCAAATACAGAGTACAGTACAATATATTTGTGGAAGACTAGTTATTTTGAAATGCCTTGCTCAAAACAGTTGAAGTCTTGCGTATAATCTGGGAATTGAATAGAACAGTCGAGATATCATTTACCAACAAAGTAAGTCTCTGGTTTTGTCAAATTACATCTATCATACTGCCTAGATGTTTCCTTCTTCTACGCCACAGCTAAAATGGAGGCTTGTTATATTTTACGAATCAGTTACATATAATTAACATTATAAAAGACTTACAATTTAAATAATAACTGGAAACCGTATCCCTCTTCTACATTTCGGTTTGTAGTTATCCTGTGTAAAATGGACATTACAAACCCTTTTGCTTTAATTTAAGAGCTCACAAGAGATTCCCATCAGTTTTTCATTATTTATAACATTTCATATGTGTAAAACTTTTCGCGAATGCGATTTATTCGTTACATATTCAGACATTTTCGACGCACTGAAAAAATGTTTTGTTCACACTTCGACGAAATGATACATATTGAAAAGTGTAATAATTAAAATAATTTATAGCCATGAAATTAAACTTGTGTCTTCTGTTAATTTCAATAGTTCAACATTACCTCCAGTCTAATTTTTGTATATAAATTTACTATAATGAGTTGCATGAGCTTTGTCGTTCTACAAAAAATTTATAGCGTAGTCGTTTTATTGTTTATTTTATTATAATTATTTTTTTAAATTATAATGAAAAAAGATCAGGCGATCATTTGTTTCGCTTACGAATCACTTTTCTTGGATTCATCTTGGAAGAACCAAAAGGTGGAGTATTGCTTTGTTGGAGGCTGATACGTACAGATCCAAGATTCGCTACTTGTGTAGATGTTGTACATAGCTTTTAATTGACTGTGACATATACATTCGACCACACACATAAATATTTCACAACCAACAACAATGCTGATCATTCGAAGCCCACGTTAAACTCTAGGCCCAGTCCAAATAAGCTCTCGTTGGTAAAAAGGAGACTTTAACATATGAAATAAAAAATTAAAACAATGCTGACCTTTTGTAACAATTGAACTATTGATGACAGTGACAGTGACATTTTGTTTGGAAAAACAAAATTGTTTTTTCCACAAAATAGACAGGCTAGAATGCGATCCCTGTGTATAAAATTGAAACCAAGTTATGCTCGTCCAAGCCACCAGAGGTCGCTCATAGCGTGTTTATTTGATATAGGGAGAATTAAAAAATAATATAAGATAAACATTTATTTATATTACAGAGGGAAATTAAAAAATAGATAATAAATAAAAAAAGTAGATAAAATTAGAATAATAAAATATTTTCTTTAAATACTAGTTAACATTTGTTTGAAATATTTTCTAAACGCTTAAAAAAACAGCTAATATGATATCTATAACTGATAACTTATTTTCTAATAATAATTATTATTGCCATGACTATTAGAATGTAAAAAACTATAAACTAAATAATAATTTGTCCAAAATATACTTAAAAATACAATATTTGAATTTATTGTAGATTACGTGTTGCGATTTTGATTACGAAACCTCCTATACTTTTTTATGTATTTTTTATAGGTGCTTAATTGGACCATATATATATGATATGTAGCCATGCTCAGTTTTTTATTTTTGGTCTTTACAATCCCTTTTATTTTTTTCATCCACCAGAACAAGCAACATGTAATTATTACTTTTCTTATTATATTTCCCTCCTCCGGATGTTGAACACAAGTAATGGCTTTGAAAAATATTGACATTTGCTCAATTTGCAAAACATTTTATCAATAATTTTCTTTGGCACATATTTTTGGCAATACGTAAAGAAGTCTAGAGATGGCTTCAAAAACATATGATTTGAAATAAGCGTCTGGTACCGTACGACCACATTTGTCTTACTGGGGAGCCAGTTACGTCAGTTGTAAAAAAGCTACTTAAACCTCCTTCTCACATATTCTCTTCACAGTTGGCTCCTGGTGATCTTTGATACAAAAAATTGTTGATAATTATGTTTTTGGATACTACTAACCTTCAAAAGAAAGCTGTTAAAATTTCATGATACTCTACTCATCAGTTTGTGAATTATTGAGCTAAGAGTAACACAAACAATTTCGTGTTTTAATTTTACACTGCTTCTTGCGTTCTTCAAAAAATGCCGTTTAAGAGTAACAATGGCTTGAAAAGTGTTACAAGGACTCCGCTCCATCAGAAATATGAATAAAACGTTGGTTTGCTGACTTCAAATGTGGTGGTAGAGACACCGATGATGCAGAACGCAGAACGAAAAAATCCACAAAATCGTTTTGAATGATTGAAATGTGAAGTTGCGTGAGTTAGCTTACATCGTAATTATATCAAAGCAACGTGTTGGTTGTTGGTCGACTATGAGAAAGCATTGCTCGAAATAGGTGTCGTGTTTGCTCACTGTTGACCAATAACAAAAACGTGTTGATGATTCTGAGCAGCGTTTGGCCCTTTTTAAACATAACACATCGGAATTTTTGCGCCGATATGTGACAATGCATTAAACTTTACTCCGGAATCAAAACGATCGTCATCTGAATGGACATCACTTGTGAATCTCGTCTAAAGCGCCCGAAAGCACAGTAATCGGCTGGGAAGGTTATGGCCTCGGTATTTTGGGATGTGTGTGTTGTAATATTCATCGACTATCTTGAGAAGGGAAATACCATTAGCAGTGAATATTATATAGCGTTATTGAAGCGTTTGAAGGCCGAAATTGCAAAGAAATGATCGCATATGGCAAATAATTTTTTTTGTTTTATCAAGACAACGCACCGTGTCACAAGTCGATCAAAACAATGGCAAATCTGCATGTATTGATGTTCTGATTTCTCCGATATCCACTGTATTCGCCAGATTTGGCCCCCAGCGACTACTGGCTGTTCGTCGACTTCAAAAAAATGTTTACCGGTAAGAAATTTCATTCGAATGAAGAGGTTCTTGCTGAAACTGAGACCTATTTTGAGGCAAAAGATAAATCTATCTACAAAAGTGGTACTGAAATGTTAGAGCGGCACTGGAATGATTGTGTGGCTCTTGATGGAGATTACGTTGATGAATAAAGCCAATTTTGGAAAAAAAGCGCATTTTCTTTATTACTTTACGCGTTACTTTTCAGCCCCATGTGTTAGTTGACTGAAACAGTCGATAGTAAAAAGTAGCCAATTACTAAACAGTCGATAGTTCCCAACGCTAATTACTACCATGTTAGGCTTTTTGAAGGTCTAATTACATAATTATACAATTTTTGAATGGTATATTTGACCATTTTCACAGATGATACCTTTTCTGATATAATTTAGTTCGACTAAGTAGAGTTTAAATAACCGGGATGCCTTTTTCGAGAATCCGATATAATGTAACAAGATTTAATACGTCGAATAATTACGCCAATAAAATGGGTTTTTGTAGTTGGTTCATCGAACGAACAAAAGCACATAAAATCCGAAGCGCACATAGAAAACCATAACTGTAAATAAATCATTTTAATTGGCGCCGGTACGTTTCGGTCACCAGTCCCTATCACAAATGCTCTAATGAAACTTTTATTTGGAGCGTGACGGCTTGTCCGAATTCGCGAAAATGGCTTTGCAACCTTCAAGCCAAATGACTTTATATTTAGTTGTTTTCGTGTTGTCACGCTATTCGAGTAACCATTCGTAATTGAGACAATAGAACATCTAATACTATTAAATCATCGCCCGCTATCTTTTGTTATAGGCTAGATGAAATATTGATTTATGATAATAATGTACTATATATATTCCGTTCAATAAAACAGTGAACTCACGTCATATGAATTGATGATGTCAAAATGTCGCAATGTTGCCGCATCAACTGAGTTTTAGATTATTTAACAATCATATATCCAAGTAATATGATTTACTTTCATTAGAGAGCTATATACCTTTTACGTTAAGTTCTTATTTCCTTCGGTAGAGTATTTCCTTGTAAACTCATTTTGGTATTACAGTATTTCTCCTTAGTTTGTTCTGTTACTACCTGTATACATATTTCTTGATAAAACTAGTTTTAATCATTACATTCTCCCTAATGCATTTGCCATATATGCAAAACAGTTAGTATTCTTTCGGTCCACACAAATTTTAAGCAGATGCTCATGTATATTCTGAACAATTGCACACATCTCTGTGCACATAAAACTTTCACACTCTACAGTAAGATATCCTACAGTTATCGTATATTAATTATATCTCACCTTTAATTGTTTTCACTCTCATCACCTTGTCTTCAAAATTTTCAGCATTGAATTGTAATCCCATACTCACAAAGTTTCATTCAAGTGCCATTTCATCATTTGGCAATTTCTTCTTCAATGTGCCAGATCGAGTTCATCCAAACCGAATGGGTTATTAATCATTCCTGTTTCCAGCATAAAGAACAATATATCTGCAATGAACTTTTAAAAAATGTCATGACTAATAAGAGTTAATCAATTTTTATTGCAAGGTTTACCTTTTTTCATCAACTTTTATTGCCTTAACACTATTTTTAATATCATCTTACCATGAGTGACCAGTGGGTATATTAGCACCCCTCTGAAATATTCATGTCTCATTGAAATACACATATTGAAATAATAAGTCTTCCTTGAATTTATTATATGCTTTTAAAAATGATATTACTTTAAAGCAATATCTGGAAGTTGCATTCGAGCTCTTCTTGTTATCTTTACACTATTTAAATACTATTTTACCTAAGCTTTATATGGATAATTTTCAGATTAACAGTTTCGTCTGAAGTAATTGTATTAAATATTTGTTTATGTTGAAAAAACTACTCACTGATTTTATACATTTCATATATTTCATCTCCAATACAGCTAATATCAAGCTGATCTTGATTCGTCACCCCCTTCGTATAAGGACATTCGATATAGGTGATGGACTTTCCCCATTACTTTTCAATTCCATCTTAAACAAAGTAATAAAAAAGTGGCACAAAATAATGTCGGATCTTAAAATTGACCAACCAATCAAATTAGAAATAACAAAAATTACGATAGACTATTTGACTGTTGCAGATGACCTGGCGATTGTAACCCAGGACGCTCAAACAGCTCCAAGAAAAATTCTAATAAACAATTCTAGACAAATAATTAGAGCTGTCATCATCTGGTTACAACGTTTAAACTTATTAGCGCGCTTTGATTTTATTTGGATTGTTTAGCTTATTTTTCGCCGTTAAAAAACTATTTTGTGCTATCAATCGATAGAAAAGATAAATGAAAAAATCAAACTGGGATTTATCAAGGCATATAATCTAAATTTACTTAGAGTTTGTCGACAATGACTGAACTGAAATAATAATGTTAGAAAAAGTACTATAACTTTTATATAATTGACGGTAATGAGTATTCCAGACATACTAACCATGGAATATGATAGAACATCGAAGAACAATGGTTAAAATTACGTATAATTAAGTGATAACACCTAATGAATAACAATAATAGCACAATCGCCAGTTAGAAACTGTAAGAATAGTTTTATTGAAATTAAGTGCCCTATATTTGATAGGAGACATCATAATTGCATTGATGAAAAACCTAGTGAAAAAAATTATGATATATGTATTTGACATAATTACGAAGTAATTTTTTTTGCAGAGTTGATAGTAAATACAACAAAAATATTTAAATTGTATATATATATATATATATATATATATATATATATATATATATATATATATATATATATATATATATATATATATGTATATATGTATGTATGTTTGATTTTTTTATACGTTTAGCACTTCTGTTCTGTTCTTTTAGTAGTTAGGTTTAATACTATGGAATAAATTCTAAATATATAAGCACGTCTCTGGGTTTAAACATGCTTTAACATATTAAGTTTTCCTATGAATTCTAAAACTATATTTCTGCCTAGTTTCTTTTACTTTACTCTGACTTCAGTGACAACATTTGCGTTCATCATCTGTGCGTAACTATTGTTCGAAGGTTCTGTTTGCCATAACACAGACCTCTCATGCTGTAAAAACTTGACATCACATTGTTCAAACAAATATGTATACCCTTAACCAAGCGAAGTGTAACACATCGAACTACTTAATGTGCAAGGAACCAGATACTTGATATTGGCTTTTTGTAATTTAACCATGATGAAATTTGATTAGCACTTGTTGAAGGCTTGATTTTAATTAATATTTTTTCTTGTATATAGAGCATATGACCGTTCACTTGTGAATAACAGCGAATGTGCAGTGAGTTAAGTTAGAAATCCATTTTCTTCTATCTGGTTAGCACTTGAATTTTGTAGAAATATATACTGACTTCACGCATATTTGTACATGAACATTATATTAAATATAACGTTCCATAATATTTAGCAACTGAAAAAAGAACAAAATTACGGGGCTCATATGAAAAACATATCAAATAAAATTTTGAGGTCTAACCTGAATTATTATCAACAGTGTTATTTGCCTCGATATTACTTTAATTACACATAACGCATAAGTTAAAGGTATTTAAAAGAGTAAATACTTATAATAGAACGGTCTTTTGGTCTTTCATTGTTATAATAACATTAGGGGGGCACTTAAACCACCAGAATGTCTAATTGTAACACCAAATTATCAAAGTAATGCTTTTAATAGGTGCATAAACTTTAGCGATATCCCAAAAATACTGATATTTATCAATATCGAAGAAACTTAACATATTGAAAGTTGTGATGCAAAGATATATTGTACAACCAATAATTATCGATATATCATCTATGTATCGAGTCATCTGGTAAATATTATGTCACTACTTCAAAAATTGTGCTTATGGCGAGTTGGGAGATTAACCCATACAAGTAATTAAGGATTACTTCTAACATTTCCGGTTATTTGAAGATAAATGTCACACTTGAAAAAGAGCATTTTGGTTAGTTCGAATATAACACACGGGCTAAAGAATCCCGGGCGTAACAAAGAAAACGCGTTTTTTTTTGTTCAAAATTGACTTTATGCATCAAAGTAATCTGCATCAAGTACTACACAATTATTCCAGTGCTACTCTAATATTTCGATACCACTTTTGTAGAATGGTTCATTTTTTTTGTTCTGGCTTAAAACCAGGCGGTGGAATGCATGACGCATACCTGGTCGCGGAGACTTGCCCTGGAGTGACGAGTTGGACCGGGTTATGTGGGACTGCCTCTGGGTTTACCAATACACTAAACCGAAACCGCCTCGCAGTTGATCCCTGTGGATCGCTACTGCATTAAATTTAGGGATATGGCACCCGCTGATCGGGCAGTCATTATTGGTCACGAGGACCCCGCGATTCTATTGATTCGCGAACCTGAGTTAACACACAACTTGCATACTGTTGTATGGGGGCAAATTTGAGAAAAACGAACAACAATCGATCAAGTGCACAGAGTAACTGCGGCTATTGAAAGAGAGTTTGAGGAAAAGAAATACTTCCCTGCAATATACCTGCATGTCTCACAAGCCTTTGATCGGGTTTGGCATTTGGGATTAATCTGTAAGATGAGCAAATTATTACCGCCGAACTATTGTCAATTGCTGGAGTCATATTTATTGACTCCAGCAATTGACAATATTGACAATATGACTTTATATTTACAAGTGGCATTCTCGACATTTAAAACTATTTCGGCTGGAGTTCCACAAGGTAGCGTCTTAGGACCTCTCCTGTATCTGTTCTACACTGCTGACGTTCCAACAACAAAGGAAACACTACTTAGAACCTTTGCTGACGACACAATTATTATGGAAAAATATATATCTCTGCCTAGGGCAACACAAAAAGTACAAGTGGCAGCCAACAAAATCTAGAAATGGACGAAAGATTGGAAAATTCAACCTAATAGCTCCAAATCTGCCCACGTTGATTTTGCATTGCGGCGAAATAATAAAAACTTAATTATATCACTCAATGGATGCCCGATTCCTCAAGCAGAATCAGCTAAATACCATGGAATCCATTTTGACGGTAGATTCAATTTTAAATATCACGTTAGACAAGCAAAACACATTAGAACCAAAATAAAACAACTATACTGGTTAGTCGGAAGATACTCTCAACTTGATCTAAGATCAAAGAGGTTGATCTATAATACAATTATGAGGCCAATTTGGACCTATAGGGTGCAAATATGGGGTTGCACTAAAAATTCAAATCAACTAGTCATTCAACGCTCTCAAAAAAAAATCTTTGATTGATTACCATAGCCTATCGCTATGTAACCAACGAAGAACTGCACGATGACCTGGAAATCAAATGAATTTGAGAAGTTATCCAAGATTTCGCCTTGAAACGCGAAAGAAGATTACTAAATCATACTAATGCGGAAGCAATACAACTACTTGGCAGCGCGCAGGATGTCAAGAGATTGAAGCGAACAAAACGATACTAACCTATATAAAGTGTAAACCTTTAGTGTTGTAAATTATAGCTATACGGTACTATAATTTTCTAATTGAGGAATACATATTGATGTATTTTCTCTCACTCGTCTTGCTTGTTAATTAATCCAAGTACATAGGAAAACTAGTAATAAATTAATTGTAAGATTGCACTAAGCATATCTAATAAAGATGTTATAAAAAAATATTTTAATCAAAGCAAGGCTTTTGTTTCTTCTCAGCCTTGGTTACAATCTATTTAAAGTGGCCATGATGTATATCTGTAACATATATAACTAACTGACCCGACGGAGGTTGTGCTGTCTGAGCTATGTATATTCAATTCTAACTGCAATAACTTGTGTTATAAAAAACATAGTGTTGGTGCGTAAATCGGTAATGATGATGGCTTTCTGTTTTTTGAACGAATAAGTTCACAATGGAGCATGAATTTTAATTGAGGACATGTGTTTGATTCTTAGTACAATTACGAGTGTAATGGCCAACGCACAACGCATTTAATCAAACATTTAGACGCGAAACCTAATATGATTCACAATATGAAAAACGTTCCAATTTTTTCAATTTTTTGTGTAGCTTTTTCAATTTTTATTTTCGCAAAGACCTTCTACGGGATATTAGAAAACTTAAAAAAAAAGGTGAATTAAATCGGTAAAGTCGATCTGATGTTATTGCGTGGCAAATAGGCATTAATTTTTATATCAATTATATGTATACACCTTGCCTCCGTGATAAACTTATCGGCCCATGTACATTTCTGTGACTTATACAGCAAGCATAAGTTACCTGCCCTTCAATGAGTCGCTCCAGCCTTTTGATTAATGAACAATTTAGCCATTTCGATCAGATTTATTTGTCGGTTTCTCCCAACGAATTTTTGGACGAACAAGATTGATGAGTTGGGCAAAGAGGGGCGATTTCGAGAACGCTTCGGGATGAATGTGCGTTATTTGGCGTAATTTGGCAAGATGGATTAAGTGCCAGTTTAATTAGAGTGATTTCATCAACCAATTCGTGTTGTGCGTTTTTTTTTCATCCATATTTACATGTAAAGGTCATATATAGTCGATTCGATTAAACAGTGAACTCACGTCATCTAAATTTGTGGCGTCAAAACGTCGCATTGTTGCCGCATTAACTTTGAATTCAGTTAATTTTTCATTTTGGGTTTGAGTTGTAACAAAATTCTAGTCTAAATAAAATAATGTTATTAAATATAATTTATTTTAACATTATAGTATATCTACAGCAATAATAGTTTATAGGTTAGAGTTTTACGGTATTTACATTTAACTCCTTTGTAAATCACCTATAAGTTAGAGTTCTAGGCGCGTTTTTTATATAGTGATATTCCATAGAGGCATAACCCACCTAATTAACAATTGTTTATCCAATTAATGTATTTTATTTCCGTTAGAGAGCATCCTTTTTTCCTTCGTTGCTGTGTCTCCTTATTAAGTCATTTTCATATCACTGTATTTTCCTTCAGTTTCTTCGGGAACTTCATCTTAACAAAGTCGAATTGTGGTTGAAAACGTGGCGTATCAAAGCAAATGAGACAAAATCTACCCATGTGACATTCATCCTTTGTAAAAGAACATGTCCCTCAGTAAAATTGAATAATCATGAACTTCCGCAAGCAGACAGCGTTAAATATCTGGGAATGCATTTTGATCGACGTTTGACATGGAAAAAACATATGGTTACAAAACGCAAACAGCTTGTGCTAGTTTTAACCAAATGTAATGGCTGGTAGGGCGTAAGTCTAAATTATCATTAGATAATATGGTTTTGCTGTATAAGTTAATACTTAAGCCCATTTGTACTTATGGTATTGAACTGAGGGGTACTACTAGCAAATCTAACATAGATAGCCTCCAGAGGTTCCAGAATAAAGTGTTGCGAGTCATCGTCGATGCCCCATATTACGTGTTCAACAAACTTATGCAGCGCATATCCCCATGGAACCAATGACGAGTGTGATTCGGAATGTTAGTGCGAAGTACTCTGAAAGACTATTAGTGCATCCCAATGCACTCGCCAAACAGTTAAATATGCGCGAAGACAGTGAGGTGCGTAGGCTCAAACGCAAACTACCATACGAACTGATTATTAGATACATAAAATGAGATTTAATAATCTCTAGAATAAGCTAAAGTAGTTTTTAGAATAAGTTAAGATAGACTTTAAAATAAGTTAGAATAGTATCTAGAATAAGATTTAGATTATAAGTTGTACAGTAGATCACTTACTGAAGTGATCTACTACATGTTAGGATAGTTATATTATATAACTGAAACCATATAATAATACTTATAGTCCACAGACAGATTTTTGACGTTCTAGGAGATTAATAGAAAAAAGTTTCTTTGGTTACTACTTCTATAAATTTTTCTTAATAAAATTAGATTTAAGCACTGAATTTTTCCTAATGCAATTGCCATATCTGCAAAAGAGTTAGTATTCATTCTCTCTTCATACATTCTAACCAAATGCTCATGTATATTCTGAACAATTACACTCATATCTATGCACAAATTTTTTTGTCATATAATACGATTGTCTAAATTTTCAACCTTTAGTTGTGTAAACTCTTATCACCCTGTCTTGCTAATTGTCAGCATTGAATCATAACGGATTATGATTCAATTCCACGTGGGAACGTGGAGATATTTCATTCAGTCACTATCACTTTCTGAGTCACTATTCAAGTTAATAACTAAGCTGTTGGTTTCCAATCTAATACTTGTTCATAATTTTACCATTTGTTAATTTCTTCTTCTGTGTGTCTGATGGAATTCATGCACATCGAAGGGTGTTATTGTAAACAATCTTTTTTCTACATATCCAAACAATTCTTGCTTGTATATCTATCTCAATCTACATGTCCATTTAATAATTCTTTGCCAGACCCCATAACATTTCCGTTACTTCAAATATGCAAAGCAAGTTGATCGCTAATTGATGAATGCACGATGACGTATTAATGCTGCAATTCTGATAATAATAGGTGTTTTCGAAGAATCAAATTGAAGTGAAAAAAATTGGCCCCTTTTATATTTCTGTACGACCGTGTATACCACGCGCTAGTCTATCAAAACTTACTAAAAAATAGTATTAAATTAAACTTTTAATATAAGGCGTAATTGCTGTGGACTAACTGCGATTAACAAAAAACTCACTCAACAAACTCAGGATTGAAAAAAGTTCACATCGAATGAACTGTGTACTAAGAAATTAATAGATACATCTTTTGATCGATATTTGCATATCGATACAATTGTTAAACGATATTTATGAAACTCAGACTGAAATGCGACACAATTTCAGTCAATTACCAAATAGGGTGGAAAATTATAAAAAACCCAAAACAAGTTAAACAAAAACAAAAAAGGGTAATTTGTTCTTAAGAATTATAACATGGAACGCAAATGGGATAGCGAGGCCGGGATCTAGAACTATTTCGAAGAACAAATAACATAGATATAGCTCTCATACTGGATAGTACATCCCAGCGAACGCGCTCGAAGCGGAACAGCCCTAATTATAAAACAAAATATACAACATTTCCAAGAAAACGAGATTATAAATGAAGAGACATAAGCTGCAATACTAAAAATACTTTTTAATACTTTATACTTTTTAAAATTAGGCCTAAGGTTTATTATTGGAGGGAATCTTAATGTTAAACCCACAGCCTGTGATTCACGATTAATAATACTTGCAAAATAAACGAATTACTAGCAGCAATTAATATTACCAATTGTAACTATCATATAGGGCGCGAACCTGCTTACTAGCCCACCGACAGTAATAGTGCCAGACCTACTGGACTTTTACATTTCGAAATGCATCTCATTAAATCAAATAAAAATCGAAAGCTTGTGTGAATTATCATCTTATCACACTCCAGTGTGTACTATCTATGCGCAACAATTCTGAAAAAAAGCCTAAGAGAAGCCTGATCATACTAACAAATTTACAAATGGGACACGTTTAGAGTTATAATGCAGGAACAAATCAGTTTAAACGTAGTTTTAGACTCAAAAGTATAGACGATCTTGAGGAGCAAACCCGAAATATAATTGAACAAATTCAGTCTGCTGCGAAACAAGCTATCCCGACATCAAGGGAGACATCAGAAAATGAGTAAAAATATGTCTAAAAATTAGTGAATTTATCAAAGAAAGACGAAAGGCTAGAAGAGTATGGTGCAAAACCAGAAATGCCGTAGACAAAACAATATTTAATAGAATTAGTAATCAGATAAATCAAAATATTAAAGAATATAAACAGAGTTGTTTTGAAAAGTATGTAAGTGAATTAAGCTCGGAAGTAGACAAATATTACTCGCTATGGGAATCAACTTAGAGCCTATTAAAAATGATCAGCTAAATACCTCGGAATACATTTTGATGGTAGGTCAAATTGGAAACATCATGTTAGATAAAAGCAGAGCAGAACTGACAAGTCAAGCAACTGTACTGGTTAGTCGGAAGATACTCTCAACTTGACCTAAAATAAGAGACTGGTTTATCAGTCAATCATAAAGCCAGTTTGAACCTATGGGGTGCAAATATGGGCTTACACAAAAAAACAAGCCAACTGGTAATCAAACACACCCAAAACAATGTTTTACGATTAATTACCAATACTTAGCGATAAGTAGCGACGTAACCGACGAAGAAGTGCACGATGGCCTCGAAATCAAATGGATATACGAAGTGATCCAAGATTTCGCCTTAAAACATGAAATAATGTTGCTAAATCACATCAACGTGGAAGCAATACAGCTACTGGACAACACGCAGGATATCAGAATATTGGAGCGAACTAAACCACACAAACTTATTTAGTGTATAAGTGTATTCTTAACTTTAGTTTTAGTAGTTTAGTTTTATTTTAATTTGGAAAATACGTACTGATGTATTAATACTGTACTCGTCTTGCTTGTGTATTAATGCAAGTACAACAGAACAGTAGTAATAAATTAATTTGTAAATTAAAATTGTACTAAGCATATCTAATGTAAGATGTTAATAAAAAAATTTATCAAACTGTCATTGCCAAACGATCAAACGCGCAAAACTATCAAAAGTATAAGTACTCTTTAAGTTTTCTTACATTTTCCATTTTTCTCTGCAATTTTCTTAATTTTTCCGCAAAACATTCTACAAGATAATAGAAAGCTTAGAAAAAAAGATAAATGGAATCGATTTCGTGGAAGTCTTTCTCAAGTTATGGCATGACCAGAGGAAATAAGGATTTATTTTTAGACATATTTATAGGTAATAATTATTATCTTGTTTTAGGTTCGGGATCGTTGACGGCTCATTCTCCGGAGTACGGCTTCAACAGTTCTCCTCCTGGAGTGCGCGAAGCCGCTAACTCTCTAGTGGCTGCACTTCAAAATACTACGTCTCCCCCTCAGCCTGACCCTAATGTTGTCAAACTGTTACTCAATTGGATTCAACAGGTAAGTTATAGTCCTATAAACGATGTAATAGCCTGAAAAGCAAATATATCCTCGGTCTGATACATGCTATAGTTATAACTTTGAGTTTTAGTTCATTTTGGCTTTGACATATAACAAAATTCCCATCCAAATAAAATAATGAAACAGACATAATCTTATCATATGTAATTTATTTTAACATTATAGTATATCTAATGCATATATTATCGAAAGCTTCCATCCATATTAGTTTGTAGGTTAAAGTTGTTTTATTATATTTACATTGAATTCATTTCCACCATTGAACACCACCTATGAGGTAGAGTTCTAGGCGCGTTTTTATGTATTGTCATTCGCTGGAGAAATAATACACCTTATTAACAATTTGATATCCAAGTAATGTATTTTATCTTCATCGGAGAGCATATTTATTTTTTTAGGTTTTATTAATGTACTTCTTTTTTTTTGTTACCAGCTCTGTATATTCTTCTTGATAAAATTAGATTTAATCATTGCATTCTCGATAATGCATTTGCTATATTTACAAAAGTTAGTATTCTTTCTCTCCTTATACATTGTAACCAAATGCTCATGTATATTCCGAACAATTACACATATAACTATGCACATAAATCTTTCATACTCTATGATATGATTTTCCTATATTAATTATATACTAACCTTTAGTTGTTTCCACTCTCATCCCCAACCTGTCCGTTTAGTTCATTATCAGCATTGGATCATAATTCTACATCCCGAAGGTTTCATTCAGCCACTGTTACTTTCTATTGCCCAGTCATCTGATCTACAGTGTATCTTTTTTTGGGCCTATTTTTTAAACAGTAAATTACATACATAATTAAGCATTTCATTTACATTCATCGAGTAAAAATTTAAAATGATTTACTCTTTAACAAGTCATCTTCAAAAATTAAAAAAAAAGTGAGTTTTGAAAGCCATTCCTTAATTACAGCCTTTGTCGATTTAGTTGTTGGGAACCTTTCTATCAGTGCTTTATGAAATGGGGTATTATCTATAACAATAATTGAGGGTTCCTCCAAGTTATTTAATAGCTGGTTTTCAAACCAGAGTAAAACACGTTATGGTTTATTCTTTCATGTTTAGCTTTTGGTCGCCTTTGGTCTTGGTGAGAAAACACTAACTCCGCTCCAGGGCTAAAACCATTCCTGTTTTCCAACATGAAAAACCATATATCTGCAACGAATTATTAACAAAACCAAAACCTACAATAAATTCTAATATTATTCTTTTACCTTTTCAATTAACTTTTGTTGTCTTTACTCTTTTTAAATTAGAATCGTGCCACGATTGGCCAATGTTCCAATGTCCTTTATATACACACATTGAAATACCAAAGTTTCCGTGATCTTATTATATGCTTGTATTAAAAATTATATTCTTTTAAAACCAAATGACCTCTTTGTGGGTTATCTTTGCACCATTTAAATCCTATATTTCCTAACAGTATATGAAGGGATGATTTATATCCCTCAAAGAGTTGAATATCCCTAAGTTTTCTATAGATACTATCCAAATTAACAGTAGTTTCTGAAATTATTGTATTAAATTATGTATATACAGAAAAAATCTGCTCGCTTTTTTTACATTTCATAAATTTCATCTCGAACAGCACTAACATCAAGATGATCTTGATTCGTCACCCGCTTCATATGTGGACGTTTTATTTTTGGTGATTCCAATATTATATATATATTGTTTTTCATTTTTTATTAGAGATTTATGCAGTCTGTTTTTGACTGTTAGTTGACTTCGGAACTTAATAACAGAATAATTCACAAATATTAAGCAGCGATTTCAAATTTATCAAATCAATCGAAGCGCCAAAGCAACGCTTGCTGGTTTATAACCTTTAATTATTATCACTAACGTTTTGAATAATTTTGAAGAAATTTGACAATTGGCCGGATATTATAAGCTGATTCCGTTACATGTTTGCAACCATCAGGCATCATTTCTTTTTAACTGGATAAACAATATGTTCATAATCACGTGAAATCACTATTATTATGAATAGACTATATATAAGAATTAATTTGTGTTTTTAATTGGATTAGAAGTCTCAGTAGTGCTTATAGACAGTTACGCCAGTCCGACACTAAAATTCACCTTCAGTTCAACCTCTGTTGTGGAATTTTCATAGAACTAACTGACTTTTCGGATTTCCTCAATTTCAAAGTGTTTTCGTCCCCTTTGTGAAAAGCTA
Source organism: Rhynchophorus ferrugineus (assembly GCF_030347505.1). Taxonomy (NCBI): domain Eukaryota; kingdom Metazoa; phylum Arthropoda; class Insecta; order Coleoptera; family Curculionidae; genus Rhynchophorus; species Rhynchophorus ferrugineus. The sequence continues at coordinate 20,075,662 of NW_027472590.1, forward strand.
AATATTTGCTTGTCGAACTTGGTTTTTGATTAAATAGCTCAAGTTCGGATCGTGAATGGGTAAATAGTTGACGGCATCTCGCGATATTAGAATTTCGTCGGCCGAATTGAATTTATAAGAACAAGCGGAAAGGAATAACTGAAAAAAGTATGGATTGACATTTGCTCCCGAGAAGCCGTCGAGATATTGGTTCGAATTTTTCTTGTCGCTTCATAGGATAAGCAATGAACCATAAAAATTGGATTTTTTTATTCGGCTTTCCATTGTATTAGTATTATATTATGCAATAAAGTACGCAAATGCGTTTTAGTCAATAATCTAACAAATAAAACAATCGTAATAGTGATAGTGTTGGGTTTTATTATCACTCTGTATTCATTGAATGTGTTAAAATTGAGTGTCTTCAGATTTGTTATTTAGAAAAGTTTCTTTATGCTGTAAAATAAAGATTATGTGATGAGAAAACCAACAACTAAGGTAATTAATTTGATAATGTGAGCGTTGTTCTAGGTGGAGTGACTTGTTAAATTTAAATGTTATGAAATCATCTAATCTATTTTAAGGGAAATAAGATTCTAGTGATATCTTGTCGAATGAATACTTTTTGATGAAGGGGTATTCTCAAAATATAAACCTATCTCGATTGGAGTTTCACCGAATAGGAACTTGTGGTCATTCCTGTATCTGCTCTACAGTGGTGATATCCCAATAATAAAACAAACATTCCTTGGAGTATTTTCCAGCGCCATATCCTGACTAAATCATGGACTACAGACTGGAAAATACAGTTTAATAGTTCCAAATCTGTCTATGTCAATTTTGCGTTGCGGCGAAATGACAAAAATTTAATTATATCATTTGACCAATGCTCGATTCCTCAAGCAGAATCTGCAAAAAATATCGAAGGGAAGGGTTCGAAGGCATTACTTGACGATCCGTGTGAAACGCAAGAAGAATATGTAGAATTGTTGAGAGTAACACAAGAAACTATTTCCAATTGCTTGAAGAAAATGGGAATGATCCAAAAGCTTTGATATTGTGTACCGTAAGAATTGAAGCGATGAAAAGTGGATCCATTTCGATAATCTAAAGCGAAAAAAAAACATGGGAACCATTTGGTCATACAAGGTTGAATATTTATGGTTCGAGACTTGATGTGGTATAGTATGAGCTGTTAAAATCTAAGGAAACCGTCAATGGGGATCGTTTCGTTTACAATACATACAGTTGAGCCTAGAACTGCGCGAAAAAACGGCCACAATACGAACAAAAGCACAACAAGGTTATTCTTATAAAAATGGGTCGATTCCTAGATAATTTAAAAACATTTTGAGATGGAATTCTTAAATAACACTTCAAATTTATCATTTAAAACTAATTTATAGCACAAATGTTATAGTATATTTAATAAAATATACGTTATTTTGGTTTGATTTCTAATCTATTTATATTAAAAATAAAATAAAAATAGAAATAAAATATGGAAATCGAAATAATATTTTCATAATCAACAGCGAATGCTACATGTTTTTATCAACAATATCATTTTATTGAGTGTTGACCAAATGACGAAGGTGGTATGACTTATCGTAGAAACCGTAAAATATTTTATTGTCGGTATGATAAAATATTTCTTTCGGTGTTCGTCGCGTTATCTGTACTACAGCGCGAATTTATTGACCATAAAGTCCTTTCTTTATCTGTTGTATGCTGATGGGCAACACAATACATTGAACGAAGTGCAGAACAGAAGTTGTGTGCTGTGTTCAATTCGCGCTTTAATTCTGTTATTCATTCATAAAATATACGCTAGGGATGTCGATATATCGATATTTAAATAATGTCCCTAAGTATTACATGAGTTTTACAACCTCTTTATTCATATAAAAACACCATATTTATATAGAGATTATATTGAAATATATTAATAAAAACCACCATTTTACGCACCATTTTTACATAAAAACTTGATATTATTTTACACTCAGAGCATAATTTTCATGGAAACTATCGTAGTTTTCACCTGAAAAAAAGTCTATAGTTAATACATCATTATTTATACAAAACAATATCTCATTTACCTGTGCTCTTGTAATAAATACATTATTTTTTCCTTGTTTGTTCCACTCTTCCATCTTCAGAGAAGTAGCCATTAGATCATTAGGGCGTCATCAATGTTATTTGTTTTGTTACTTCTATTCAGGCCAACTCTCGTTAATAAAAACTTTTCGTTCTCCATTATTCTTGCATCCTGCAAAATCTTATCTAATTTCTTCTTCTCTTATTCTAATTTCCATTTCTTCGGTTTTCGCTCTCAGCAAAATCTAGCAAGAGTTCACCTGTAAAAGAAAAATTAAATTATTGCTAAAATATATCATGATTAAAGTAAATATTTAATTATTACCTGTTACTGCAATTTTTGTTAGTATTGGCTTGCTGCAGCTTTTGTTTGACGTGTTATACATGTACTTATAAAGCCTAAAACGAATAAAGGGTTAAAATTGCAACAAAATGTGTATAAAACTATTAATTACCTTGAGTATTACCACTATACAATACAATTATATAATATTTTGAACTGAAATTCTTCAACATTTGTGATATTTGAATTTATTTCTTTAGTATTTATATAATGACTCTAAACATTTGTTTGCGGAAGTTTATATTGCTGCTAAAACTATCTGAGTACAAGGGCAGTTCGTTCTTGAATGAAATCTGCAGCTATTTATGCAATTTTCGGGTGAAATTTTCGCGTATGTTGATTCCTATTTGATGTCGTTGAAAATGTTTTATTACAAATTTGGCGCTAGTATAAATTGAAAAATTAATGCTTACTTAAAAATTTAACCTTATATTCTGCACTTACCCTTTGTTCTTCCATGTTTTAAAACCAATGTTTGTAAAACACCGATAATAACACAACAATTTAATTGTTATTATAGATTTAACCAAAAGACGTTCCCACTTTCTTGTAGATGAACATTGATTTATATATATTAAGAATCGTTTTTTAGAAGTAGTAGTAGTAATTGTTTGCCGATATCTATTAATCCCCTTTTTTTACTGAGGTTTTGAGATACGTTGTTCTTTCGATGGCAGATTTATGAAAGTTTTAACCTTTCTTTGTAGAACTTGGATGTCGATTTCAGCGCATTTTATAATATCGAAGGAATAGTTTAGAAGAGAGCCTGTATATGTACTGATGGTTTTACACATGTTTTTACTATTCAGCTGTGCTTTTATTAATTGCGTTATTTTCATTATAAACTCGCATCCAAGATTGTTTTTCATGAGCCTGCTTTATGCCTAGATATTTGTAGACGTTATTATCTTTCATTATCGACTTCAACCTGACCATCCTGCAATATAAAAGGATTTTGTTGGAGATTTCCTCGAGTTAGTCTGAGAGTACGCCCCTAATTCAGTCCATCAATCCAAATTGCACCCCGATATCTTTGGAAAACTATTTAACAATTTTCAGCATTTGGTGTAATTGGATCTGTGTCACAATTCATGTCACAAATCATTCATGTATAATAAATGGTCCCGTTTAATCAGTTTTGTGTTATTATTTTTATACTAAAACCATATTTTGTGTAATTGAGACGATGGGATAAGATAGATTCATCGCAATGCGGAACCAAAGAGGTGTTAATGTGTTTTACTGAGAAATGTCCCCCTTAATTGGGACTGCGTATGTTTCTATGTGTTCTGTGGCGTTTTTTTTTTTTGGGGGGGGGGGATCTTCGTAGTCCATTTGAATTTATTACAGAATTACTACAATAGAATTGTTAACGCAGCATAAAATTTAAATGTTCTAGATTTTTGTGTTAGTTTACAATGCGCTCGATTGACTGCAAATTTGAAAATGGCCAATTATGAATGAATACCCCTTAAAAATGCATACTGTAGGCACAAAAGAGCGCTGTAGACCTGATTATGTGTATGAGTGGCCGAAACATTCCTTCCAAACAGTGTATACTTCGTGTACATTTCGCCTCGTACATTCCCGCGCGACTGAAGCTCTTTGGAAACTTATTTTGGGTTCGATCCTCGTACAGGAGATTTTAAAGGCTTCTATCGGGAAAAACCTTATATATAATAGGTCTTGTTACTTTTAAATATTTCACGAGGAAATCGTTTTACGCTCTTTCTAAAACATCATTTAGTAAACTCCACTTGTTGAGAAAAACAGGTTGAGAATTGAGAATTGAGGTTGTAAATTAAATACAACTTATTTTCGGTCTTCTTTGATTACATTAATACTTAAAGACGAGTTGTTTTGTTTAAATTAATAATATATATATATATATATATATATATATATATATATATATATATATATATATATATATATATATATATATATATATATATGTATGTATATAAATTTAAAGATAATTAATTAATACGTTAAATAATTAAAGTTGCGTCGCAACATCACTAATATATTATTTTACGAGGTTATTGATATTTCTTCCACTTATTATATAGCATTTACGGCCTTTCTGGTACATTTTATATTCCACTTTGTATGCCCAGATTTGGCTTAGGGGCCAGTTATATCATTTTTTATTGTAACTTTATGGTCGCGTTACATTAAGGAGGATATAAAAGATCCTTTCGGAGTACTTTTTAGTAAGTTCTGGATTGTCGACGAAAGGACTTGTGAGAGTCGGTAGTTTATTGAATTTTTCCCTTTCATAGTTATTTGATGAATGTTTCATGAAAATCAGCAAAGATATATTTATAGAAGGAAAAAGAATAGCGTAAATTTATTTTTCATATATTATGCGTTTTATTTGTTCCTTGGGTTGTCTGATACTGTTTCATTGATTATAATATGTTCTTGTTGTTAATAACATTTGGACAATGATGTCCGTGCTGCTGCTCATCATACATGCGTTAAACGTTTTGTAAACTTTGCTTCAGCCATTATCTTTCGAATATCAGGTCTGACAAATATTTATTTCTTGATTTTTGCGTATAACAGTTTTGGAAATATCTTGGTAAGTACTGGAAATCCAGTTCTTCGTGATTGAGCGCTTGTGGATTTACAAGTGGTACAAAGGACACGTCGTCATCAAGCAAAAGTAGTAATTATCTATATAATATTTTTATACTATACATAATATTGATACGGAAAATGACAAATGTTCATTTTCACCAAGTGACCACTTGTACAGTTTTTATCTGCGCATGTTACAAGACAATTTCAATACGTATGGCTTGTCATTGTCAATTATTTTACTTATTAAGAAAACATAATAATTAACCTACATGAAATTTATTCTTATTGAAACCTAAACATAGTCTGATCTAACGTTACTTACATCGGAAACTCTGGAAATAAAAAAAATATATTTAAAAAGAAAAACGCGGATCAAGTTTAGAAAAATAATATAAAAAAACAGAGGTTCATTCCTCTGTGATCAAAACTAAAAATAAATATTTTTGTCTCTTGTACATTTCTAATCGGATTCATCATAGTTGTGGCTTATGTAATAGTGACCACTGTCTGTACAGGGTCATATTTTCATTGGTATTGCACACACTTTTCTTCAGGTCTATTTTTAATGTGCTCTCCAAGACAAACCAGACTAAAAAACTCTTCTTCATCATGATTACATAGTTTTCATTTTCTTTACCTTTCCTATTAATGTTCTTTTTACCCTTTCCTTTGTCTTTTTTCACTATCGTCATCAACGATGTTTTTGAATCATCTTACCCTTTAGTCGCGTTAATTTCTCTTTATTTTTTTCCACTTTTTCGTTTTTGTGCTGGAACTTATGGGTAATGTTTCTTCTGGTGAAAAAGGACATATTAGGCAATATTTGGATATTGTAGGCGAATGTCTACAGCACAAAGTTTTGGTTTGGTCATAAATGAACGAAACACACTTTGCCACGGTCGTACCCAGTCTACCCTACTGGACCTAAAACTGATAGTAAGTTTATTCTATTGTAAAAAAGTTATATTTTATGCCTAATAATTTTTGATGAAACGAAAAAAAGCACGCTTCAGAAACTTATTTATGTATCTAATAGTTGAGAGCCCGAGGCACGTTTTACAATATTCCGAATTTCTATTTTGTTTCCCCCCTATCGAGAACGGCTTCGAACTGTTTTATTATTATAATGTTATCGTCGCAACGCATTACGGACCCCATAAAGATCCCCTTCCGCCCCTCGCCGATCCGGTTTTACTGCGTCGTACATTTTACCGAACGGGAGCCGTCGACTTTTGCCGAATCGGGCTTTGGAGAACTAAAAAGAGCGAAACTTTTTTGCCGACGAAGAAGCAGAAGGAAAAACAACAAAAAAGCGGGGGGTACAAAAAAAGCGCAAGAAAGTTTACGAGGTGGCGACAAGGAGTCGGTTCGCTTTATATTAAAAATGCATCGGTTTCTTGCGAGAATACGTAATCGGGAAGCGAACGCCAAGCGACAGGATGTCGTGACTTGAGAATTTTTCAGATTTTCTAACATTCTTGTGTTTTTTCTTATTCTTTTGTATTATAAGCCCGATTGTTGTACGAATTTTTTAACCTAATTTTAAACACTTACATTAGATATCCTTAGTACAATGTTAATTTACAAATTAATTTATTACTATTTCTATGTTGTACTTAATTTTTTCCTAAATTAAAGTTAAATTAAACTACTTAAGCCAGCTAAGTTCAGAGAAACACATACACTATGGAAGTTAGTGTAATTTGGCTCGCCTCATTCTTCTGATTTCCTGCCTATCGTCCAGCACCTGTATTGCTTCCATGCTGCTTTGATTTAATAACCGTATTTCATGTTTGTTCTATTCTTGGATACCTTCGTAGATCCATTTGATTTCGACGTCATCGTTCAGCTCTTAGTTGCTTACGTAGCGATAAGCATAGGTAATTAATCGTAGAACTTTGTTTTGTCATCTTTGATTACTAGTTGGTTTGATGTTTTAGTGTAACCCCATATTTGCAGGTTCAAATGATAAACCAATCTCTTGATCGGTGGTCATGGTCAAGTTGAGGCTGTTATCCGACTAACCAGCACAGTGGCCTGATTTCGAGCCTGATCGTCTACTTTGCTTTTTGTCTAAGATTTTGTTTCCATATGAATCTACCATCAAGATCGATGCCGAGATATTTAACTGATTCTGCTTGAGGAGTCGGGTATCTGTCAAGTTATATAATTAGGTTTTGTCGTTTCACCTCGAAGTAAAATTAACATAGACAGATTTGAAGCTATTAAGCTGTATTTTCCAGTGTTTAGTTCATTTGTGGATCTTATTAACTGCCACTGGTACTTTAACTACAGCTTTAAGCAAAGTTATATCTTTTGCCATATTAGTTGTGTCTTCAGCAAATGTTGCCTTTTATTATTCAGATATCAGAATTAGCCGAAATAAGTTTAAGTGTTGAGAATCCCTGTTCATGCGAGATTCTAAATTTTATTTCGAAAATATTCTAGATTAGTTTCAAATGTCATACCCGGCCAAAAGCTTGTGAGATGCCCAGGAATATTACAGGCAGTATTTTTAACTGATTAGTCGGAGGATGCTCCCAACTTAACTTAAAATCAAGGAGTTTAATCTGTTATTCTATTTTAAGATCTATTTGAACTAATGTGGTTCAATATGGTGTTGCACTAAAACATCAAACTGACTAGTAATCAACGATGGCAAAACAAATTTCTCTGATGAATTACTAATGCTTATCGTTACATAAAATATGAAAAAATGCGAATCAAATCACATGAACTTTTATAGTGTTAGTGAAATATCTACTGATATATCCTTCACTCGTCGTGCTTGTACATTGATGCAAATACCATAGAACAATATCAATAAATTAGTTTTACGAATTAACGGTATAATCTTAAGCACATCTAATGCAAGATTAATTAAAAGACAATAATGGTGCAACTTGCCAAATAACCATTGTCAAGTTCAACTATTAAGCAGAACATTCAAATTTTAAAAGATTTAAAAGGTTAATTTCAAGAGATTTATTATCAAAATAAGTTTGATAATCCAATCTTATTGCAAATATTGTTCGAAAGTCTATATATATGTCCTAGTCCATGGATCCACGGCTGGATAAAGCGAGAAAAACGACAAGTTAAATTTAAAAATTTTTTGAAACTTTAATAGAACAAATTGACATGAAACCAAACTATTTATTAATTTAGTGTTTTCGAAACAATACCTTACTTAACCTTACTGTACGTACAGTTTTTTTGAATCTTGTTATAGACGATGCTGTAAAATCCAATATCTCTAATGCATAATTGATGCAATAATCTCTCTAATGTTCTGCAACCAAAATATATATTTCTGTTTAGTATTTTGCAGCAGAAGTTTGAATAACGTGAATGCCTTTTACAAGAAATATCGTTCTGGTTAAAGGTTTAATAACATGTAAGTAGATGCCAAATAATTAGCATCTTGCTTAGAAATACTTGCGAAATTCAAATATTGAGAAATTTTATGACTACGAAAAGTAAAAAAGTAATATTCCTACGAAAGTGAACGTCAGGAAATTGAAATCCTAAAATCAAAATATAAAGTGAATTGCAGTTCTAGGTTTTGCTTTTTTTATTGAAAGATTTGAGCTAATATCCTGTCATTCTGTTAGCTTTTAAAATGTTTGTTGTATCGTTGAGAATTTTGGCAAGTATCTGATCAAAACCAGTTTTATTTTTGTAGAAACCTTGATGAAGCGTTAACCGACAAATATCGAAATTAAATAGATGGAAGATAATTTTTACATGAATTACGATTGATTCTGCAAAATTTCAAAAAAATCTACGAAATATTAAAAATATGACGCTGTCTTTATTATAAACAGTCAATTACATTATGATAAATAATTTAATTCATTCATTCCCAAACATTACTACATTACTATTGCTTATGTATTATTTATTATTAACTTACCAATTTCTGTAGCTGCAGCTGACAGATCATTATATAAATTAACATTAAATAAGGATTAGGTACGATGTATAATGAGTCATGCGCGGTTAGAAAATCTTGATCTAATTTCCGTAGATTATAAATTTTTAACCAGGCCGGGATGCAGGTAACAACTACTGGCACCCAAAATAATAGTCTAAAGAGACCCAGAAAAGAGAATGAATTACAGAATAGGCATACGCAAGATGGATATGACAAATATTTTATCATATCATCCAAGGGTGATCTACTGACAAGTATATCACCATTTATTATACATAGAGAATTACTGTCAGAGGTGGGAGAAGTACAATCAGTTAAAAAACTTAGAAATGGAACAATACTAGTTGCAGTGTCAAATTTTGGACAGTCAGGGAGAGTGCTGAAACTAAAGAAATTTTACAGTATACAGGTAACAGTTGGCCCACATAATACACCAAATTTCTGCAAAGGAGTTATATCGAGCAAGGAGCGATCTGTGTGTACAGACGAGGAGATACTGCAGAATTTAGCATCACAGAGAGTAACATCGGTAAAGCGCATCGTCTCGAAGAAAAATGGAGAGATCGTTGCAACCAATAGCTACATCCTAACATTTAGAAAGGATCACATACCTGAAAAATCAAGGCAGGTTACCTAAGTTTGAAAGTTAGACAATATATCCCAAACCCCATGAGGTGTTTTCAATTCCAGAGATTCGGCCACATATCCATAAATTCCCCCAAGATACAGGGGATGCCCTGTATTCAAGTAGGAACTTTTAATACAGAAAGTAAAAACTCATGAAAAGGTGTCATACTTCGTGGCTAGGAAATTAGATAGACAGCAGTTGGGGAATCCTCAAATGAATTTTGCCAATGCTGTTAAAAAAAACTTATTTCACCACCGTGCCTTAAGGCAACATTGATAAACAAGAAATGAAGGAACTGGATGTTCGAACATCCACTTCCACACGGAAGGCTTCTTCAATTACGAAGAAAACCTCCACTGAAAACACCTCGGTTTCAACAAGAGAGCTACAAGCCCCTCCACATTCACACCGAAAACCCTCCCCAGCCCGGTTTGCTTCGGGTGGGGGATCGATCCCTTTCCCGCTATCCTCCTACCCTCCATCCCCATTTATCCGGATCTCAGTCCCAGAGAAGGGGAGAAGCTCCTTCAAGTCCAATAAGAGTAAAGAGAGGCAGACCGTTTCCGAAAATTATCGGAATTCAACGCCTGGCTCCTCGCGTAGGTCATTATCACCAAGCAAGAGGAACAACAGTGGTCACTCTAATGACCGTACTAAATTAAGCTCAAAGCATAGATCAAGCAGTGATATGGAAATAGAAATTTCTACACAATAATTAAAATGACCATCATAGTGCAATGGAATATTAACGGCCTTAAAAGAAAACAGGAAGAGCTTCGTCTTGCCATAGGACTTTATAAGCCATCGATTATGCTCCTACAGGAAACTAACTTTTCACCTACAGACTCTTCAAGTGCGAGGCTATAAGATAATAAGAAAAGACAGGACAAGCAGTACACGTTCATCTGGAAGCGTAGCTATTTTAATCTGCACAGAAATACACGAAGAAAAGATTAACATAATAACAGAGCTTGAAGCAGTAGCTGTCAGAGCATATTTATCTGGCAGAAATCATCATGGGGAATCTCAATGTTCATGCGCCTGAGTGGGGCTCATCTAAATACAATCAAAGGGGTCGATGGATTGTTGAGGTCATTAATCACAATAATCTGTGCATTATGAATGACGGATCACCTACATTTGTATCTACTTTATCGGACACATTGTCACACTTGGGCTTGAGTCTGTGCTCTTCCTCATTGGCTGGACAGGCGAGATGGACAACTGTGGCTGATATGCATGACAGCGACCACTTTCCCACTTTAGTTAAACTCGCTGACACACCTGGCATATTACCTACAGTGACTGGACTTAATATTAGAGGTATTGATTATCAATATAGATCGTTGATTGAAACCACCCCAATCACAAAAAATATAGACACATTCGTAAAAGAATTCACCGATTCCATTATCAATGCAACTAGAAGATTTACTCCTATTAACACCACAAAAATAAACAAATTACCGGTTCCATACCGGATAGGAAAAGGGCCCTTAATAGATTCAAATTAAACCCAACATCCGAGCTCTTTGAAAATTATAAAATATTAAAGGCAATTGCGAGAAGAATTATTCGGCAAGCAAAACTAAGCTCTTGGAGAATATTTACAAGTAGCCTTACCGCGCAAACCTCATCACATACTATATGGAGAAAGGTATGCATACTGAAAGGCACCCCACAATCTAAAATACCAGTAATGGTTGATGGAAGTCGACGTACTGAAGACCCCTGTGAGATGAATGAAATATTTGCAGCACACTATCATTTCATATTAAACAAACATAAGGAGAAAAAGATTAACAGCAATGATGGGGTGCAAAATGCACATGCTTTTTTGAATATTCCATTCACAATTGAAGAGCTTAATAAGGCCATGAGTAAGGGCAGAAACTACTTCCGGACTAGATAACGTTTGCTTCCCATTAATCAAAAACCTAACTCAATCGCAACACTTCCATTTACTTAACATCTACAATGAAGTTTGGATGAGGGGGCATTTGCCTTTGTCGTGGAAGCATTCGCTATTAGTCCCTATATATAAGCCAGGTAAACCACGGCATTCAGTATCCAGCTACAGGCCTATCGCGCTAACCAGTCACCTATGTAAAGTACTTGAGCGCATGGTTTGCCATAGGTTGATATATGCGATTGAAAAGCAGAGACTACTAAATAACCGTCAGAAAGACTTCATTAGAGGATACTCTACATTTGATCACTTGATGGGGTATCAGGAGGACCTTTGTGAGGCCTTTAATACATGACAACATGTGACTACTGTCTTTCTTGACTTAGAAAAGGCCTTTAACTCCATCAATATTGCTAGCGTCCTGAAACAACTATCTAACTGGCAAATACGGGGCAGAATGTTCGACTTCATTGTATCCTTCTTGACTAAAAGAAGCTTCCGGGTCAGGGTTGATGGAGTAATATCTACAAAATATCACCAAACCAATTACGTACCTCAGAGCTCCTGTATCAGCCCATTACTATTCATAATTGATATGAACTCCATTAACGAAGTCATTCCCACTTATATCAACGCCCGAATCTATGCAGATGATGTGGTTATCTACCACAAACATACTAACCATAAGTACAACCAATCTCTATCACAGAATTGCCTCGATGAACGGAGAAACGTGAGAACTTTGTGGGTGCTGCTTATACGTCTAGTTTACTCGAGAGACACTTTTGGCCTCCATAATTGACTAGCATTTTCACCGCGGAGCTGCTGGCTATATATATGGCCCTATCTGCATTGGGAGACAGATTAGCGAATTCATACTAGTAGTATCGGATTCTATGAGTTCCCTCAGAGAGATACAGACAAAGTTACAATTTAGTCTATATGAAAGGCCTAAATAGGCAATTGACCCAATTAGAATAGGACCTTCTCATAAAAAACAATAAATTATGGGAAGTCAAGAGGATATTTTATCAATCTATAGACCATAATAACATCAGTAGACACAAGTCAAGCGTCCTCGCACGACTGCGAATGGGACACTGTAAACTGACACATGAATATTTGTTGAAGGGACAGAGCCCACCCTTATGTGATTTGTGCCAGATTCAACTTAGCGTTAGACACATCCTAATGGACTGCCAAAAATATGATGATTTGAGGAGACAACTTGAGATGCCGACAACATTGGAACAATTCTTCCAACCTGAGCAACTGAATCTGCTGATTGACTATCTAAAGACCATAGACCTATTTCAACACCTGTAACATACATTTATTATTGTGTAATTGAAAAATTTTATTGTATATATTCTATTGTTTATAATCTACTGCGTAGTATTGTAAGCTGTTAATGTTCATATAATGTATTGTAATTCACCCTAAATAGCTCAAGAGGCTAACGTGTTTAAATAAATAAATAAATAAATAAATAAAAATATTAATTTTTAAATCAGCTGGATATTGAAGATCTATTTAACGAATTTGCCAATAGTGAATCTGGATACGTGTAATTTCTATAACTATTTATATAACTAACTAACTAACTAACTTCTTAACGTAGTATAAAACAAAGTCGTCTTTTCTGTCCCTATATCCCTATGTGCGCTTAAATCTTTAAAACTACGCAACGGATTTTGATGCGGTTTTTTTCAATAGATAGAGTGATTCAAGAGGAAGGTTCATATGTATAATACATGCATAATATACTAAGGCAACATTGCTAATTTTTGAGGTTTCTAACGTGATGTCGTAAATTAACCTATTTTTTTAGGCTTATTTAGCAATTAGCAAAAACGCTGCCTAACCCTACGAGTTAGATCAAATTAATGTACTACAGTATTGTACACCATAAAAAGGTCTACAAAAAAGTCCGCGATGGTATATGTTTATCTTTTAGGGATAACCCACATTAACCATTTTTATTGTTTACTTTTTACGTGAGAAAATGGCTTATTTACGAAGCTATTTTAAGCAATACGGCATTAATCCTTATCAAATTAAGTACCTTAAATACAGTGTGCAATTAATATAGATCAATATGGTTCCTTACAGCATGTAAATTAAACAAATATTTTCGGAGATATTACAAATTTAAAATTTGCGTTTAAAAATGTGTAATGTAATAAAAATTGTATGAATTTAGATATTCCAAAGATAGCAGGAAATCTTCATAGTAAGTATAGGGGAAGAGGAATTGTTTTACTCCAAATTTAATGCGTGCAGGCCAAGGGCAGTAATGAATGAACCAAAAATACTGGATCGATTTTAATCATGTTTTCATTGAGTGACATAGGCATATATATTTTATGCCCGTGCAAAGTCGGAGCGGGCCGCTATGTTTTTATATACAACGTTCATATTTTTTCTGTAGTGTATTTAATTTAGTATCAGCATTGCACCCGTGCGAAGCCGGGGCGGGTCGCTAGTTCTATAATATAACATAATATTGACCTTTTTTTGTTGTGCATTTTCATCCTATTTTTATCATTTCATTGTGACGAATATTTGAATGGGATAATTTGATCATTAAGATTTTCTTCTTTAGTACTGTGGGCATTTTCTACATATTTATTTTAGGGACAACATACACCGTCTTAGTTAGATGACGGATCAGTTGTAAACCCATGCAACGCTTTTTGCTGGGTAACAGAAAGAATAATTTAAGGCATATAAATAAACTTTTTTAATTTAGAAGTTATTAGAAGCCCCTATATTTATGTTGAAAATAATTTTTTCATTTATAATTTCGATTAAAAATGTTAAAAAGTACGACACGGTAAAGGTGTATCCAATTAAAATTTTAACTTTGATGTAGTTAATTAAATATTTGAGCTTGCGCCTGTTTCCTCGAATTCCAGCATAATTATTTAATGTTTAAAATTCAACACTCTCATATTAAACGTTATAGGAGATTTTTCATAAGGCTTTTGTTTGAGTTAATCCACGTTTTGTAAATCCTCCTATCTGCAAATTTCCAATATTTGTACCTTTCATGAAAAAACAAGTATATTTTGTTTTTTTGTTATTTATATTGGCTATTACTTTTTATTGAGTGCTAATCCAAAATGCACGTCTCGATGTTAAGAAAATTAATTTTCCCGGAAGTATACCATAGTCGGTGCCATAAATATAAATAAGGAAATTCCATTGGAACTACGAAGAACGTCGTTATGTCCCATATTGTTTATCTTGCCGAGGGGAATGAAGGAAATGTGAGCGTTTATGTGGTTCTTGATAATTTCGTCAATATACGATTTTCGTTTCATTTGTTTTTATTTGATATATAACTATATTTATTACCTACAGGGGAGAGACAAATAACATAAACGCCATGCAATGTAGTACATATTGTTGCATGTTGGTAAAACGGCTTTTATGTAAGTAATGCGTATTTATTGCCATATTTTTGGCCGATATTTTTTTGAAAATTTAAATATATTCCTTAAAAATCATAAAAACCATTTAATTATTTATAATACATATTTTAAATTGGTATTCAGTTTTTCTCGATAAAAAAATATCAATATTTTTTTGTTGAAAAATATCGATATATCAAGACATTGGTGAAAAATATGATCCTTGGGACCTCAGGCTCATAGAGTTAGACTTCACCAGCGACAGTATCCGCGGTAATGACAGTTTTATAAATATTTTTTGAACCTATAAAAGGAATGGAATAATATCACCCAAATATTTTTTTGTATTTTAATAATATGTTAATTGTTATTTTTAAATAACATATATTAATAAATATAGATTGTTAGTACAATAGAACTTAAACAAAACCTAAAAATTAAAGATGTACGACAGCCATAAATACTAAATAAAAACTAAATATAACATACTAATCCATGACGTAACTAAAAGTGATCGCTCAATAACTACCAGACCCTTTTTAAATTAAATAAAAGTTTTATTTATTATTGAACGGAAATATTTTTAAATGACTATAAAAAATATAACCATGTTCAGCTTTCCTCCAGTGAGACATTTTCTTCAATGGTTAATAATTTGGCCAGATTTTGAAAAACCTCGTCCCGAGACATATGTTGCGGGTATAGCAGAATATTTTTAATGTAACATATAATTCAGGTAATATCATTTCATGGGCTTGCTAAAAATCCAATGACTTTTCTAAACGTTAATAAGAGGCATTTCCAAATACTGTTTAATTTGTGAAGTTGTTGCAGTATCTGGTGTAACTATTTCTTTCATTCTCGCTACACCCTTATCAACATATCATCATATGTCAATACATTCTTTGTCAGTAGTTGTGTCTTGAATTTCGAGTTGCGGAAATGTATTTATATTTTATGAAGCTAAAATGGAAAATATCTCTTTTATGATAATTTTTTGTATCGCATCAGCATTATTTGTAATACCAAATCCTACCTTTTTAAATCTAGGATCTAAAGATATGAATTGTCTTTTATTGATGACATCTAATTGCAGATAGCAGAAGTGTGTGTTTGTAGCGGTTAAAACAATGGTAAAATATCACTAAAGCAGTGGAATAGTGGGTGAAATCCAAAGTTGTCTGATTGAGACCAACAAACATTGGGTATTGTACCTAGACAAGGTAGAACTATTGGATTGAATTGGGGGAATGAGGTATGGTCTGATGAATCATTGTTTAAATTGACAAGCGACTTGGTTTATATAAGATCATTATAAGATAATAATAAGATCCGGGCTGTCTGCTTTCTATAATCAAGCATGGTAGAGTTTCCTTTATGATTTGGAGGGCAATATCGGGATATTCACCTGGTCCTTCCTTTTACACCACTGGCCCAATTACCATCACTGAATATCTCGACTTCCTAAATGATAAAGTTCTTACTATTATTAGTCCCCGGCCTACCATAGTAAACCTAATAAAATTAGTTTTTTTTATTCAACACAATTCCCTTCAAGGGTGATCACGACCCTCAAACTTTTTGATATCATTTTGGTAATACGGCCTACCATAGTAAACCTAATAAAATTAGTTTTTTTTATTCAACACAATTCCCTTCAAGGGTGATCACGGCCCTCAAACTTTTTGATATCATTTTGGTAATGCGATTTGCCCTTTGCTTCATAATAGGCCTCAGTTTCGTCGATCACCTCTTTATTCGGCGAAAATTTCTTCCCAGCGAGCATTCTTTTGATATCTGAGAACAGGAAATAGTCGCTGGGGACCATATCTGGAAAATACGGTGGATAAGGAAGCAATTAGAAGCCCAATTCATGGATTTTTGACACGGTGCTTTGTCTTGGTGAAGCAGAACTTTCTTGTTCTTCAAATGCGGCCGTTTTTTCGGCGATTTCGCCCTTTAAATGGTCCAATAACACTATGTAATAGCTGATATTGATGGTCCTTCCTTTCTCAAGGTAGTCAATGAAAATTATTCCATTCCATTCCATCCGCTCCACGCTTTGGAGCGGATTCATCGATTGGACTTCGGAGTGAAATGATGGAGCCATGTTTCATCTATTATCATATATCGTTGCAAAAACTCGGGTTTATTACGCCTGATCATCTTCAAACACTGCTCCGAATCATCAATTTGTTGTTTTTGGTCAAAAGTAAGTTCGCGCGGCACCCACTTTGCACAGAACTTTCTCATACCCAATTGTTCGTGAAGGATATGATGTACATATTGAGCTGATATCTTTAGAGTGTCTGCTATTTCATTAAATTTTAATTTACGGTCATTAAAAATCATTTTGTGGATTTTTTAAATGTTTTCATCGGTAACAACCTCTTTTGGGCATCCACTGCGTTCACCGTCATCGGTGCTCATTTCACCACGTCTAAACTTAGCATATCAATCCTTGATGGTTGATTTTCCTGGGGCAGTGTCCGGAAACTCGGTATCAATTCAAGTTTTGGCTTCAACTGTATTTTTTTCCCTTCAAAAAGCAATATTTTATCAACACGCGAAATTTCTTTTATTTCTATTTTTTTTTCGCTATAACAAAGGTTGCTTCACTCAAAATGCTATAATTCACAAACTAATGATCCGACAGCTGTCATATTTATTAAAACATATGGATTTAATTATTGTAGCGCATTTTATGTGTCAGGCCGGGGACTTTTCAATTAACCTGTTTTTTCTGCCAAACACTGCCGTATCTCAAGGTGATAACACGTTCAAAATGTTCAGTATTGGTTTGAGGAACATCAGAATATCATCAAACATCTTTCCTGGCCAGCACAATCGCCAGACTTATAGTTATTGACCCATTGTGAGAAGTTTTAGAGCAGAGAAAGAAGAGATTTCCATCTCCAACATCATTAAAGCAATTGACGGGTAGTTTGGTACAAAATAGGGACAATATTCCACTATTCACTGGAACTATTTAGACACTCTACAAATGTATTCCTCGAAGAATTGCAGGTGTTTTAAAAGCAAATGGTGGCTCAAAATCTTATTAATAAATGAATATTTGCCATATGTTTTGTCTGTTGTTTGTCTATATCTTGGGAATAAATTATTTCGTGATGTGGATACGATAACTCAAACAGCACTCATAATAGATTATATGAATAACAAAAAGTTTGGCTTAAGGAATAATTTATTTATCATATCCTAATATTAGAAGGTGATTTTATTACTATTCATATTTATTGCTTTCCTTGATTTGCCATTCCTTTTTCTGTGTATAATAAAATTAAAACATATAACATAGTAATGAAATATTTTAGCTGCAATATTGTTTTAATTTTACCCGCAAAACTAGATAATTGATTTCAAAAAATTGTATGCTATTGTTTGAATTTGCAAATTGCTAAATATTTCGATAACAATGGCTGTTGCCTCAAAAGCCAAAAGCGTATTATCATTGCTGTTTTCATAACGTTACAATGAACCGATAAAATTTAAAATCAATATTATATCCCTACTAAGAATAGATAGGACCGTCACCCTTTCTATTTATAAAATAGGGGTTTCGAATATTGGGAAATTATCTCAGGGATGTTTTAATGTGTTAACAGAAGTTTAATTTTTTTTAAAATAAGTTATCTTTAAATAGTTATAATTAAAAAATATTTATCGGAAAAATCGGCATTTGTTCGTTAGCGAATCGACGTACTTTTAATTATGACGCAATTAACAATTAATTTGTTGTGCTTAGAACATTTTATGGTGGTGGTCCTAACAAAAAATCCCAAAAATATTTTAGAATAATAATAATAATAATATAGGATAGACGGATTCTAAAAAAGAAAAGTTATTCTTAAATTATAACTGTGATTACTAAGATATTCCTAACCATCATTTGCGCACTGAAAATTGGAATATGAGTAACTTTTTGACGCGTTTCTATTTTATGCTAAATGCGGTTTATTTATCTTTATTTCATTGTTATAAAGACGGTTTTGTGCTACCGACAGTCAGAACTATCACAATAGGGATTTAACACATGGGCTGAAAAGTCCCGGGTCTAGTACATAAATAGCGCTATTTTTATTGCATTTGTAGGAATGTTTGTCTGGTCGGTCGGTCGAAATGTGTGGCTGTCGATGCGATTGTTTGTCCTAACAGTCATTACTATTTTTGAAAGGAATTTGCACGAAAACTAAACACTGATTGAAGAAATACTTGTTTATTGCGATATTAAACGATACATGTGGTCGACGGGAGAATGGACAGGATATTAGGTTAGGTAAAGGAAGTACGGTAGCGCTGTGGAAGTGGTACTATTACAAGGGGGTAGAGAAAAGAAAAAGAGAGCGAGACGTCGTCGTGGTGGTCTTTTATAGCCGGGAACTGCATGGTACCAATTCACCGGCGTTGCCAACCTTTGAACTTGGTGTATGTGAATGCGTGGTGGCCTAAAAGGTCGTAGCGGTCGCTACATTACTCCCCTCCTAGTGGAGCTGCCGTGGAACGTACCTCCATATGGTGCAGGTTCCGGAGTGCACCCGCAATTACGAAATGAATCGCCTAGAGACTGCTTATAAGATAGGGATGCCAACCTGAGCGAGGAGTTTTACGGGTTCAGCTTCCATCGAAGTTGGAGCAGGACGTCGTTCGTCTTGGCGCTTTCCGATTTTTTTGAGGGTACCTATAAGTGTGGTGCTTTACGTGTCCCGTTTCGTGATGCAAGGATGTTCATGTGTTGATGTTATGCCTGATGGCCTTTATGTGGTTTTCTTCCATCAGGCTAGTCTTGTGGGATAACGTCGACCATGTATTGTTGAAAGCTTTCATTCCTCTCCTCGTGCTATCCTTCCATGCACGTGTCAAGTACCTGTTGAGTAGTTTATGTTGAGCTGGTTTACCTGTTAGGCACTTTGATCACGTCGGGGTCACCAATTGTAGGAATGTTCGTCTGGTCGGTTGGAACGTATGACTGTCGATGCGGTCGTTTATCAGAACGCTCACTACTATTTTGTGGAAGGAATGGTTGAATAAAAATTTGTTTATTGCGATATTAAATGATACGTGTGGTCGACGGGAGAATGGACAGGATATTAGCTTAGGTAAAGGAAGTACGGTAGCGCTGTGGAAGTGGTACTGTTACAAAGGGGTAAAGAAAAGAAAAGAGAGCGAGACGCCGTCGTGGTCGTCTTTTATAGGCGGGAACCGCATGGTACCAATCCACCGGCGTTGCCAACCTTTGAACTTGGTGTAGGTGAATGCGTGGTGGCCTAAAGGCTCGTAGCGGTCGCTACACATCAAAAGAATGCAGAAAGCGTTTGTTATTTTCAAAACAATGGATTAAAAATAATTTCGTGTTTTAATTTCACACCATTTTTTCTTGATGGGAAAAATATCGTTCAAGCGAAGCAATGGCTTGAAAAGTGTTAAGGACTCTGCTCCATCAGAAATAACAATAAAGCGTTTTTAAAAATATAAACGCTGACTTTGCTGACTTGAAACGTGGTTGTAGAGATACCGTGATGCAGAACGCAGTGGATGTCTAAATGAGTGTCCACAAAAGTGAGGTGGTAACACCAAAAAACATAAAAAAAATCCACAAAATCGTTTTGAATGATCGAAAAATTAAGTTGCGGGAGTTAGTTAATATCGTAAAGGTATCAAAATAACGTGTTGATTTTATATTGCATGGACATTTGACTATGAGAAAGCTCTATTCAAAGTGAGTGCCGCGTTTGTTCACTGTTGACCAAAAACAAGAACGTGTCGATGATTCTGACTAGTTTTTTGGCCATGTTTAAACGTAGCAAATCGGAATTTCTGCGTTGATATGTGACTATGGATGAAACATGAATGCATTACTTCACTACGGAATCAAAACCATCGTCATCTGAGCAACTGGTACACCTCGTCCAAAGCACCAGAAAGCACAACAATCGGTTGGAAAGGTTATGGCATCGGTATTTTGGGATGTGCGTGGTGTAATATTCATGGACTTATCTTGAGAAGGGAAATACCATCAACAGTGAATATTATATAGCGTTATTGGAGCATTTGAAGGCCGAAATTGTAAAGAAACGACTACATATGGCAAAGAAACAAATTTCGTTTCAAGACAACGAACCGTGTCACAAGTCAATCAAAACAATGGCAAAGCTATGTGAATTAAACTTTGAGTTGCTCTCACATCTGCCGTATTCGACAGATTTGGCTGCCAGCAACTACTGGATATTCTCAGATCTAAAAAATGCTCAATGGCAAGAAATTTAGCTCGAATGAAGAGGTTCTTGCTGAAACTGAGACCTATTATGGGACAAAATATAAATCGTTTTTGAATTGAAATGTTAGAGCGGCGCTGGCATGATTGTGTGGGTCTTGATGGAGATTACGTTGATGAATAAAGCCTATTTCAAAAAAGCATTTCTTTTGTTACTCACGGGACTTTTCAGCCCTTCTGTTATCAAGAAAAATAATATAAATTTGACTGTATTTTTTGCATCAAATGGTGAAGACACAGTGTATGATTTAACTATATGTTTTATCTTTATTAAGCGGTTATACATAATATCTTAATACATACTGAAAGAAAGTGTTGCCACAATTTTTCTTTATTTCATATCTTCGCGACCACCGTGTAACAGTAATTTAGTTAATGTTAGTAAATAATAGCAATAAAAAGTAGAGCTCTTATGGCATTTAAAGTGGAATGTTTTTTCCCGATACACTAGCCATGATATGTGGTGGAATATTGAAGAAAACGATGTAGAAAATTATATCAGTATAACATAATATTTGAGTAAATAAAATACACGAATTGTAATTTTGTAACAATCAAAATTCCAATAGTTCATTAGTACTTTTGCAAAATCTGGGTTTATTAATAATATTAAATCATCTTAAATGTCTTCTTAACATGATTTTTTAAACAAAAGTACAGTTTTTTTAAACATCTTTATTAGATACGCTTAGTTCAATCTTAATTAAAAATTAATTTATTATTACTTTTCATTTTCAAGTCGAGTGCGAGAAAATACATCAATATGTATTCTTCAATTATAAAATTATAATAACCTATAGCTATAATTTATAACACTAAAGGTATACACTTTTTATAAGTTCGCATGGTTTGGTTCGCTTCAATCTCCTGACATCCTGCGCGCTGTCAAGCAGTTGTATTGCTTCCGCATTAGTATGATTTAGTAATCTTCTTTCGTGTTTCAAGGCGAAATCTTGGATAACTTCTCAAATTCATTTGATTACTAGGTCATCATGCAATTCTTCCTTGGTTATGTAGCGATAGGCATTGGTAATCAATCGAAGAATCTTGTTTTGACAGCGTTGTATATCTAGTTGATTTGAATTTTAGTGCAACCCCATATTTACACCCCATAGGTCCAAATTGCCTTTTTAATTGTCTTATAGATCAACCTCTGTGATTTTAGATCAAGTTGAGATCTTCCGACTAACCAGTATAGTTGTTTTATTTTGGTTCTAATGTGTTTTGCTTTTGTCTAACATGATATTTCCAATTTAATCTACCGTCAAGATGGATTCCACGGTATTTAGCTGATTTTGCTTGAGGAATCGGGCATCCATTGAGTGATATAATTAAGTTTTTATTATTTAGCCGCAATGCAAAATCAACGTGCGCAGATTTGGAGCTATTAAGTTGAATTTTCCAATCTTTCGTCCATTTGTAGATTTTGTTGACTGCCACTTGCACTTTTTCTATTGCCCTAGGCAGGGATATATATTTTTCCATAATAATTGTGTCGTCAGCAAAGGTTCCAAGTAGTGTTTCTTTTGTTGTTCGAATGTCAGCAGTGTAGAACAGATACAGGAAAGGTCCTAAGACGCTACCTTGTGGAATTCCAGCCGAAATAGTTTTAAATGTTGAGAACGCCATTTCATGTGATACTCTAAATTTTCTTCTGAAAATATATGGCTCCAGCAATTGGCAATAGTTACGCGGTAACAATTTGCTTTTGAGACATCCAGGAATATTGCAGGGCAGTATTTCTTTTCCTCAAATGTACTTTCAATAGCCGCAGTTACTCTGTGCACTTGATCGAGTGTTGAATGGTGATTTCGAAAACCAAACTGGAAATCTGGTATTATTACAACATTTTTAACACGTTTAAATATTAATTTCTCAAATACCTATATACATATTATTATATAATATTATTATAAAATGTTATAAATGTTGCAGGTAGTAGCGAAATAGGCCTGTAAGATTCGACATGTTTTGTAGGTTTGCCAGGAAAACAGCAGTGACAATACTTATGGTTACAGTACTTCAACCGTCAGTTTTTCTTTCAAATACATTTTTTTGCAGAAATAATATTTATTTAGGGCAAAGTAAATAGCTGTCAGAAAGTAGTTTTTCAAAATTAGTCATGTCATCATCATCATGCCCGGCATGAAATTACTCAGAACAATGATTACATCTTCTGTCAAAATGTTACCAACTGTGGGAAAATGACTTGTTAGCTTGCCTTTTGTTAAAATAATAAGAAGTAACAAAGCTATATTTTAAAATTATGCAAAGCAGTGCAAGTATGTATACTACATAGTTGGACCTTCGAAAATTGCATAAGAAACTTTTTTGTCGCGGCTCTGTACTATATTATTGTTTTTATTATTAGATCGCAATATTACAAATATATACGAATGTCTCAATAATGATCCCGACAAAAGAGGAACTCTTTTACCTCCAGAACTTCAAAAAGCCGTTTCACAATGGACAGATAAAATTTAAAATCAATAACTCCGAACAAAAGACTAGAGAGAAACGTTCCTCCTTTATTTATGAAATATTGGATAGAAGAATTTCAGGAAATTGACAATAAAATTTAATTTGTTTGATATAAAATTGTTCTATATAAATTTGATGTTTTTATTTTATTCAGTGTAATGTAACAATATGAAAGTGCCAAGGATAGCATTTTGATGGAGAACTTATTTTATTTTGCTTAATATTGATTAATTATTGTTTTCTATTATTGTTTTAAATAGTCATCAAGTATAATGTGGAAGTTCAACAAAATACAGGTTTTCTTGCATCTCTTAAAAGGAACTTTTTTCTACAATATATAATTTTCAACTTCCAAAGGAAATATCATTTGAACTTAACAATTTTAAACATTGTTCTACCATGGAGGTCAAATTGATAGTAATTTTTAATTAAATGTAGTAATATTGATGATGGTGGTGAACCACACTCTTAATCAATAGCAATGACATAAAATCATTACAGACAATATCGATAACTGATGTGATGTAACTAATAACGATATATGCTCATGGTACGAAGGGAAGGTAACACGCGACGTACTAGTTTCTACATTAAAACTAACAATAATGGATGTGAAATGAGATGTGACACCATGTAGGCTGCCACTAGGATTAGTAGGCTTCGCTTGTGTAAAGCCAATATCACAAATAAACCAATTAAGCAAGGTTGTATACTCACTTCTCCTAACTCAGACTATGATGAACGTGCAATGCACTCAAGGGAAAAAGTCTAACAGCAAGGCAAACAAGCTAGATACGCTGCTATCAAGAGCCGGCAGGATTCAAGTTACAGCTAACAATAACATCAGTTACTTTGATATCCACTTTGAATTCCGTTTCTGGCTTATACAAATTTTGTAATTTATATTTTATAATCGCAATGATAACATGCCATTATCTCTAATTTAAAAATAAATAATAAAATGGTTAGAAGGTAACAAATGAAATAAATAAAATTTAATGAAGTTAAAGAGAGAACAGTGTAATGCCATGAGAACATACTCACCATTTGATGAAACTCAACTCAACAAGTGTTATAATTATGAACGTCGCGTCGTCACAAATGAACTTTTTAACGTCCCTTGAATATGTTGAGATATCACTTTTGGCAATGGTCCACGAAAAAGTATTAACAATACTAATCTCACAAATAAAGAGAAGCAGCATCTTCTATTTCTCTTTACATTATCGTTCAAATCTTTCTAAACATAAATGACACAACAAGTAAAAAACGTCTATAAACGATTTATGATTTCCTTGAATGGTGCATGATTTTGTATGTGTCAACAAATATGAAGTAGAAGTTTAACATACAGTTTCTCTTACTTGTCTAAAAATAAACAAGTGCTTTCATATCACATTATTTTGAACTTCTAAAATATTGAACTTAAATTAGCCATTTTAAACACTATTCTACGAAAATGATAAAATTGATTTTAATTTTTTAGTTAAAATTAACAATAAAGTAACAGTTAATGACACGTAATAAAAACTAAATCCAAAAGCCAGATATATGATGTGCGGCTATAATGCTATCATAAATATATGATATAAAGTAATTTCTGTTACAGATGAATCCACATCTAAATAAATTCTTACAGCCAGAATCTCGATCATTAATCCAAACGTTCTGGAGCCCCAGAAGACACCAAACTATATTTATCAAAACATTCGGCCTGCCAGCGTTGCAGCTTTAAGTCAAATCCCCTTAAACATAAATCTCTATGTTTATTGTATCCATTTGTTTCTAAGATTGTGTTTATGTTCTCCCTGGGGAAGACAAAGTAACTGCAAGTAGTTTATTTTCGAAGTCCAACTTTATTTTCCATCAGATCGGATACGGTCCTTTTAAATTGTGGTGCACTTTCTGTTATGATTGCCTTTTTTCCTCTTTTATTAAATGGGTTAAGTTTTAGAAATTTTATGTCGATTCATTTCTAGTATTATGTTTTATTTTCTCGAACAGTATTTACTTGATGATCGTATAATCAAGATCAACATTTATAAATTGTCGTGAACAACTATATTTGTTTTTTTATTATTATTTCCCTTATGGGCCACAATCCGTCCGGTGGGCAATAAGTATTTCTCATGTTTAGATTAACCATTAAATACATAATATGTAGCAAATTACTAATATCTAAGGATTTTGAAAAACTCCTGTTGAAAAGAATAAAACCGATCATAGAGAGAAAAACCTAATACCAACACACCTGTTTGGATTTATTAACAAACATTCAACAATTGACACACAGAATAACAGATGTTATTGAAAAAGCCTACAAAAGTAAAAAAGTATGCTCAGCCATATTCTTAGATGTAGCACAAGCCTTCGATAAGATTTGGCATGAAGGGTTTGTTCATAAACTACAGAAAATGTTACCAAAAAAACACACCGGACTACTAAAATCGTACATTACAGCCAGAATGTTTAGAGTTACACAAGAAGAAGCTTACTCTACAATAAAAGAAGCTAAAGCAGGAGTACCACAAAGAAGTGTACTGGGGCCAATGCTTTATCTACTCCACACTTGGGATATACTACAAATGGAGAATATTATGATGGCTACATTTTCTAATGAGACTGCGATTATATTCGGAGAAAATAGTGAAGAAGCCACGCGAAAATTACAACAGGCAAGTGGCAGTATAAATAAATGGACCCAGTTCACCTACAATCAGACCGTACAAGCAACAATAACATTAAATAATACTATTATTGTTCCATATAGCAACAACGCGAAATATCGCGGATTGAATATTGATGCAAAACTTCG
The DNA here is from genome assembly GCF_030347505.1 of Rhynchophorus ferrugineus. Classification (NCBI taxonomy): domain Eukaryota; kingdom Metazoa; phylum Arthropoda; class Insecta; order Coleoptera; family Curculionidae; genus Rhynchophorus; species Rhynchophorus ferrugineus. The sequence continues at coordinate 20,102,151 of NW_027472590.1, forward strand.
CTGAAAGGAACATATAAAGAAGAAAAGAAAATAACTCTATCCTAGCTGAAATGTAGGAGGTTAAGAGTTGAACGTATTGCTTCGAATAAAGAAATATAAAAGGAAATCATTATTTCAATATTTTAAATATTTGATCAAATAAAATAAAATGAAACGAAATTAATCGGTTTATTCAAAATATATCAAAATGAATTGTATATTGTTGTGGTTTTTCATTGTGTGATATTGTGGCGTGAAACAGACTAAATTCAACCGTGAATATTTACTCTACAAATATTGTTGCATTTAGTGAACTATCGAAATGGCCGGGCTGATTTTACTATTTACATTACTCAAGGACTTTTATTTTTCAAGTTAAATGTTGGTATTTATTTATTGCTATTATTTTAATTCATTAAACCTCGCAGTAAGCAATTGATTAAAAAATAATTGCTTTTTCGAGAAGCTGAAATAAAATAATATTATATGAAGAAAAATGACAGCCACAGGGTGGAGAATGTGCTAGAGAAAAATATCATAATTGACAGATCCAAATATTGTCATGATACGTGTTTTGTTGATGCTGCTTATTGTGTTTTCCATCTAAAAGATTGATTTCGCACTAGAACTCTGTGAGGTATTCGCTAATTTTTACTTGAATTAATCCGTATAAATGTAGTCTGAGGCTACAACAATCGAATGACTGTATTTTTAACAGAACCTCAGAGAGAAATACAAAATTAGCATTAAGCATCGTATTTGAAAGATCTCAATCTTACATTAGTCAGGACTGTAACACTGTCGCAAGTCTCGGAGTCATACAGAAAGATTGGAAAGATGAGCGTTGGAAATAGGCAGATTGTAGTTATGATCCTTTCTTCCATATGCATTAAAGTTGGTGAAAAGAACGTCTTACAAGGAATATTGGTACATCTAGATAACATCCTATTCACACCGGTGCACATAAAGTTGAGGCACAAATTGATTAAATCAGATACCAAGGAAAATGAATTATGTGAATAATATCAGACTACTATTAGACGCTTCAGAGAGACTTTGCAGGCTCTTCCCATAAGCGAAAAGGTACAAAGACGGTCACTGGGAAAAAGAAGAGGTTGTAGTGTATGATAGTGGTAGTTGTTGCTTTGTAAATAACATAATATCTTCAAGTCTATTTTCTTTTGTTTCAATGTGATAACTCGTTTACATAGATATCCAAATTGTCAAGATATATCGTTATACTGTGCCTATAACAAAAAGGAAGTCATTTTCGGATTCATTACATCCAAAAATATAAAGATTACATGACAGAACCTAAGCAGCTTTTAAAATTTATTTTTATAGGATTGTGTTATTAATTAATAATGTGTATATTACATTTTTATTATTGTTGATATTATTGTTTATTTTATTATTAATTTATTCATCTATTACTATAAACATTTCTGTATTATCAATAGGGTCAAGACATATTTTTTCTCAAGAGTACCAGCTTTTTTTGTAGCCAGTGATTTGAGATGATTTTGAAATAAATAATATTAGATTTTATAATGGTCCTATTTTGAAGCGTTTTGTTATATAGAAAACCTATTAATTAATATTCATTGGATCTAGTCGTGAAAGTTTTTCCTGTTTGAATACCGCATGTTTGACGTTTGGACATGTGACAGCATATATTTCTTTTCTTTCGAATAGTTTGAGAAGAAAGGCGCTGAAACAGGTCGTTTGGTGCGATATTTCGTCGAAATTAGAACATATATACTTTTGAAGGTTTTAAATGATCTATCATTTTTCTTGATTTTAAAAAATGATGAATGAAACCAATCATTGAGGATAAATATCTTATTCAGGATCATCGAATTAGTTTCAGGAATTAACATTCCACGAAATCACTATAAGAAAATAAAATTTGTTCTGTAATATTTTTAGATATTGCTCAAGCTTTCAATAAGTTTCGCATGAAGGTTTAAAGCATAAGATTAAGATGCTTTTCCCTGACCAGTATTCACAAAAATTTATTCTCATTCTTAATTATTTTTATTATTCTCTATCACCTTGCAAGTTATCCTCATTTCTTTAATTTTTGTCAGCCTTGGAACGAAAATACACAACTTGTTTGGAATTTTTATCGACGCATAATTACATAATGTTTATTTATAATACAAAATTATTAAAATATTGTATAAATAAGACTTGCATCTATGCAAACCGTCCAGTGCATTCAAAACAACTACTTCACGCGCAGATTTCGAGCGTTTTAGTGCTCCTTTAAAATAACATTATTTTAAACGACAATTTTTCTTTAAAATTCACTTTTTTTGCAGAAATAACTTTTACAAGCTTACTCATCATGACAACAGGCAGTAACAGCCATTAACAATATATTATCAAAAATTTTTGATGGAAGAAGCATATAATGGCTTCACCAAGCAGTGTTTCTAATAACTTTATTCTGGAACTGTAGAAGAACATGAACCCACAGATGAATATCGATGATTGTCAACTTGCCCAAACCGACGATGCAAATATTTCGGTATGCAGCTGAACAGACGCCTAACCTGGAAGCACATACTCGCTAAACGAAAACAACTTGGACTTAAATTATATCAAATGTATTGGCTCATCGGGCGCAAATCCAATTTATCATTAGATAAGAAGGTTGTTATATAGGGTAATGCTAGAAAGTCTAATATAACAACCGTACAACGGTTCCAAAACAAGATGTTACGTACCGTTATGTTATGCTCCCTACTATATTTCAAATAATACAACGCGACATTCCTCTAGAAGTAATAACGAATATAATTCAGTGTATTTGTGTGAAGTACTCTAAAAGAATGTTAGTGTACACCAATGTGCTTGCTAATGAGCTGAAGGTGCAATGTGATGGTGAAGTGTGTAGACTAAAACAATTAAAATCATTTAATGTGGGTTATATGATAAATATATGGACTAATACATATAGACTTTAGGATAACATTTAGAATAGGACTAACTGATTAAGGTAATATTTACAGTTAATGAAGTGCTCTTCTACACTACTACATGTCATGTATTATAATCATAAGAAATTCTGATTGCCCACTGGGAAGCTTGTTGAATAAGTTAATAGTAATTTTAAAAAATTGGAACTGATTCAATTTTGGATTAATTTGATTGTAATATATTAGCAAGGTATAGCAAATAATGTTCTTTGTGCTGTTCTTTATTGAATCATTTTGCAATTTTAAAATCAGAAGCGCAATTTTTGCCTATATTTTCTGTGAAACATTTTTACTAATGAATTAATTAACGTCAATTTCGATTCATGTTGCTACGCAAACATATTACTCTATCTGGAAAATTAGTCAGTGAAGTTATGGCCTAATTAATATATGCACAAACTTTATTACCGCATCAATTGATTATATTAACAGGAACCCCGCACGTAATATTGATATACGCTTAATTTAACCGAGTCTTTTTTGATGTATTCGAAGCTAACAGGAGCCCCGGACAATTAAGTCCTCTTTCGTAAAAAAAAACCAACCGAACTTGTCGGCCATAAATATTTAATCTTCGTCCTGTTTCGCGTTCTCCCGGTGTCGTGCCAACATCGTTTAGGCGAAGGCCCAGGTGGAAAACTGCCGCAGTAACCGGATTCATTTCCGGCTGAGGGCGCGGGATTTATGGAGATAATTGTCGGTAAAAGGGCCGCCCCAACATCAAAAGGGTTATCTGCGCGATACACTCGTGACCTCGGTACCGCAGACTGGTAGGGCGCGAGACCCGACGTCGAGCGCCCTCTGTTTAATTTTCGCGACCATACGATCGAGTTTGAGTATGATTAAGGGGGGTGGGGATGGTAGAATGGGACAGCGGCTTTTTTTATGAGCGATCTTGATTGATCATTGTTTTTTGTTCGGAGCTCTTTATTCCCAAGCGTTTTTCATTTTAAGTCTGTGTAGGTTATTATTATGTTTTATTTTTAAATTCTTTTTAGGTCTTTAAATATTGAAAGTAGATTAAATAGATTTAGTTTTTTTTTCTTAATATTCATTTAATTTTTAGTAGATGCAGCTTATGACTGCACTGACTGCACTTTTTCACTCCTCTGAATCAGAGTATAGACGCAGAGGAAGAGACAAAACAATTGTTGATTAAATATTAGTACTTGGCTGAAAATGTGCAAACTGATTGCTTCTATCGTAAGAACCATTTGGCGTTCTGAAGCTAATATACACATTCATGTGCAAATATCTTATTAAATATTTAATTACCGGTAGTAATGTATAAGACCTGTTACAATTTGAGTGGGACTTTTTCTAAATTTTGGCCCATGAATAAGAAATTTTTCTCTACCATTGTTATAAGATAAGAGATATAAACAATAAGATTGTTTATTGAGGAATGTTAATAACTATATAACTATGTTTGTCTCCATACATCAGCCTTTATTTTAAAATTTTATGTTTTATGTTTTACAAGACTTCATTCCATATTGTCTTTCAGTTTTTCCTCTTTTTGTATTTTTATTATTTTGCCTATTAATGTCTAATTCATTCAAATTTTGGTTCTTGTTTAGTGCTCAAGTCTGTATATTGTTTAGCAATATGCACGATGGTCAAGTCTTATTATAACATGTTTGTTTTCTAGTTAGCCCTAACCCTCAAAAGATGCGTGTATAAATCTGACAGCTGTCGGATCATTAGTTTGTGAATTATAGCATTTTGAGTTATTGTGAAAGAAATGGATACAAAAGAATTTCGCGTGTTGATAAAATATTGCTTTTTGAAGGGAAAAAATACAGTTGAAGCAAAACTTGGCTTGATAACGAGTTTCCGGACACTGCCCCAGGAAGATAAAACAGCAAGGATTGGTATGCAGACGTGGTGAAATGAGCATCGATGACGGTGAACGCAGTGGATGCCCAAAAGAGGTTGTTACCGACGAGAACATTGAAAAAATCCACAAAATGATTTTGTAAATTGATAACTGTAAATTGAAATTGAATGAAATAACAGTCACTTTAAAGATATCAACTGGACGTGTACATTACATCATTCACGAATGTGAATGTGTGGGTATGAGAAAGCTCTGTGCAAAGTGGGTGCCGCGCGAGCTCGCATTTGGCCAAAAACAACGACGAGTTGATGAATCGGAGCAGTGTTTGAAGATGATCAAGCGTAATAATCCGAGTTTTTGCGTCAATATGTGACAATGGATGTGACATGGCTCCATCATTTCACTCTGAAGTCCAATCGACAGTCATCCGAGTGGACTGCACACGATGAACCCGTTCCAAAGCGTGGGAAAACGCAACAGTCACAATAATTTTCATTGACTACCTTGAAAAAGGAAGGATCATCAACAGCGTCTATTACATAGCGTTATTGGACCGTCTGAAGGACGAAATCGCCGAAAAATGGCCGCATTTGAAGAAAATGAAAGTGTGCACAAAACAATGCACAGTGTCACAAGTCAGTGAAAACGACGGCAAGAATCCATGAATTGGGCTTCGAATTGCTTCCCCATCCACTGTATTCTCCAGATCTGGCTCCCAGCGACTATTTTCTGTTCTCAGATCTTAAAAGAATGCTCGCTGGGGAGAAATTTTCGTCGAATGAAGAGATGATCGTCGAAACTGAGACCTATTTTGAAGCAAAAGACAAGCCGTACTACAAAAATGGTATCGAAAAGTTGGAGGGTCGCTATAATCGGTGTTTCACCCTTGAACGGAATTATGCTAAATAAAAAAAAAATTTGCCAAAAAACTGTGTTTTGCTGTGGAGAAAATTATTAATTGGTAGCTTATTATAAATTTTATTCTAAATTTTACCAAATATATATTATAGTCCTTTCAAAATAACAGTGAACTCACCTCATTAGAATTTATAACCTCACAAAGTAGCAAGTTGCTGCTTCAACTTTTAAGTTTGTTTTGGCTTTTATGTATAACAAAATTTTAATATAAATAGCATAATAAAAGAAAACTATTGTTATCATCTATAATTTATTTTTACACTATAGTACATCTAATGCTATTTTTAATAGGATTTAAACTACGTTGTTTTATTATATTTGCATTGAACTCTTTTCCACACCATCTATGAAGTAGATTTCTAGGAGCGTTTTTATGTAATTGTATTCTGTGGAGACCTAATCTAATTAACAATGTTATTTATAATTAATGTATCTTATTTGGAGAGCACGTTTACCTTTTACGTTTAGTGCTCGTTTCCTTCGTTGCTATGTTTCCTTGTCAAGTCATTTTGATATGACCGTATTTCTCTGTAGTTTCTTTTGTCGCTGCCTGTATACATTTTTTTAATATAATTTGATTTAATCACTGCGTTCTCCCTAATGAATTTGTGATATCTGCAACACAGTTAGTGTTAGTGTTCATTCTTCATCCATACCTTCTAACCATTTGCTACATCCATGCGTTCTAACCATTTGGTTAGAATGTATGGATGTAGCATTTGCTCATGTACATTCTACAGTTAACATATGTAACACTAACATATCATATCAAACACTTACTCACGATTCCACTATTTGACAATTTCTTCATTAATATGTTTGTTGTGTCCACATATCCAATCAATTCTGACCTGTATGTCCTTCTCGATATGCATATTCATTGTAGTAATTCTACGATGCTGCGCACTCCATATTAACTCGATAGGATTGAATATGCAGAGAAAGACGTAATATTCTGTGGTCATATTGTTGAGCCGTCTGCTCTACTCTGTATCTTTCTTCAGGTTTATTATAAGTTTTTCTAATTATTGCAAGGTTCATTTCTAAAAATGTAAATTACATAAAACGCAATTAGACATTTAATTTATACTCTATTTTTGCACCTCCTCTCTATCTCCATTTATATATTTGATAACAATTTGTTCGCTCTTTAACATAGTGTCTTCAAAACTTCATTTGTTTTGCAAGCCATTCCTTCATTACAGTGTTTTTCAATCTTTTTGTAAATATTTTCCATCAATATGCTATTTGTATGGTGCATTGTCCATAACAATAGCTGATGGTTTCCCTGAGTTCTTCAAAAGCAGGTCTTCGTCGCCCTTATACTTCGAGAAAATACTCTGCTCCAGGAATAAAACTATTTCTGTTTCCAGCATGAAGAATAATATATCTGTAATTAATTATTAATAAGAATTATGACTAACAAAATCTAATTAAATATTATTTTAACTTTTACTTTTTTCCATCAATGTTTGTTATCTTTACGCTCTTTTTATTAACACGTTGCCATGAGAGGTCCAATAGTCTATTTTGAAATATATATCTCGTCTAGATCCGCAGATTGAAAAAAACTAGTTTTTCTTATATTTTTATATGGTTTAAAAAAATTATTTCTTTAAAGAGCAATATCTGGAAATTCCATTAGCCCGCTTCGTGGGTTATCTATACATAATTTAAAACCTATGTTTCCTAACAATGCATTAAGATATAAGCACATACCTCAAATAATTGTTTTAATTTATGTTTGTATAATATATTTATATATTATGTTGACGGAACAATAAAAGGTCTTGCAAGTCGTGTTTTATTGGTTCCATATATTCAAAAGAGAACATAAGACTATAGAAATTACGCCGTCTATTGTATGTTTTTTGAAATAATTTCACAATTCTAGTTTTATAGTTTATTCTAGTTTATATGCATGTTTTTTTGGATAATTGAATTATTATTTGCTAATTCTATGGTTATGGTTTTACTTACTTGTTCACAAGAAATAAGAAAACACTCGCCTTTTATTGGCGATAGAGTATATGAATATATATTAATGCCAGTAAATATCAGTTATGGGATACTAAAATTGAAGTATTAAAAATTACAGAAAACTATATCAATTTTCTAAGCTTACGTAATGGTCTAGAATGTAAACTTTAACTAGTTATCTAATATTGTTTGGCATGTTAAATTTGTGTATATTAATGTTAATGTCATTATTCATAGCGGTTAATAAAAAGTATGATGTAAAATCATGTACGGAATGGGTGCTGACGTAAAGTGTTCGCAGACAATATTATACAATATTTGGAGTATGCAAAGTGCATAGATGCTACTAAATGAAAAATATGAAGTTACAGGAGCAAAATTCAGACATAGAAGGTATATTTACAGCACATTGGTGGCGCGAAAAAAACCAAATGTAAAAGAAACACACCAATAATATGTCAATAAGCATAATTAAATATATAGGTGGTGATCCATCGTTATCAAAATATACCATATTATATTGTCTTTAATTTTCATTAATGTTTTTAATGCCTCCATTAAATGTTTTTATTTATATTATTTTAAGTTATATTTTTTTGAAGTTATAGCAGAATAAGAAAGGCACATTAGTAAATCTGAGCAACAATTTTGTTTTTTTTAATTGCATTGTATTTTTACTAGTCGTTGACAACTAACCTACAATTTTTCTTTTATAACACCTTAAATCTTGATATATATCTAACCCATATGTGTTAACTCTGCTTTTTTTTCCATTAAGTGCACCTTACTACACTACATTGTGCGAGATCAAATTGTTTCAAGTCTTTTCAGTTTGCGTCTGGTTCTGATATTATTTAGATCTTGATATTAACTTGAAAATTGATTCTCTCCCCGCGTCTCCTTGTGATTCTGTTGATTTCCTAAGTGACAATCGGTATCCGTAAGTCTCAGTGTAAGCAATCGGTCCTGTAGTATCTGGGAGTACCTAGTATGCTTTTTAGAACTGTTTTCTGGAAAACTCTTATTATATTTATATTGCTTTTCATGGAATATCCTTATAATTTAATTCCTTAGGTATATATATTTTTTTATATGCAATCCATGCACTCTTATAGTATAAGTAAGTGATATTTGTTTAGTATATGTTTTATTTTTGAAATAAAGTATTCCATCCAAAGAAAAAGCCAATGACAGGACAAGGTCTACTGGGTCCGCTAGTTTTATTGTATAATAGTAATTTATTATGTACTGATAATTGTGATTTTCAATTAACCAATACATTTTCCTATTTGAAAAAGATAACAAATTGTTGATACAATATCGTTAGTTAAATTTACTTCTCAACAAAATACGGATATGAAAACAATAAAAACGCCATACATAATTAAACGCGCTCAAGTAGTCGATTTCGAGTTCTTCTGCATCTTGTCCTTTTTCTTGTCGTCTTACTGTTCTGTTGTCAATAAAAATAAATTTCCGTTAAAATAGTATGTTGTTGTATGTAAATAATATCAATAACTATTTGGAAAAAGTCCAAGACGACTGTTCGTTAACATAATTTATGGAGTTAAAAACATATCGATACAATAACCGAATCCAATGAAACGGTATTTTATTTTCTTTGGAGACTATTTTTATCAACCCCGTATCCACAACTAGTCACCGTGCAGTCGTAACCGACGGCGCGACTTTTCTGAAAATAGTGTCACAAAATAGAATCGGTCGCCGATGCGGACATTCACATCATTTCGGCTTTTTGCTCTCCGTTTTATTATAACGAACGTCCGACAACTGTTTCTCACGTTTCTGTTTTCTTACGAATCGATTGCGACACTGTACGAACACGATCAGCATATTTTTAGTGTCTCGGACGTTTTGATTTTGATTAATAGTTTGCGAATTTCGGGAAAAAAAATGAACGACGCCAACAATTATACCTCGTCGTCGGAAGAAGACGAAGTGACGTTCCTCCTGCGACTGAAGCCCGCGCCCACTCCGCCGGTACGACGCCGCAAGAACGTCGTCACCCCCACGACTACCCCCAAGGGTTGGGACGTGGTCATCGAACGTAAGGAACGTGACGTCTCGAGCCCCACGTCCTCGTCGGTGTGTTCCAGTCCGGTGAGGCGTAAGAGATTCAGTTACGATGGTAGGAATGGGACTAGGGGCAGCGTGGTGGTGAGCGGCGACGAGAGGAATTGCAGGGGAACCCCGGTTATGTTTGAGCCTCGGCCGGATGTGTCGAAGAGAGAGGAACCGCCTCCGATACCCGCTCGGTATAGGCCGTCTGCTCCACCGCCTGAGGTGATTGATAGTTACGGTTGGTGGAATGCCGACCAGATGGCGACAGTGGGTCACTTCGGCTATATCAATCAAAATCGGTAAGTATATATTCAGTGCAGGTTATTTAGAAAGCGGTTTCGGGTTTGGCGCATGCGTATATACGTTTCATTTACTTTAGAATATATATATATATATATATATATATATATATATATATATATATGTATATATATAATTTTGATTTTAAATTATACACAAGAAGGGAAATAGGTTTGGAAGGTAAATAAACATTGGACATATCTTGAAATACCACATTTTGTATGAAATATTTATATATTTAAATGAAATAATAAAAAGAACAACTAATATACCAGGTGTGCCTGAAAGTCGCTAGACTTAAGTATGCAATGTTATGATTTGACACATATGTCATTTTATTCTACTGACATCAAGCTTCAAAGCTATACATGTTATATTTTCATAAAGTCATTAATTTGTACCTCTCTGAATATGTCATGTTTTGTGCCTGAAAACATGCAAGTTAAATCGTTTTGGTTCGATATACAATTAAAAAAAATATATTTTATTTATTTTTATTTTCAAGTAAACTAAAGTACAATATGTCGGTTAGTAACTTAATTACTATGTAACAATTTTAGTTGTTTATAATTTAAACCAGACTAGTTGAATAAAAACTTAAGACTTCGGCAGATTAATAAATTAGGACTTATTAGGATATGAAATTAAGACTGAATTACTATTGTTGGTTAGTATATTGTTCTTATTTCAATATTAAATGTGTTTCTATGGTATTTGTGGTGGAATCAGGAATTTTTACTGTTGCATCAAAGGACCTTGGCATGCCAATATAATTTGCATTTGTGGCACGCATTACTTTTCTTATTTAATAAATAAAAGCCTCTGAAAGTCATCGTTAGATGATAGAAACTTATGGTGAATATGCTTCAGCATTAAAAATATATGAGACGAAAATTCAAAAATGGCGATTTGCAAGACGGAGAACGTTCTGGTAAATGCGAAACTGTAAGAGTTATTGGATGATGACCCAACCCAAACTCAAAAACAATTGACAGAAGCGTTAAGGGTGGTCTAAGAAGCGATACAATTACGGGCAATTGGGAAAATCCAAATGATGGGAAGATGGTTGAAGACAGTGGGAAGTGGGAAGACATCAATTGAATGGCAAATAATTTTTTTTCATCTGACTATGACTCCAAGGCCAAATCGTTTTCGACAATGCCCTATGTTTCATGGGGCCAGACTGGCGTTATGAAGTATTGAAATCTGGTTAAACAGTTAAAGGTAATCGCTTCCAACAACAAATGATCAATTTGAACCATGCGTTGATCGAAAAATGCCTAGGATGGATCCGAAGACACAGTAAAGTGATTTTACGGTACTAACGAACCGCCAAAACCGGTCGAGGAAGCGTCGACAGCACATATTATCGCACTCGACGTACTCTGTAGACTTTGCTCCGTCCGACTATCAACATTTCTCATCAATGGGACACGCGCTTGCAGAGCAACGCTTTGTCAATTTTGAAGAACTTAGAAAATGGCCCAATGAATGGTTTTGCTCACAGCGCATTTTTTTGGGATGGAATCCATAAATTGCTTGAAAGACGGGCAAGAATCAAATGACCATTTTGAATAAATAAAACTTTCCATTTTGTTGAAAATTATGTAGTTTATTTTTTCAAAAAAAAAAACGGTAATGACTTTTTGGTACCTGGTATGTTCAGCTTTTCTATTTTTATAGAAACACCATGTTTAAATTAATTTACGTATTTAAATAATTGTACATGAACTCCACGAACCCTCTATTAATAAGAAACCATATAAGATTAAAGAATAAATATACCAATAAAAATAAGATTAATAATTAAGGAGAATTGATATATTAATAAAAACAAGAATTATAATTTTTTTTTTATTTGAACAATAACAATAATTTTCTTCTCTACTTCTTGTTATCGTTTAAAATCTGCAGCTATTGCGGGGTAAAATTTTGGCATATGTCGATTCCTATTTTGTCGTTGAAAATAATTTATTTTTAAATTTGACCTCTATAAATAAAATTGATACTGTTTGGATTTTATAACTTTAAAAAATTTACAAGACTATATAGTCTATTTTATGCAATATAAATTTTGTGCGCATGTACCAAATCCGAAATCGTTTTCTAAATAACGTATGCTGTATATAATGTACTTCTAACAGTTGAAGGGTAATTGTATAGTTTTTTAATTTAGAGAATACTATACGAGGGTTGCTATTTATATTTTGAACTTACATATTTGGGTCAGCTTTTAAACCCGAGCGGATGACATTATGACGTCATCTTTATGCACTGAACTCAGATCTTCAATCCGGGCCATCAAGATTGGTTCTAGTTTTCGAATTCGCGCATGGAGGTAACTCTTATAACGGCTATCAACTAACAGCGTTCCATTTAACACCATTTGGAACTTGTTTTTGTGCTGTTATTGTATTTCAGAACGTGTGAAAATGCAGAGACGACGTGGCAAAGTCTATTCAAAGTGTTTTGTTATATGTTCGGTATACATGAAAAATTAATGACAAACGCACTCGAATATGTGTATTGGCATTACTTTGATTTTGCTGTAGTAAACACTGACAAGTCATGGGTACCCAAAATTATTTTGTCACGAGTGTAGAACAAAGCAGTTCAGGATGCCAAGAACTTAGTCTTCATCGCCGGCAAAATGGTATCGCCATTTTTTTTTACTCTTTGTGATTCCACTATCTGCCCTATAGGCAATAAGTATTTCTTATGTCTATATTATATTTACATGACGTGCATAAAATGACTTCATTAAGCGATCTTCTGTATAAAATATTATCTTAATTAATTAGTCTTATTCTAAAGTTTATTCTAATGTCTACATATGTCCAGTAATCAGATCAGGTGGTGTTAAACGTTTTAGTCTACGCACATCACTATCACGTCGCATATTTAGCTGATTAGCGAGTACATTGGGATGCACTGACACTCTTTCGAAGTACATCACCCAAACACGTTGAATTACACTCGTTATAGGTTCTAGAGGAATATCGAGCGTATCACTTTATTTGAAATATAGTACGGAGCATCAACAATGGCACGCAACACCTTATTTTGGAACCGTTGAATGATGGATATATAGTAGATTTGCTAGCGGTACCCCATAGTTTGATTCCATATGCCCAAATGGGCTTGAGTATAGACTCATACAGCAATACCTTGTTATCTAATGATAACTTGAATTTACGCCCGATGAGCCAATACATTTGATATAATTTTAGTCCAAGTTGTTTCCGTTTAGAGAGTATGTGCTTCTTACAGGTTAGGTGTCGATCTAAGTACATAACAAGATATTTAACATGCTTTGCTTGGGGGAGTTGACGCTGATTGATATTCACTGGTGGACATGTTCTTCTACGCAGGGTAAACGTTACATGGGTGGATTTTGTTTCATTGACTTTAATGCGCCATGTTTTCAACCATAATAGTATTTGCTCCAGGTGGGTTTGTAGGTTTATTGATGCTGTGACTGGATCTTCATGGGATGCTAAGATTGCTGTGTCGTCTGCGTATGTTACCACAGTAGTTATTTTTGTGGTGGGCAGATCAGCCGTATATAGAAGATACAGTACTGGACCCAGTACACTACCTTGCGGAATTCCTGAATATATGGGATTTAATTCGGTATGTTCATCGTCTAGATTTACAATAAAATGTGTATCAGTGAGATACGATTTTAGTAACTGATAGTCCGGATGAGGGAGAAGTTTCTTTAGTTTAACCTGCAAACCCGTATGTCATACTTTGTCAAAAGCCTGAGATATAACTAGAAAAGCCGAACAGTATCTTTTAGAATTTAGGTCAGTGTTTATTTTGTTTACATGTCTATGCACTTGTTCTATAGTCCCATGTTTATTGCGAAACCCAAACTGATGTTCTGGAATAATTTTTCTTTTTTCTATTATATAGTTTAGCTTCTTTATGTATAATTTCTCGAAAACTTTCGAGATTATCGGTAATAAACTTATAGGCCGGTAGGAGGTCGCAGCTTCTGCTATTTTTCCTGGTTTGAGAATCATTAGTATTTTAGCTACTTTCCAGATGCTAGGGAAGTAATTAATTCGTAGCATAGCATTAAATATAAAAGTTAGTAGTTTCATACACTTTCCGATTTGTAATATTAATTTCGCTCATTATTGTTTGTTTAACTTTTTTTGACCGTTAATTTCTCGTGCGGTAAGTCCATTTGAAATGGCGAATCCAGAAAGCTAGTAATTTTGTTTTTGTCATCTTTATGTAGCTGAGACTGAGACGGAAAAACTTTTTTAAAGTGTTTTGAGAAAATGTCGGCCTTCTCTTTATTTTTTCTAGCCCAATTATATTCGCTTGTTTTAATAGGTGGGTTAAGCTGCTGGGGTATCTTAAGCTTTTTTGTTGCTTTCCACAACGAATAGTCTGTAGCCTCAGTTGGTGTCAAATTCTCTAGATATTCTTAAATGCCTTCGTATTGTTAATTTTGGATTAGTTCTTTCAGCTCTTTTATTGCCCTGTTAAATTTTCTTTTATTCTCTTCAGTCCTTTGCTGTTGCCAATTCCGCCGTAACATTCTTTTTTCTGCTATCTTTTTATGTATTGTACATGATATATGTGTATTTTCTCTTGGAAATGTTTCATTGTTAGGAGTCGCGGAATATGCTGCCTCCTGTATATTTTCTGTAATGTTTATTGCTGCTATTTTTATGTCAATTTCAGTTTGTAACGGTAAATTTAGAGAGATGTTTCGGTCTAAGTTTTCTCTAAATGAGGGCCAGTTAGTTCTATTATTGCACAGAGAAAGTGGTTTATCTTTGATGGTAATTTTTGAAAAAAGTGTTATTATTATTGGTGAATGATCAGAAGACAAGTCGAAACATGATTCTGCCTGACACTTTTTTTATCAATATTTTTTGTAATACAGAAGTCTATAGTATCTGGTTTTTTATTTCTGTCTGAAGGCCAATATGTTAGTTCACCAGTAGAGATATGTTGTGAGTTATCTGTCCTTATGGCTTTGAGCAGTTCTCTACCTTTTGATTATTCTTGAACCCCACATTAAATGTTTTGCATTGTAATCTCTTTCGGCTATAAATCTATTATCTAGCGTACTGAAGAATTCTTGAAAGTGTTCTGCCTTGTTTTTATGTTTGGGTGGGCAATAAATCGCAGAAATTGTTAATGGTCCATGGTCTTCCTCTTTGGTTATACTGGTGGCTTGCAAGTAGTCTTTGCGGAATCTTTCTTTTTCTAAGGGCCTTATATCATCTCGAATGATTATGGCTGTACCTCCATGTGCTTTATGAGTAGGGTGATTTGTATGATAAAGTTTATATTTAGGGATTTTCAAATAATGTTTGTCCGTAAAATGTGTTTCGTAAACCATCACAACATCAATATTTTGTTACGAACATTTTTAGTTTTCTGGCGTGTTGTTGGAGCCCATTGGCATTCCAGCGATTTTGTAGCTAATGGTTTCAGGCATTAGGCAATTTTGCTGACGACGATTGTGAGTAGACCAAGCACCGTATTCATTTGATCCATTAGTTTGGTCATCATGTTCTCTAGTCTAGAAATGTTGTTGCTAGTTTCACTAGGTCATGATGGGGTTTCTCGCATTTGTGTTGAACCATTTTCAACCATTTGGGCATAAGTTATGTCTGGTTGACTTGGTCTGGTCGGTAGACTAGTAGCTGTGGATTGTTTTTGTTGTGGTTGATGCCTTCTTTCTCTTGAGGCAGGATATAGTTTCTGATGTAGTGTGTGAACTGCGCAGTCCTTCTAGTTCGCTGGATGATTTCCGTTACAGTTAACACATTTCACTTTATCATCGCGGGTATCGCCAATGAAAGCGATTTCGTCATCGAAGAAAATCATTCAATTTTGCAAAGTCAACTGGATGATTTGATTGGCAATTGTAATTTATAGAAACAAAGATCACGGAGGGAGAAATGGAAATATTTTGACACTAAAACACTAGTTACTATGTACAGAAATAGAAATCACGTGATATAACTGTTCTTCAAAAAAGAAAATTACGTGTTTCTCTAATGATATCAAAGATTTATTTTTTGTGATGAAAGCCAAAAAAGGAAAGCTGCTATACAATGAGTAGAATGTTGGCCAAGATCAAATACAATTAGTATCAATGCAAAATTGGTGGCGATATAAAGGTTGAGCAATAAATTAATTGTAGTTAATTTAAAAGTGTTAATTGATTTATATATTTATGACCGGTTATTGGCGTATTAGTTGGGATGCAATATGGATTTACGAAATTTTGCTGTTTTTCTGTCTGTGGGATTGCTGTGCAGTTGGTTATCATTAAGTGAAACAGATGTGGCCTAGTTAAAGTTGACGATAAGTGCTTGACTACTTTGTTAAACAGTTTTGAATATCATGTGCAAAAATCAAAGCAGGTTGTTCTTCACAACTTTCCCGGTAGCCACAAGTCGCTGGATTACAATCATGTCATCGACAATTTGTAGCACAATATAACAAGATTGAAGCTCGAATGTCTCTTAAAACACATTTTCTGCATTCACATCTTGATTCTCGTCCGATTTGGCTCGTCTTGAATACATAGATCTAAGATGCGTCACCTGCGTATATTATAGACACAGCTTTAGGTATACCGCGGTTACATTTCTTTGTACCAATTGACGCCGGCAACTTTTTAAGCTTTTGTCAAATTATGAACAATCTAACGTAAACATATATTTTCACAGTTAAATGTTCATGTGATACTAATTTCCAAGGATGACTTCATCTTACGGTAAGTCACATGACGATCTTGCAATATCATTTTGTGCGCAGCATCAATATTTTCTGCCAAAACAATTGATTTTAGACGACTTTCACGAGTTAATTACATTTTCTCACTAATACATTTTTAGTAAAACAATAGAAGCTATAAAAACTTAGATACAAGTAACATTTCAATTTATCCAGTTTAATTTGTGTTTTGTTGTTTTTAAAGTCAAAACGTCAATGAAATTAAAATACAATTGATGTCAATATATGGCAAATATAAGTAGCATCATTGATTAAACTTTTGTATTATTGGTGTATTTCTTTTGCATTTCCTTTTCTTTATATCAAGTATAGGGTATAAATTACTAATGTAGTTTTACAACTATAATTTGATATACTTTAAATGCATGTTACTACTATGTGTGGTGTCTGGCTGTTGATGATTTCGCAAGTTTTAACTTTCCCAAGTTAGAGTCAAAAGAATTTTACTGTCCGAGAAGTAAGAAATAAGACTAATGTATGAAAAGAAATCAAATATATAATTAAGTGGCTATATTATAGACTTAAAGAATCGTAATATTTTTTGATATAATCACTCCTTCTACACTATCCTAGTTCTTTCAGTGATCATAGACAATTTTAATCTATGTGCTGCTGTTACTCATGCGAGTTGACACGGTTTTTCGATGAAAATTGTATATATTGTGTTGATATTGTGTCTGATTTACACTGCGCACCTTTCAACTATAGAGGGCACAATGACTGCGACCTATGCTGACCCAAAAAGTGCTTCATTCCAACTTCAGTACCATTAAATAAAATAAAGAAATGGTTTAATCACTTAAGAAAAAAGGCAAACCAAATCAAATCAATACTGAGTAGGGAAATCTGTTCGTCAGTAAAATTATATAGCGAAAATATCCCACAACAAGAACATGCACTTGAGTCTTTACTTGTTACTTTACTTTCTCATAAAAAACAACAATAAAGAAAAATTTTAAAAGTTTTACAACACAGTGGCATATTGTTTTTGAGACAAATTGCCATGGCATAGAATAGAGAAGAAAAATTCGTTTAAAAACAAATTCATATAACTTGACAAATTTAACAATTTATGTATATATTATCTCTATAATCTAATAGTAATATAATTTTATTGTTTATATATTGTGAATATACAATTGCCCTTTTTTGATCAACTGATATTTTCGATATGTTTTTATGATTTTTTTTCTAGTTTGTCAGACTATTACCACTTATACCAAAGCAGAAGTGGCGAAAGTTTCAGTCCGAATATTGGTAAATATAGTGATTTGACTGCTGCGTGTTCGGCTTCTACTAAAATATAATAACCGTAGTTGCTTGAAGTTGTCGCTAACTGTCCGGATTCGGTTTATACTTTCCGAGCGTGGAGGAGCGATGATTGCGTCCCGAAGCTGTTTGAATTTTCATGGGGTTGAATTGGTGAAGGCGTCAGTTCGGTCTGCGATTTCCATAATTGAAACGGCACCGTGAAGAAATGCATATTCATTCATTTCGTTCTAATCGGTGTACGGCTGAAACAGTCGCAAAAACGACGAACGAGTTCACTTATTTAGAGATTGTTACTGGGCGAATTCAACATATTTTATTTTTTTAAATGAATACTGGCAGACTCGACGGACGTTGTCCTGTTGAAATGTCATTTTTCATACCAAGTAACGTGTACTCACATTTATTATCTATAATGTGTTGATGAAATAGCTGGCGACATCACATTACTATCTTGATTATCATCAATCGGGATATGTAGAAGTTCATAACGCTACATTTTTAATAATTTCTGGACCTGATCTAATAAAAAGATAAACGAGACAAATAAATTACTTATATAAAATATATATATATATATATATATATATATATATATATATATATATATATATATATATATATATATATATATATATATATATATATATATATATATATATATATATACGTATATTCTATCTGTCACTGAATTTCTTTGTTTAAGGTTTAAATTATACCCTTCCTCATATTTCCGAAATATCAATAGATATGGCAAAGCATCGTAAGAGCGATCGTTGGCTTGGATCGTCGTCACCCTGTTATCTCTGCTTGGTATACGTAACAGGTCATTTGAAAAAAATCCATATGTTTTTTAGTTAGCCCTAACACTCAAAAGATGCGTGTATAAATTTGACAGCTGGCGGATCATTAGTTTTGAGTGAAGCAACTTTTGTTATTGTGAAAACAAAAATGGATAAAAAGGAATTTCGCGTGTTATATTAAATGAAGCAAAAACTTGGCTTGATGCCGAGTTTCCGGACACGGCCCCATAAAAATCAACCATTAAGGATTGGTATGCTATGTTTAGACGTGATGAAATGAGCACCGAAGACGGTGAATGCTGTGGACCTTCAAAAGAGGTTGTTACCGACGAAAAGATTATGAGAAAGTTCTGTGCAAAGTCGGTGCCGCGCGAGCTCACTTTTGACCAAAAGCAACGACGAGTTGATGATTTGGAGCAGTGTTTGAAGATGATCAAGCGCAATAAGCCCAAGTTTTTGCGTCCATATGTGTCAATGGATAAAGCATGGCTCCATCATTTTACTCCGAAGTCCAATCGACAGCCATCCGAGTGGACTGCACGCGATGAACCCGCTCCAAAGCGTGGGACAACGCAACAGTTGACTGATAAGGTTATGGCGTGTATATTTTGGGATGCGCATGGAATAATTTTCATTAACTACCTTGAAAAAGGAAGGACCATCAACACTGACTATTACATAGTGTTATTGGACCGTTGGAAGGACGAAATCGCCGAAAAACGGCCACATTTGAAGAAAAAGAAAATGCTGCTTCACCAAGACAATGCACCGTGTCAACAATCCACGAATTGGGCTTCGAATTGCTTCTTCATCCACCGTATTCTCCAGATCTGGCACCCAACGACTATTTGCTGTTCTCAGATCTCAAAAGAATGTTCGTTGGGAAGAAATTTTCGTCGAATGAAGAGGCTATCGCCGAAACTGAGGTCTATTTTGAAGCAAAGGACAAATCGTACTACAAAAATGGTATCGAAAAGTTCTAGGGTCACTATACCCTTGAAAGGAATTATGTTGAATAAAAGAAACTAATTTTGCCAAAAAAGCGTGTTGTACTATGTTAGGTCGGGGACTTTTCAATTGACCTTTTAGATCTCGACGTTTAAATGGGTCGTCAGCAACAGTTGGTACATTATAGCCTCCATACGCAATGCTCTCTATATGGTGTTTTGGTTGATTTAATGATAACATAGTTATGGTTTTGTAATCTATTGAAAACGGTGCTGAACAACTGGATCAATTGGTTTCCCCAGTTGCCGCTATTCCTCTCTATCATCATAAAGTAGATTTGTAAATACGTTGGATAACAGTCATTGAAAACAAAGAACCATTTTGATATTTTGATTACAATTTGGCCAGGCCATTATCATTTGGAAGTAAGAAATTAATTTACGTATTTTACATAAGAACAATTTTCCACAAGATTGAGATGTGGCTTGAGCTAATAGAGTGTCTAATGGCCCCGGTGGCATTTTTAATAACGGAAGTAAAACTTGTTGTGTGATGTGCTTAGATATGATAAATGCTTAAATTTCATGCCATGGAAATATCAAATATCTGCAATACATGTCACTCTCCAATCAAAATGTTTAAAACATTCCTATAGCCCTCTAGCAGCTATCCATCGGGTCTAATTGTTATAAACCATTCTCGCATCCACATAAAAAATCATCAAAGAGTTGAAATACAGAAGAAAGGACCGGCGGTGTACGATTAGCCAAACATTAAATTTTGTCAAGGAAAACTTGCAATTTCTAATTTAAGCCAATTCCTTTTTTTTGTTATAACCATTTATCAAGTTTTAATATTATTTGTATTATGTCCCGTTTTTATCAAAATGACTTGTCCTGTAATACATTTATAAATCATTTCTCCAATCATTTTTTTAAATATATATTTTGAAGTCTCTTTTTACCAACTATGGGTTTATCTGGACTGGGTCTAAAGTCTAACGTGGGCTCCGAACCACGGTCCTTAGCCTTAAGCCTACCGACTGGCGAGTGATCAGCTTTAGAAATCATCCCAGAAGACATCCGGTCTTACTCAGCCTGGTTACTGGCGTGACTGAGATCATTTTCCTTGTCGGATTTTACACACTTGCCTAGGACAATCACAAATTTTAAACAATCACAAACATTAATTTACGACCATCTCCCAGCAGGATTCGAACCCGCGGCTGTCGCAACAGTAGGAGGGCCGTCTTATCGCCTTTACCACTGCACCACCAAGCCCGCTTTTCAAATCATTGTAGAATTCTTGTTTTATATAATTCTGTGATCAGACAATATGGAAATAGTTTTATTTATAAATACGTTAAATAAATACGATAAAACGTTAAATTCTAATTTAAACCAGTTAATTTTTTTTCTTCTGAACATTGTGCTTTTTGCCTTTTTGTGCCTTCTTTCTTAAAGGCCCTAGTAGCGATAAGCATTAGTAATTAATCATAGAACTTTGTCTTGCCAGATGGATTGGAGATGGTTGGATTGCTAGATGGTTTGATGTTTTATTGCAACGCTATATTTGATTTCCATAAATTCAAATAGGCTTTATAACTATTTTTGTATTTGTAAATTAGTATTAAACAAACATTGTTATACCTGCGATAACATTATAATATATATGAGGTTGCATAGATATCGTGTCGACGAATGTTACATTAGGAAAACGCGCTACCGCCCGTAATCAGGATAAGAAATCTGTATCCCAAATCAGGAATTAACCTCTTTGTGTGCTCATCAACAGGTGTTTTGCCATGTCTGATGATAATATTATGGCTGTTATATGGCATCCGATCTAATGCTATTTTGAACATTTTGACTAAATTGTTGTTCTGAGGAAGAAACTTGTGTAGCCCTTGAGCGCTTCAATTTCGTTCGCTTCACTGTTGAATTGTGAGTACAACGCCTATCAATTTCTGGATCCGAATTGCCCATACAATATGTTTGTCTAATAATTGATTATGAGCATTTGATAATAGTAGCAACCTAGCATTAGTAAATAATACATTTGTCTTTGTATCTCCAATTGTTTAAGATTTTTTTATAAGAAACAAGTTAGTTTTCTGTTACAAATTTGAATGTTACCGAAAACTTTTATGGTATAATACGCATCGCGCCAAATGACGTCATTTGGGAACAATTGTTTTATTTTTGAATATTGACCAAGAAGTGGTTAGAATCATTTCCCATCGCAGAACTAATTAAAATAATCTGATGGTGAAGCCAATAGTGGCAATTTAATTTTTTCACCGGCACAACCCAGTATATTTACTGCTGTATTTTAATGCCGCTCAACGATTGTATTTTCTTCAATTTTAACTGATTTGTTGGCAGCATGATTTATTTCCAGGTCGTGGTGAAAAGTTGCTTCTTCCTGGAACTCAGGAGCACTGCGTCTACGAATGCGGGTTCAATTTCTTTGTGTTGTGCTCCCCGTTGTTGTGTGTTAGGTGCTCATTGCATTCTAAACCCTTCACTTCATTTCCAGTAATCCTCGAGTGTAACTGTGACATCGATCTCTCGTTCGCCGTCAGTGTAGTAATGAAGTAGTAAATCGAGTAGTTAATCGGTGTGGTTAGCACGACAGGCTCGTCGTACACTTGATTGACTTCAACATCCCAACTCTTTTCTTTGGCATTGTTAATAATGAAAGTAAAGAAAGTTTTCGTATACTAAATTTGTGACTAAATAATAACAAATGTGAAATATCTTTACAAAGTATGCTTTACCATAAAACCAGTCACTACATTTTCAACTCTGTTCTTGATAAATGTCAATAGATAGAATGTGAAATAAATTGTTAACACAAGATTTGTAGCTCTGTGATGTATTATTTCGTTTAGTTTATATCATTTTTTATAAAATGGAGCAGATGAATAGCGTAGAAATATTGAAATTGTATATATCTATACTAATTTTATTGCAATAAATGGAATAATATAAACAAAAAATATGTAACATTAGTACGACACAATTGAATTATAAATTGCATCAGTTAACTTATCAGTAAATTATTCAATATTATAAAATTTGAATAGTTAATTGAGTAGGATTGATTTACAGAATTTAACATCTCATCCATATATGATTTTGAATTTCTTACCGTTTCCATCTTCTGAAAATGATGTACTTATAAGAAACTTTTATAAATTTTTATATGATTACCTTTGTAAACGACTTTTGCATTCCATCTTCTGAAAATGATGTACTTATAAGAAGCTTTTATACATTCTTATATGATTACCTTTGTGAAAGACTTTTGCATTGCAACATAACGAGCATAAGTTTCTGACCCACTGTGTTTGACCATTAAAGGTTTCAATAAATCATAAATGTTTCTTACCTCATTTTTTACATTGCATTTAGTAGCCTCATTTTATTGTTGATCATTGGCTAGTTGGTCAACAAAATGTGCAACATCATTGGATGTATTTGGTTTTACTGGCCGAGGCGTTATTAATAATTAAAAAAATGTCATTGATAATTAAATTGTAATGAGCCTGCTTCTCTTCTTAAAAAGCCTTACAGCATGTATGTTCCTTTGATACTGTTTTTAGCACATTAACGATTTACTTTATATTAACAACATCTTAGATTTACACCATCTTAAGAATTGATGACATTTCCTTTAAACATCTACCTTATCTGTAATATCACAAATTTATAAGTATAAAATTATACAAATATGACCATTTTTCATTATTACCTTTATTATAATATTCAAACAAGTTCTATTTTTATATTATTTAATATAAATGTCCCTTTATTCTATAAATATCTATTAAACTATAACATTTTATTAATAACTCATACTTTACGTACGTATTGCCTGCTGCTAATTTTCTTCATCAAGTAACAAATAATTATATAAACTAATTGAAGAATAATGTATATATAACATTAATAATCTAATGACCGACAGCTACCCACGAACCATAATTTAGCTTGAATTTGATATCTGTTATATGACATTTCGGTATATTTCGAATTTTCTAGAATATTCAAAAGTTTGGCGCAAAAATGATTGGATGTAAATAAGTTGAATTTCGATTGTAGTGGATTTTTTATTTTAAACTCCAAATTTCTAAATTCTTCGGATGTTACAGATGCCTTATTAACAATTCCGACTGGCATAGGTCTGAAATCGATATCCGCTCGCCTGCACAACTTTGTCATGTTTATCCCAGTCCCTTACAAAAAGGGGATATCACGCCCGGAACACCACTAAATACATTTACGTTTTCTTTTTGTCCTTTTTTATGTGGCCGACTTTTTTCGACCAACCGCCGAGAATAGGGATTTTTTCCTGCATTAACTCTATCAAATTCGGAAGTGAACGTTTTCAAGTCGTGTAGTACTTTAATTAAGACTTGCCGGCTAGGGAAATACGACATTATAAAATAAATTTCCATGTGTCTTGTGGTAAAATGGGGTTTTATTTCCTTGATGTGTGTGGCATATGTCAAGAATGACCCGAAATAAAATTATTACGTCCTGTTTTATGTCTAACAAGAAATTATGACAATATTATTTCTTTTGATCTTGAGTTTATTTCTTTGGGTTTCTACGAACTTTTCTATATACTTGGGCTAATATACAAATGATTTGGCGATTCTTTCCCATATAGTTTATGTACAACAGAACATTGTCATATTGTAAAATAATTCACGTTTCTGCTTCTATTGCGGTCATTATTTTCATTATGGTGTCATTAGTTTTGAACTTCCAAATTTTCATTTTTGAACTTCTTGGTTTCCAGGGATGTTTTCTTATCAGTACGTCTATGTCATTCTTTATTGTTTTTCGAAATATTGTCTATGATGTATAGTTTTATAACCTACTAGCGACCCGCCCCGGCTTAGCACGGGTGCAGTGCTGATACTAAATTAAATACACTACAGAAAAAATATGAACGTTGTATATAAAAACATAGCGGCCCGCTCCGACTTTACACGGGCATAAAATATATATGATGTCACTCAATGAAAACATGATTAAAATCGATCCAGTATTTTTGGTTCATTCATTACTGCCCTTGGCCTGCACGCATTAAATTTGGAGTAAAACAATTCCTCTTTCCCTATACTTACTATGAAGATTTCCTGCTATCTTTGGAATATCTAAATTTATACAATTTTTATTACATTACACATTTTTAAACGCAAATTTTAAATTTGTAATATCTCCGAAAATATTTGTTTAATTTACATGCTGTAAGGAACCATATTGATGTATATTAATTGCACACTGTATTTAAGGTACTTAATTCGATAAGGATTAATGCCGTATTGCTTAAAATAGCTTCGTAAATAAGCCATTTTCTCACGTAAAAAGTAAACAATAAAAATGGTTAATGTGGGTTATCCCTAAAAGATAAACATATACCATCGCGGACTTTTTAGTAGACCTTTTTATGGTGTACAATACTGTAGTACATTAATTTGATCTAACTCGTAGGGTTAGGCAGCGTTTTTGCTAATTGCTAAATAAGCCTAAAAAAATAGGTTAATTTACGACATCACGTTAGAAACCTCTAAAATTAGCAATGTTGCCTTAGTATATTATGCATGTATTATACATATAAACCTTCCTCTTGAATCACTCTATCTATGGAAAAAAACCGCATCAAAATCCGTTGCGTAGTTTTAAAGATTTAAGCGCACATAGGGATATAGGGACAGAAAAGGCGACTTTGTTTTATACTATGTAGTGATACATTTTTACATGCGCTTGAACCAATCTTCTAATTGAGTTGATCTGATGCATCAACACCTTCATCACCAAGTGCCGAAAAATATTATTCTTGATATGTGAGAATAACAAAAATATATGATGCTAAATCGGGGTTTTATGGAGGATGGCTTATCAGTTCGACCTTTCGGTCAATTAACATTTGCTTGGAAGTGCTTTGAGCACGAATCACTTTTGTCTGATTTGGTTCGACTTGGAGAAATCATACATATCAAAGAGATTTGTTGTGTTCATACGCATAAATTCATCTGTGTAAGTTTTACATGTTATACATATCTTTTGATGCACTACGATTATATTTCGTGGTCATTTCATTGCTTCAATTGACACGAGCATTCTTTGGCCTTTTTTAAATTATGATTGATCCAAAAAATGTGTGAAAAAATCTTTTACACAGCTAAATATGCATGCAACATCTTATGGATACTGGTCGTACTACTTAAGGATGATTCAATTACACGGTGACACACGATGATCTTGCCATATCAACGGTTCCATAACAACTGATTTTGAATGATTTTCGCGAGTTCCATTCCTGAGCCAACTGAGATCACGATTAAATTCGTTATATCAACGTTTTGACAATAGCCATGGATGGAGTTTCATCGTCAAATGTCGAAGTGAGTTGATCGCTGCACTTCTGTCTTGATAGTCCGATAATACGTTGAAAGTCGTAAATAATGTTCACGGGTTAACTCCATTTTTTTCACTGGGACAACACATTCAAGTTACTGTAAACAACACAAGTTTGATGCTTGTTATGATGCATTCCACAATCTAAGGGCAATAAGTATTTGATGAGATTTATTTTATACATTGACATGTAGAAGATCGCTCGTAGAGAGATCGAAGTTAGGAGTCGATCCAGATGCATTCCCAGATATTGCTTTATATAAAATTATCTGCTTTCGAGAGTTTATTATTATGAAGATTTACCGGAGGACAAGCCCTTCTAAGCAGTGTGAACGTCATTGAGTAGATTTTGTCTCATTCGTCTTGATTTGCCATGTTTTCAACCACAAATAAACCTTCTTGAGATGAAGTTGGAGGTTCCTTGTCCTTGATATTGGATCCTCGTGAGGTAATAAAATCGCTGTAGCATGTGCATGTGTTGCCACCGTAGTGGAGTTTGAGGTCGGTACGTCAGCTATATACAAGAGATATAACAATGGGCAAATTAACACTGCCCTGCGGAACACCTGAATATATTGGATGTAGTTCAGTGCATCATCGCCCTGTTTCACAATAAAATGCCTATCTGTGAGATATGATTTTAGTAGTTGAAAATGCGGATGAAGATTTTTGAATTTACTCTGAAGTCCATTATGCCACACTTGAAAAGCTTGATATATATCGAGGAATGCATCCGAGCAATATCTTTTCTCGTTTAAATTTTTATTTATTGGAATGACCAATCCGTGAATTTGCTATAATATTTCCTGTTTTTTGCAGAAACCAAATTAATTCTTTGGAATAATATTTCTTTCTACTGATGATTTGGGCTAGGGAAGTGGTTTAGACGTAACATGACATAAAAATAATTGTTATTAACTTGAAACCCTGTTCTGATAGTTCTTATAAAATTCTTCCAGTTATTAGGTAATATCCTGAAGATTTTTTTGGGATTAATTTCATTCATTAGTGTTCTTAGATAATCTTCTTTCGATAATTATAAATCCCGGTTCTAACATGGTGTGATAAGCAGACTGTAGAATTGTTTCTTCATTAGAAACTCTATTTTCAGCTGACATAAAATTGAGTATTAATTAAAAATATGAAACGAAAAGCAAATTTACATTAATTTTGTTAATTAAGTAAACCGTCACTGAACCAGAAAACGAATAATAGCTTGCTGAACATATCCGTCGGAATAATCGATATAATCATCTGTGTCAGGAGATGCTGAACGAAAATGATAAAATTAGGTCAATAAAGCTGCTTCGGCTTTCGTCTTGTCTCCTACTTCCTTTCCTAATTGATTTTTAAATGGTAATCAGGAACGGGAAGCGCCATTACACGTCTGGCGACTTTTCCAGTTACTTTTAAAAGACATTTGTTGATTGCTTTCTGAAAAATCCTCCGAATTAGAAACGTATTTCGCTAATAAGAAAATCGACTTTTTACTCTCCGAGATGGAATTGAAGCTCTCTTGTTTGATGAGAACATTTTTAGCAATTTCTTGACCGAGCTTTCGACTAATTTTAATTTTCCTCATCAAGGTGTCTTTTTATGGAATAGGGATTTCATTTTTGTTACGTCTGTTAGCTGGTTTTATGTTTAATGTTTAGCATGTTAAATTTACTGTTATGGTGGGTGTACAGACGTGAGTATTCGGGGCGAATTTACAGAGAGACTTGAAAATGCGCATGAGCAGACCTGAATTCGGCGAACATTTGTACCGAATAGGTTACAAAATTGGTTCATAGTCGTAGTGTGCATGCATTTTGCTTAGTTCCAGCGCTTGTCGCATGACTTTCAGAGCTTGGAGACGAACAGAATGTTGTCCCAGGAGCCGCGGATCGAGTCAACAAATTTCACTTAGGTTTTGCTTTCAAGAAAATATCCCGGTTTTTTCATAGTTATTTAATTATTACTAGATAATTTTAATATTTATTAATTTTTTTTATAACATCTTTATTAGATACGCTTAGTACAATCTTAATTATTATTATTATTACAATTAATTTATTACTACTTTTCCTATGTGCTTGGATTAATTATCAAGCAAGACGAGTGCGAGAAAATACATCAGTATGTATTCCTCAATTATAAAATTATAATTATTTATTAATTATTAACTTATAGCTATAGTTTACACTAATAATACACATTAAATGTTCACACAAGTTCGTATGGTTTTGTTCGTTTCAATCTGCTGACATCCTGCGCGCTGTCCAGCAGTTGTATTGCTTCCACGTTAGAATGATTTAGTAATCTTCTTTCGTGTTTCAAGGCGAAATCCTGCACAACTTCGCAAATCCATTTGATTTCCAGGTCATCGTGCAGTTCTTCATTGGTTACATAGCGATAGGCATTGGTAATCAATCGAAGAATCTTGTTTTGACAGCGCTGTATGACTAACTGATTTGAATTTTTAGTGAAACCCCATATTTACACCCCATATGTCCAAATTGGCTTTATAATTGTATTATAGATCAACCTCTTTGATTTTAGATCAAGTTGAGAGTATCTTCCGACTAACCAGTATAGTTGTTTTATTTTGGTTCTAATGTGTTTTGCTTTTTGTCTAACGTGATGCTTCCAATTTAATCTACCGTCAAGATGGATTCCAAGGTATTTTGCTGATTCTGCTTGAGGAATCGGGCATTCATTGAGTGATATAATTAAATTTTTATTATTTCGCCTTAATGCAAAATTAACGTGGTCAGATTTGGAGCTATTAAGTTGAATTTTCCAATCTTTTGTCCATTTGTAGATTTTGTTGACTGCCACTTGCACTTTTTCTATTGCCCTAGGCAGATATATATCTTTTGCCATAATAACTGTGTCATCAGCAAAGGTTCCAAGAAATGTTTCTTTTGTTGTTGGAATGTCAGCAGTGTAGAACAGATACAGGAGAGGTCCTAAGACGCTACCTTGTGGAACTCCAGCTTTTAAATGTCGAGAACGCCATTTCGTGCTATACTCTAAATTTTCTTCCGAATAAATATGACTCCAGCAATTGACACTAACACGCGGTAACAATTTGCTCATCATACAGATTAATCCCAAATGCCAAACCCGATCAAAAGCTTGTGAGACATCCAGGAATATTACAGGGCAGTATTTCTTTTCTTCAAACGCTCTTTCAATAGCCGCAGTTACTCTGTGCACTTGATCGATAGTTGAATGGTGATTTCGAAAACCAAACTGGAATCCTGGTATTGTTACCAAATGTTTAACACGTTTATATATCAGCTTCTCAAATAGATATTGCAGGTAGTAGCGAAATAGGCCTGTAAGATTCGACTTGTTCTGCAGGTTTCTCAGGTTTTTTGAGCATAATTATTTGTGCAAGTTTAAAGCATTCCAGGACATGCTTCAGCCTTAAACAGGCATTAAATATATATGTCAACATGATGATTGCTTTTCGTGGCAGTTTTTTCATTAATCCAGGTGAAATGTCATCTATACCAGGTGCCTTTTTAGGATTGAGGTTATCAATTTCAGTGGCAACTTCCAGTGGAGAAATTAAATTTAGATCTACATCGGGTTGATAAATACGAGATGTATCCATGGTAGATTCTATATCATTAGGCCGACAAATGTTAGCTAAGTATTGTGCGAACAATTCAGCTTTTTCATTGTCGCGTCGAACCCATTCATTTCGATCATTTTTAATTGGCGGTACTCAAATAATTGGTCTTTTAAATCTTCGAGTTGCTTTCCATAGCGAATAATATTTGTCTGCTTGTGGGCTTAATTCACTTAAATACTTTTGAAAGCAATTCTGTTTATATTCTTTGATTTTTTGATTCGTCTGATTACTAATTCTATTAAACGTGGTTTTGTCAGCAGCATTTCTGGTCCTGTGCCATACTCTTCTAGCTTTTCGCCTTTCTTTTATCATTTCTCTAATTTCGAGGGGGTAAAATACTTCATATTCTGATTTCTCTCTTGCTATTGGGGTAGCATCTTTTGCAGCTGACCGAATTTGTTCAGTTATATGTTTGGTTTATTGCTCAAGATCATTTACAGTGTTAAGTCTTACTTTTAAATTAATTTGTTCCTGCAGTATTAATCTGAATTTGTCCCAGTCAGTATATTTGTTGGTAAGATTAGGCTTTTTTGCTTTTCTTAGGATTTTCGCGCCCAGTGTTAACAATACTGGAGTGTGATCAGATGTTAGATCGCACAAGCTTTCTGTACTAATTTGATTTAATGAGATGCCTTTTGTAATGTAGAAATCCAACAGGTCTGGGACTTTATTACTGTCTGTGGGCCAGTAAGTGGGTTCGCGCCCTAAATGATAATTACAATTTGTAAGGTTAATGGCTTTGAGTAATTCGTTTCCTTTTCCAGGTGTTATTATTCGTGAACCCCAAGCATATTTATTAATGATTAATAATAATACATATAACTATATAAAAACCTTATAAAAATATGAAAAGTTAAAATATTTATATTTTATTTGCAAGAACCTTTATGGTATAGTATAACTTTTCTTTTCATTGAATTGAAGGGAATTATATTTATTGAATTCTTCCTAAAAATATAGTAGTAGAAATATCATGGAAAATATAAAATAATTATTAACAACATAAAAAATTAAGTTTGTCAAGGATTGTTGGAACATTATTTTTCAATATATTATTGTTCGGAGCGTATATGGAAGTTGTACAAATACTAGAATTAGCTATTGGGAAAGGGTTGAAAAATTACAATAGTGTCATATTATTACTAAATTTATCTCATTAATAGGACAATGCAAACATTTTAAAATGTATCAAACACATCAACATGTAAAAGTAGTCACCCATTAACCGCACTCAACAATTGTTTTTTTTTTTAGTTTCTTTCCAAAAGGACTACCATATTTTGGACCTAAAATATAAAGTGAAACTCATTAAATACACTAATTTTAGAAAACAGTCATTTATCTTTTTATTCTTTGGGCAGCAGTTATCATATCACTGCGGTTTCAAAGTGATACTCCTTCATTTTTTCGAAGATATGTCTCAAAGGTGCTTGTTAGCAAGTTTATCTTTTAGTTTATATTTTGAAAAGTTACTAGCATGACATCTTATTATAAGGATTCTGTCTATCCAAATCTTGTACTGGTCAGGCTTATATTTTTCAGTTTACGTAGTCGTTGTGTCTGAAATAATTTAAATACAGTTAACAAATATTTCACCTTTAAAAGGTTATTGAATTTCTAGAATATAAGCATACACCATGTAGTAAATACAAATTCTTACCTGTTTATATAATTCTTGTCTCTATCCTTGACGGATGAACTGCTTGATGACTCTTTTTATACATTACATTTGTGTGATTATTTTGTTGTCATTACAGAATTGTAAATGTTTGAGATATCTTCATCAATCTATAAATAGAATACTAATGTTGTTTAATATAAAACTTGAACGACATATTCTTACCATAATCATCAAACGAGTTGGATTTCAATGTTATTCGTATTTTCTTCTTTATCATAACTTTGTTGTTATGGTTACTGGTCTATGTTACTGGTCATACTTATCATTTAATATTCATTAAAAAGGCTGAGACGGTACATTTTAGTAATAGACATTGCTTTTTAGGAAAAGGACACTGCAAACTTATAGTCGAAAAGTGTGAATGAAGGCGATTTAAATCATCAAATGATTGATGGGGACCTAGACTTTCTGTTTCGACATTCGTTTTTTTTTCTTGGAAAAGGTATTCGCAAAATTTGATTTTTTTCCAGTCTCAATCCATAAAATTACTTGCCTCAATATACAAGCAAGACGAGAGTAAAACGAATTTTTAATTTTGAAATAACTTATTAATTTATAGGCTCGTAATGAAAATAAATTTCCAGATCCAAATTATGATTTATAATATTAAAATGTAATAATTATTATATTAAAATGCAATTTAATTTTTTTATGTTTAAGCAATTGCAAATATTTGCACCTACGCCAAATAAGTTGTTTTACGATTTGTTCGTAAATAGAAAAAAATTGTTATAATAATGCACACTATGGCAGATAATTTGAACGAATAATATGACTTACTTTTTGCTAATCTATCAATAGCTCGCTGAGTACACCTCATACTGAACTATAGATATACGGCTTATCTATCAACTTAAAAAACCACAATAATAATTATTTAAATAGAAAAATCTCATGTCCAAGGGAACTAAAAGAATATGGATAATTAGTAACAATATTTATTAATTCACAAGTAGCTAAATATGTAAAGACATATTTAGAATTCACTATGTTGTCTTAACATTACCGAGACTGAAAAATATAATAGTAATGAGTCTTCAGTATGGGAATCAGTCAGGACAGAACGTTGCTCGTGAAGAAAATCTATAATTTCAGGCAATAAATCACGAAATCGCTGCAAAAATGTACCTGTGCTTAGCTATCTGATATCGGTTTGTAGTAATAATTCAGGTTGGCCTTTATCGAGCATCGAGGTTGCAACTTCTTAGAAATGAATTGACAGTTTTAATATTAAGTCCGTTACCTCTTTTGTGTTTAGTCTCTTTCTGGTGAATAATGCAGTGTAGAAGAAATGGGAATTCATCTGCATTTTGACATAGGGCTATCCGTTATGCAACCTATAATTGTAGCTGTACCATACGTTGTTATTCAGGCTAATTTAAAAACTGGTACTTTATTGTGGTCAAATCATTGAGCAGGTTTGTAATAGTTCTGAATATATCTACACTAGTCCTTTCCTTAAAAGAAATCATACACCCAACAGTTCTTCTTTAGATGTAAAATCCTTAAAAGCCATACGAAGGAAAAGAAGTAATTGTGCTGTATCAGTTATATCTGTCTATTCATCATTCTGAATCTATCATTATATATTGTTATAACTGCTCTTTTAAATTCTCGACTTTTCTTCTCGCCGCAACACTGTGCTTCGAGACAATTGTAAATCTTGAATTACAGCAACAATTTTGCTCTTCTTCTCATAAAATCGTTAAAAAGTGAATCTGACATTTCCAAACACATTTTCTTTAAAAATTAACCGTCGGAAAATGGCTTGTGTTGTTTTGCTAAAAGATAAGTTATTTTAAATGATGTGATACATTTTAGTGATACATTTCCAATTTTTTCGGTTCAGTCTTATTTTTGTGGGTATACTAAAATGCAAGCAAATATGACAATTTAAATAATTAATATTGAATTAAGTATTTTTATAGAAAATTCAGAACTTCGAACTCGTGAACTGCAGCATTGATCACTGTTACATTGAGATTAATAATAATATGTATGTTACGATTGGTTACAACAATACAAGCATATTAAAATTAAATATAGATGTATTCAAATTTACAAAAAACATATTCTCCCTTATTTTTCTCTATTGTATTGACTGCAGTTTAGAGATCTGTTGCTGAGAATGCTCACTTATTAAGTAAATAGATTGATAAGAAAATCAATTTAATATAAAACTAAGAAATTTTCATTGTTCACGGAAGGAAAGTCATTGTGGTTCACGAAGAAAATGATATTGATTAATAATAATACTGTTAATATAAAAAAGAAGCTATCGTATGACAATACCAAATATTCAAGCTAACTGACTCTGTTATTTCTGTGTATATTATCTGTTCTATTTTATTTCAATATTAGAATAAACTGTCAATTTTGTTTACTATTGTCAAAAAGTTTTATAAAAGTTCACAAGAATTTACAGAAGTTTTGGAGCTTTTAGAAACATCGCATGTATAACTTTTTTTTATTTTTAATGCCTTTATAAGATAGAATTTTTGTTATAAAAGCTGAAAGTTCGGAATCCATCCAACTTTCTTAAATTATATTTACTGCAGTTATGACACATTTTTCAACGATTTTTTATCTTTTATTTGTGTAGTAAAAGTCCAAATTGGAGAAGAACCAATATTACCAATATATGTTGTTGTATATGAACTTTTTTAAAAATTATTATTATTTAATTAATACATTGTTACTATTTTTTCCGTCTAACCTACAATTTGTCTTTATGATAACTTAAATCTATGTATATAACTAGGTGGACCCATCGGTCATATCTCAATATATCTCTGGTGAAATAATGTTTATACATGTCACTGCTGTATCTTTTCTTATATGCACCTCACTACACAACACTACACAAGTTCAGATGGTTTGATACTTTTGAGTTTGTGTCCTTTCCATTCCATTTGTGGTATATCACAAATGGAATCATATGTAAAGTAAATAAAGCATTGGTCCCAGTACACTTCCTTGTGGTACACTCGTTTTAGCTTCTTTTATTGTAGAGTAAGCTTCTTCTTGTTTGACTCTAAACATTCTGGTTGTAATGTATGATTTTAATAGTTCGGTGTGTTGTTTTGGTAGCATTTTTTGTAGTTTATGAACAAGGCCAAACCTTATCGAAAGCTTGTGCTACATCTAAGAATACAGTTGAGCATACTTTTTTATTTTCATAGGCTTTTTAAATAACATCTGTTATTCTGTGGACCTGGTCAATTGTTGAGTGCTTGTTAATAAACCCAAACTGGTGTATTGGTATTAAGTTTTTTCTCTCTATGATCGGTTTTATTCTTTTCAACAGGAGTTTTTTAAGATCCTTAGATATTACTGGCAGCAGTGATATAGGTCTATAGCCTTTTATTTCGTTTGGTGACTTCCCAGGTTTTGTGGATCATTATAATTTCCGCCATCTTCCAAATGTCTGGGACATGTTTTAATATTCTGTATTGATTATGAGTGATTATGATGATGAGTTTTATATTTCCCTTTCATGGTAGCTTTTACAGTAATTCTCTGGTTATTAAATCGTAGCCTGGTGATTTCCTGGGGTTAATGTCAGTTTTAATAACTTTGGTTAAGTCTTTCGATGTGACTAATTCAATCATCGATTTTCAGCTTCTATGTCCGGCAGATTATGTTAAGTTTCGTTTGGTTTGAAATTTTTTTCTATATATTGAGCAAATGCTTCTGCTTTTTTGTGTCACGTGCCCAATTCCCACATAGGTCTCTTATAGGTGGACGTATATGAACCGAATAGGCAAAATAATTAACATATTTGAATTTGTATTTTTATCCATATATGATTTTTTTCCAAATTAATTTCTTTAAAAATATATTTAGGTAATGAGATGTGAAAGGGTTTAAAACACCAAAACTATTAATTTACTTCAAAATACCATTTTATTGTAAGTCTATATATCCATGTCTGTTTCTAAACATCTGACTCGTTATACCAGTCTTAAAAACATGGCCCCGAAATTACGGTGTAGTCGGTAGCCAGTCGCATGACATAACACATCCTTCCTAAATAAATGACCACATGATGTACGTCGTACGTCTTCCATCTGGACAGATTATAGTTGTAAAATTATTATATAGAGTCTCGCCTGTACCTGTATCCTCCAGTTTGCCTTTAATGATCTTCGAAGTGTTTCTATTTCTATCCAAATTT
This sequence comes from Rhynchophorus ferrugineus, assembly GCF_030347505.1. NCBI lineage: Eukaryota > Metazoa > Arthropoda > Insecta > Coleoptera > Curculionidae > Rhynchophorus > Rhynchophorus ferrugineus. The sequence continues at coordinate 20,137,948 of NW_027472590.1, forward strand.
ATATTGTATCCACGTAAGAAATTGTTCCCAAAATATTGGTCACTCCAAATTTCAATCCAGTCTATGGCTGAGAAAAACACACTTTAAACAGCAAGCTTCCATCCAAATTATTGTAGATTATGTTGGATTACAGCAACTTCAGCCGGCCTCTGGTGGCGTTACATCCTGAACTGTGATGTTTGAGTCGGGAGTACATAGAAAAGGGGTATTGTATAGCTTTGCAAATTGAGTTGTATTGCAAAGCTATTTGTTGCTTACTTATAATAGTTTATGACTAGTGGTTTTTGAACATATTCAATCCAACTTTTGTGCCAATATAGTTTCAGCTGAAATACATTTTCCCTAACTCCACTTAACTACACCAAGGAATGCTTGAAGTAACTGTGGAATGAGTGCCAAGCCAACGTTAACCTGTTTTCTTTTCTCAATAATTAATTTGATTCCGGTTTATATAATTCAAAAGAGCAGCCTTATGATCTTCAGTCCTATCTATTCAATCACTATTATTATTCTAGCGCCAGTTATGAACTGTGAAAGGCTAAGACAAACACTTCAAAATGCCGTACCAGTTCGTAGCCAGTGTTAATTTATCAGTGGTGCGATGTAAGATATGCTCAATGAGAATATATAACGAATTGACCCAAATATGAGCATTTTTCTGGGCGAAATGCGATGTGTATGATTTATCACAGATAAATATCTATATATTAATCGGCTTAGCGAAAATTTTGCCTCCCTCTGTGAAGAAAACGGGGACACCTGGAGGTTTGAAATTTTGGCACGTTTAAAACTTATATCGAGGAAGAGTTTTTAGGCCTAATATTTTTGTGTAATATACGCTACAAATAAATATATTCCACTAAATCGAAAAACGCCCAAGCCAAGCAAACTGGAATAGCCGTCAGATCAGTGACACAACATATATAAACAAACCGAGCGGGTAGCCATGCGGGCTAAGGGTTTAGCTCGCCGACAATAATGTACTAGGATCGAATCTCGCTGGAGCTAAGTGTTTTTAAAAAAGTTTACAAAATAAAATAAAGGACAGTGTTTTTTTAGTAAATGCATTTCTTAAAATATTTGTTTATCTTAATTTGTTTATCCAGTTTATCCATTTGTTTTATATATTAAGACAAAGTAGAAAGCAACAGATAAATTAAAGTCATAAAACTGGGAAAAAAAGCAACTAAAAATGGGCTATCTAGAAGGGCGAGATCCAAGAGCGAAATAATGAATAAGCAAAGAACAATGCAATTTTATTTAACAATTTAGGTAAAGAAATTATTCTTTTAATCAGCCTGGTGGATTTATTGTTTTTGTAATATATATTTTAGGTGGGAAATATGGATAAGATAAGGACTATATAAATCCATAAATGAAGTAATGAGTCTAACTATATAATTTACATAGATGGAATACATAGTAATTTACACTTATTAATATTTTGTTGATTATTGAAAGTTAATGGAAATTAGATTTAATTAAATGCAATTTAAAAAAGGTTAGAATGTTAGTTCTTGGGAGAGCTTGCATATATTTTACTATCTTTTAATATACAAACATTTATTATTTCAATTAATGTCATATATCAAATACATTTCCGATCTTATCTTGAAAATACTGTGAAAACAAGTTTTAGTAACACATCATTTTTAAATCATTCCCTTTACTTATTTATTCATTAATTCTAACGTATTTTAATGGCCTACATTATCGCGTTTCTATTCAAAGTAACTGTTTAGAGACGCAATCAGTTCCTGACTCTGATTATTTAATGGCTTCGGAATTTTCAATCAGAGTAATGACGAATATTAAGATCGGACAAATATTAACAAGGATAATAATTATCGGAGCAAGCAACGCGCCAAAACAACTTTTGTTGGTTTATAACCTCAAATTGTTATCACTAATGTTTTGAAGAACTTTGTAGATATTTGGCATATAACAAGAAGGAAAAACCAGTTCAATTTTTAAAACGAATTTACAAGCTGCACTTGCCAATAAATTTGACGTCATGTTGCCGTGAGTTCACTGTTATTTTGGATTATAAATACCTCAATATCATATGAGCTATCAACTCGTCGTTGTTTTTGGTCAAAAGTGAGCTCGCGCGGCACCCACTTTTACAGAGCTTTCTCATACCCAAATATTCTTGAATGATATGATGTACACATTCAGTTGATATCTTTAGAGTGTCTGCTATTTCATTCAATTTCAATTTACGGTCATTCAAATTCCTTTTGTGGATTTTTTTAAATGTTTTCGTCGGTAACAACCTCTTTTGGGTATTCATCGTCTTCGGTGCTCATTTCACCACGTCTAAACTTAGCATACCAATCCTTGATGGCTGATTTTCCTCTGTCAGTGTCCGGAAACTCGGCATCAAGTCAAATTTTTGCTTCAACTGTATTTTTTCCCTTCAAAAAGCAATATTTTATCAACACGCGATATTCCATTTTATCCATTTATTTCACAAATTTATGCACGCATCTTTTGAGAGTTAGAGCTAACTAAAAAACATATGGATTTAATTCTAGTAGTGCCATCTATGTGTCAGGACTTTTCAGTTGACCTGTTATTGAGGCATATCAACTACAGACATTTTTAGAAATCCAAAAACTTTAAAGGATTTAATAATATTGAAAATATTAATATATATTATAATGTAACTTTCTATAGAACTAATGTATATTTAACATTATTTTGTGTAGAAGCGTTTTTTATTAAATCATATAGTTACTGTTCAGTTTTAAAATTAAGCTTTACGTAATTTTTGCAGCAATATTTCTAATTATAAATTACTATAATTTTGGAGTAACTTTGTTCTCATATGTTCTCGTAATAACGAACAAACTTTATTACGAGTTGAAACCAATCTCTGCTAAGTACTGTAATGAACTTTTAATAGAAGTGCACACTATATTAAATCAATGCCTTTGTTATATTGAGTATATAATATATTAATTTTTTCGTGATATTGTGATACCTCATTAAAAATATATGTTTGTTTTTATACATATGTTTTAAAAGTAAATTTGTAATTAAATAAAAAGCTGTCAAATATAAACATATCTTGTTATTAAAACGTTCTTTAGGGTGCAGTTTTAAGAGGGTTGGACAGCATTTCAATTACTTGGATTTAAAATACTTAATTGGTATAAAAATACGTATTGGATATTTGTAATTCAATTATTTCTTAAACATGTAACGTGTAGTTGCTTTTTAAATACCTGATGCTGAAATACTTTGTAGGTAGTATATCAAATACTTATGTATCAAAGTACCTTTGAACATAAATACATTTAGCGAGCTTATTAGTGGGTCTGTTCGGCATAAAATAATGCTTGATGGCTGTTGTACGTTATTTTGTCAAGTATCTTGTTAATTGTTATTTTCATTCTTAAACGGTTATTTTCCTGAGACTTCTGGAATGCTTGGAAGTAACAGGATTAGCAGCACTAATAAAGAAGATTATTTTATTGGTTTTATGTACAGAGACAATGATAAACCACATACATTAGAAATGGAGTTAGTTAGTTTCTCAAACGATACAACTACAAAGCTTGCTATTCTTGAACATTATCCAATTATAAAAATTATGTTCATACTCGTCAGTTCATGCTCGTCAGGACCTGTAGTAAGATCGTTTTCTTTAGTAGATTTTATGCATTCCTCAACAACAGGCTGTTTTATGATTGTACATTAAAAAACCCGTGATCGTGAGAGGAAATTCTGCTTTTGCCGATTGATAGGCTGAGGTGGATTAGTTCTATTCTATTTATATAAACTAATACTCGACTGTATTTTATAATTTATATTTTGAATAAAAATAATTAAAATATTACATATTATATGTTTCAAATGCACAACTTAAACATATTTAGAATTTCATGTTTTAATACATTTTAATTCACATAAATACTTGCGAGATGGTATTCTGTAATTTGTATTTCAATTAAAGTAAACCATATATTTTGCCGAGCTCTGAGTGTTAACTACTTATTTCTCATATGCTCTGAATTCTAAAGTTAAGCTTAATATATTTAACACCCAGGCAATTAAGGGAAAATTATCTTCATGCCAAGTTTATTGAATTATTATGTCCACTATCAAGTTAGAATCGATTGCCTGGGGTGAAAATTTAATATACTTGGTATAAACTAAAGTCAAATGCTATTCAAAATATTTTTCCGATAATGATAGGCGGTAAAGGCAAGAAATAAGAACAGGCACAATGATCAGCTGAGAAAATTATATTTTAAAGTTATACAAGTAACAATACTGATAATAGCCATGAACGCTATATTCTTTTTCAGCTTTTGAATATGCCATGTTAAAGTATCCAGAGGTGCTATAAAAAGGAGGGGATAACCCCTTGCTCAGCAGATAAAAAGATTCTGTGGCTCTGACTCACCCCCTAACGTATATATTTTGCATAATATTTTAAAAGGGAACAAGCATTGGTTTGAACAAACCAAGCAGGGCAAACGTGGATATTTGTACGTTGTCGTATTACAAATAATTGTGTAAATTTATATTGAATTATAAACATATATATGCTAATAGATGCTAATAGATTAGCATATATTATATAATTTATAATAGATATTTTTATGAGGTATAAATTTGCCATCTTGATTTCCAGAAAATTATTAAAGGTTCAGTACAATTTGGTGAAGGACATCTTAATAGTTCATACTCATTTGTCTAGAGCTTGTGGCGATTAAACCTTCATGAACAAATCTTTTAAGAAGTATTTGTACGAGGGAATATATCATATACTGTTACAAAATAAAAATATCCTGGAAATCCACCAAGGAGAAAATAAAATAATATTTATGTTGTACCTTTCACTAGATTTCTTTGTTTAATGTTTAAATGAAATATGGTGATTAAATATGAATCAGATAATAAAAAATGTTTTTTTTCTCAAAATCCTTTCTAAAATATCAATGGATCCACCGTATTATCTAACGTTGGGAACTGAAAACAGGCGATAGTCAAAAAACTAGCGACTGAAAATAGTAATAACTATACTGTACGAACCATTTCTTATATAAGTTGTGAGAGAGGAAAAGACGGAGATAATTGCTTGGAGCAGTTAATTTTATATGTGCTTATATTTTCGAACGGTAGTATAAGCGAGACGGAGATGTACATATTTCTTCACGTACTAACTTTAAAAAAGAAAAGAAAAAAAATAATTATTGAATACTACTAACATACAATTCATAATTTCATTTAAAACGAAGTAGAATTACTTTTATATTTGAATGTTCTGTGGATCTGTAAAAAGGAATGGAAGGAAGTATTTTTCTATGGAAGGGAATAATACCCACAAATATTTTATCGTATTTTAATATGTTAATTGCTATTTTTAAATAATATATTATAATAAATATAGACAATACAATAGAAGTTAAATAAAACCTAAAAACTAAAGATGTACAATAACCATAAATATTAAATAAAACTTGAACATATACCTAATCATATAATAATATTAAAAAAGAAACTAATACATGATATAATCAAAAATAACTACTAGGGCTTTTTCAAATAAAGTAAATGCTTTACTTTTTATTGGGCGGAAAAATTTTTTAACGAAAATCTAGAGAGTAATCGAAATATTACCTATTATTGCCATAAAAATAATTAAAAGTATTTTTCTCTAGTACATTAACAATCTTGAAAAATATCGTTCCAAAATGCTGCTATATTAATATACAATATATTGTTATTTACAAGCAAACTATCAAAAAATCATAAAACTATTTATATTACATATATATCTATGTAAGCATAAATTGGGTACATTTTTGTCAGAACTTAAAAATAAGTCGAATGAAACTAGTAGAAGAAAAAATAGTATCCAAAAGTACACGACTGTAACAGTTGATAGTAAATAGTAACAAAATCAGTCGGACCAAAAATAGCGACTGAAACAGTCGATGGTTCCCAATATTAGTATTATCTCTGTATTGTAAACGTATATTCAGTTGGGTTACCAGCTATAATAATTACAATTTCAGTAACAGTTGCCACATTGTATCTTCGTATGTGCTCTCCATATAGCACCTTCCTCATTGATTTTATTGTTATTTAGAAGTAAGAATTGAATTTACACGACAAGCAATTTCGATTGAGAGGTGGCTCCAGCTAATAGTTTTTCAATAGTTCTGATGGCATATTTGATAATGGAAATGTAACTATTCTTTTTAGCAAAGACAGACCCTTGTACTTAAATGTATGACAATATTTGCATATTTAACCCATATTGCCAATTACAATTACTGATGTGACGAATAGTCTATTTCAGCGTATTGATGCTGAAGGAATTGGTGGCTCATTGAGGTGCCTCTCGTTGTCTCAATCTATTATTCCTAAGACATTCTTGTTCTTATAAGGCAACACAGCATAAATTTATTCTAAGGCGGAACGAACGACGTTTGTCGGTCCAGCTAGTAGTAATATAAATAATCAAACTTTTGTACCTTTTGTACCAATAAGTTATACAGATGTGTTACATTTTCTTAGTTTAGTATGTGTTTCCCTTGCTGCATATACAAATTATATTTTATAATGTTTCTTCCGCCTTTTTGCCTCTGTCCAGTCTTTTTGGTTTGGGTTTTATCTCCTCTGTAAAATGTCTCTGATAATAATTCATCCCAGCTTCGATTAATTCCTCCTATGGTTCTTCTAACCTCCGTTCTTGCTTCCATACACTCTTTGTTTGACTTGTGTTTTCAATGTTCATCGTTTTCCATTTCCTTCTCCTGGCTTTTTATTTATTGTCATTCCATATTTTATTAGTGTCATATTTCATGTGCCTGATAAGATTTTCTGTAGGTGACCTAGTTGTTAGAATATTTCATCTGCAAAATCTCCTACGGATACTTCTATTTTTTTAATATTTTTGTAACCTATATGTAAACCTGTAGTGTCCATTTTGTCTATATGTGTGTCTATATATTAAATTTCCACCTTTTATTAGTCCTGATTGAATTTTGAAGTTGTTTAAAATGAGGAATAGGTTAGTTTAAAACATGTTCTCTGCATTGTATTGAGTAGTACGGCATTTTGCTGCGATTTCTAATAATGAACTTCAGAAATAACTGTTGTATAATGCATTACTGCATACCACACACTCAGATGCCGACTTGGTGGCGGAGTGGTAAAGGCGACAGGACGGTCCTCCTGCTGTTGCGATAGTCGCGGGTTCGAATTATTCTGGGATATTGTCGTTATGTTTATGATTGTTTAACATTTGTGATTGTCTTTAAGCAAGAGTTAAAAATCCGACAAGGAAAATAATCCCATTTACGCTAGTAACCAGGCTGGGTAAGACCAAATGTCTTCTGGGATGATTTCCAAAGTTTATCACTCACCAGTCGGTAGGCTTAATGCCGAGAAACGGCTTAATGTCCAGTCAGGACTTTAAAATATAGTTAAAAACACTTAGGGCATGCCTTTTTGTAATGATAGAATTTACTCCTGTATTCTGTGTTCTTATACTTTGAACACAATAAATAACTAAATTCGATTTCGGATAAAATACGATTAATAAAATACAAAGTAATGCGTTGAATACGTTGATTTAGTGTGGTTCTGCATCTTACTACCACTACTACTTCTGGGCTTGAAAATCAAGGTATATAGCGGATAAAATTAAATCTTTCTTCAATATAAATCACGTAGCCACGGGAACTTTTTAATGTTTCACTAACTTTCGCAGGAAAATTAATGAAAATGTTTATTAGTTTTAAACCGCAATAAAATCTAGAACTATTTAACGGAAATTGAATGCACAGTATAAACAACATAGTAGGCTAGATATTTTCCTTCTTTTTATTATTTTCTCAGGTTTATAAATTTAACGATTTGGGCCGGTGTTTGTTTTTTATTGTCCATTTATTTATTTAACCCTGATGTTTTTTTTATTCCCATTATCTCAATGCTCAGAAACTGAGGTTTTGGATACAACAAATGAAATCAGGTAGTAAACTATAAATTAATTTTAATATTCCAGAAATAGAACTATCAATTTTTGTAAAATCTAAACAAACAGATTATTAAAAATATTTTGAATTTCATCATATGCAGTTTTATTGAGAAAAGCTTACCTGTGCACATATCCATACAATGGCTTATCAATTATACTATCTAATAATATTTATGTCTATGTTATTTGCATAAAATAATGAGTGAATACGTCAGACACAATAAAAACAGATAATATTCTGTTAACGTGCGCTGTGCTGTGGTGTGTGTGATATTATTTTAATGGAGGTAGGAATCATATAAAAGTGTTATTTAAAGAAACCATTTATTTTATAATGTTGAGGGATTTACAATAAACGGTGTTAATTATTCAATATTGAATCGGACACAAGTAATTTCTTGCACACTGGGCATATTTATGCTAATCCTCTCTTATATGATTTTGCATTTTGCTATTTGTTTGTTTAATGACGCATTTTGATGAATCATAAATGCAGCCTTATAATTTAACAGGATTTACTACAGATGGTGTTACTGTGTACTAAATCGCATCGGGTACGTTGGTAACCAACTTCATATCAAAAGCCTCACTTTTGGATATATGTCATTTCATCGAAGTGTGGCAAACATCTTTTTTCAGCGCTTTGAAGATGTCTGAATTTATAATGAGTAAATTTACTTTCTTATTTCAATTCAAAGAAGAAGGCGTCCGAAGGTCATCGAATGCTATGTAAAGCCTGTGACAACCATGTTTCATCGATTTTAATATGTGAATATTAGTTTCAGCGTTTTAAAAGTAGGCGTTTTGGTACGGAAGACAAAGAGTGTTCTGGGCAATTGTTGGGAATTACACAAGACACTATTACCAATCGCGTCCATAATCGAAGAACATTGAATTGATCCCGAAGCTTGAATACAAGCAGATATACAACAATATTAACAATGTTCTTCAGTATGAAAACGTTCACGTGCAAAACTAGTGAAAACATACTCGGCAATATTAAAATGGGAAGTGCTACTCCATCCACTTTATTCTCCAGACCTTATTCCTTCTGATTACTACTTGACACATGAGTCGTAACCTGTCTGAGCAGCGCTTCACTTACATTATTACATTATTAAAAAAACACAATTTTAAGGATATTCGAAGCTTTTATTTTTCTATTTAACTCAAAGATAAATGTTCGAGTGAATATGCTCCACGGAAAAGTAATTTTTATACAGTTATCAATGATATTTAAAAAAAACGAATATCGAATATATAATATATATGTGTGTCTATATATTAAATTTCCGCCTTTTATTAGTCCTGATTGGATTTTGAAGTTGTTTAAAATGAGGAATAAGTTAGTTTAAAACATGTGCTCTGCATTGTATTGAGTAGTACGGCATTTTGCTGCGATTTCTAATGATGAACTTCAGAAATAACTGTTGTATAATGCATTACTGCATACCACACACTCAGATGCCGACTTGGTGGCGGAGTGGTAAAGGCGACAGGACGGTCCTCCTGCTGTTGCGATAGTCGCAGTTTCGAATTCCTCTGGGATATTGTCGTTATGTTTGTAATTGTTTAACATTTGTGATTGTCTTTAAACAAGAGTTAAAAATCCGACAAGGAAAATAATCCCACTTACGCTAGTAACCAGGCTGGGTAAGACCAAATGTCTTCTGGGATGATCTCCAAAGGTTATCACTCACCAGTCGGTAGGCCTAATGCCGAGAAACGTGGTTCGGAGCCCACGTTAAAAAGTATGTCCAGTCAGGACTTTAAAATATAATTAAAAACACTTAGGGCATGCCATTTTGTAATGTTAGAATTTACTCCTGTATTACGTATTATTCCTTCTGATTACTACTTGACACATGAGTCGTAACCTGTCTGAGTAACGCTTCACTTACATTATTACACTATTAAAAAAACACAATTTTAAGGATATTCGAAGCTTTTATTTTTCTGTTTAACTCAAAGATAAATGTTCGAGTGAATATGCTCCACGGAAAAGTAATTTTGATACAGTTATCAATGATATTTAAAAAAAACGAATATCAGCGACTGAAACAACTTCATATACCTATATATACACACATATACCTTCATCAAATAGAGCAGACGTTGATGGAAACACAATCATTAATTTATCCTACAAAACAAATTAACACCTCTCATAAAAGAAGTGTTTAAAATGAAGTTTAAAATAAAAAATCATAGATGAGAGCAAAGAATGTATCGAAGGCTACTATCTGTAAAATTAAGTGTTTAAAAACAGAAATTTTACAAAGAATCTACAAGATATTTAGAGGACCGGGAAACTTCTAAAAATGTAAAGGCGTCTAAAATGGTGAATTCCCTTTGTAACACTTTGTTTTTAAATGAACGGGTAAGGCTTGTCAATTAACAGCGATATACTTCAAGAAAGGGCTAAACTATTAAATAAAAAACTGAGACTGAAAATTTCGTAGCTGGTGGATTACATGCTACGACAATTTAAAATAAAATATATAATTCGACTGATGTCAATATCTGGTGAGAAATTGTCAGAAAAGAAAAACAGAATTAATGGAATCGGCCAAAGAAAAATTGATGAACACAATTACACACAAATGGAATAAATTATATTCAGAATTAAGTGTAGTATGTATTTAATTTGTATATAAACAATTGCTAATCGAATAGAACCTTCCAATAACCGCGTTGTTGCAGCTATTTAGTTAGGCCAGTCATATAAGCCAAAAAAAGGATCAACCTCGGATCCAATGATAAAATATGAGCCTCAAAATTGTAATAAAATCTCATGTCCGCGGCTTAAGATATCAACGTTCACAAAAATATTTTATTTGCAAATATCTCTCTTTCTATATACACATGCTATTAGCCTCTATTATGAATATTATAAAAAATAAAATTTTCTATAACTTTTGTTTCAAACATTTTTTATATATTCAACCGTTTTTAAAACATAGAGAGGAGAGCGCGTAACGTTCAGTTATTTACTGCATAATGCAAGATCCACTGTTGGCCCCGATAATCTGTATGAAGCCCATAGTTTATCATTAGGGTTATTCCCCAGAACAACAACTGAGGAGCGAAAATGGATTTTGTCATGTACCTGCCACTGAATGTTCAACAAATGAGCTAGAACATGATAAGACTTAGCAAACTATCTAGTTTCTGCTTTCAACTGTACTATGAAAGAAGCTGTTTTAAATTTGCATATGGTATGGAATGTTCTTAATCAAATTATTTTAAAATGTTGGAGCAATCTCTTTTGTACCAATATTGAAGTTGACGAAATTCGCTTGAGTATGTTTGTATATGGATGTTAGTCACGTCAACTTCTGGGATTTTTTAGTGACTCCGAACCACGGTCCTCGGTATTAACCCTACCAATTGGCGAGTGACTAACTTGGAGAGCATCCCAGAAGACATTCGGTCTTCCCCAGCCTGGTTATTGGCGTGACTAGGATCATTTTCTTTATCGGATTTTACACTTTTGCGGATAATCACAACTATAAGTTGACGACCACGTTCCAGCAGTCTTCGAATCCGCGACTACTGCAACAGTACCGCAACAGAACCAAGACGGCGTTCTCTTAAGTGTAATTAGGGAACAATGGCGATCGAATTCGTATATCCTTGTCACTGCGTCCTTGGATGTTCTTAACTAATTTAAAATACTATATCCCAACGTTTGTGGTACTTCACCTGATATTAATTTACAGAACTAAAAAGGTTCTTCGTAACGTACGGGCGCAGGCATTGTAAGATTGCAGTGCTAAGTGATAACTAAGGTATAATAAAATTGTAAATTATTTTACTTCTAACTAAGAAATAATTATCGGAAATATTTATTTAGTTTGTTATAAATAACAGGTCAACTGAAAAGTCCCCGGCATGACAAATAGATGGCGCTGCTAGAATTAAATCCGTATGTCTTTTAGTTAGCCCTAACCCTCAAGCGATGCCTGTATAAATTTGACAGCTATCGGATCATTAGTTAGTGAATTGTAGTATTTTGAGTGAAGCAACTTTTGTTATTGTGAAAAAAAATGGATAAAAAGGAATTTCGCATTTTGATAAAATATTGCTTTTTGAAGGGTAAAAATACAGTTGAAGCAAAAACTTGGCTTGATGCCGAATTTCCGAACACTGCCCCAGGAAAAGCAACCATCAAGGATTGGTATGCTAAGTTTAAATGTGGTGAAATGAACACGCCGGTGAACCCAATGGACGCCCAAAAGAGGTTGTTACCGACGAAAACATTTAAAAAATCTACAAAATGTTTTTGAATAACCGTAAATTGAAATTGATTAAAATAACAGACACTCTAAAGATATCAACAGAACGTGTGTATATACCATTCACAAATATTTGGGTATGAGAAAGCCCTGTGTAAAGTGGGTGCTGCGCGAGTTCACTTTTGACCAAAAACAACGACGACTTGATGATTCCGAGCAGTGTTTGAAGATGATCAAGCGTAATATAAACCCGAGTTTTCGCGTCGATATGTGCCAATGGATGAAACATGGCTCCATCATTTCACTCCGAAGTCAAATCGACAGTCATCTGAGTGGACTGCACACGATGAACCCGCTCCGAAGCGTGGGAAAACGCAACAGTCGGTTGACAAAATTATGGCGTCTGTATTTTGGGATGCGCATGGAATAAATTTGATTGACTACTTTAAAAAAGAAGGACCATCAACGGCGACTAATGTTACATAGCGTTATTGGACCATTTGAAGGACGGAATCGACGAAAACGGCCGCATTTGAAGAAAAATAAACTGCTATTTCACTATGACAATGCACCGTGTTACAAGTGAGTGAAAACGATGGCAAAAATCCATGAATAGGGCTTCGAATTTCTTCCTCAGCGACTATTTCCTGTTCTCAGATCTCAAAAGAATACTCGCTGTAAGAAATGTTCGCAGAATTCGTCGATTCGAAGAGGTGATCGCCGAAACTGAGGCCTATTTTGAACCAAAGGACAAATCGTACTACAAAATTGGCATGGAAAAGTTGGAGGGTCGCTATAATCAGTTTATCACCCTTGAAGGGAATTGTGTGCAAAATTAGTTTTTCTTATTCAACATAATTCCCTTCAAGCGTGATACACTGATTATAGCGACCCTCCAATTTTTCGATACCATTTTTGTAGTACGATTTACCCTTTGCTTCAAAATAGGCCTCATTTTCAGCGATCACCTCTTCATTCGACGGAAATGTCTTCACAGCGAGCATTCTTTTGAGATCTGAAAACAGAAAATAGTCGCTGGGGGCCAGATCTGGAGAAAACGGTGGATGAGGAAGCGGTGGACGCCATAACCTTGCCAGCCGATTGTTGCGTTTTTTCACGTTTTGGAGCAGGTTCATCGTGTGCAACCCACTCAGATGACTGTCGATTGGATTTCGGAGTGAAATGATAGACCCATGTTTCATCCATTGTCACATATCGACACAAAAACTCGGGTTTATTACGCTTGCTCATATTCAGACACTGCTCCGAATCATCAACCCGTTGTTGTTTTTGGTCAAAAGTAAACTCGCGCGACACCCACTTTGTACAGAGCTTTCTCATACCAAAATATTTGTGAATGATATGATGTACACGTTCAGTTGGATATCTTTAGAGTGTCGGCTATTTTATCCAATTTCAATTTACGGTTATTCAAAATCATTTTGTGGATTTTTTTAATGATTTCGTCGGAAACAACCTGTTTTGGTCGTCCACTGCATTCACCGTCTTCGGTGCTCATTTCACCACGTCTAAACTTAGCATACCAATCCTTGATGGTTGATTTTCCTGGGGCAGTGTCCGGAAACTCGGCATCAAGCCAAGTTTTTGCTTCAGCTGTATTTTTTCTCTTTAAAAAGCAATATTTTATAAACACGCGAAATTCCTTTTTACCCATTTTTTTCACAATAACAAAAGTTGCTTCACTCAAAATGCATATGGATTTAATTCTAGTAGCGTTGTTGTTTTCCAAATGTTAAAAATTGTTCTAGTAAATAACAATGATAATAACAATAAACCTTTTTTTTAATAGTTCCTTGCGGCGTTTTACAAAGGTCACTTTTCACCACAGATACTAAATACGTAACCTATTCCATTGACCAAGAATGCCAGACAGACATCAATACTTGAAGATGAGAAAATATGTAGGATGTTGAAAAACACCGAGCAGTGAAAATATAGATTAAATATTTTTAGGAAGCATCGCTCCATTGACCGAAAAAATAAATCACGTTGAATCATTAGAGTCTTTGTTATAATCGCCTCATTCCATGTAAAATGGCAATTACATTGGCTAAGCAAAATATCCAGTCAATAAAGATTCATGCGATTATTGCTATTTATATTTTAAACGTTGGCAATTTCAAGTGTTGTTAGGCTCCATCTATGTGACATTCCCAATTGAAAATTTGACCTATATATCCATAAGCTTCATTTTCATGCGATTATTATTGTACACAGAGCCTGGTTAAAAGGGTCGAATTGATAGAGCATCCTCTGCACAGCACTGATTTGATACCAAATGATTTTTTTATTCCCACATATAAATTCCCACATATAATAAATTGCGAGGCGTTTAAACGTTTTTTGGTGCCGTTGATTGAAGAAGCCATTCAAAATCTATTTTTTGGAGGTACCTCAATCATAATGGAAAGTGTTACGAAGCCATTTTCGTTAATAAATTAATTAGTCTTTTCATTATTAGGTTCAATATATATAGTATAGATGTTACGTCCTATTTTTTGGTCGTACCCATAAAACATTTCTTTTTATTATCAACATTTTTATGGCAAATAACATGATTCCATTATTAAAACACTGCTAAACATTACTATCGGACTCGTCATATCATTGATTTATTCCTTCTTTTTTCCACCTTCAGTTCATTGACATATAACGATAAGATTTTATTTCATATTTATAATATATCCCTGTCATATAAACAAAAGTTAACTGTATTACTATATATCTATATAAACGTAAGTGTATTTAATGCATTTCTGATTGAAGTATCAAATAAGAATTAAACTTATTTGTATTTCATTATAATTATACGCAATTACGTTTAAAGATTCTATATAAAACCAAATACAAATAAATCATTTCGTAGCACTATAAAATTAAAAAATACATTAGTTCTATAACTAAATCAAACCAAGAGTAGTTCACAACAGTTTTTACATTATCGAAAGCGATTTAAATGATTTAAATTATAAAAATGTTATTAGAAGCAACGATTAATACTAAAAACAGGTCATTTGAAGAGTCCCCGGCCTACCATACTATGGTAGGCCGGGGAATTTTCAATTGACCTGTTAATTAGATAATGGAAATATAAATGGCACTACACACACTATAACTACAACAATAACATAAAATACCTTCTTTGAAGTGATACAAATACATACATTTTATATAATGTATGTAACAAAGCAAATGAATTTGTTGAATTTGAACTGCAATTAATTACATTGCCACAATAGTTGTTGTAGATTGGGGCTTTATACTTACATTAAACTCTTTCCCACATTACCTATGAGGTGCGTTTTTCTGAGGTAAAGTTCTAGATGCGTTTTTATATAGTGGTATCCCCTAGAGGACTAGTCTATCTAATTAGCAATTTTATATCGAAGTAATGTAGTTTACTTCTATTAGATAGCATTTTTACCTTTTTATGTTTAGTTCTTGTTTCCTTTGTCATTGTGTTTCCTTATTAAGTCATTTTCATAACATGTAATTCTCGTTAATTTGTTCTGCTACTACCTGTGTATATTTTTCTTCATTCAATTATATTCACTCACGCATTTTTCCTAATGAGTTTTGCATATCCGCAAAACAGTCCATATTCATTCTCCCCTCATACATTCTAACCAAATGATCATGTATGACCTGAAGCATTAGACACATCTATATACACAAATCTACAGTTCCGTCCTATACTAATTATATACTAACCTTTAGTTGCTTCCATTCCCATCATCCTGTCTAGGCAATTGTCTAATATGCAATGCTAGGGAGGAAGACATACTGTTCATCCATCTGATCTAGAGTGTATTTTTTTCATACCTATCTTTAAAAGATTAATTACATAAAACACTTTAAACATTTCTTTTATATTTCCAAGTAACAATTTGACATAGTTCACTCTTTAATATGGTATCTTCAAAACGTATTTTGTTTTGCAAGTCATTCCTTAATTACAGCCTTTGTTGATTCACTTGTTTTGATCTGTTCCACCACTGTGCTGTCTCCTTCAAGTCATTTAATAGCTGATTTTCAAATTAGAGCATTTCTCCATAGCGGTCACCCTTGGAATTGGAAGAAAACATTACCTTCGCTCCAGGAATAGAACCCTGTTTCCAGCATGAAGATTTTCAATATTTTGTGATGAGTTATTAAACATATTATGACTAACAATATCAAATCAAATGTCCTAACTTTTTCCCTTTTCATCAACTTTTGTTGTTTTTATACTTTTTGTCTCTTTCCAAGAGTGGCTCAATGTTCCATTTTGAAATATCCATGTCTTGTCTAGAACACACATTGAAATAAAAAATATTCCTTAATGTTATTATTTGCTTTTAAAAATTGTATTCATTTTCATTGTCTGAAAGTTCCATTAGACCTCTTCATGGGTTATCTTTATACCGCTTAAATCCCATGTTTCCGTTTAACAGTGTATGAAGGGATGATTGGCATCCTTTAAAGAGATCATCCCTAAATTTTCTAGAAGTACTTCCCTGGCTAACAGTTATAACTGAAATAATTGTATTGAATTATGTTCATATATAAATATTATCTTGCTTCGTCACCCCGTTTTGTATGTGGACGTTATATTGTTGTATTGTTTCTACGTAATGGTTATCAGTTTTGTTTACTTTTATTTCTCTATTTATCGAGCATTCACTCATATTTCATAAACTAAATTGACATAAGCAGATAAGAGACTATTTTATTAACAACTATTTGTTCTGAATAGTTATTTAGAAATATTGCTATTTTGTACTTGACCATCTAAATTTAATAACCCAAATTATGAAAATAATGTATAAAGGTTAACGTAATAGGAGAATTGAAATAGTTTTACCGCTTTATATTTATAATGCATATTTTGGTTGGAAACACTCTATAATTCTAGAAATATTTCGACCAAAACATTTAATTAATATGTTGTATTTTATCAATAACTGAACTAATTGGGACCGACATTATATGCATTTATTCATTCAATAAAATGATAGGAGACGGGTAGTCGCATTAGCCATGTTTAGTTGTTAATTATCAAATATGTTTGAAAGCTGGTTGAAATTTGTCGGCAGTTTCTTTGATTTAAAATAACTGAAAATATCAAATTTAATAATTTTAAATTTGGATATTATTGAAGTAGAATGATAGAATATCTATAAACATTTTTTTATGATTTATTATCTGGGATATGGTTTGAAATTATCTTTTTTCAGTTGATTTAGTTGTGTTTAGTCGTGGTCAATCAATGATGTAGGACGTCGAAAGTATTTTGATCCTAGATGATTTTGATGTATTGATGCCTACAGTATTCTTAACTACAAAAAGATGTATCACATGTCACTCCTTTGGACTTATACGTATAGTTTACGAGATATAAGCAGCTGAATAACTGTGACTGTGCAAAGTAACCACCGTAATAACTAAAAATCATATGCGAATGAATAAAAGCAGAACGAGAATTGATATAAAACATTAATGATATAAAATTCGATAAAGAAATGCCTTTAATTACCTGGGTATAAAAATCGACAGTAACGGCCTGGAGATGGATATTAATGTACTTCACTATATATAGGAAATTCATTAATAAAATGAATACATGAATCAAAACGAAAATGGGAATGTACAAAATAATTTTTCAGCTCCACTCTAACATTCTGTTGTGAGACGTGGGTATTATCAAAGAGAGTTAAAAGTGGTATACTAATATGAAATACCTCAAATAATGAGTGTAAAAATGTGAATAGGATGGGAAGTAAAGAAATAAGAAAAGAAATTAATATTGAATTCAGTTGGTGGGGATACTTATAACGCATGGAGGAGACAATGTAGGTAAAGAGCGAAGAGGAGAAAAATCATAGGATGACCTAAGTGAACCTGGAATAAGCGTATCAGGATAGGGGAAAAACTCCGGCCGAAGCAAGAAGGCTGATCAGAGACAAAAAAACACGAGGAATGAGATGTACAATAAACATAGTAAACTTATACCAGTATGTATTAGTGTTTATTATATAACAATAGGTTGACTAGGTACAAGATCTAGGAGCTTTAAGATCTCCTGATAAAAATCTTTATAGGAAAAAATAATATAAAATGTATTATAACAAATATTATTTATTTATCACTATATAAATATTACAATAACAAAGCAAATTTAAATTTCTGTAAAAATATGTAAAAATTAACTCTATCCTAGACGCACTTTTTCTAATATAGAATTTCATCTGCTAGTTTAATCATTTTAGTAACCATATTTCTATCTTATTTTAATTTAAAAAACTTATGCAAGTCAGTTTCGTGCCCTACATCTGTTTTAATATTTTACATTCCCTTTCCTTTTGTGCCAGTTTTATAACAGCCGGTCAATAATAATTTATTTTAATTCTTTCCTGGAGTTTTAATAGATAACTCACAAACTTTAGTATTATACCCTTATAATATCCTGATTGATTACGCTCAAATGTAATCATCAAATGTAAATGTAAACTCGCACCCTTGGAAAAAGATCAATTTGTTGTTTTTTCAACACTTCAAAACCTCCTAACGAGTCAAATTTCAATGTTTTTTGTTCAGTTGTAATGTTGTGGAATGACATGAGAAGATTAATGAGTTGTGATCTTGATGAAGTATACTCACATTAAACATATCGAGTGATATTTCTATGAACTATTATTTAAAGATTCTATTATGCCTAAAATATAAGGATTTTGATTTAGAATTAAATTCAATTTGCAAAATTAAAATCGAAAATGAACAGATACGCACCTGGATGAAATTTCCTTATATGTTTCATTGCATTAGAGCTGCTACAATTTCTTTTCTGACTATAATTTCAAATCAATTATTTATCCATTACTATCTTCTATTTATAATCATAATATGAACGGTACAATAATAAATAAACCATAAAAGATAAAAATATTAATCTTACAAAACAATACACAACTTAAGCTAACTTTTCTATTGTAAAATTAACTAATACATAAATATAACATTATAATATGATAATAAATACAAAATAATACCATACATATAAATAGCCAAGTGATATTAGATATCTTAGCAGTGGCAGACTGTTGCGTTTTCCCATGCTTTGGAGCGGGTTCATCGTTTGCAGTCCACTCGAATGACTGTCGATTGTACTTCGGAGTAAAATGATGGAACCATGTTTCATCCATTGTCACATATCGACGCGAAAAATCGGGTTTATTACCCTTGATCATTTTCAAACACCGCTCCGAATCATCAACTCGTCGTTGTTTTTGGTCAAAAGTGAACACGCGCGGTATCCACTTTGCACAGAGCTTCCTCATACCCAAATATTCGTGAATGATATGATGTACACGTTCAGTTGATATTTTTAGAGTGTCTGCTATTTTATTCAATTTCAATTTACGGTCATTCAAAATCATTTTGTGAATTTTTAAAATGTTTTCGTCGGTAACAACCTCTTTTGGGCGTCCACTACGTTCACCGTCTTCGGTGCTCATTTCACTACATCTAAACTTAGCATACCAATGCTTGATTTTCCTGGGGCAGTGTTCAGAAACTCGGCATTAAGCCAAGTTTTTGCTTCAACTGTTTTTCTTTTTATCCATTTTTTTCACAATAACAAAAATTGCTTTACTCAAAATGCTATAATTCACAAACTAATGCTCCGACAGCTGTCAAATGTATACACGCGCATACACGCGCCTTCTGTGAGCTAACTAAAAAACATATGGATTTAATTCTAGTATCGCCATCTATGTGTCAGGCTGGGGACTTTTTAATTGACCTGTTAGATATGCTTAGTACAATCTCAATTTACAAATTAATTTATTACTACTATTCTATTGTACTTGCATTAATACACAAGCAAGGCGTGTACGGGATTAATACATCAGTGTGTATTTCTCAAATGAAAAGAAAACTAATATATTTAAGCTAATGTTAAGAATACTCTTATACACTAAACAAGTTCGTGTTGTCCGGTGGCTGTGTTGCTTGCACGTTGCTGTGATCTGGCAACCTTATTTCATGTTTTAAAGCGAAATGTTGGATCACTTCGTGTATCTATTTAATTACTAAGCTATCGTGTGGATCTTCATTGGTTACGTAGCGATAAACATTGGTCATTAATCGTAGAACTTTGTTTTGGGTGCGTTAGATCACTAGTTGGTTTGATGACTTAGTGCAACCTCATATTTGCACCCTATAAGCCCTAATTCGCTTTATATACTGAACTTCTTAATGCATCATAAATTCTAAATATTTTACATGCTGTAGAAATATACACAATGTATGTAGGCTAATCCGGACTTTCCGTTCTCTATATCGTGTTCTTATGATTAGGTATGCCCATTTGAGTTCCTATTCTATGTTTTGTGCTGCTGTCGCTCTAATGTCCATTGAATTCTACACGTCGATCACTTGTAAATAAAGAGAAAATAGCAAAATGAGGCGTAAACCGCCGAATTTAACCTAAATTAAATCTCATCGTGAAGTAAATCGGTAATATTACAAATATCTAACAACATTGTATTCAGTTTAATTGCAAATACGTATTAATAACATGAGATTAACCATTTACGTATCAACTAATGAACGTAATCTTCTAAGATATTGTTTGTTTCTAGCCCACGTACAACCCTACGACCCTAATTCGTTTATATCCGCCAACTTCGGCGGTCATTCCGCGACTAAAACACCAGGTTTCGCCGATTCAGTCTCGACCTACAATGTTGGGAGGCCACTCTCGTCCGCAAACATTCTTCCTGAGAGTTCGGGTTCGGTGCCGGATCCCTCGTCGAACGGTGATCGAATTGTTGAGGATGGCGCCGTCATTGGAAGGCCTCCTAGGCCATATATGAGGAATGGGAGAGATGCGGTGGGAAGGAAAGACTCGGCCGAAAATGGAAACGACGGGGAAAGCAGTTTTGATCAGCCGGTCGGTGAGAAATGAGTTCGCGTGTAGTGTTGATTGATTTTTCTAATGTTTTCGCTGGCGTACTAATATATACTAATAACTTTAAAATCTACATATTTTGTTCCTTCTTCTGTCGTAATTATTATAATTGTTTACCTAGATGCTTCATGCCGAAAAGGCTTTTGTAACAGACTATATCTCGCTAAGGCGTTGCTGCAGTATTGTACGTTTTTGCTATGCTATTCTTTGCAGGTAACTTATTAGTGACTATAACTTCCTTAAACAAGGGAATATAAACTATTCGAAATACATCAATTATTGTTATACTTTTTATACTACAAGTATTTGACAGGCAACTTCTCAAAAATGAAAAAATGTAGCGCTAGTTTATCTATAATTGTTTTTTTGAACATGATGTGATTAGAATAAGCGGTTTAGAAAAACGATTCCATTCTATCCGATTTCAGATTTGGCACATGCGTATATTGGGCCCCATTTATTTGAGAAGAAACAGAAAATATTTAGATTGCGGCGCATGCCGCTACAGGTTCATTTACATGAGGATTTTTAAACGCGTCTCACCCATTGATATTTCTCAATCTCACCCATTGATTTTTGTTGCTGTTGATGCTTTTTTTCCCTTAAGGCAGGATAGAGTTTCTGTTGTAGTTGCTTGTGAACTGCGCAACCCTTGTAGTTCGCTGGATGATTTCCGTTCAGTTAGCACATTTCACTTTTTCATCGTGAACTTTACGAGTACAATCTCCTTTTTTGTGTTCTCCTGCACATTTTACGCATCTATATGATTTGCCACAGTAAGTCTTTGTGAGCCCGTGCACTTGACACCTTGTGCATTGTGGTATAATTCTTTTTATATGTGGTGGTTCGCATTTAATAATATTATTTTCCAATTTGGTGATTTCATACACCGCCTTATTATTTCCATTATGTTTTATATCAATATAGAATATAGGCAGAGGTTTTTTTGTCGTGCGATGTTGTATATTGTGAACATTTACGACCTCGTAGCCTTTTTCAGCTAGTTCTACCTTGATGGTGTTAAAGTCCGTCCCGTGATGTAATCCTTTTAACACGAATTCAAATGTTCTCTCGGATTTTGGCCTGAATGTATGGTATTGGGTGTTTCTTTCATCTAGTTCTCCGCTTCCGAATAGTTGGATTTTAATTATTTCATAACTCACTGTTTTAATTGTGTAGTTCGTAGTAATGGTTTTCAATAGGTCATGGATGTGTTTTATTACTCCTACCTTATAGGCTGTTATTGGTGGTGGTTTGGGGACAACTTTTTCAGGGCTTGGTTGTATATTCTCTTGAATTTCTTCCGACAGGTTGCTGTTTTTTGTCTCTATCGGTTTCTGTAACCAATAGTCACTGATTCTTGTTTGTTTCCTCGCGATTTCTTCTTCTGGACTTCTGAATCGTTTTTTGTTGATGATTGTAGTCCATTCTGATGGTGAAGTTTGCGTTATCAAAGTGTGCAGGTGATTTGGGTGAATCGCTGTGTTTTACCATTTTTAGATTTTTAATATTTTATTTTATTTACTTCCAGAGGATAAAAATTAAAATAAATTCATTGTTTATTTCACGCACTTCATTTTTCACTTACGTTATTTTTTGCACTAGTTTTTGATCAAATATACTACAAATGAATTTCAAAAGGACTGTTGTAAAAGAAGGGGAAATAATTTTAAAACACTAATAAAATTGAGATGCAGTCTTTTTGTCTTTTAACACGTATTCACTACACTTTAGGTCTGCTGAGAGACGGATAGCCGCATCTGTTATGCGTTTTTAACACTCAATTAAATAACCGTAATAAAATACTGTTTTTTTTTTTAAAGTAAAGTATCTTTCTAGAGCTTGGAGCGTATTGAAAATACGTCTTCACCCTACGAAGGTTGGAACCGAACTGAGCTAAACTTAAGAATACACTTATACCCTGAACAAGTTCAGGGTATAAGTGTATTCGGTATGGTTCGCGAACCAAACCGCTCGTATAAGCGGTTTGGTTCGCTTCAATTTTCTGATTTCTTGAGTGATGTCGAGTAGCAGTATTGCTTCCACGTTGCTGTGATCTAGCAAACTTATTTCATGTATTAAGGCGAAATCTTGGATTAATTCATATATGTGAGGTCATCACACATGTTATTCATGCGGTTATGTATCGATAAGCGTTGTAATTAATTTTTGGTTTGGTTGCGTTATTAAGTATTGTTATTAAGTATTGAGAATGCCCCTTCATGCCAGATTTAAATTTTCTTTCGACAAGATATGATTCCAGCAGTCGACAGTAATTCCGCTGTAGCAGTTTGCTTATTTTGTAGATTAATCCCAAATGCCATACTCAAATGCATGTGAGACGTCCAGGAATATTGAAGGGCAGTACTTCTTTTTTTTCGAACGCCGTTTGAACAACTGCTGTTACTCTGTGCACTTATGCGATTGTTGAGTGGTGATTTCGAAATCCAAATTGGAAATCTGGCATTTCTATAAATGCTTAAATACGTTTGAAGAGCAGTTTCTCAAATAATGTTTACATCGCTGGTAGTACGGAAATAGGCATAGCTGATCAATGACAAACAAATTGTGCTTCATATTTTGACAACATATAGACCCGTATCTTATTCATGATCGCACCATTTGTCAATTTCTTCTTCTGTATGTCTTATGAAGTTAATCTAAATCAAAGGTGTTGTTGTTGACAATTCTTCTTTCTAAAAAAACCAAATAGTTCTTCATTGTATAAGCCTCTCGACCAGCATGTTCATGATAATACTTTTTTGCTAGCCGTCATATCAATTCGAATAGTTAGCGTTAAATATGCATTGATAGACAGAAAGGTGTAATAGTGTATGACTATATTTTTCTGTCATCTAACAGACTGTTTTTTAAGTCCTGTTTCTAAAAAAGTAAAATGCATAAAGCATATTGAGTTCATATTTACTGAGTGACAATTTGAAATAGTTCTCCCTCAAAAACAGAAAAAAAACTTACTCACTTTTTTCATACTTTTCATATTTTTTACATAACATCAAGGTGATCAAGATTCATTGTTTATTTTAAATGCGAGCGTTTTCTTTTTGGTGAATCTAACATAATATTGTTTTTCATATTTTTAGTCCCGGTCATATAAAAAAGTTCAGTATAGCTGAAACACCCTATAAATATTTCCATTAGAAAGCCAACAACTTAACATTTAGTAGTCTGATATACCTAGCCGGCTTGGTTGGTGCAGTGATAAAGGTGACAGAATGGTCGTCCTACTGTTGAGATATTCACGGGTCCGAATCCTGCTGGGGCATGGTCATACATTTATATTTGTGATTGTTTAACATTTTTGATTTCCCTTAGATAAGAATGTACCCAGGCTGGGTAAGACCTTCTGGAATGATCTCCAAGTTGGTCACTTGCCAGTTGGAGGGCCGAGGACTGTGGTTCGGAGTCCACATTAAACAGTAGGTCCAGTCCAGATAAACCCTGCTTGGGAAAAAGGAGAAAATATGTTTTAAAATAGTATATCTATCTTACTGTTATTTTGATGGACTATATTTCATCTCCCGATTTCCCTATAGATGTAAACTTCGACCATAACGTAGAAAATATTTGTATAAGTATAACTGGATGGCAAAATAAACTTGATACTTTCATATCATATGATCTAGCAGAGAAAATTTAAGTCCATGTTTTTATTTATGAACTACAATAAGTTCATTAAAGTACCCCTCAGTATTACGGTAATATCGTCATTGCACTCGTAATATCATATTCCAGGATTTATTATATTTATGTCCGTTACTGCTTGATGACATAATTGGGTTAATGAACATGTAAACAAATTAATGGGGAGCAGATTTTCCATTAGTTGATATTGTATTTAGTTTTAGTTTCTATAGTCGTTATGGTATTGATCGCATTATTATATCGTGAAACGTGTTTGGTTGTTTTCTGATGACATAATGGATGCGTCTATGGTAAATACATATATATCTAATTCTTTACATTCATTAATCATTTACTTAGACATTTTATATCATGTGAAAACACAATTATAATTTTCTTTTTTTTAGACTGGCTTATCTTTTAAAATGAAAGGAGAGCATTTATAACTATTATTGTATATAAAAGAACTACATTGATATTTTAGAAGTACGCACGGCAAGATATAATATTTTATTTTGCCTGAGAGTTCCCAAATATGTTTAATGTTATCGTGTTAGTTCTTCTTCAGTAAGCAAAATATATTTATATATATTACGTTTCTCTATTCAATCTAAAATAGTATTACATCACATGAACATATTTATAGAAAACTGATGTTTTATTTTTTTAACTATGTAATCGAATAATCTAAACTTTTTGTATTAAATTTTTTTAACAATTATTTTTTATTATTTTCTTTATTATATAGTATATATTTTTAATAGTTGTTTCCGTCTAACCTAAAATTTGTCTCTATGATAACTTAAATCTAGGTATATATCTAGGAGGACCCATCGCCCCTATCTCAGTCTTTGGTGAAATAATGTTATACATGTCACTGCTGTATTTTTTAATATTCAATTTCATTCTATTTTTATTTCAATATTCGTATGGGAATGGAGTCTTTCCTCATGCCCCCTTACAATTCTTTTGATTTCTTGACTGACTATGGTTATCTGAAGGTTTCGATGTAGGTAATCAGTCCAGTTTGGGTGTACCCACAATTGTATTTTATGTACCCATTGTATTTTATTTATGTTACTTTTTGCAGAACATCCCCATAATTGAACTCCGTATGTCCATATAGGTTTCAGTATTTGCTTATATAATAGCAATTTATTATGTACTAATAATTGTGATTTTCTTCCAATTATCCAGTACATTTTCTTATATTTCAATCCCAGTTCTTTTCTTTTCTCCTTTATATATTTCTTCCAGCGTAGTTTTCATCGAGATCCATTCCGAGATATTTAGCATTGTTGCTATACGGAATGATAGTATTATTTAATGTTGTTGGTGCTTGTACGGTTTGTTTATAAGTGAACTGCACATGTACAGATTTACTTTCATTAATTCTTATTTTCCAAGCTTGTGTCCAATTATTTATACTGTAACTTGTTTGTAATTTTCGTGAGGCTTCACTATTGTCTCCGACAGCTATAATCGCAGTATCATCAGCAAATGTAGCCATTGTCCCAGTACACCTCCTTGTGGTACACCTGCTTTAGCTTCTTTTATTGTAGAGTAAGTTTCTTCTTGTTTAATTCTAAACATTATGGCTGTAATGTACGATTTTAATAGTTCGGTGTGTTGTTTTGGTAACATTTTCTGTAGTTTCTGAACAAGGCCTTCATGCCAAACCTTATAACCTTATAACTTAAGAATATAGCTGAGCATACTTTTTTACTTTCGTAGGCTTTTTGAATAACATCTGTTATTCTGTGGACCTGGTCAATTGTTGAGTGCTTATTAATAAACCCAAACTGTTGTGTTGGTATTAGATTGATCTCTCTCTATGATCGGTTTTTGTTCTTTTCAATAGGATTTTTTTAAAAAACCTTAGATATTACTGGCAGCAGTGATATATGTCTATAGGCTTTTATTTGGTTTGCTGACTTCCCTGGTTTTGGGATCGTTATAATTTCCGCCATCTTCCAAATGTCTGGGACATGTTTTAATCTAAATGCTGTATTGATCAAGTTGGTGAGTTTTATAGTTCCCTTTCTTGGTGGTTTTTGCATTAATTCTCCTGTTATTAATTAGTAGCCTGGTGATTTCCTAGGGTTAATATCAGTTTTAATAACTTTGGTTAACTCTTTCGACGTGACTAATTTAATCATCAAATTTTCAGCTTCTATATCCGGCAAATTATGTTCAATATTAGTTTTGTTTGGTTTGAATGTTTTTTCTAGATATTCAGCAAATGCTTCTGCTTTTTGGTGATTGTCACATGCCCAACTCCCACATAGGTCTCTTATAGGTGGACTGTGTAGACATGAGCGCTTTAGATATTTTATGGCTTTCCAGAGTGAGTAATCAGTTTCTTTATCATCTGTTAAGTTTCTCAGATAGTCATTTATGGTTTTGTTTTTAATTTCCAGTATTTCTCTTTTCAGTCTTTGGGTTATATTGTTTAAACTATTTTTATTTTCACGTGTTCTGTTTTGTTGCCATTTTTTTCGTAATTTACGTTTTTCAGCTACCATTTCCTTCACTTCTTTTGGATAATTAATTCCTTTAGTTGTACTCTTAATTTCTGGAGTATTATTCCAAGCAGCTTGTTGAATATCTGCTACGAATTTTTATGCTTCAAAATTTAATTGTTCATTTGTCTTGAGGGGTACATTATGTTGAATTCGTTTGTACAATTCTTCAGCAAATCCTTCCCAGTCTGTTCTCTTGTTTGTTAACGTTGGGTTTCTTTCTTTTCTTATCATATTTTCGCTCAACGTTAGAATCACTGGCGTATGATCTGAACTTATTTCAAAATTTTCGACTTTTATGTAGTTTGATGTTATGTTTCATACTATGAAGATATCTAACAGGTCTCGGGTTTTCTCTTGATCAGTAGGCCAATAAGTTGGTTTTCCAGTTGACATGTAACTACATCAATGCCTTTAATTGTTGTCATTCTGGATCCCCATCTTGTATTTTTTGCATCGAAATCACCTCCAATTATAAATTTTTCTCCCAGGTTGCTTAGGACACATACACTTAGGACTTGGAGGACAATAAATTGCCTATATACATTGGGCAATAAATTGTAACCTTGTATCTGCTTGATTTAATAGTTACTGCTGTTACTTAATTTTCTTCTGTGCTTCTGCTAATTTTGAGTCCATGTTCTTGATAGTGGGAAATGTTCTTTTTTATATATATTATTGCAGTTAGGAGTCAGTAATATTTGGGTATTAAAAAAATGTCTAAGCGGCACCCATTACTATTCGATGTAGAAATTACTTGCTTTCATACCTTTTTTCAATTTTCTAATTATTTGTTATTCACTTTAAGTGATGCCTGCGTTCCTATCTTTTATATTTTACTTGTAATGGGTCACAAACTCTAACTCGACTCATATTCAACTTTTCTGCCAATTGTATTTGAGTTTGTGTTGAGTCTTCGTCCAATAACTTCAGCAATTCCGCAACATCAAGCGTTTCTGACTTACCAGGACGTTCTTTGTCTAGAACGTTGAAATAATCACATTTGAGTTATGTTGAGATGATGCTTCACATATTCTTATGAGCGGAGCATTCTCACTGTAAGTTTCTAGAAGCAAATGATGACTGTGTATCTATAATGCTGTTATTTTGGCGGAACATAAGTTGTGTATTTTTGAGGTTTCAAATATAATATTTAACAACAGAGCATATGTTACATATGGCTGGTGAAATCTGTTAAAAAACCGGATAATTACTGACAGACCTGGTAATTTTAAAATAATGTCTAACGATATATGTTAGCTTTTTGTCGAAATCAAAAAGCTGGCAGCAAATTCGGATCATTTGAAGAAAATGTTTTGATTAAGTTATTATGATTACTCACAGATTCTATTTCATAGTTAAAGAACAGTTTTGTTGTACTAACAAGAGGATTAGATGAGAAATAAAAAAATTTGACCAGAATTTGTCAAGGCAAATAACTTCAATTTGCTCGTAATCGATTTGTCGATGGTGACTGTACTGATGTTTGATTGTGCCTCAAATAGTAATTTCAATCAGATTACTAGAAGTCTTATAGAAACGAGTATTTCAGATAAACTAGTTATGAAATGTGGAGGAATATTGAAGAAAATCAAGTATGATCCTTGGCAAGAAGATTAATATGTGCATGTAGTAACTTTAAAGAGCACCCAATAATAGTACAATCGCCAGTTAGAAACCGTGAGAATAGTTTTACTGAAATCATGTGTCCCATATTCGCTGACACATTATATTGATATAACAGGTCAATTGAAAAGTCCCTGGCCTGACACATAGATGCCGCACACTTAGCCCTCAAGAGATGCGTGTATAAATTTGACAGCTGCCAGATCATTAGTTTGTGAATTATAGCATTTTGAGTGTAGTTACTTTTGTTATTGTGAAAAAATTGGATAAAAAGGAATTTCGCGTGTTGATAAAATATAGCTTTTTGAATGGAAAAAATACAGTTGAAGCAAAACTTGGTTTGATGCCGGACACTGCCCCAGGAAAATCAACCACCAAGGATTAGTATGATAAGTTTAGACGTGGTGAAATGAGCACCGAAGATTAAAAACTCGCTCCAAAGCGTGGGAAAACGCAACAGTCGGCTGTATGGTTATGGCGTCCGTATTTTGGGATGCACATGGGATAATTTTTATTGACTACCTTGAAAAAGGAAGGGCCATCAACAGGGACTATTACATAGCGTTATTGGATAGTTTGAAGGACGAAATCGTTGAAAACGGCCGTATTTGAAGAAAAATATAGTGCTGCTTCACCAAAATAATGCACCGTGTCACAAGTCAGTGAAAAGAATGGCAAAAATCCATGTATTGGGCTTCGAATTGCTTCCTCATCTACCGTATTTCCAGATCTGGCCCCCAGCGACTATTTTCTGTTCTCATATCTCAAAAGAATGCTCACTGGGAAGAAATTTTCGTCGAATGAAGAGGTGATCGCCGAAACTGAGGCCTATTTTGAAGCCAAGGACCGATCGTACTACAAAAATGGTATCGAAAAGTTGGAGAGTCGCTATAATCAGTGCATCACCCTTGAAGGGAATTATGTTGAATAAAAAAAACTAATTTTGCGAAAAAAATGTGTTTTACTATGGTAGGCCGGAGACTTTTCAATAGTCCTGTTATATCAAAATTTATCCGAATAATTAATAAAATTTACTGATAGGTGGCAAACCTACTGAAAGTTTTGATGATAATTATAAGATTTGCATTTGATAGGGCGAAGAAAATGTTAATTTTACATAGCTGATAGTAACTACAAAATGGTCTAAATTATATACGTTTGATGGATGTTTGATTTTCTTAAACTTCTAGAAATTCTGTGGAACTAGAAAGTGAATCCAGTAGTATAGCAAATTATCTTATAATATTTTATAAATTAAATCACAAATTGTAATTTTGAAGTTTATTTTAATAATAACGGTGTATGCTTATAAAAAGCACGTGTAACTGCAATACTCTATCAATTACTATAACAAAGGCTGTGTTTAGGCATGCTTTAACATATCAAAATCTATAAATTCTTAAACTAGATCTCTGCTTAGTTTCTTTTACTTTACCTGACATAAGTGACAACATTGGGGTTCATACATTGCTTGTGTAAGCATTGTCTGGAATGTTTGAAACTTCTCTTAATAATAGTCATAATGCACACCTAACAGGCTGTAAAAACTTGATAGAATCACACTGTCCAATCAAATATGGAAACACTATATACCGAACTATAGCCCATGGAACTATTTGATGTACAATAATCTAGACATTTGATGTTACCTTTTTGCAATCTAACCATGAATTTGATTGACACTGGTTGAAGGTTTGGACATAATTAATTTTTTTTCGTTTTTGTTTTGTTTTCGAGAATATATTGTATTTTGAATCGCCAATGCTAGAAATCCATTTTCATTTATCTGATTGGCATTCAAATCTTCCGTTCAATTCCGCTACGCTAGGAATATATAATGATATCATGCACACTTGTAAAAAACTAAACTATTAAATTTAAATGTATTTTCATGTAAAATTAAAAAAAATATTCGGTAACTGAGACATTGTTTTGTAGCACACTTATCACTAGTTAGTGTTAGTGAGGTCTAACCTAAACTTTTATCTATAGTATTATTTACCTCAATATTTCGGCGACAGGGCGGTCCTTCTACTGTTGCGATAGTCCCGGGTTCCTGCTGTGGCATGATCATTAATTTATGTTTGTGCGACACAGAGAATGATGTACAATTGAGTCACATCAGTAACCAGGTTGGGTAAGAGCGGATCTCTTCTGGGATTATCTCTAAGTTGGTCGCTTGCCAGTCGGTAGATTTAAGACCGATAACCGTGGTTTGGAGCGCACATTAAGCAGTAGGTCTAGTCCAGATATACTCCAGTTGGTAAAAAGGAAACTCTAAGATATAATTGTAAAATAGTTAATACTTGATCAAAATGGCATTAATGGCAATAAATTTAGTAATAGTCGAGCTCCACCGGCTGCTTTGTGTCTTTGGAGATTTAAAATTATATTTCCTAACTTTTTTGCATCGGAACGAAAATAAACAACTTATTTGGATTGTTATAACGTCAATTTTATTTTAAATTTTTTTTAGCAGAATTAGCATTTGAATAAGTAAGTACGTGGAATTGTGAAATAGTTGTTCAAAGTTACTCATCATGCCTATTGATGGAGGCTTCAATTGGTTTTACTCACCAAACATTGCTATGTAAACTATGTAAAAAGCAGATTGTAAAATAAATTTAATAAAAAGGACTGTCAATGTTATTATAAAAGTAATACTATTTTAGTCAATAATATAAACATTTCTGAAAAGGCTGAAAATACATTTTCACGAATCCGTTGTACAGGAGGGTCTCATCCTCAATCGATATCTAAAAAATGTGTTTTTCTGACTGAACCAAATTAAAAATATACCACTGGGATCGTGATTTCCTGTAGCGCCCAAGCAAAAAAAAAACCTCCAGCGAAAAGGAGCTTTCATTTTCTTATTTCCTCCGTTGTGGCAGACATTTTCCGTTTAAAGGAGCCAGCCGTGTTTTATATACGTTACGTATTCTGGGGTGGAAGCTTTCGAGGGTTTTTTGTGTTTCTTCAAGCATTTTCCACTGCTATTGCTAGCATTTTAAATTAAATGTATTCTAACAATTCTTTGTTAATTAAAATTGGACAATACCTACATTACATTTATTTATCTAATAAAATACCCTTTAATTTTAATTATACGATTATAATTAACTTATAGAATCGTCTCACAAAGTTATTGATACTTTGTTTACTGTATTTTTTGTTGTATTTTTTTTGCATTTATCTATGTCTATATTTTTATCCAGGCTGGTCTTATTTTATTGTTTTAAACTCAACCAAAGATGCTACTGGTTGTTAAATTGTTGAAAGGATAAAGGTTCAATTAAAAATTATTTTTCTCTTTTTAGTGTTAGATATTTACTCGTTAATTTACGCAGTTACTTTTTATTTATACTCCTGAAGGATATAGCTGCTTTCATTATCAATTTACCTAAATAACTTCAAAGTATACAATTAATTGTATGTCGGTCCCCATGATATTTCATGAAATATTCTAACCATTGAGCAGTTGTGTCTTCCGTCCCATCAGCTCAGCAATAACATTATACACAAATGTCTGATTATTGAGGGTTTACCTCGATTTCCCTGAATTCCACCATCAAATAGAAGAAAAAAAATTACAGTCGAACATAGAACCTCCTCCTTTTTTTGTCGATTAAAAATACAAGTGTGTTTTCCTTCTTCTTTCTTCTTTCCGTAAATTAATGCACAAAGACGTATTTAGTTTTATAGACGTATAAGTGATTTATTTAGTAAAAAATGTACGTATTATACAATTACTTAATTAAGGATACAAAATAATATGGTATTAAATTAGTTACAAAATAATATAATATAAATAATATATAAATGATAAATAATTGTGGTATACAGTTTAAGATAGATTACTGGTAGAATGGTTGAACGATGGCCGCTGAAAAGTGACTGTTGCACAGAATGGTAAAGATTAGGCTTGTACAAAATTTAAGATGATATTTTTGTTTATTGTTAGGTGAGAATCTACCGCCCTGAATTGACAAGAATATTTAAGATTTCAAGGGATATTCTGTTTTACTACTAGTTGTAGAGCGTAGGCTTCCTCGTGGTGCAGACTCTACGCTTCTTTGTAAGTCTTGATGACGATGGACTTCTTACGCGTTGCTAGCTATTTGTTTCACTGACGGCTTTGTTTTATGGTAAGACGAGTATGTGCTTGATACTATTATTTCTTGTATATTCACGGTTAGAACTGATTCTTCCGATTCAGGTCGCAGGATTTTCCAGGCCACGCCAGTTTTGGACATTTGTCCAAATTTGTCCAAAATATCGAGTATGTCAATCGAAATATGTCACATTCGAGGATCTTTCATCAAGTTTCAATTATTGATATATATTTTAATAAAAGACGTACTATTAAAATTACAATTAGTAATAATAAACTTTCTTGTTCGAAAACTTCGTGTAGGAGGTCATAAGAAGTATCCCGAAGTTTATAGTTATTTATTATTTTTATTTTAAGTTACAGAGTATACTCCTTCGCAAAATAATTCGTTTTATTTGAACCTTCATATCCTAGAAAACAATTTATATTGTAATATTGCATTTAAACATATTATATTTCTTAAAATAATTATTAATATGTTTCCTTGTTGTTTAAAAATATATAGTATGATACTAGTTATGTATAAATGTATTAAATTTGTTATGTTTTTCTGCATTTAATAAACGGACATTTTACAGAGATTATAGGCAGGTTATTCGGGATCAAGGATCAAAGATTACGTTAGATTCGTCCGTAAGGTAAAGCTGTTTATTAACAGTTTCAATGAGCAGTGCTTAGAAGAAAGAAAGAACTAATAACAGCAGCTTAATTGCGGAATTAAAACGTTTTGTCAGTTCCTTTTATTCCACGATGAAGGAATATGATAAAGGAAATAGCGGATGATTTAAAGAATTAGGATATAATACTATAGAGTGGGCTATCTATTGCTTTTATTTTGACAATGTTGTTGAAACTACTCGTGTAATATTTTTAACTGATTGTTACTTTATGCTAGAGAGTATAGTTTTTAATTATTAAGTTAAATTGCTGCCACCGCTATTCACTTTTTATCAGAATTTTACAGCACATTGTGTTGTAGTGTTGCAGTAATATATATAGGATATAAATAACAGAATTTTATAAACATATTTAACAATGTTTCTAATTCATCTCTCTGACATCTTGAACATCGCTCAAATTGGAGTTGTTGTTAATTCTGTTGAATATTTAGTTCAACATTTTGATATTGAAATGTGTATTATTTTAAGACCATTACCAGAATTGGTAAAATATGCATTCGAGATTTTTCAGTGTTGATTGCATTTCTTCTCTTCCACACGCACTATCATCAGAGAAGCTCATCATCAGAAGAGCTCCTGCAGCTTGGCCGATTCAGCTTAGTACCTCAGCTGTACATGCTACATTTTTCTTCTGTATTTGTGGCCCCAAGTATCCTCTGCGCTTGTTTTATCTGGGTCCTGTTGAGATTTATATTAGTAGGCGATACGTTTCTTGTTAATACTTTGGTTTCTTATTCATTAATTTTCAATACTAGGGGCTTCAACATCTCTGGGAATATAACGCTATCATCAGCGAGTGCCAAGGAATTCGTAGCATCATAATGAACTCCGTGTCTATTTTTTCAATTTTTTTTTCATCTTTGCATCCACTACTATGTTATGGGAAGACATTTCTTTTACGAACACTGCTACATTCGATCACAGCTAGTGGAACTACGGTAAGATGTCTAAAGAAGTTTAACGATTTTTAAGGGAATACGTTCAGCTTCCACAGTTATCCAGTGCCAGTAAATCAGAGCGAAAATTGATAAAAATAACATTTGCCTACCTTCCACGTATACCTCCATCTTATACCATACCTCCATAAACTGGTGGAGGGCGAACATCTTATCCATACAATCTTCTCTTCTCGGCTTTTTTCCTCGCAGGCTCGCTTTAAACACTCATTTGGATGATCTTTATAAACAGTTTTCCGCTCTATTTCCTGATTTAACACATGGGATGAAGAGTCGCGAGTCCAACACATAAATGGAGCCAGTTTTAATGCATTCACCGCTTTTCAATTAGTAATAACCTCCTAAAGATTGCTGTTAAAATTTCATGATATTTTACTCATAAGTTTGTGAGTTATTTTGCTAAGAGGGACTCTGCTTTTGTTATTTTCAAAACGATAAATCAAAAACAATTTCATGTTTTAATTTCACACTGCTTCATGGGAAAAAATACCGTTCAAGCGAATCAATTGCTTGAAAATTTTATAAGGGCTCCGCTCCATCAGAAACAAGAATACAAAGTTGGTTTGCTGCTTTCAAACGTGGTCGTAAAGGCACCGATGATGCAGAATGCAGTGAACGGACAGAAAACATCAAAAACACAAAATCGTTTTGAATGTTAGCTAATATCGTAAAGATATCAAAACAACGTGTTCTGTTCAAATTGGGTGCCGTGTTTGTTCACTATTGACCAAAAACAAAAACGGGTTGATGATTCTTAGCAATGTTTGGCCATGTTTGAACGTAACAGACCGGAATTTTTGCGTTAATATGTGACAATGGAACGCATCCATCACTTCACTCCAGAATCACAAATATCATCACCTGAGAGGACAGAATCTGGTGACAGGCCTATTTTGAGGCAAAAGATAAATCGTCCTAAATGTGATATTGAAACGTTAGTGCGGCGCTGGTATGATTGTGTCGCTTGATGGAGATTACGTTAATGAATAAAGCCAATTTTGAACACAATCTTTGTTACGCCCGGAACTTTTCAGTCCCTGTTTTAAGCTATAAGTTCCCTAATCAGTTAAGTCCTAATAATTAAACATAACGAAGCCTAGTATATACTAGGCTTTGTTATTTTTATGTAATAACTATAATAATAATAATTATTATTATTATATAATAACCATTATTTAAATTCAAATTTGATCTTAAGAATCCGTTCTTACAGTTTGAAATAAACCTTTCCGAATAAGTAAGCGCTTTAATGCTAATGCAATATAAAAGAGAAGACGAAAAAATTATAATTATAATGGCATCTCGACGATTTAGCAAATACATGACTTTAGGGTATATAATGAATATGATAAACCAATTTTAAAAATTTTAAGAGGCTTTGTTTCGAATCAGCCCTGAGTTAATTAAAATTCTCGGGTACAGAAAATGCGAAATTTGTTAAAAGTTTTAATGTAAATGGATATGTTTTATTAAATTAAAATTAAGTTCAGCGAAATTCTGCTATTATTAGTCAAATTGATATAAATTAGAGCTAAAAATCGAATGCCATATTTCTTCTTGCATAAGATAACCAAAATTTTATTGCAAGTTATTTATTTCAATTTTGGCAATCAAAAAATTGTACATCGTGTACTGTATTTTGTAAAAAAACTTTGAATGTTTATGATGTTATATGGCTCGGTGAATGAAGGTAAAACGAAAGGAAACAGTTGTGGTCACATTGTGTGACCGTTATGTATAGAATTTATGTAAAGAAGTGAAATTATAAGTAAATAAATGGAAGCGGCGCTGGGTTACCTAATGACGAGGCATGGGCAGTCTATGGTTGCACATCTGAACTGAACTATGGTCAGTGACGAATGAATGAAAGTACCGTTCAATAATATCCCAGATCAACGTCCTGGGATTGTCAGATTTTCGCAATCGTTTACTAGTTGATGCTGTTTTGTCGACATCTGGAATTATATTTCTGGATATTTTGTAGAGCGTTATGCTTTGCTTTTTAAGCTGACGACCCGGTGAACTTCGCATCGCCTATATTTTCTTTGCTATTTTTTTTCGAAAATAACAGCAGCCAGTTTGTCGATTATGGGTGATTTAAACCTCCTCACGTGCTCACCGGTAGATGTTTTGTCAGGTCTGATGATATTATCATTGTCAGATGGCATCTGATTTAATGCTAGTTTGGCTAAATCGTTGTCCTGATGAAGAAACGTCCGTCTCAACAGTGCAATATTTCGCTTCTGTGTTGGATTGCGATTTCGGATTGTCCATATAATAAGTTTGCAAGAATTGATGACCTGCATATGGTAGTGGTAACAGCGCTCCTAATAACTGATAAATTTGTTTTTGTATCTGTATTTTTTAAATATATTGTTAACTTATTTCTAATACAGATTTAAATGTTCTGAAAAAACCTTTTTATTTTATGTAATTCGTTAAAAATGGACATGAAATTGACCTCTACATATGCGTTGCGTCAAACGACGTTCTTTGGAAATAACTGTTATACTTTTAATGTTGGTCGATAAGTGGTTAATCAGTGGAGTCATTGCCTATCCCATAAACTAATGAGCATAATGGATCTGGTAGTGGGACCAGTTGCAGTTTTACTTTTCCACTAGCACAAAGTAACTCTAATGCACATTTAATTGACTTCGACAGATCGTCTTCTCGCAATTGTTAATAGTAAAAGTAAAGAACGTTCTCGCACACAGTCATAGATGAGGAATATGATCTCATAGCAATCTCATTGCCAGGAAGATGACAATTGCATAATTGTGCATTAATTATTATTTTCCTTTAAATCATATTTTGTTACATGTCTTAAATTAGAATCTAAAAGTGTATTCTAGTAAAGTGATGGCCAAAAATGGTGTGTCCTGCTTGACATGGTGCCAATCCTTACAGAGTTCTCAAATAATCAGAAAACAAATTCTTACAAAGGTGTTTAAAATGTGATGCAAAAGATAAAATGGTTAAGATTGTGGCGACCTTGAGGCATATCTAATTTTACATCTTTGAATAACTGTATACAAAATACTCAGAAATTTAATCCCAGATGTTGAACACGGGCGGGGTGCTAGCAGCGCCAACTATGAAACGATAACGATTATCTGCAACCCGGAGACGTTCATCTGGGATGTTATTGAAGGGTACTTTCATCATTCAGTAAACGACCATAGTTCAGTTCATAGGTGCTACCATCGAGTGCTCAAGCCTCGTCACCAGGTAACACCGCTGTCAGCCTTTTTTTTACCACTTGTATTTTCACATTTTTATCTTACTTCAATAAATAACGGTCACATAATGTAAACACCACTGTTTCATTTCATAGTCAGTGTTACCTCCATTCACGGAAACGGAAACTTCACGGAAAATTGTGTAATTGGTTAATGCATATACTTTTTAACTATTTAACTTATTTACTTAATTTCTACGATTAGTGCGATATAGTGCACTGATACGGCATGCAGCAGGAGTCCACAAAAATAACATATATTCGATATGACAGTCTTGGAATCACACGAAGATCCAATAAGATCATCGAAGTACTGTTTCAAATAAAATCCAAGACTTAGATTTTTCCACACTCAAAAATAAGGCAGCTAAGCAAATGGCAGCTGAAAAACGAAAATAGCGGGAAGTAAAAATAGGTTAAAGAATATAACACAAATGTTGAGAAGGGACATATAGGAAATCAAAAACGAATCCATAAATAACTGTAGGTGAGATCGAACAGATAACAAGGAAACAGACTATTCACTCTGGAAGGCCACTAAAAATCTAAAACGATTAAATTTACAAAGTCCATCCATAAGAGACCTAGGGAAATTTGGCATGCAACAATCAACAATAAGCTGAAGCATTCGCCAATCATTTAGAACAAACCTTCAATCTATATGAAAATGAGTTTGAATATACTCTATAAATCAGCGAAGTTATTACACTAAAAGAAGTATTCAAAGTTATAAAAAGTGACATTATTCTAAAGAAAACACCAGGCTATCACATTATAATCGGATAAGTACTGAAAAATCTACCAAGAAAGGCGATGTGTCCCGAATATTTAGGAAATGGTAAAAAAGTTATTATGACTCAAAAACGTGAAAAATCACCATATGCAGTAAAATATTATCTTTTAGGATACATGTCATCCAGGATGTTTCGAGTTAAACAAGAAAAAGCTTATTCAACAATGAAATGAACAAAAATATTTTTAACAATAAAATTGAACCTGATAAATGAGGAACTCATTAAAAATTAAACAATAATTAAATTTAGATTTTTAACACAAAAAAAACATTTTAAAATAAAATATATACATAATAATTGTTGTAATAATTAAGTAAAAATAAAATAATAAAAATAACTGATAATAAAAACCTTATTTAGCCTATCTATTATACCTACTTTATTATCGACTATATACACACAATTTAGCTTAATACCTACTTAAACCTATTTATCTATTTACAATATTATTTTAACTACTACCAACTGATTACTGTGAAGTCGGTGCCGAGCAACAAATTAGATTTGTTTTGTTGGTAATTTAATTGTAAGAACCCAACCGAACCCAGGCAGTTATGTTAATTTAGATTTATCTTGTTCGTAATTTAATTTTAAAATTATATTATTATTTTTGTATTGTTATTATGTACATATTTTATATTTTATGTTAAAATGTTTTTTTGTGTTAAAAATCTAAGTTTGATTATATTTTAATTTTTAATGAGTTTTAATATTTTTATT
The DNA here is from genome assembly GCF_030347505.1 of Rhynchophorus ferrugineus. Lineage (NCBI taxonomy): Eukaryota > Metazoa > Arthropoda > Insecta > Coleoptera > Curculionidae > Rhynchophorus > Rhynchophorus ferrugineus. Next base: position 20,177,451 of record NW_027472590.1, read on the forward strand.
AAAAATATGTTTTTTCTTTTTAGTATTAGATATTTACTCAATAAATTAAACAGTTATCAGGCTCGTATCAGGAAAAATAGGGATTATTTTCCGCGCCGGGAATCGAACCCGTGACCTCCGATTGGGAGCTAAATGCTTTAACAAATACACCATAGAAACAATTGGCAGGCGACACTTCTACAAGGTCTTTTATGCTATAGTTAGTGCTTAAAATGCAAACTGAATGGCTTTTGCACTAAACGACTTCCGATTTTCCGTCAGATTCAGCTCAGCACTAACATTATAACCAAATATCTGAATATTTTAGATTAAAAATTCGTAGAAACTTTGTACGTGCCTTTGATATTTGAGCGTTTCCCTCGATTTACCCCCTTCCCCAATTATATCTTGACTTGGTTCCAATGGGACCACCTCTGAAGTGCACTATTTCGAAGAATTTTGAAAATCGGTCCATAATTGACGGAGAAATCGGCGAAGATACATTAAAAAAATATATATACAGCCGAACATAGAACCTCCTCCTTTTTCGATGTTTGTTAAAAAGCAGTTGTATGGCAAGACAGTGTTTTATTCCCTATTCTTTATCTACTCTGTACATGTGAAATAAAACAAATGGAAAATGTTATGGTTGCATTTTCTGGTGACACTGCGATAATTGCTATTGGAAACAATAGCGAAGAAGCAACCTGAAAACTACAATATGCAAGTAATAAAATGTGGGCCCAGACATGCAGAATAAAAGTCAACGAGAGTAAGACAGTGCATATTGAATTCACCTACAGCCAACTTGTTCACATAACAATAAATGTGAATTATAATACTATTATACCAAACAATAACAGTGCTAAGCTAAGTAGCTTAGGATGAATTTTGACGCAGAACTTAGAAGGAGCATATCAAAAAGAACAGAACTCAATTAATATATAAAAAATGTATTGGTTATTTGGAAGAAAACCTTAATTATCCGTAGATAATAAGCTGCTGCTGTACAAGCAGATATTAAATCCTGTATGAACCTGTGGAGTTATGGAGTATTTTGTACTAGTATTGGTGATGTACACCCGGATGCTACCGAGCAATTACTTCAGGAAATTGACTTGAGGAAGGACTCCACTGCTATGTTAACATGGAAGTGCTTCAAGTTCTGGACAATACTGAGCTACGGTGCAGACTGAAGAGAACCAAATCGAGTGATCTTGTATAATTGTGTAGTGAAGTGCATTAAATTGTAAAAATTCTGAAAAATTCTACTAACTCTTTTTTATTAGAAACTAAGTACTGAGTCTTTATAGATTACAGATTGTAAGTTAGTAGGCAATGACTAGTAACAATATATTTTATTATTAATATAATACATTTTTTTATTTATTAATAGTTATGATAAGAAATAAGTCTGTCCATTAGGGATAACATTTATATTATATTCCCTATATTTTACCGACAAAGACAGTTCCTGAAATAAATTCCAAATACATACATTATTTCTCATATTTTTATGACAGTTCGAGAAACTTTTTTTAATCTCGCAGTATTCTATTTGTATGCATTTCACTTTATTACTCAGACCGTGCATTAAGGAAAACTTCAGCCGCAGTATACAAAATACGTATGTCTCCTTTAAAAGGAAACTGTCTCCAGCAACGAAGAGAATAAACAAAATTAAAGCCGCTTTTCCCAGAAAAACTTTTCCCCTGATAGAATTACCGAGCAAGTAAATTTTTAATTTGGCGTAAGGAAACAAAACATTTTAAAGCCGTTTAGGGGAAAATATCTACTAAATAACTTATTACCTTAAACTTTTTACATATTTTATAGTCCGTTCATCTCCTGATTATAAGATTCTGTTTTTTCTTGTCTTGTGTTATTTTATATTTATCTTCGTCCATTCTATTTTATTAAACCGAATATCTTACTATCGTGTTTAAATTTTTTAGCGCCTGAAAATGTATTTAAAACAATTGTGAGCTAATATTATTAAAATTTCTGGTTATTTTCTGGTTTTTATACTTTTTTTTTGCTATTTTTTTGTTAAAGTTAAAACTTTGAAGACCCTCGCTTAATTGCCACTCGGCCCCCTTGACAACTTTTAGGAGATTAATGCGAATTTGGTTTATTCAGACCCTAATTCAGGGCTTCATTTCAAATCAACCGGAATACGTGACATATTTGATGTCTATATGATCCGTAGTTTTATTTAGAAAATTTAACATTGAAATCCACTTGTTTTCATTACATTACGCTGTGATTTTTATGTAAGTCTTTTATGTTTCAGGATTGCGTAAATACAGTTATTCAAATTTTGTCTTTTTTTAGGAAATCATTTAAAGGCGAATATTTTTAACGGTACATGTTGTATAATATATTTAAGTTGTTTTGCGTATGAGATAACGTCTTCCTCGTTTAATTTTTGGATTAATTGTTTAATAAAGTGAGTCTTTTACTGTTGACTTAATTAGTCCCTTAAGTAGCAGGGTAAGAAGTATTTTGGGTTTCATAAAGCTACATGAGTTGAAGAACAATGGAATTATATATCCTCATAAAGATTATTTTGAAAAGCAATAAAACTACAATTAATATGGTATTATTTATTATTATATATATATATATATATATATATATATATATATATATATATATATATATATATATATATATATACATGATCGAGCTGCTTCTGTAAACGTTCATGAATTGTAAATGGGATGATGTCTCACTATTTAGCTTTCTGTACACCTAGTTACACTTGTTAGAACGAATATCCATTTTAACGAACTCATTTTGATTGTAATTTAATCACGAAAACCTAGAAAAACGCTAAAAACACTGTTTGCATTCAGAAAATAGCGCTTAAAATAAAAACAGACACACCATAGAAACTAAATCAAATGCTTTTGCTGCTCTTATCAAAGCTATTAAAACAAGTAATAAGTTCAAAGTAACATCAAGATATTCGGCGTCCCGAATCATTTCTTCAAAATTATCTATAAAGTTAAATATCTATTTTCTCTGTGTTTATAGTTTAAGTTTTCTAAATAATTATAAATTTTTATCTTTCTCCAATCTCTCATATCTTGTTCTCGACATTGACTTTTGGTTGAAATTAAATTAATTTGACTACCTCTACTCTACGAAGATCAATACTGAAACAAAATTAGGTCAGACGACGGGAAGATAGACAATCAGTGTCAGTTTGGCGAATAACTTTCCCGTTTCCATAAATGTTTCTCCCAAGTTCCAAGGGAAATTTTCGGATGCCGTATTGTTCTGTCGAACTAGAGAAGTTGAATTGCCGACGAAACTTCGGGCTGAACCGCAAGGAATTGAAAGAAATCCTGTAACGATACGCGATGGGTAAAGCTAAGTTTTATTGTTAATCTATCAATGTATCGATTTTATTTATCAATTTTTTATGTTGTGGGCGTAGAATTAGTGTTTCCTTAAATATAACTTAATAATATCAGTTCATGTTATAAGTCGCTATCAGGGCTATATATTAATTTTGAAGCATTTAGAGCAGATGGTGTTAGTGGCCTAACACATAGATGCCAATTGTTTTATTGCATTCACCGCTTTTTCAGTTGGTACTAACCTTCAAAAGAAAGCTGTTAATATTTAGTGATATTCTACTCATAAGTTGGTGAGTTATTTTGCTAAGCGTGCCACTACTTTTGTTATTTTCAAAACAATAGATCAAAAAAATATCGTGTTTTAATTTTACACTGCTTCTTGTTGGGAAAAATACCGTTCAAGCGGAGCAATAGTTTGAAAAGTGTTATATGGACACCGCTCCATCAGAAACAATAATAAAATGTTGGTCTGTTGACTTCAAACGTTGTCGTAGAGACACCGATGATGCAGAACGCAGCGGGCGTCCAAATGAGGTGGTAACACCAGAAAACATTTTAAAAAATCACCAAAATCATTTTAAATAATCGAAAAGTGAAATTGCATGAGTTGCTAACATCATAAAGATATGAAAAGAACGTGTTGGTTTTATATTGCATGAGCATTTTACTATGAGATAGCGCTGTTCAAAGTGGGGTCGCGTTTACTCACTCACTATTGACCAAAAACAAGAACGTGTTGATGATTCTGAGCAATGTTTGGTCATGTTTAAACGTAACAAACGTAACAATTTTTGTATCCATATGTGACAATAGATGAAACATAGATCAATCACTCTTTGGCTAGCTAACTTAATCTAACTTTGGCTCCTGTTAGATGTAAAGATATAACATTCTTTTATTAGTAAGGAATTGATTAAATATTGTGTTTTCTATATCACTTTCGATCTCATCTCCATTTCGGGACTATACAATTGTGATTTTTGTTTTTAATACGGGAGTATTATATAGAAATGACGATGGTAAACATAAATGTATATATGCATACAAAAAATAAGATAATATATATATATATATATATATATATATATATATATGTATATATATATATAGAAATGTTTCAGCCCGAAGGGTAGTTTAGTGAAATACATACTAGGACAGCTCCTTAAAAGGCGAAAAACAGAGACAGGGGAATAGTCTCAATATTCACAGCTTGTTGGAGCATTCGAGAACATCAAGTGATCACAGGAGAAGAAACAGTGTCTTGGGTCTTAAACGATTCAGCATGGAAACGGGTAGGGGGAACAACAAGGAGACTGTAAAAGGTCTCTTTTGATTCCAAATGATCTTCGTACTTTGTCTCTAGCAATGTGGTTGCTGTAGACTTTTGCTTGTTCATTCTCAGGTATCCGAACGTGAGAGGGAGCGCGTCACCAGATAACAATTTAACAAGAAGGATCTTAGCGAAATTTAGGGACTTGGAGACTAGGGGATGACTATATTTTCTCCGCGATCCAGCGAGTTGTAGGAGTCAGAAAGAATGAGCCCTTTTGTGTGTCGTTGGGGTATAGGGTGTGGGATCAATAAAGGAAGGAGTGAAAGTGCAGGGAGGAAATTTGGGAAATTACAATAATTGAAGTCATTGCTATTATAAATAGTGTTGGACTCAGGACGGAGCCTTGGAGGTATCTAGTGTTTAAGGGGTACGAAGGGGAGAGAAAATTTCCCGAGCAAACTGGAAGGATCTATTGTTAAAGAAGTTACGCAAGATATTAAAATATTGCCATCGTTTAAAAAATAATTAAACCTAATCATGATCAACTCCCTCTTCACTTGATCAAGCGCATTTGTAGATCCAGAGCTAACGCTACGAGATATTGTTTGATAGTGAATCCATTCCTGATCTATTTCTCAAAACCCACGACGTGGTTGAGAGTGAATTGACTGAGAGAATCACGCTGAATGGCAGACAGTTGAGAATAGGTTTTCAAGGACCAAGAGCGGCGATTATTTTTGAAAATATTCTTAATTAATTCGAATATTAATTACTTTTAAACTAAAACTAAAACGACATAAAATTTTATACCAATATAAAAGTAAATTTTATTGCAACGAATGGTAGAAATGGATAAAATGGCGACATAATGGAGAGAAGGGAATTAACGAACATTTTTAATTGGCTTTTTTTTTATTTTTATGGCTTAGAAGGCAATGAAGAGAATTTCGACGGTTTAAGTAGCTTATCAATGGTGATGTACGTGTTTATTAAGATAAGGATAAGACAATTGTTTTAATTAAATAACTTCAAAGCTATACTTTATTTTATGTTAGCATAAATGTATTAGATTGGAAAGTAGGTAATTTCGATTACTTTAAAATACATCTTAAAAAATATGCTTTTGAGGTTTTATAAACTGACTTATCTGAACGGGAACTATTATTTAATATGAGCTCTGAGCCATTGTTCTTGACCAACTTTAGTCTTAACATTACGAGAGATTACAAGCAAAATATCTAACATATAATTAATATATAGCTAAAACAATTAATTAATATTAGGTTAAAATAAAAAATTCTATTATTTTTAACTATATTATTTTTTTATTGTCCATTATTCATCATAAATAACAAGAAGGAAATTATGTGAATGCTGCGTTTTTATCATCCTTTTCCCCCTTAATTCATCTTCTCGAAATAACCATTCCTCATTATTCCAGTGGTAAACGTTTTCTCTAATTTGTTTTTGTTGGTTCGATGTCCAGAATTCCCAAGATAAATCATCTAGAACGTTTTAATGAGTTGTTTTTATCAACGAGTGCGCAATGGTAAATAATTTTTTTGTTAGAAATATTACATCAAATGAAAGTTGATTATAATAGAATAAGTATAATTGAATATTAATGTTCTTTATTAAATCGTCCTTATTTATCTTATTATTAAATATGTTAAGATTAAGATTTTCTATTGTTTCGTATTTTTATTATAATAAATTCATAATTTTATGCTACGGTTTATTTGAAAGCAATTTATAAAAAGCGAAGTTAGAGCTTTGATTTAATGTTTCACAGAACTTTGACTTTTATAGTAATTTATCATAAGTGGCACCAAGATTAATTTATGGGCCTTATATATAATGTTGAATAGGCATGATGACAGTAACAGAAAATCGTAAAAATATTAATTTATAATTATATTATAGGATAGGGAGATTCTAAAATATTTATTTTTAAATTACAACTGTATTAGATTACTGTAGAAATAATATCACATTTTAAAAATCGTAGAATACCAATCACAAGCATTTCCTAACCATCAATTGGGCATTGCATAATTTGAATACTCATAAACCTTTTGGCGCACTTTGATTTAATTTGGATTGTTTATTGTATATTTCATATAAAACTGGCGCAAAACCAGCAGTACGAAAAATTGAAACAGGGATCAGGTTTACACTATCTGAAAAATGCCAGTTGGAAACTACGAGAAGAATAGTTTTATTGAAATCAAGTGCCCAATAATTTCAAATAGAGATACAATTTATCGATGGCAAACTTTCTGATGTGTGATTTTCCTAAATTTTTGGCGCATAATTTAATTTCATTGAAGATTCATTTAACTGCATTTAAAGTCATGCTGTAAAGACACATATTATAGACATTTTAAGTGTTATATTTGCTTAAATTGGTTTTAAAATATCTTTGTTTGGTGAAGTATAATTCACTGAACTATTTGAAGTACAAGATTTTTTTTATAACATCTTTATTAGATACGCTTAGTACAATCTTAATTATTATTATTATTACAATTAATTTATTACGACTTTTCCTATGTGCTTGGATTAATTAACAAGCAAGACGAGTGCGAGAAAATACATCAGTATGTATTCCTCAATTATAAAATTATAATTATTTATTAATTATTAACTTATAGCTATAGTTTACACTAATAATACACATTAAATGTTCGCACAAGTTCGTATGGTTTTGTTCGTTTCAATCTCCTGACATCCTGGGCGCTGTCCAGCAGTTGTATTGCTTCCACGTTAGAATGATTTAGTAATCTTCTTTCGTGTTTCAAGGCGAAATCCTGCACAACTTCGCAAATCCATTTGATTTCCAGGTCATCGTGCAGTTCTTCATTGGTTACATAGCGATAGGCATTGGTAATCAATCGAAGAATCTTATTTTGACAGCGCTGTATGACTAACTGATTTGAATTTTTAGTGCAACCCCATATTTGCACCCCATAGGTCCAAATTGGCTTTATAATTCTATTATAGATCAACCTTTTTGATTTTAGATCAAGTTGAGACTATCTTCCGACTAACCAGTATAGTTGTTTTATTTTGGTTCTAATGTATTTTGCTTTTTGTCTAACGTGATGCTTCCAATTTAGTCTACCGTCAAGATGGATTCCAAGGTATTTTGCTGATTCTGCTTGAGCAATCGGGCATCCATTGAGTGATATAATTAAGTTTTTATTATTTCGCCTTAATGCAAAATTGGCGTGGACATATTTGGAGCTATTAAGTTGAATATTCCAATCTTTTGTCCATTTGTAGATTTTGTTGACTGCCACTTGCACTTTTTCTATTGCCCTAGGCAGTTATTTTATTAATTATTACAATGGGTAGGTCAAGTAAAGGCGCAAAGTAGGAGGAAAATAGGAATAAAGAAACAATGATTGAAAATAAGGAACGCTTCAGGTACCGAGATCAGCTACTTAGCCTAAGAGATTTGAGAAATGTTCAAACTAGAATAAGTTATTGTCACCGCCGGTAATCGAACGCGTGGCCTCCGCATGTGAGCTGAACGCTCTAACTGTTACACCATAGAAGCAGTTGCTTATAATATTTCTACTGTTTCTCATATGATATGGTTAGTGCTTAGAAAGCAAACAATGACTTTTGCACTAAACGACTTCCGATTTTCCGTCACATCAGTTGAGCAATAACATTATATACATATATCTGATTATTTTAGTTAAAAAATATGGGAAAAAAATATGTACGTGCTTTTGAGATTTGAGGGTTTCTCTCGATTTTCCCCCTTCCCCCCAACAGATCTTGACTTGGTTCTAATGGGACCACCTCGGTAGTGCACTCTTTCGAATAAAAAAAGAATTTTGAAAATCGTTTCATAATTTGACGGAAAAATCTGCGAACATACATTCAAAAAAAAAGTCGAACATAGAACCTGCTCCATTTTCGAAGTCGGTTAAACATAGTAAATACTTATGGCAAAATGATCATGAAATTATTTGCTTTGCAGCTCATTATCACCGATACACATTAGAATATCTAATTATAAGACAAAATTATTAAAATAATGTATAAATTAGACTTACACAGATTCAAACCACGCTCAATGCGACCAAAACAACCATGTTATGTACAAATTTTGAGTATTTTAGCGTGCATTTAAAATTACACTACTTCAAAGGTATATTAATAATATAAAGGTATTAATTTTCTTGAGGAAATTACTTTAATTTCGGATGAGGTAAGTACGTAGAATTACCATAGAGTAAATTTTCAAAATTAGTCATTATGATTATTAGCGTTGTTACAATACAGTTATCAAATTGCACAAAGAAATCGATGAAATATTCGACAGGATATGGTTTTTAGATCAGATATCAAATATGGCGCCATATTTTTTCATTATTTCCTTTTTTTCTATACGTAGGATTTTATATTATTCCAAAAGTAGTATATTAAATATCTCCATCTTAGTTTTTAGGAAGGTCAAGTAACTTGTTAGTATAAAAGTCACGTATGGCTGAAATAAAACGAATAAAAATGGGTTAAGGGTTAGTTTCTCTATTTTTTGTTGTTTCCTCGATCGGAACGGATTATAACGTTGAACTTTTCTTTCAGTTAATGCCTTTTACATCTCGTGATTTGAAATCGGATACCGTTATTTACCAATATCGATTATTTATCAAATTTTTTATATAATTTGTTTCAAGATTTTTGAGATGTTTAATTTTCGAAGCGTTCTAACTCAATTTAAGTAGTTTTAGTGAATTGAACATTTCTTCAGGGGCCCGAAAAACGCAATTTATTGTTGATGTAGCGGACTACATATCCTTCCAAAATAACAGTAAAATCACGTCATTAAAATGTATGGCGTGAAAACGACGCAGTGTTTTCGCATCAACTTTTAGTTTTAGTTTATTTTGGTTTGGAGATATAATAAACTTCTAATGCAAATAAAATTATAAAACGCTTTCAAATATAATTTAATTTAATATTATGGTATATGCAATGCATATATTATTGAATAACATACTACAGTTAATTATACAGTCACAACAGTTTGTAGGTTAGGGTTGTTTTATTATATTTACATTTAAATCTTCCACACCTCTTATGAAGTAGAGTTCTGGGCGCGTTTTTTTATGTAGTGGTTTCCTCTGGTAGCCTAATTCATCTAATTAAAAATTGTATATTCAAATAATGTATTGCATGTCCATAGAGAGCATTAAACCTTTTTGCGTTTAACTTCTATCTCATGTTTCCTTGGCAGTTAAATATTTCCAAGAAAAACCCACATATATCATGTACAATTCAGAAAAAGATAGCAGAAAAAAGAAAGTTACGACGGAATTAGCAACAGCTAAGAACTGCTGAGAATAAAGGAACATTTTATAAGACAATAAAAACTGAAAGAGCTGATCCAAAATGAACAAAACCATCGTATTCAAGAATACTTAGAAAATTTGACACCAGCTGAGGCTACAGACTATTCGTTGTGAAAAGCAAGAAAAAAGCCTAAGAGACCCCAACAGCATAATTCACCTATTAAAGTAAATAAAAATAATTGGACTAGAAGCAATAAAGAGAAGGCTGACATTTTTTATAAACACTTCAAAAATGTTTTTAAACTTTTCCAGTCTGAGCTACATAAAGATGACCAAAATAAAATTACTAGCTTTCTAAATTCACTATTTCAAATGGACTTATGAAATAAATGAACGGCTAAAAAAGTTAAAAATACAATAACGAGAGAGATTAATATTAAAAAAGCTTCTGGTTATGATTTAATTACTGGTAAAATTTTAAAAGAACTATCAGAAAAGGCTATAAAACTATTAACATATATATTTAATGCTATGCTACGAATTAATTACTTTCCTAGCCTCTGGAATGTAGCTAAATATTAATGATCCTCAAACCAGGAAATATACGGCCTATAAGTTTATTACCGGTAAAACTCGAAATAACTAAAACATAAAGAAGCTAAACTATATAACAGAGAAAAAATTATTCCGGAACATGAGTTTGGATTTCGCAATAAGCAACTATAGAACAAGTAAACAAAATAAACATGGACCTAAATGCCAAAAGACATATCTCAGGCTTTTGACAAAGTATTGCATACGGGCTTGCAGGTTAAATTAAAAAAATTTCTCCCTCCATCCGGACTATCAGTTACTAAAATCGTATCTCACTGATAGACATTTTACTGTAAAACAAGGCCCCGAACATACCGAATTACATCTAATATATTCAGGAGTTCCGCAAGGTAGTGTACAGTGTCCACTACTATATCTTCTATATACAGCCGATCTACCCACCACAAAAATAGCTACTATGGCAATATACGCAGACGACACAGCAACCTTACCAACTCATGAAGATCCATCCAAGACATGGCGCATTAAAGCCAATAAAGCAAAATCTACCCATATAAGTTTTACCCTGCGTAGAAGAACATGTCCACCAGTGAATATCAATCATTGTCAACTACCCCAAGCAGGTAATGTTAAATATCTTGGTATGCATTTAGATCGACGCCTAACCTGGAAAAAACACATACTTGCTAAACGAAAGCAACTTGAACTTGCTTGAACAAAGTGCTGCGTGCCATTGTTAATGCTCCGTGCCAAGTTTCAAACGAAATGATACAACTCGATATTCCTCTAGAACCCATAACGATTGTGTGTTTGTGTGAAGTACTTCGAAAGAGTGTCGTGCATCCCAATGTACTCGCTAATCAACCAAATATGCGACGTAATAGTAAAGTGCGTAGACTAAAACGTCTAACACTATCTGATCTGATTATTGGACATATATAGACTTTAGAATAAGCTTTAGAATAAGACTAATTAAATAAGATAGTATGTTATACAGGACATCACTTAACGAAGTGATTTTCTACATGCAATGTATATATATAATATAAATATAAGAAATACTTATTGCCTGTTGGGCGGATTATGGAACCAGAAAGAGTAATAAAAAAGGTAAAAAAATGTTCCTTGTCAAGTCATTTTCATATGAGTGTATTTTTCCTTATTTTCTTCTATTTGCTACCTCTGTACATTTTTCTGCCAATTCTACTGATTTCCTCTGTATGATCTGACTTAATCAATGCATTATTCTTAATGCATTTGCCATATCGTCTTCAAGAGAAATTCTTCCCTCCCACATTCCAACCAAATGTTCATTTATATTCTGAAGAATTGCACACATCTACACACATTTTATGCATAATGTGATTTTCTACATAGAGAGAAAAAACCTAATACCAACACACCCGTTTGGATTTATTAACAAGCATTCAACAATTGACCAGGTCCACAGAGTAACAGATTTTATTGAAAAAACCTACGAAAGTAAAAAAGTAATCTCAGCTATATTGCTACCAAAAGACTACACCGAACTATTAAAATCGTACATTACAACCAGAATGTTTAGAGTCAAACAAGAAGAAGCTTACTCTACAATGAAAGAAGCTAAGGCAGGTGTACCACAAGGAAGTGTACTGGGACCAATGCTTTATCTACTCTACACTCTACGATGGCTACATTTGCTGATGATACTGCGATTATAGATGTCGGAGACAATAGTGAAGAAGCCTCACGAAAACTACAACAGGCAAGTGACAAAATAAATAATTGGACACAAGCTTGGAAAATAAGAATTACAGTCGCTGGAAGGAACATATAAAGAAGAAAATAAAAGAAGATTTTAAATATAGAAAAATATATTGGCAAATTTGGAAAAAAATTAAAATTATCAGTACATAATAAATTGATATTATACAAGCAAACACTGAAACCTATATGGACATACGGAGTTCAATTACGGGGATGTTCTGCAAAGAGTAACATAAATTAAATACAAATTTTTCAGAACAAAGTCCTGAGAATTATTGTGGGCGTACCCAAATACTACAGGACTGACTACCTACATCGAGACCTTCAGATACCCACAGTTAGTCAAGAAATCAAGAGAATTGCAAGGAAGCATGACGAAAGGCTCTATTCTTATAAGAATATTGAAGTATTGCAGCTTTTGGATAGCACCAGAACAGGACACACACTCAAAATAATCAAACCATCCGATTTTGTGTAGTGTTGTATTAATTATTATATGCACCTCATTAGGTACATATAATAAAAAATACAGCAGTGACATGTATAACCATTATTTCACCAGAGACTGAGATAGGGCCGATGGGTCCTCCAGTTATATACCTAGATTTAAGTTATCATAAAGACAAATTGTAGGTTAGACGGAAACGACTAGCAACCATGTAATAATTAAATAATAAAAAAAACTACAATTATTCTATATTATATACATATTTTTAATTTTTTCCGCTCTTCTTACTCTATCTTGATAATTGTCAGCGTTGGCATACATAAGCTCAGGTCAGGAAAGTTTCATTCACTCACTATCACGCAAATCAAACAAAGTTCATGCAATTCTAAGGTTATTTTAGATAATGCTTCTTTCCCACTCGAGCAGCATATGTAGTACTCTATGCCTATATATTTCTGCCATTAGATCTACAATGAACTTTTTTTCAGGCCTGTTTCCAAAAAACATAAAACACAAAGATTTAATTTGTATTTACAAGTGACAATTTGAAATAGTCCTGTCTGAAAGAGTTGCATATTCCTGATTTTTTTGAGAATATTTCTCAGATTAAGTTGTCACTCTAGTTTCCTCTAAAATAATTGTATTAAATTATGATTATTAATATTTTCGATCGATATATTAATATGGAAGAAACTTCTCCTTTTTTTCATGCATTTCATATATTTTATTGCGAACAGAGTCGACATAAATGTGATCATTAATGTTTTGAAGAATTATGGATATATTTGACAATCGCGCGAATTTTATAGGCTGATTTGGTTACATGTTCAGGCGCATCAGACAGTATTGTACTTTTTTTAAACCAGAATAAAATGAGAAGGAAAAATAGGATATGGTTTTAAAATGAATTTACAAGTTGCAATATGCAATACATTCGAAGTTGTGATGATATGAGTTCACTGTTATTTTGGAAGCACTATAGCAAGTATGGAACATTTACCGAGAAAACATGTTCTTTTTTTAAGTGCTTTGCATGTATATCTTTGCTTTTATGAGATCTACTAATCGTGTACCATTACATTACATAGTGCAAAATGCGTCATGGCTAAAAATAATTTATATTTTGATTTTTGAAAACATACAATGAAATTATTCCCAAAATAAAACATGATATTGGAAATCTAAGATTAAAATATTAAAAATAAAATTGAACCGACTTCAAAACATAAATAAGGAACTCACTAAAAAGAAAAAAATATTTGTCGAAGTTTGAAGTCGGTACGTGTAACAAATTAGATTTGTTTTGATCGTAATTTAATTTTAATTTGACACAAAAATTTGTTATTATTTTTGCATTGTTTGGGCTCGACACCGACTTCAAACTGATCAGTTGGTAATAGGTTGTTTGTAAAGTTTGATTATTTTTTAATTTTTAGTGGGTTTTTTTAGTATTGCTTATTAATTAAAAAAAAATATTTTCCTCCTTTTAGTGATATATATTTACTCAATAAATTACAGTTGTTTTATTAAGAATTACACTGGGTAGGTCAAGTAAAGGTGTATAAGAAAAAATAGGAATAAAGGAACAATGATTGAAAATAAAGAACGACTAGAGGTAATTTGACAAGTGTTCTAACCAAACTAGAACAACAATAAAAAGTCGTTGCCACCGCCGCGAACTGAACCCAGCAAATCCTTACTAAAAATTCCTTAGAGACCCCTGAAGGGTATAGCGGTCCGGTCCCTGCTTTCTCATCATTGGCTTACCTAAATAACTTCAAGTATACAATTAGTTGTCTTTCGTCACTTCAGCTCAGCGTAACATTATACCCAAATATCTGATTATTTTAGATAAAAATTAGGTGAAAAATTTTACGGGCCTTTGAAAATTGAGGGTTTCCGGATTCCACCTTCAGACCCTGACTTTGTTCCAATGGGTCCATCTCGGAAGTAAACTTTTTCGATTAAAAAAAGAATTTTGAAAATCGGCCCACAATTGACGAAAAAATCGGTGAACATACTTAAAAAAATATACAGTCGAACATAGAACTACTACTAGATGGAAATTCTGTAATTTATTCAACAATAACGGTTAAAACAATAGTTGCAACAGCATTAGTAGGACGACGATCTATGACAAATAGTTATTTCCGTTAGAATTCTAGAAAAAATTCACACTTCTCTTACAATTTCAGGCGCTGTAAATTTTTTAAATATTATTTTAATGTCTCCTTTTTACCAAGGACGATTTATCTCGACTGGACCTACTCTTTATTAACGTGAGCTCCGAATCACGTTCATCGTCATTAAGCCTACCGACTGGCGAGTGACCAACTTAGAAATCATCCCAGAAGACATCCGATCTTACCCAGCCTGGTTACTGGCATGACTGGGATCATTTTCCTTGTCAGATTTTACACTCTTGCCTAGGACAATTACAAATTTTAAACAATCACAAACATATTTGCAACCGTAGGTGGCCTTTACCACTGCGCTAACAATCCGACGTAAATTTTTTAAAATCAATTTATCGACAAATTTTCAATTTTTGTCGGCACAAATATACGGAAGCTAATTTTTGTATATATAAAAAATAACTATGAATATTATTGTATCGATTTAGAAATCAATATTCCTTAAATAAATATTAATGCCATCATTTTGTGGATTGCAGAAATCGTAAACAGTACGTGACTCTATATCTAGAACTCTCGCTGTAATGGCTAAACAAGATATATTAAATGTCATAACTTTTTATTGAATGATTCCTTTCTAATAAAATGGATAGGGTAAATTTCTGTACTTATTATTCCAATGGCGTTTTCTTTACATGCCTTAAAGAAACTGTCTCTATACTAAATCTGTTACTGCTTTGTTAAATGATTATTTTCGATGTTTAGTACCATTTTAGTCGTACTTAATTACCGTTAATTACTATTTATAAAACAGTTAGGGTGCCATCGAATGCGTGGGAGTTAATTGACTTGTTTAATTAAAAAGTCCCCATTTTAATGGATTCTCTAAAATATTACCTGATTTGTTTTTTTTTCGTGTCCTGAAGTTTTCTTTTATAATTAAAAGTAAAATTAGCTAAGGTATTTTGTCGTGGAAAATTTCCACTTAACACATGGGACAGGAGTGCAGATGGTCGGCCTACGTTAGAGGCATGACGTTATTTATAGCGTATAAATTGAGAGGATATTGGATAAACTTAAATAAAATAGGACAACATATTAATTATAAATATATTAGGTATACAAATATGATCCTGGCTTATATGGTTACTTTTAATTATTATATTGATAACATCTATATTTGACAGGTCTAACAGATTTTTTTATTGTTACTAGTCGTTGCCGCTTATGTACGTAGGTAATATATATATATATATATATATATATATATATATATATATATATATATATATATATATATATATATATATATATATATATATATACATTTGATTCTTTTGAGTTTGTTGCTCTGGGGTTACATTATCCAAGAGTTGTATTACTTCGATATTGGCATGAGAATGAAGTGTCTTCGCATGTTTTCTTGCTATTCTCAGGATAAGTAATCGGTCTTGAAGTATCTGGGTACACCTACAATATTTCTCAGGACTTTATTCCTGATAATCTTGTATTGTATTTATATTACTTTTTTGCGAGACATCCCTCTTAATTCCGTATGTCCATATAGCTTTCAACACTTACTTGTTTTATTACCCAATACTCACCAGAAAGCAGAAGCATTTGCCGAATATCTAGATAAAACTTTCAAACTAAACGAAATTAATATTGAACATAATTTGCCGGACACAGAAGCTTAAAATTCGATGATTGAATTAGTCACGCTGAAAGAACTAACCAAAGTTATTAAAACTGACATTAATCCCAGGAAATCACCAGGCTACGATTTAATAACAAGAGAATGACTGCTAAAACTACCAAGGAAGGAAATTATAAAACTTACCAACTTGATCAATACAGCATTTAGATTAAAACATGTCCCAGACATTTGTAAGATGGCGGAAATTATAATGATCCTAAAACCTGGAAAGTCACCAAACGAAATAAAAGCCTATAGACCTATATCACTGCTGCCAGTAAAATCTAAGGTTTTTGAAAAATTCCTGTTGGAAAGAAAAAAATCGATCATAGAGAAAAAAAAACCTAATACCAACACACCAGTTTGGGTTTATTAACAAGCATTCAATAACTGACCAGGTCCACAGAACAACAGATGTTATTAAAAAAGCCTACGAAAGTAAAAAAGTATTCTCAGTCATATTCTTAAATGTGCACAAGCCTTCGATAAGGTTTGGCATGAAGGCATTGCTCATAAACTACAGAAAATGTTATCAAAACAACACACCGAACTACTAAAATCGTACATTACAGCTATAATGTTTAGAGTTAAACAAGAAGAAACTTACTCTACAATAAAAGAAGCTAAAGCAGGTGTACCACAAGGAGGTGTACTGGGGCCAATGCTTTATATACTTTACACTTGTGGTATACCACAAATGGAGAATATTACATTGGCTAAATTTGCTGATGATACTGCGATTATAGCTGTCGGAGACAATAGTGAAGAAGCCACACGAAAATTACAACAGGCATGTGACAATATAAATAATTGAACACTAGCTTGGAAAATAAAAATTAACGAAAGTAAATCTGTGCATGTGCAGTTCACCTACAATCAGACCGTACAAGCGACAATAACATTAAATTATACTATCATTCCATATAGCAACAACGCTAAATATCTCGGAATGAATATTGATGCAAAACTTCGCTGGAAGGAACATATAAAGAAGAAAAGAAAAGAACTGGAATTGAAATATAGGAAAATGTACTGGCTAATTGGAAGAAAATCACAATTATCAGTACATAATAAATTGCTATTATATAAGAATATATTGAAACCTATATGGACATACGGAGTTCAATTATGGGAATGCTCTGCAAAGTGTAACATAAACAAAATACAAATTTTTCAGAACAAAGTCCTGAGAACTATTGTGGGCGTACCCAAATACTACAGGATTGACTATCTACATCGAGACCTTCAGATACCCACAGTTAGTCAAGAAATCAAGAGAATTGCAAGGGGGCATGAGGAAAGACTCCATTCTCATGAGAATATTGAAGTCTTGCAGCTTTTGGATACCACCAGAACAGGACACAGACTCAAAAGTATCAAACCATTTGGTCTTGTGTAGTGTTGTGTAGTGAGATGCATATAATAAAAAATTCAACCGTGACATGTGTAAACATTATTTCACCAGAGACTGGCATAGGGCCTATGGGTCTTCTTAATTATATACCTCGATTTAAGTTATCATAAAGACAAATTGTAGGTTAGTCAGAAACGACTAGTAATAATGTAATAATTAAATAATAAGAAAAACATTAACCAATACATTTTCCTATATTTGAACTCCAGTTCTGCTTTGCACATTCAATAAACTTTCTTGTGGTATACCTGTTTTAGCTTCTTTTATTGTAGAGTAGGCTTCCTCTTGTTTAACTCATATAGTTCATAGTGTTGCTTTGGTAACATTTTCTCTAACTTAAAAACAAGGCCGTTATGCCATACTTTATTGAAGGCTTGTGATGTATCACAATATAGCAGAATATTCCTTTTTACCTTCATAAGCTTTTTCAATTCGTTTGGTGATTTTCCAAGTTTTTAGATCATGACAATTTCAGCCAGTTTCCAAACGTCTTGGACATGTTTTAATTGAAATATTGCATAGATTAAGTTGACTAGTTTTATAAATAATTCCATTTCTTGGTAGTTTTTGCAGTGTAAGTGTCCTCTTAATTATAATAAGTCGAATAATCTGTCTACTTGTCATCAGTTAGATTTAATTTCCAGTATTTCTCTTTTCAACCCTGGAGTTATATTGTTTAAAATACTTTTATTTTCAGCTGTTCTTTTTTATTAGGTGTTACTTATGTGTTATTTATGTATAATAATAAGTTATTCATAAAATAAAGAGATATCTGAAATCTGAGTCACCACAGTGCGCAACAAACGCACATATTCTACATATAATGTTACAAAACGATTTACTGAAATATTTATTTAAATATTAGTTAGGTCAGTAGTCAACTTAATGAAACATTTTTATGTCACAAAAATATTAGCCAATCTGGCAATCCGAAAAATGTTTCAATAATCCAAGATATTCAGTATAATTCTATATTCTCTATTCTTGGAATGATTCCTGAATTGTGTAGTTGTTTGTCCTCGGTATTGTTTTATTTGTCTTGTTTAAAAATGATCTTTTTTAATGTGATAATCAAGGCTATGACTTTTCTTATAAATAATATAAGCAATAATTATAAGCATCTTCTGTTGTAAAAACCATGAAAATTCCTCGATATAAAATAAAATAGTAGTAAATAGTATAAGTGTAATTTCGGTTTTCTGTGTAATTTTTTAACATGAAGTATTCGCTTTAATTGCTAAATTATTATTGTGTATGTCGAGGCTTAATTTTCTTTATTTTGTTGCTATGAAATTTCTACTAAACCTCATTAACGAGGGTTTCGTGTAAGGTCCTGCAAACTATATTGGAACATCCCATGAATGTGTCGGATTTAGTATCGAACAATTGATATTGTAAGCTGTGATTGTAAAATCTGTACATGATCGGTGCCATGTCATCCACAGACCAGAATAAAACTCGGTATTTCCAGAAGCGCTTGTATTATATGCTGATAATAGTATCCAGAGTTGTCGGAGATCTTTAATTTATTTTGTTAGCACTGGCCCTGCACTTGGATTGTTATTTGATACTTTTAACTTAAAGCATATCAAAATTATTGTAGCCTATCCACTAGCACAGAGAACTCACGTCATCATGTTGCCGCATGAGTTTTTGTTTATTTTGGCTTTGAATGCATATATCATCGAATGGTTTAAAGTATTGTTAATTATGTAGCCACAATAGTTTGTAGGTTAGGATTATTTTATTGTATTTGCCTTTAACTCTTTTTCATACCACTTAGAAGGTAGAGTTCAAGGCGCGTTTTTTATGTAGTGGTGGATCCCTTGGATTCACCTAATTAATATTCAAATATTTTATTCTCATTAGAGACCATATATACCTTTCTTCGTTTAGCTCTTGTTCCCTTCGTTACTGTGTTTACTTGTCAAGTCATTTCGACATCGCGGTATTTCTCCTTGGTTTCTTGTGCCACTACTTGTTTATTTTTTTCTTGATAAAATTTGATTTAATCACCGCAATCTCCCTAATGCATTTGCCACATCTGTAAATATTCACAACAGTTAGTATTCATTCTCCCCTCACACTTTGTAACCAAAAGCAATTTGGACGATTACACACATATCTTTCGCATTCTCAGTACGATTTTCTACAATTATCCTATATTGATAATATACTCAATTTTAGTTGTTTCCAATATCATGATCCTGACTTAATTGGGTCATAACCTCACATCCCGAAAGTTTTATGGAACCAATGTCATTTTCTGAGCCATTATTCAATTCAATAATTCAACTGTTAATTTCCAATCTATATCACACTTGTTCGCGATTTCACCATTTTTTAATTTCTTCTTTTCTGTGTCTAATGTTGGTCCAGACTAAAGGTATTATTGTAGACAATAATTCTTTCCACATATCCAGACAATTATTGCTTAGATATTCTCATGACTGGCATATCCATTGTAACTCCATGTCAACTGGATTGGATTTAATATGGAGTGATAACATATTTATAGAGAGGAAATGTAGGGTTCCGTCGGTCAGCCATGTCATCTAATGTGTATATTTTTTCAGATCTATTCCTGAAGAAATAAATTACATAAAATACAATTAAACATTTCATTTATAAAGTAAAAATGTGATCACTCTTTAACCTGGTATCTTCAAAATTAATTTATGTTTTGCAAGCCACTACCGTCTTTCGATTACAATCTTACATCCTGTTGCTTCACTTGTTGGGATCCTTTTCAGCGCACTATGGTATGGTGCATTGTCCATAGCAGTAGCTGATGGTTCCTCCAAGGTTTTTGATAGACGATTTTTATTTTGAGCTGACTTGGTAGGACGTAGTAACACTGTTCCATAAATAAAATCATTCCGCTTTCCAGCATAAAGCAAAATATATCTGCAATGAATTACTAAAAATATTATGACTAACAAAATCTAAATAAATGTTATTACTAACTTTCAGCTTTTTCCATCAACTGTTGTCTTTACACTCTTTTTTATTAGCATCTTGCCAAGATTGGTCAGATATTTCATATTGAAACATCACTGTCTCATCTAGATACACAAATTGAAATATAATATCTTCCTTCAATTTATTATATACTTTTAAAAACTGGTTATATTTACATCATATAATTCTATATTTCCTAACAGTATATGAAGGGATGATTTACACCTCTCAAGGAACTGCATATCCCTAAGTTTTCTCTGAAATAATTATATTAAATTAAATTTATGTCGAAAAGACTACTCATTGTATTTATATATTTCATAAATTTTATTTCGAATAAAGTATATAAAGGCTTTTTTTCTGGATATAACATTTTATTGTTTTTAATTTTTTGATATATTTTATTCACTGTGACTATACTAATATTCAGTGCAGCTGCAACATGTTAAAAATATTTTCAATAAAAACATCAACAACTTAATATTTAAATAGTATCAATAGTTAGCTCTCTAGCACATTGTAGTGGCAAGATTAGGGACTGATTAGAGACGCAATCTGTTTTTGCTTCAGAGTCATCAGAGTAATAACAAACCGCGAATAGAAATTTATTAAAACAAGAAAAGCACCAAAACAACGTTTGTCGGTTTATAACATATTATATATAATATATATTATATATGTAATTATTGTTACTAATATTTTGAAGAATATTGCATACATTTGACAACGAGGCGAATTTTTTAGGGTGATTTGGTTACATGTTTTGGACGCATCATCCAGTATTGCATCTTTTTTAACCAGAATCAAACGAGAAATAAAAATACGGCCTTTCTTTTAAACGAATTTTCAAACCGTAATAAGCAATACATCTAACGTCGTGATTACGTGAGTTCATTATTATTTTAAGTGTTTACTAGTTTTTTGTTTTCACGTCATTGTTCATATCTCTAGAATAGATATGAACTTATTTTTATGTTATTTTTGTCCTAATTTTGTTAAGATAAAAATTTAAAATACCACTCTCATTAGCACTTTTTCCGTTTAGAATTTTCCACGTTTCTAATTATTCTTAATTAGCTCGAGCGGACCAGAAATGCCTATCGCAAATATCTAAAGTAAATTTCGAGGCGTACGTGAAAATCTGCTGCGTAATGCTTGCATTCCACCAACGGCAGAAGTAATTGTTGATTTAATTAAACTTCCAGAGGAGGGAAACGTTGCGCATTCCTTCTGGTTTGGCCCGAAGAACCCGGGAAGGAACTGTTCGCGAACATAACAACGTCGTTATTTCCTAATTAAGAGGCTCCGACCGATATTGATTTTTTAATTTAAAGTACGCGGTCGATCACTCCACCAAAAATTAGATCGTTTTCCTATCGAACTAAAACCGATTTCCATTAGATCCTATTTGAGTTGGCAATTACATTAATGAGCGTCGATATTAAAATATCGATCTGCAAGAGTTAATTAATTTAATGTTCAATCAGATAACTACAGTCGCTAGAACGGTAATAAATTAAATTATTTTGGCCTTTGAAAAGTGTCCGGTCTTTTCTGTCATTTTCAAACAGTCTGAACGTTGACACTACAATAAAATATCTTATAAATGTCATGTAATAATTTTTTAATAATTCCTTACACTTCTATTTCAATCATTCTTCTATCAATTTCAAATCCTTCGAACTTAGCCCTAACCTAGAACCTAGAACTATTTCTAACTTCCTGATAACGAGTGAACAATGGACGTATTGCGAAGGACAATAAGATAATTAAAGTGTGGTTAGACCGGTGGAGTCGACTAAGTGACGACTGAAATGACCGAAGGCCGATGGAGAAACATTGTTTCGAGGGCTTCACGTGCTGCTTACATAAATTTGGCGTTCGGAAAAGGTAACCATTACCATGGAGAAAGCGATTATTGTTCCTGTACTGAAATAAAGTGAAAGTAAACACTGTAAAAGCTATCGAGATATAAGTCTCCTATTCATTTTCGGGAACATTTCATGCAGATCATACAAATTTATATCCAATCGCGATTGTGTAAGATTTTTACACTACACCATATTTTGAAGGAACTTATTGGTTGTAGAAAGCGTCCTATTGTTGTTTCTATTAATTTTAGTTCTACTTTCTACGTATATACTGGCCATCACTTTGGACTTCTCGAATGATCTGATGATCGCTGACTAGGTTAAGGTTTCTAGCATTCTTCATGATATAATTCGCACTACAAAACCATATGGTCTGATATTGAATGAAGGCAAAACCAAAGTATTGACTACTGACATATATTCTGCTATTGTAAATTGCAGTGGCATCCAGTTAGAGTAAGGGCAGGAGTTATTCTTGTAGTATAGGAGATGAAAGTATCACATCTATAAGCCTGTATTTTAAATGCGTTGCCTAAGGCAGATTCTTCTTGTTCTTTTCGTCGTTCAGTGCACATTTGAGGAACAAACTCAGTGATGAATATTATAATTGTTTGGACATGTTTGTCAATTGGAAGGTGGCGAAATCGACCTTTTGAGTGGCATATGCAGTGAATAGTTCTGAAAAGGCATAGATGATCGAAAACGATCTGAAAAATAAGAGACGATAGGACCGATCGCCAACTGTAACGACATTTAGTGAAGAATATTCATCGTCCTGTGGTACTAACGGCAACGTATTGGTTAACCCTCCGCGGATGCCGGCTATGGGCAGATGTTGATTATACCTGCTATTTCTTTTTACCTGTCTGCTTCCTGCCTTAGTTATAAATATATAAAAAATATATAAATGTTATGATTTATATCATCAGACTATCAAAGGCCTGATTTATATCTAAAAAGGTGACAAAGCAGTACAGTGCCTATTCTAGAAATCTATTGATGACGTCTACAGTGCAATTTACTCGCTCGATTGATCACCACATTCTTTCATGCTACTTCAATACCTTCCAACTAAGGAAGATGCATGAAGACTAACTGTAATGCGCTCTAAATAAAATAGAGGAGTGGTTTAACCAACGGAAAATAAAAGCAAACCATACCAAGTTTACTCATTTTACTTACACTCTGAGAGGAGAAAATTATCCGTCGGTCAAATTATATAACGGAAACTTCCCACAAGAAGAACTTACAGAATACTTAGGCCTGTCTTTAAATCATATATTAGATTGGCAGAAGCATATCTAGAAGCACAAACAGCTCGACAGCAAACTTTGTAGTGTTCCTCGGTTAGCAGGTCGCCGCTCCTATTTGAGCAATGAGAGCAAAATTATGGTATACAAATCCATTATCAAGTCAATCTGGAGCTTACGGCATTAATTATCGGACATAGCTAGCAACAGCAACATTGAAATATGAGAAATATTCTGGAGCAAAGCATTAAGGAACAATTTCAGATATTTAACAGGTACCTGTATCTTAACATGAGAACTGTGAAGCAGTTTCGGCAACAGATTTACACAGAAGGGTGGAAGCTGAACCCACTGATGGGAACTCTCTCATTAAGAGAATTCAACAAACATTGCTGATTATTTTGAGAAAAGATGCTATAAAGCAGAATATAGAGCAAAATATTATTAATAACATGAGGTCTCATTTCTATCTGATTTGTACTCAGTTTGTTTCATCTTGAAGATGATATGACATCGTTTTTTAAACCTGATTTAAATATAGTTTGCAAAATATGGCGGCTAAGGTAGTATTATGCTTTTATGTGTGATTGAACATCATTTAATTTACTTTTTGGGATGTTCAAGAGGTTTTTTTTGTCAAAGGTATTAATATTGTTATTTTTAAAACATCTAAGCCAACAATCACTCGGTACTTTTTTAAGTGTACAAGACATTTTTTTCATGAAATTTGTGGGTTGTGGACAGTAATTACATTTAAGTGAAGCAGAACTCTAGTGCCGTTTATTGCAGCAAACAAAAAATAGTTAAAACCATAGAGTATAACAAAATGCTGCGCCGTGGTTTGAGATTTCTGTGTGCAGCTAATTAACATGCACTTCCGAAGGTTCGACGACTAAAGTTGTCGCCGTTAGGTAGGAGTTCTCATTTTAAATACATCCATGAATTTTGAAGAGTTAATCGGTAAGCGGCGCGGAAATATTACTCATTTTTTTTAAACAATCTAATGTGTTGTTAATAACACTACTTCTACATATTATATAGCGCAATATTGCTCTATACAATATGTTTCCATAGTTTGTGTTTTAATTGTTATATGTTTTTGCAGAAACTAGATCCATTAATCAATTATTTCCCTTGATTTATGATTTAATCTTTACTTTAGTTTAATTTTATTCGTCTTCTATAACAATGGAACAAAAATAGTTGGATAAATATTGGCAACCAATAAACATATATTTTCATTTCTCTGTACAGTAAACAAATAGTTTTACAAAGTATTTTAAAGTAAACAAGATAGTTTTACTCTATTTTAAATGTATTTCCATTCTACGCTACATAAAACAACTGGAAATTAGGATTCTCTAACGTAATAATGTCTCTCCACCGTCCCCTTTGAACTTTGTTATGTTCTTCTTCGAACGGATGTTCTTCTTCGAACTACGGTGGAATTTCGGTAAAACAACGGTACAAAGCACAGGCAAAATATGAGCCCCATCAAAAGGATGCTTCGTTTAGAAATAGTGGCGTTGGTTTACAGTGTGAAGATTTATTTAGCAGTTCTATTCTATATATATATATAGAATATATTCTATATATATATATATATATATATATATATATATATATATATATATATATACATATATATATATATATATATATATATATATATATATATACATATATATATATAAATACATCTATATATATATATACATTTATATATATATATATATATATATATATATATATGCTTTGGTATTTATTTTACAAATAGGAGTGGCGACTATTGAGCAGTCAGGACAAAATGATACTTAACTTTCAATATATTATATATACTTTCAAATATATTCTAACATTTATATGTATGATATATTTATATTATATAACTAATTTATTTTAACATTATAGGTTATCAAATCATGAATCTCCCATTTGTCAGCTTCTTCTGCGTGTCTGGTGGAGTTCATTCAGATTAAACGTGTTATTATAGTCAATCCTTCTTACCACATATCCAAACAGTTCTTACTTGTATATCTTATTTGAATTTGATCGGATTGATATGCAGTGATAGGGTTGTTTGTTATGTGGTCATATTGTTCAGCAATCTAATGTGTACATTACATCACAGACGGTACTGTTACATGTACATTTTTCCTTTTTATAAAAAATAAATTACATAAAACGCAATTGAACATTTCATTTATATTTACCTAGTAACAATTTGAAATAGTTCACTCTTTAACATGGTATCTTCCAAACATAATTTTCGTTTTGCAAGTCATTCCTTAATTACAGCCTTTG
The DNA here is from genome assembly GCF_030347505.1 of Rhynchophorus ferrugineus. NCBI lineage: Eukaryota > Metazoa > Arthropoda > Insecta > Coleoptera > Curculionidae > Rhynchophorus > Rhynchophorus ferrugineus. Next base: position 20,203,760 of record NW_027472590.1, read on the forward strand.
TCAAGTCCACTTGTTAGAATCTTTTCCACCAGTATCCTATGTTATCGTTAATTGTTTATAACAATAAGTGATTTTTCCTCCTAGATATTTAACAACTGATTTTCAAACCAGGGCAAAAGTATGTTATGGCTTATTTCTCCATGCCAGTCGTCGACCTTGGACTTATCGAGAAAAATACTAACTTTGCTCTAGGAATAAAACCATTTCTGTTTCCAACTTGAATAATCTGCATTAAATTATTAAAAAATATTATGACTAATAAAACCTAATCAAATATTATCCTAACTTTTTTCTTTTTTAATCAACTTTTGTTGTTTTACATTCTTTTTATTAGCGTCTTGCCAAGAGTAGATCAATATTCAGCGTTTAAATATCCATATCTCGTCTAGATTCATGATTGATAGACAAAATGAAATGATTGAACCAGTCTTCCTTAATTTTATTATATGTTTCTTCTTCTATCTTGATTCGTCACCCGCTTCGTATGTGGACGCTTTCTTTTCAGTGAATACAACATTATTTTGTTTTTTGAGTTTAGCCACAGTACCTATGTTAATATTAATTGCAGCTGCAACGCACCAAAAATATTTTCAATAAAACTTAATATTGAATAGTATCAATTAGTTTACCTCTCTAACGCACATTTCTCGCAAGATTGAGATTATCTCGTTACTGCTCAAAGTAGTTGGTTAGAGACGCCGGTTTATAACCTCTAGTTATTATAACTAACGTTTTGAAGAATTTTGTAAATTCGGTGTTCCAGCGCATCAGGAACAATCCGGTCCTAGCTTAAAACGAATTTTAAATTTTTATAATCTGCATTTGGTAGTATGTTCGACATTAGCTATTTTATTGCACGTACTATATGTCTTCTCACTCATCACACCATTCAGTCTTAACATAAACATACTGCTTCGGTCCTTCGATAAACAGTCTTCCTAGCTATGGTTATATAGCACCTCCATTAGTTGGGCTTGAAAGATTTTCTGTTTTTAACCAAGCATCTCAGGTAGGTATGTCGGCCGCAGAGCAAAATATGGATGTTTGTTAAACATTCTAAAATGTAGCGATATTTTTTATAAAAATTTAAAATTAAATATCAAAATTAACTACAAATTTTAATAGTTTTAAGTGTTTAATTAATATCTTTTTTTAATTTATCGAAAAATGCCGCTAAAAAATATCTATATATCTGTCAAGAAAAAAATCGACCAAAAATATCGATAACTTTAAGGCGTCCTTAATCTACAGGGGACAGTTTCTCAAATTTTGGATGACGATTAATGAATGATGTATATGTCGAGAATCCAGAAACTAGGGGTGTTTCAAAAATATTAAATATATTTTACTTGGAATAGTTTGCTGCTAGTGGTACTTTTTCATTTTCGGTACAGCTTTTGTGACATCAGTTTTGTAGTACATCATCAGATGCGATACTTTTGTCCGAATTCCACTCACCGAACTGCACCAACGAACGCTTCGAGTAACCTCCCTTCTTTTTTTTGATAATTAATTTGATTCCTATTAAATGAATGAATTCAAAAGAGAACAGCCTTACCGACTCTACCAGTTATAAAATCTGAAAGGTTCAAAATAACGAAATCTTTTATTTTACTTTTAGTTTTCAAATAAATTAATATTAATGAATTTCTAGTTATACCATATATTCAACGAGAGAGGAACGATATGTCTTCTAGTTCAATAATTATAACTTGACATCAATTACTGTACAAAGGGGCGTAACAGTCTTTTCTATGGCCGTCGCAATCTTTCAGGGTATCAGAAAAATGTTCCGGTCGTATTTTTCCGCAGGAATCACAGAAATGGGCCGTTTTGCTGGTGGCTAGACTTGTTACAATGGCCTTACCCGCAAAAGACAGTCGAAGATTTGAAACAAAACCCTTTTGTCTGCGACCTAAATAAATATAAAGCATACCCCTCGACAAAAAGGGAAAAAACATTCTTCGGCATTCTTTTATGAAATAAATTACAATATCTGCGGACTCTTTTCGTATACTTTTCAAGCTTAAAAAGGGTCAATTTAGGGGAAACTATGAGGGCGTTTATTTTACAGCAATGAAGCAGGTTCTTTAGCATTTATATTGTTTAAAGAATTCTGCATTTCTTTGTAATGATTTATGAACTGACCTACATACCAAATAAAAATCGCTATGGATTCAATCTAGAGAATCTCGTAGGTCATGAAGTTTTGATTTATGTAATTTTTCGACATGACAAAATTAATGATGTTTTATCGATGTTTTTAGGAGAGGTAAGGGGGATCTATTAGATCGAGAATCCGCGTTTGAAACATAACAGTCCATAGGTTATTCTAGAAATGAACTTCTAAACTACCTTAATAGGTAGCGTCATTCATTTACTCAACGAAAAATTATTACGATTTCATAAATTATTTTCAATGATTTTTTTCCCTTAAATTTTTAATTTAAAGTTTTATTGTAAAATTGTCACAAGCAAGGTATTATCCATCAATCACGCCGCTACTTTTTCTCATGTTTTTGCCATTTGCGGATACTATCTCGAAAGAACGATGTATTTTTTGAGGGTATCCAATTCATTCTTTTTTTTTTGGTATATGCATAACAAGTGAAACGACGTAGCATGAAGAAGTGTAGCACGTAGTAATCAAAAGGAGTAAGGTTTGAAGAATACGGCCGGTGGGGTAGCACTTCCCACCTTAATGTTTCCAAGTATATTTTCACCGGTCTTGCAAGATATGGTCGAGTGCTATCATGCTGAAAAATAACATTGTTGTGTTCTTGCTCGACGTCCGACCGTTTTTTCCGATGCGATTTAATACACAGTAACACCATCTGCTGTGAATGATTAAAATTAATTTATTGTCCTATGGAAGGAGGAGAAGGCAATTACCATTAAATGGTATTCTGAAAGAATATTGGCTGTGTTTAGTTAAATATAAATAATTGCAATTATATATCATGTGTTACGAATAGTTATTTACCTGAATACAAATTCATATTTATACAATATCCTTCTTACTCACCAGACTTATGAATGTGCATGTGACCTCTAGATATTTTTCTAGTTCCAAAATAATTGGGAGGAAATAGTACCAGTCAAAATAATTTTGATATGGCTGTTAACTCTTATCTCTAAAAACTATGGGCTAGTAAATAAACGTAGGAAAGAATGATAAAAATTAATGTAGCGGTATATTCTTTAATAACAATTACTTTGAACATATTTTATGGCGATTGATGCTAAAACAAATGCAAGTGGCAAGTGGTGATGGTGGCAAGTGTCTGATTATTTTCCTTAAATTTCGATATTGAAGATGCATCTCGTCTTGGTCAATTGATAAATTTATTTAGAGTAACAAAGTCAACTGATATATTTTATAAGATTTCACATGAATTAAAAGTCAACACTTTAATGGGTCGATTTTTCATGATGAATAATGGGTATAGTACGAAAGAGTCTCATCTACTTGAAGTAACTAATATGTCAACAACTAATGCGATTGAAACTAATTAATCAAAACTAAATTTTAAAAAAACAATGCCACAACAAAACTAACTTCCGTATAGCCCAGACCTTGCGCTGGAATATTGTTTGTTCCGGTTAATGTAAAACTTTCTTAATGGTGCATAATTAATGATTGAAAAATAGGTTGTCAAAATGTCGAGGTTCGGTCTTTTCGTCTAGAAATATCTCATAAATTACATGGTATTGGTGTATTGAAATATATATATATATATATATATATATATATATATATATAATATAAAATATATATAAAATGAATCGTTGTACATTGGTCCCACTTCGAGAACGGCTGGACCGATTTGGATAATTTTGGTGTTGAATTATCTGTAGAAGTCCAGGGAAGGTTTAAAAGGTGAATAGATATGAAAATTCTCGAAATTAAATAAAAAAAAACAATTTTGTTTTTTCTTTGATGTCGAGGATCGAATCCGACATTCTACGTGCGCGATTTCTTCTTTCTAACACTTTACTGCTAAGTGCGCGAGAACTTTTCTCACTTTGATTAATTACAATTTACTTTATTGCTAAGTGTACGAGAATTTTTCTCACTTTGATTAATTACAATTTGCGATGTCGATACAATTTAGGTCGTCGCAGTCATTCAAATGTGCAAAGAGCTACACCTCACATGCTAACAGCACTGATGACCAGAGAGAGACAGATCAAGAGAATAGTCTTATTGCTATGTCAGAATTGCGTTCTTTAGAGAGTGGCAATGAAGTAGATAGGCAGAATGTAACGAGTTCGTGCACATCAAACATAACAACAGCGAGCACGACATTATGAAATTGAGCGATTCCGCAGATACAGTGCTCCTGTGCTCCTGGAATGAGCTGTATTCCTCTATGATGCAGCAAAAGATTATTGTGCCGACAAATCGGTAACATTTGGGGAAATGACAATAATACAGTGGCGAATCTACTGGATTATGTTGTACTGGAGGCAAAGTAAAATTGTCACAATTGGTCCCACCACCAGATGCTTTACGCTCTAGTTTCTGGGATTGGAAATGATTCTAAGCACTTATTGGCCAAGATTCAGAAATATAACAGCTGTTTCCAGATGACATTATTTGGCGCTACACATATTATACAGGAGAATTTCATGCCCACCTTCCCACAGTTGACCTAAAATTGCATACAGTAGTTACCAAACATTTGATACATGGACCTTGCGGAGTTTTCAACTACAATTCACCCTGTGTGGTTGACGGCAAGTGTTCCAAGCGATACCCAACAGACCTGATTGCTGAAACCATAACGGGAAATGATGGACACCCATTGTATCGTCGGTGGTCAGTCGTGGACAATGGGCGATCGGTAGTTGTGAAGGTAAGAGGACAAAATGTTGATATAAACAATCGTTGGATCGTACCATACTCGCCAATATTATCCAAAGCTTTGTGGAATATTATAACTATGTGAAGTCGATAAACTACAAAAATAAATATGTTTACAAAGGTAGCGATATGGCCGTCTACGCTGTAACCAATGCAAATGACAAAATATCACAGTACCAGATGGGTCGTTATGTAAGTAGCAACGAAGCAATTTGGCGTATCTTTTCATTTGTGATCTACAGTAGTCCATTTTGAAAATGTTCAGGAGGAAAAAAGTTGATGATTCGAGATTGTTGATGGTCTTAATGCGACCGTTCAGAATTTTCTTCCGGGACAGTTGGTTTCCTTCAAATCAGTCGATACCGTTATGAACCAGGACGACATAGTCAACAATCCCACGGAGTTTTTAAATTCACTGAAATTGCTTGGATTACCACCTCACAATTTGAAGTTAAAAGTAGGATCAGTTGTTATCCTGCTGCGTAACATTAATCAACCTCGACTGTGCAATGGAACAAAACTGGCTGTGAAAAAGATTATGAATAACGTCATTGTGGCAACAATCATAGAGGAAAAATACAAAGGAGAGGATACCTTGATCCCATGTATACCGATGATTCCAACGGATTTACGATTCGATTTTAAACGTTTACAATTTCCAGTACGTCTGGCCTTTGCGATGACTATAAATAAATGTCAAGGCCAGTCGTTGGAAGTTTGCGGAATCAACCTGGAGTTTCCCTGTTTCGCGCATGGACTATTACAGGTCGCGTGATCGCGCGTCGGAAAACCGTCATCATTGTTTATATACGCACCACAAAACAAAACAAAAAATAGAGTTTATCAGAAAGCTTTAAATTGATTAACAAACTGTATCATAACTGCCTGTGTCTGTAAATATTTAGTTGAAACCTTATAAATAGCCAGTATTTCAGGAAAACTCTGTTTTTTAGTATAAAACATCATGTGTAATTAATCGAAAATAATAATAACCATTCATTGATACATATTAATTTTTTTATTAATTACGGATTATTAGGTCTTTTATTTATCGATTGAGACAGTACGAAGTCTGCCGGGTCAGCTAGTATTAAATATAATTTTCCACATTATTTGAAATTTGTTCCTTTTTCTCCAATCTAAACTAATTAGTAGACGTAATAATATAAACTTGTAATTAATTTTATACTTTAGCAAATTGTTTTGAGCAATATTATTTCAGTAAAAATATTTCACTTTATATCTTTATTTTTGTTAAGAGTTTACACTCGGCGTTCCGAGTTACAGATAAAGCTACAAAATAAAATAATTTTACTGTCACAATAAATAAAATATGTCTATATGGCCGATGCATTTACACGTTATCATTATGTTTGTTGTCATGTCGCATTTTCCGTGATTATCTCACTTACGCCAGTCTCAGTTTTATTATATAAACTATTTTTACGTATTTATACGTATTTATGAACTATACGTAATATAAATATAATTTCAATAGACTGGTTAGCGAGTAAACTGATAGGAATACTTTTTATTGTTTGTTTTTTTAGCAAAATATCTGGACAAAGACTTCAAAATTTCAACAATTATCCGATTTCATAGTTTTTAAAAGTATTGTTTATTACTATTATTACTAGCGTTGGGAACTATCGAATGAAAACAATTAGCGACTATTTAGTAATTGATATTTTTTTCATGATATTTCATAATATCGTCTGTTTCATTCGACTAGTTCCGGTGATAACTGATTTATTCGAATTATTTGCTAGTATTTTCGGTCGCGACTATTTCATTCGAATGAAATTTCTATTACTAGTTTTATACTGAGTGTTATACTGACTAGTTTTATACTGACTAGTTTTATACTGACTGGTTTTATACTTACTAGTACTATACTGACTGGTTTTATACTGACTAGTTTTATACTAGCTGGTATTATATTGACTAGTTTTATACTGGCTAGTATTATATTGGCTAGTTTTATACTAACTGGTTTTATACTGACTAGTTTTAAGCATTTCGGTTTTGATGTCTTAACCGTGAGTTGAAAATAATGTTTTATACTGATTGGTTTTATATTGACTAGTGTTATATTGACTAGTATTATATTGACTAGTTTTATACTAACTACTTTTATGCTCACTAGTATTATGCTGACTAGTTATCAGCATTCTAGTTTTGCGGTATTAGCTGTGATCTTGAAAATAATGTTACGAATGTATGTTTGTATAATATTATCTGCAAATATGTGGTTTTACGTTTTGTTTGTAATATGATTGGTAAACAACAATGTACATTAATATAGCACCATTAACGAATTATATTTTTCAATATTATTTATTAATGAAAGATAATATTATTTATTAATATAGAGTAAAAATTACAACAGTTTGGTTATTAAATGGCAAAATACTTAAAATACTAAAAAAGTCTTTATTTAAGAAGGGCGTAACATTATTCCATTTATCTCTACAAATCCAAAAATTCAATCCATTGTTTCAACATCATTCAAAATTAAACTGTTCTTTGCGATATAATAGAATCTGGTAATATATTAACATTGTCTTTCCTAAAGTTAGTACAAAAAGAAATACGTACATACAAGTAAAAGTAAAATATAAAATTAATTTTACACTGCCATTTAGCATTTAAGTTTATCTAATAGGGAATGGTACCCTGCGGGTAGCCGTGCGGGTTAGGAATGTAGCTCGCCGAAAATAACGTACTACGATCGAATTTCGTTGGGGCTAAAGGTCATTTAAAAAAGTTTATAATATAAAATAAGGACAGTGTTCATTAAGAGTAAGGGACTTTTTAAAAAGTAATTTTTTTTTACTCTTTGTGATTCCACAATCTGCCCTATTCGCAATAAGTATTTCTTATGTCTATATTATGGCATGTAGAAAATCACTCCATTAAGAAATCTTCTGTATATAATATTATTTTAATTAATTAGTCTTATTCTAAAGCTTATTCTAAAGTCTACATATGTCCAGTAATCAGATCAGGTGATGTTAAACGTTTTAGTCTACGTACTTTATTATCACGTCGCATATTTAGCTGACTGGCGAGTACATTGGGATGCACTGACGACACTCTTTCGAAGTACTTCACACAAGCACCTTGAATTACACTCGTTATAGGTTCTAGAGGAATATCGCGTTGTATCACTTTATTCGAAATATAGTATGGAACATCAACAATGGCACGCAACACCTTATTTTGGAACCGTTGAATGATGGATAGATTAGCTACCGGTACCCCATAGTTGCATTCCATATGACCAAATAGGCTTGAGTATAGACTCATACAGCAATATCTTCTTATCTAATGATAACTTGGATTTGCGCCTGATGAGCCAATACATTTGATATAATTTAAGCCCAAGTTGTTTCCGTTTAGAGAGTATGTGCTTCTTCTAGGTTAGGCGTCGATCTAAGTGCATACCAACAAATTTAACATGCTCCGCTTGAGGGAGTTGACGATGATTGATATTCGCTGGTGGACATGTTCTTCTACGCAGGATAAACGTTACATTGGTGGATTTTGTTTCATTGGCTTTAATGCGCCATGTCTTCAACCATAATAGTATTTGCTCCAGGTGGGTTTGTAGGTTTATTGATGCTGTGACTGGATCTTCATGGGATGTTAAGATTGCTGTGTTGTCTGCGTATGTGGCCACAGTAGTTATATTTGTGGTGGGCAGATCGGCCGTATACAGAAGATACAGTACTGGGACCCGGTACACTACCTTGCGGAACTCCTGAATATATGGGATTTAATTCAGTATGTTCATCACCTTCATTTACAATAAAATATCTATCAGTGAGATACGATTTTAGTAACTGATAGTTTGGATGAGGGAGAAGTTTCTTTAGTTTAACCTGCAAGCCAGCCCGTATGTCATACTTTGTCAAGAGCCTGAGATATATCTAGAAAAGCCGAACAATATATTTTGGCATTTAGGTCAGTGTTTATTTTGTTTACATGTCTATGCACTTGTTCTATAGTCCCTTGCTTATTGCGAAAGCCAAACTGATGTTCTGGAATAAGTTTTCCTTTTTCTATTATATAGTTTAGCTTCTTTATGTATAATTTCTCGAAAGCTTTCGGGATTATCGGTAATAAACTTATAGGTCGGTAGGAGGTCACCTCTTCTGATATTTTTCCTGGTTTAAGAATCATTAATATATTAGCTACTTTTCAGATGCTAAGAAAGTAATTAATTCGTAGCATAGGATTAAATATACATGTTCATAGTTTAATACCCTTTTCTGATAGTTCTTTTAAAATTTTACCAGTAATTAAGTCATAACCAGGAGCTTTTTTAATATTAATCTCTCTCATTATTGTTTGTTTAACTTTTTTGACCGTTCGACCGACCATTTGAAATGGCAAATCTAGAAAGCTAGTAATTTTATTTTCGCCATCTTTATGTAGCTGAGACTGGAAAAGTTTAAAAACATTTTTTAAGTGTTTTAAGGAAATGTCGGCCTTCTTTTTATTGCGTCTAGCCCAATTATTTTTGTTTGTTTTAATAGGTGGGTTATGCTGCTGCGGTCTCCTAAACTTTTTTGTTGCTTTCCACAACGAATAGTCTGTAGCCTCAGTTGGTGTCAAATTCTCTAGGTATTCTTGAATGCCTTGGTTTTGTTAATTTTGGATTAGATCTCTCAGCTCTTTGATGGCCCTATTAAATTTTCTTTTATTCTCTTCAGTCCTTTGCCGTTGCCAATTCCGTCGTAACTTTCTGCTTTCTGCTATCTTTTTCTGTATTATACATGATATATGTGTATTTTTTCTTGGAAATGTTTCACTGTTAGGAGTCGCGGAATATGCTGCGTCCTGTATATTGTTTGTAAGGTTTATTGCTGCTATTTGTATATCTATTTCAGTTTGTAACGGTAAGTTTAGAAATATGTTTCGGTCTAAGTTTTCTTCAAATAAGGGTCAGTTAGTTCTATTATTACACAGAGAAAGGGGTTTATATTTGATGGTAATTTTTGAAGAAAGTGTCACTATTATTGGTGAATGATCAGAAGACAGGTCCAAACATGATTCTGCATGACACTTTTTTGTATCAATATTTTTTATAATACAGAAATCTATAGTATCTGGTTTTTTATTTCTGTCTGAAGGCCAATATGTTGGTTCACCAGTAGAGATATTTAATTAAGAGATAATTCTCTACCTTTTGAGTTTAAAAAAGTCATATAAGTTCAAGTAAATTAAAAACACTTGTTTTTACGCAGTTGTAGTGTCGAAATGACGACAAAACGTCGAAAGAGACTAAAAATGGACTGATCTATACAGCAAAGAGATCCAAATAATTATCTCTGTCCTTTCCTCCCTCAAAATTAACACAGAAAGGAATTCGTACCGTCTTATGTCAAAAATAGAAAACTCATCGAAAGCCTTCGTTCGACTGAAATTATAGCTACTGTTTTCATTCGACTACTTTTGGACTATCGACTGTGGACTGTTATTAACGCTAACCATTTTATATAAAAATATTGCTATTTATGACGATGTTTTAACAAGATTTTAATTACTGGTTTATATATTCCTCAAAAGTAGTACATAATCACGTTACAATAATACTTTTATTTCTAATGGTTTATTTTTGTTTCAGGTAAGAACGGCATTGCCTACACTGGTAAGTACTTTACTATAACTACATTGGTATTTAGAAATGTATATATGATTTCTCCTGATATATTTGCTCTTATATGATTTGTTATTTATTTAATGATAACTATTGATATATTGTTTTGATGTAAAATATTTTTAATACTATAGATATGTTACAGGAATTTAGCAGAACATGTAGGGATTAAATAATTCATGAAAAGGATTCAACCAGTTTCTTTTAGGTAGGTCTGTTACAATTATTTATAATTAATATATTATTAGTTGTTCGTTAATTAATGTTAAATGAATGAATTCATTGCATACTTTATTTTTCTGTAGTAAGAGGTGTGTTTCAGATACAATTAACCTATCACATAAGTGGTAGTTAGATCCAATGTATTAATATTAAAAAGCTATATTTTAATAGCGAAAAATTCTCATTTTAACTACCGAGTCATAAAATACTCACTACTTTTATTTTAAATATCCAACCAATATCAAAAGCTAGCTAAATTCTGCCTACGGAAATTTTATTTCATGGTATCCAATAGTAATTGGTTGGTAGAGTTTAAAAAAGTGCCTATGAGTTAGCAGACATGATGTGTTTTAAAAAGTGCGTATATATCGTATGTTAATTTTGATATTTGAAATCTTTATACAAGGGGAGTAGTGTGTTTAATTATTTAAGTGCATGACCTTGCATCTTAGGACAAAATAGATAAATTATAGCTCTAATTGTAAGCTATATTCGACAAGATTCCTTGGATTTTTTTGTTAATAACAAATAATTGCTGGGTGATGTCATATTTACACAATAATTAAGGATATTTTTTCTAATTATCTATGTTTTCGTTGTTATAAATGAAACTTCTGGAACTATCCTCGTACAATGATTATTAATTTTTTGCCACTTTAATTGTCCTTTTTTGTAATATGTTTTAGGTATTGCAATAATCACCATACTTTTTATTAAAACATTAATTAACGAACAACCTACTAAAACTAAATTTGGATAAAACCATGTACACTAATTATCGCTTTTTGATAGTTTTTTTTCTCTTTATATACAAATATTTATTTAATAAAGAATAATTAGCATGGTTAGTTAATTCTATAATGAGGTTTTGTTGAAATATTTATTTTCAATCCGCTAAAACAAATTTATGTTTGTATTTAGACGAAATATTACAAACATGGAGTAATATAATTATTACCATTATGTACCATTCATGCACTACAGGATAGCGTAAACTGAATGTAATTTCAGTTTAGCACATCCGCAGAGTCATTTATTTGAATTAATAGTTTTAGTGAAGAAGTGCTCTCGTGGCAAACTAAGCAAGCAAAATTTTACTCTAATATAGTTTTCTTTATGTATCGTTATGCAACGGAGAAATTAAGCCTATGAAATTAAAAAATAATCAAACATGTTACAATAGTAAAGGAAATGCTGGGAGCTCTTTTAATGACTAGTAAACATAGTAATATCAAATTATTATTCATTCATTTTTATGAAGTATTTTAAATTAAATGCTAATTAAAATGTTCATTTTAACAATTTAGTGTAGTAATTCTGTTTACCTAGTAAATAAAAATTCGGAACCATTTGAAAATAAGAACTCATGCTTTATTAGAACATTAGAACAAATCTTTAAAACTGAGTGAAAAAGACCACATTTATATAGAGATTATATTGGTATTATATCATATATATACGATTGATATGTTTACATCAAGTACATGCACCATATTTTTATAAAGACATCATATCGAAACATTTTTAGACAAAGCCAATAAACTATATTGACATGAAGTCTTGATATTATCTAATATTATTTAATATTATATATCCAATATTATTCACTAACAGTCCAGAAACCATATTCGTATATGTAATGCACCTATCTCAAAGCAAAATCTTCATCTTGCACATTGTCGTACTTTTCACCTGAAAGAATCACCATTCAATACATCATTATTTTTACGAACCTAAAATGTATTTACCTATGCTGTTTTATAAAAATATATTATTCTTTTTTCCTTGATTGTTTCACTCCTTCACCTTCAGAGTAGTAGTCATTAGATCGTTAGGGTTTCATTGACGATTAATGATAAATAATAAATTCAGGTCAACTCCTACTGGTAAATTTGATCTTTTCAACAAAAAGAATGATTGTCTTCTTTGCTTCTTGTTATCGTTTTGAAATCTGTAGCTATGTCGGGGTGAAATGTTGCCATATGTTGACTTCTACTTGATGTCCAAAATGTTTTGTTACAAGTTTGGCGCTTAATATTCTCACTATAAACAAAATTGAAGCCGTTTGGATATTTTAACATTATAAAACTTAACCTTCCGGATACATTCCGGACTTACCTTTGTTCTTACATATTTTAAAACCAATGTATATTACAATACTAAGAATAACACAATTTTAATCCAATAATTTTTTTAATCTACGTATTCTAGGTTATTTGTTTACACTCGACAAACTGTTAATTTTAAAATGGCCGATTATACACTGTAGGTGGGGAAAGGATGAGCGCAAATATTTGGTGCATGCGCACAATATTCCATCATTACATTCAGTTTAGCGTATTCTATGCACGCCTAAATGTTGAGATTCATAAAAATCACTTGAAAATGTTCTTGTTATTAGTTACGTTACTGTGTTCCATCACTCTTAATATTGTTACAGTTCAAGTAAAATTAAAATTAGTACTCTATATAAGTTATAATATGGAAAATGATTTTAACCACAGACAAACTATTAATTTACTCATTATCAGTCGTAAAGATAGTTAACACAGATGGACCTTCAGATCATAGTGCAGTCCGTAGCCAGTGCAGAACTAGTCGTACAAGGGTGGTTCAAATATAATGGAGACAAATGCTGTAGATGGCGCGCATATATGTTTTTAAGGTCGTGGCTTGAGTATGTGATAGCTCTGTCTTTTACGAACAGTGTGGCATAGTTTTAGTCGGAAGCGAATGTTTCACGCGCGTGCTACGACCATGAGTGAACGTCAAGTGCCGACCGCCATTGCGCAACGTATTGTCATTCATTTTTAAGTGTGGGAAGGCGTTAAAAAGACGGATTTTTTTTGCCTTTGCGAAATAAGTTCGGTAGTAAATGCCTCGGTAGGGCTGCCATATTTAAATGGGCCAAAGCATTCAAGGATGGCGGCGAAACGGGTCGAGGATGAGCCGCATGATCGTCGATCGAGAAAGTATCGCTCACCAGTTTGCCTTTGAGGATCTTCGAAATAGCACTGTTTTTATCCAAATTTCCATGTTGTCCCTCTATGGAATGGGTTTCCAAGTTCTAGCGATTACAGATTCCAATGGTCTATGGCTAAGAAACGAAGCTCTTCGGTCCGCCTTTGGTGGCCTTGCACTATGAAGTGTGCTACATATGCCGGGAATCCACGGATTAAGGGTGTTTTTCAAAGCTCGAATGTTTCTTACTTGAAATAGTTTATAACTTCGAGCATCTTTAATTCACATTTTGTGACCTAACAGCTTTAGTTGCGATGTTTTTGCCCGAGCTCCACTTAACTACACCAAGGAATGCTTGATGATTAATTTGATTCCAGTTAATTGAATTAATTCAAAAAAGAATAGCCTTATTTTTAAGTCTTAAACACAAAAACTATAAATTTTCTTTAAAAAGTATATTCAAATAACCATTTAAAGGAGACGGCAGAGTAGCGATCACAGTGGAGTCCATAGCTAGTGCAGTACTATTTGTATAATATAACTTATATAAGTAAATTATTTTCTTCAATGAAACTATGGAACTTTTCCATGTGTTTGAAGTACAGTTAATAGTATGTACTCGTTTGCTACTACTGTATTAGATTCTTTTAGTATGCGTTTTAGTAGTATTGGTTAGGGCATTTTTCACTTAACTATGATTTGATAACATCAAAAAATTTCATGTATTTGTACTAATAACAGGTCAATTGAAAAGGCCTACAAGAGTAAAAGACATTTTTTTTTGCAAAATTGTTTTTTTTTATTCAACATAATTCCTTTCAAGTGTGATACACTGATTATAGCGACCTTCCAACTGTTCGATGCTATTTTTGTAGCACGATTTGTTCTTTGCTTCAAAATAGGTCTCAGTTTCAGCGATCACTTCTTCATTCGACGAAAATTTCTTCCCAGCATTATTTTGAGACTTGCGAACAGGAAATAGTGGGGGGCCAGATCTAGAGAATACGATAGATGAGCCTTGGTGAAGCTGTAATAGTCGCTATTGATGGTCCTTCCTTTTTCAAGGTAGTCAATGAAAATTATTCCATGCGCATCCCAAAATACAGACGCCATAACCTTGCCATCGGACTGTTGCGTTTTCCCGCGCTTTGGAGCGGGTTCATCGACTGTGTTTCATCCATTGTCATATATCGACGCAAAAACTCGGGTTTATTACGCTTGATCATCTTCAAACACTGCTCTAAATCATCAACTCGTCGTTGTTTTTGGTCAAAAGTGAGCTCGCGGGCACCCACTTTACACAGAGGTTGCTCATACCCAAATATTCGATATGATATGATGTCCACGTTCAGTTGATATCTTTAGAGTGTCTGCTATTTCATTCAATTTCAATTTACGGTCATTCAAAATCATTTTGTGGATTTTTTAATTCGTCGGTAACCTCTTTTAGGCGTCCACTGCGTTCACCGTCTTCGGTGCTCATTTCACCACGTCTAAACTTAGCATACCAATCCTTGATGGTTAATTTTTCTGCATATAGTCTATTTATTATATCTATTTCTAGTATCGCCATCTATGTGTCAGGTCGGGAACTTTTCAGTTGACCTGTTGTATCGTACTCTAACAATATGAATCGTATTATAAATGAAGTTGAGGAACCACAAATTTATAAATGCCTGTTGCAATAGGAAATTTGGACAATCTGTGAATCAACAGTGACAACTGAATAGGAATCTCTGGATAATAATTTCACACATATAATACTAGTAGTTAGTTTAAATTTCTATTATAGGTACCTGTAAAGAAAATATTTTGTAGTTAATGCATTTAATTGTTTTTTAAACAGAGTTTACAAGGTAGATTGACAACGCCATGACATATGACAATATTTTTTTACTGGAAACCATTATGTATTCTACGACGAAATGTTTTTAATTTTACTTTTTGAAAAAGATATCTATTCAGGTTATTATAAAGTACTAAAAAATTGTCATTGTAGTGTCTAGGAATAAAATTAAGGAGATAGCTAATAGATCCGAAAAATTTTCGATTATCTTGGATAAGTAGCTTCATAACGAATTCAATATGGTTCCATTTTAACACAGTTTGTGTGTATACTTCAATGTTTTGGTAACTAGATATATCCAGGTTCAACATTCTAAAAAATTGTGTTTATGTATATAAAAGCTATGTATATCATATCAATATCGATTTTAGTCACAGAAACGTACGAAAATGTTAGACATACTCTTCTCTATATCAGACGCGCAGAAAATGAAACAAACAAACAAAAAAGAATCCGCAAGCGCATCAAGAAATGAAATGAACCAATCAAATTATATTACAGGTCTTAGTATAGCGAAACAAACCAATAAAATGGATCGAAAAGACAATTGGATTGTTTTCAGGATATTGGATGTGGCGAAACATCTCTACAAAGTTACCTATAAGTTAAATCTCTATTTTATTCCATGATTATTAACTTAAAGCCAATGTATCGCCTGTTAAGTACAAATACAAACAATACTATTTTTTTTATATACATTTTGAAGTCCCCTTTTTACCAACGAGTGTTTATCTGGGCTGGACCTACTCTTTAACGTGGGCTCCGAACCACGGTACCAAAAGGCCAGTGACCAATTTAGAAATCGTCCCAGAAGATATCCGGTTTTACCCAGCCTGATTACTGGCGTGACTGGGATCATTTTCCTGTAGTATTTTACATTCTTGTCTAGGGCAATCACAAATATTAAACAATCACAAACATAAATTTACGACCATGTCCCAGCAGGATTCGAACCCGCGACTATCGCAAACATAGGTGGACCGTCCTGTCGCCTTTACCACTGCGCCAACCAAGCCGGCAAACAATACTATTAGAATAATACTGGGACACACTTTGTATGAGTATTTTATGTTTCGTACCTTATAAAATAAATAACAAAAGCAAATATTAGGTTGGAGAAAAAGAAACTGCGGGTGAAAGAGCCGACAGCAATTGACAATAATCCACGTAACTATACATTAGTTACTAATGTCCACTTGTGCATCAGTTTCTGGCTTATAAAATATTTATAATTTATACTTTATAATTGCATGTACTATGCGCTATTGATCTTTAATTTGCAGTTGTCTTGGAAACTATCGACTGAAAGCGACTATCGACTGTTTAGTAATGGACTACTTTTTACTATCAACTGTTTCAGTCGCTATTTTCGTTACGTCTACTTTTTACTATAAACTTTTTCAAAAAGAACCACATTTGATTGATAAATAGTAAAATAAGTTCGACTGCATTTATGTTATTTTGGTAGCTCTTAGGTCTATGTTAGAAGTTCTTTCATTAAAGTTTAAACTAATAATAAAATAAAATAAAATAATTATTTTTTTAAAAAAGGGTGCGGTAGTTAAATAGTTGATAAAGATGATACTCCATTTCTCTTTACAATCAAGTCAAATATATAAAATATAAACATAATTGTACATAATTTAAAATGATTATCAATCATCAAAATGAAACAGTTTTTTTTAACATAATAGAATCCAGCAATTATATATTTCCTTTGCTTTTCCAAAACGAAACTTGAGAAGGGATACATACCTCTGTCCACTATCACTTATAGCACTGTTGAAAAAAACATTTATAAACACACGTTGAAATCAAATAGAAATAAACCAATTATTTTTATTACATAATGTCATTCCAAGTATAAAAATATGATGAAGCATATATTCCATCATTATTCCTTTTTTTTTACACTGCCACTTGCCAGTTTAAACTCATTTAAAGCGAATTTATCTATACAGCACAGAGAGTCTAACAATTATCTTTGTCCTTTTTTTCTTTCAATATTAATATGGAAAGGAATTTGTATATCACCGTCAGCTATCACGAATAGAAAAACAGTTGATGCATGCGTTTGTCTGAAATAATAATTACTGTTTTTCGTCGCTAGTTTTTTTCACTATCGATTAGTTCGGCTGTTTTCAATCTTTTATGAAGCTCTAACATCCTTTGCATGTATTGATATATCCCATCTAGCAATAATAATCCGCGAAAAAGTGTCATCAATGTTGCGTGCACGGCAATTGTTGTTGGGTAACCGCATAGGCGGCAAATCTCTTAAATAAAAAGGAACTTTCGAACGAAACCAACTTGGTTAGCGCAGTGGTAAAAGGGACAGGATGGTCGTAAAGGTATGTTTGTGATTGTCCTTAGGCAAGAATATAAAATCTGACAAGGAAAAGAGTACTAGTCACGCCAATAACCAGGGTGGGTAAACCGGATGTCTTCTGGGATGATTTCTAAGTTGGTTACTCGCCAGTCGGTAGGCTTAATGCCGATGATCGTGGTTCGGAGTTCACTTTAAACAGTAGGTCCAGTCCAAATAAACCCTAGTTCGTAAAAAGGAGACTTTGGCGACAAGCCCGCCTAGTTCACTTCACGTTATCATTGAAACATTTTTAAACATATATAAAATTTAAAAAAAACCTCTAAAATATCGAATTACCAGATTAATTTGTGTGTATCATAAATATATGTATATGATTTTGTATTCGTTTTTGGAAAAAAATTATCAAGATAATATAAACAAATAAAATTTGCTTTTACATACAGGTCAATTGAAAAGTCCCCGACCTGACACATAGATGACGCTACTAGAATTAAATCCATATGTTTTTAGTTAATCCTAACCATCATAAGATGTGGGTATAAATTTGGCAGCTGTCGGATCATTAGTTCGTCAATTATAGCATTTTGAGTGAAGCAACTTTTCTTATTGTGAAAAAAATGGATAAAAAGGAATGTCGCGTATTGATAAAATATTGCTTTTGAAGGGAAAAACTACAGTTGAAGCAAAAACTTGGCTTGATGCGGAGTTTCCGGATTCTGCCAGGAAAATCAACCCTCAAGGATTGGTATGCTATGTTTAGACGTGGTGAAATGAGGACCGAAGACGGTGAACGCAGTGGACGCCCAAAAGAGGTTGTTACCGACGAAAACATTTCAAAAATCCTCGAAATGATTTTGAATGACCGTAAATTGCATTGAAATAGCAAACACTCTAGATATATCAACAGAACCTGTACATCATATCATTCACGAATATTTGGGTATGAGAAAGTTCTGTGCGCGAGCTCACTTTTGATCAAGAACAACGACGAGTTGATTCGGAAGAGTGCTTGAAGATGATCAAGCGTAATAAACCCAAGTTTTTGCGTCGATATGTGACACTGGATGAAACATGGCTCCATCATTTCACTCCGAAGTCCAACCGACAGTCAACCGAGTGGACTACACATGATGAAACCGCTCCAACGCGTGGGAAAACGCAACAGTCGGCCGGCAAGGTTATGGCGTCTGTATTTTGGGATGCACATGGAATAATTTTCATTGACTACCTTGAAAAAGGAAGGACAATCAACAGCGACTATTACATAGCATTATTGGACCGTTTGAATTGGCGTTGTTTTAGCAAATTTTGAAGCAAAGAAATCGTACTGCAAAATGGTATCGAAAAGTTGAAGGGTCGTTATAATCAGTGTGTCACCCTTGAAGGGAATTATGTTGAATAAAAAAAAAGTAATTTCGCAAAAAATGTGTATTACTATGGTAGACGGGGGACTTTTCAATTGACCTGTTATAATAATAATAATTTGCGATCTTTTAAAACTATAGGGCTCACATTAACAACAAATTTTCATTTCGTGAGTGCTGCTTAAAACTAAAAGTACATTGTATGCATGAATAGATCAAACGTTTTGTATAGCTTCATGGTCCTAAGCTTCCTCCGGTCTAATGAAATTAATAACCGAAGCTAAAGAAAACAAAGGGCTTTAGAATAGCGTATAATTTTAATATTCAGTGCCTCGTTCCGCCAGTAAACAAAATCCTTCATCAATCATTTTACCGTGCAGTAACTTTACATTTTTATTTTGAATATCCGCTTACCCAACTTATTAGGGCTTTCGTGCCGTTATAAATAATTCTTGTCAAAATTACTATATAGTTTGCGCATGTTTCAGACGTTGGAGTTTTGCTAGTTATATATGTTATATTGAGATATAAATTTGACTGATTCACTTGATAAATTGTCAGTACTCTGATGACTGTCGTAACATAGCGCGTCCAAAAATTTACACAATATTGGGCTTATTTTTCATGAAAATTAAAAGTATAATTTGACAAGATATATAGGAATAATTGTAATTCCTGAAAAAAGAGTCACTTTTATTTTTTTATATAGTTCTTTTTTTCCAATTCTCAAAATGGAATTGTAGGAGCTGTGAATTAATTTTAATATTATCCTATATAAGCAGATGCATGGCAGGTGTATCATTTAAAGTTGTCAAATAGTCTTCATGATGGTGAGTTAACCATCTCGCTTTTTTTGGGTTGATCTGGACCTTCTTTGGTCTCTCTCTCTAAAAACATCGAAACTGTGACAGAAAATGTACTTCCAATAAAAAAAATATGAAAATAAATAAATAATATAATACTTATATATTAATTTTAAAGAATTTACAACACATATTGTAACGTACTTCATGTTGAAACTTGACTGTCAGGCTTCACTTTTTGACATGCATTTTTAACAAAGCATTTTTTTCAGTGCATTGAAAATGTCTGAATTTGTACCGTAACGTATACATACGTATCGTTTGTATTTGTTTTAAATCCTGTTTGTGGGAAGTTTTTATGCGATTATGATCCATATGACCAATATGCAGAGTTATTGAGAGTAACACAAGAAATTATTTCCAATCACTTGAAGAACATGGGAATGATTCAAAAGTTTCTATTATATTTGTGTGTATTGAAGCCGAGAGATTGCAAGGCGTTTAGATATGCGTGAGATTGTGCTTCAACGGCAACATCGGAAATGTTTTTTGAATCATATTGTTACTGGTGATAGGGACTACCTGGTCAAGTATTAATATCAACGGCAAAGCCGAATATCCGTTGTTTCAAGCAAATGCTCTGTATTTCATATAATTAGCTTGGTGTGGTATACTATGGGCTGCTAAAACGTAATTAAAATATCAATGCCGGTCGGAATACGAACAAAGACACAATGCTATTCTTCAATATGACAATGCTATAGCATATGTTGCAAAAATCGCACCTGAAAAAACGCATATGACTCGTGACCTGTCTAAGAAGCGCTTCATTTCTTATAAAGATACCCGAGAATGGGTCAATTCGTGAATAGCCTTAAAGAATACATCATTCTTTCAAGATGAAATCCGTAAATTGCATGGAGAATGGGAAAGAGTAGCGGCTGTCGATGGAAAATACTTATAATAATAATAAAAAATATATCCTTTAAAACCAATTTATAGGACAATATATAGGAAAAGCATGCCCAATTAATTGTAGAACCAAATGACAAAGCTCTGATATATCAATAAAATTACGGAGGTGTAATATTAATTAGCAATGCTAGTTCTAGCGAAATAGAAGACTGCTTGCAAACAACTCTCTTGGTATATAAGTTATAAAATGTGAAGGGTGTAAAATAATATTAAATATATTTTAACATTAACTAAACCTCTAACTCTGGACGTCTCACTTCTCACACTATTTATTCTCCACATAAATACACCGGCTTGTTCTTTCGAACACACTACTTTATAGCCAAGACCGTATCAGACGCGCGATATAACATATATTCTCACAAAAAGGTACCGGGTATTCATCAATAAAACTGAGTATGCTTGCTATTTAATCAAATTGATTGTACTGCTAAACCAATTAATACAATTGTCAAAATATTTTCTGAAAGTATCAGTAATAACCAAAAAGATGTTCCGGAATGGATTCAGAATGGATGTGGAAGAAAATATTAAACCCCTGAAAACAACTGCATATGGAAGCAGAATTGTTTATGGTGATTTTACAAAAGCAGCATGGAAAAATATTAAAAGAAACACTTTAAAAAACTAACCGTCGGGATATAATACTACTCAAGAGAAATTAGAGAGCTCTTAACAACAAATCGTAAAGCAAGAAAATGGCAAGCAGAGCATCAGATGATAAAACTATACTGTTAAAAAATAAACTGGGTCAACAACTCAAACAGAAAATTCGAATTACGAAAAATGAAATGCTTTCGGAATATTCTGTTTGGAAGGCCGTTAAGAAATTAAATCAGAGAAAAAAATGCTTGGCAAAAAAGATATCGAATGGGCGAAATTATTTGCAGAGTACTTAACAAATACTTTCCAACCCTATCCTGCTGACGAATTTGATTACTTAACTAATCCAAATAGAAATGAAGAGTTATAAACTCAATAACTCCAAAGAATATCGCCAAAAAATTAATATCAAGAAAGCTCGAAGGTACAATAAATGGCCAGATATTTTAATACCTATAGAAGGGGCATAATAAAACTAGCACATATATTTATCACTACATAGCGGTTTTTTCTTTGATATATTTTAAAGTCTCCTTTTTACCAACAAGGGTTTTCGCGATTAAGCCTACCGACTGGCTAGTGATCAAGTTAGGGACCATCCCAGAAGACATTCGGTCTTACCCTACTTAGCCTGGTTACTGGCGTGACTGGGATGGTTATTCCTTGTCCGACTTTCTATTGTTGCCTATAAAAACATTTACTACTACCATCACAAACATAAAGTACCTCCATGAGCACATTCAAAAATTGAGCAGGTACATCGTATTACGGAAATAATTGAGAAAAATTTTGAATTTGTTCAGCCATATTTCTATATCTCTGACCCAAGCCTTTGATAAAGTATGGCATGAAGGCTTCGGACAAACGTTAGCAAACAATCTATAATAACGAGATGAACCAAATTCTCAAATCTTACATATCTGATAACCACTTCAAAATAATATACTGTGACAAATATTCAGATTTGAAGCTTGCCTGAGGTTGTACCCTTGAACCAATATTTTATACTCTATCTAATGAAAGCCTTAAATATTAAGGATGTCAACATTTGCTGATGGTACTGAACTACTCGCTAAGAGTAACAATATTGGGACAAATGTAAATAGAGTACAAAGTTGTAAAGTAACGTTGCTGAGTAGTTTAAGGAATTGAAAATAATATTGAAATCTATGAAATGGAATGAGAAATATTTAAATATAATCAAATGCTAAATGAGTTTAGATTTTTAATATTATATCTGGATTTAAGAACAATATAAAGGAAAAATTACTAGATAGTTACGAGTTAGTAACTAATTGATATGTATTTGTCATGAACTTTTAATAATAAAATAAAAACGTGAATTGATTTCACTTATCACAACAATTGAAAGATGAAGTCGATCGATGATGTTTTAGGTGAAGGTGGATGTTCGATGGCATTTCTTGAGTTTTTGGCCACAAACTCATTTACGTTGATTGAAAATCCAAAGTTTTGTGTGCCTTCTTCCGGTTTAGGTTTAAATAAATTTTCAGCTTTCATTTTCTACACTTTAGTGATACTAGCTTCATTTCAAGACGTCTATGATCGACCAGGGCGTTGCATATCTTTGATACTTTTGATATAAACCTAGTCGATTCACCATAAGTAAATCTTCTGCATAAATTCGGGCGTAAAATAAAACTTATAATTAAGTAAAACTATACATATGAAATACAACAACGATAGGTAATTAGCATGACAGATACTGTTAATTTTTAATGTGTCTAACTTTCTCCCGCTCCTGTTCTACTTTTCCACACAAATTTGACTTGATGATTGTGGTAGAAGAACTCTCAAAACAAAAGTTCGGTACTCTCCTTCTAAAACCCTAAGTTTTTAGTATCGATATTTTACTTTACAACTAAAAGTTCGGTACTCTTTGAAAAAAATATCGAAAAATATTGGTCCAAAATATATCATTATATCGGGCAGAAAATATCGGTGAAAATTAACGATATATCGATATTTTTTCAGCATCTCTAGTCACGTGTCTCTCGTTGTCCCAATCTATTCGTTCGAAGACGTTCATTGCGCTACGCTAGCTCTATAAAAATATATCGATTTGTTTTCTGCGATATATCGATAATTTTTGTATAATGTAACAGCTTATCGCAGCCTGCGTGTATCACCTACCGGATTTGATTGTGATTATAAAACATTCTCGATTCATTCAAACACATACAAAAATATTATCAAAATCACCGTTTGGGAGAAGTTCAAATTGTAGCAATATTTCTACAAGATGTTAGAAAGATAACCCGGAATAGCATTTTTGTTGTAACGATACTTTACAGCGTTATGACGGTATGTTTGGGTGCCTCTGGTAGACTGAGGGTTATTGTGGGATCACATTTTATTATTGCCACATAAAACCCGTATAGTAACAGGTCAATTAAAAATTCCCCGGCCTATCACAGTAAAACACATTTTTTTTTGGCAAAATTAGTTTTTTTTATTCAACATAAGTCGCTTCAAGGGTGATACACTGATTATAGTGACCCTCCTACTTTTCGATACGATTTCTGTAGTACGATTTGTCCTTTGTGTCAAAATCGGCGATCATTTCTTCATTCGATGAAAATTTTTCCACAACGAGCACTCTTTGAGATCTAAGAACAGGAAATAATCGCTGGAGGCCAGATCTGAAGAATAGTGGATGAGGAAGGAATTCGAAGCCCAATTCATGGATTTTGCCAGAGTTTTCATTGACTTGTGACACGGTGCATTGTCTTGGTGAAGCAGCACTTTGTTTTCTTCAAATGCGGCCGTTTTTCGGCGATTTCGTCTTTCAAACGGTCCAATAACGCTATGTAATCGTCGCTGTTGATGGTCCTTCCTTTTTCAAGGTAGTCAATGAAAATTATTCCATGCGCATCCCAAAATACAGACGCCATAACCTTGCCAGCAGACTGTTACGTTTTCCCACGCTTTGGAGCGGGTTCATCGAGAGCAGTCCACTCGGATGACTGTCGATTGAACTTCGGAGTGAAATGATGGAGTCATGTTTCATCCATTATCACATATCGACGCAAAAACTCGGATTTATTACGTTTGATCATCTGCAAACACTGCTCCGAATCGTCAACTCGTCGTTATTTCTGCTCAAAAGTGAGCTCGCGCGGCACCCACTTTGCACATAGCTTTCTCATACCCAAGTATTCGTGAATGATATGATGTACATGTTCAGTTGATATCTTTAAAGTGTCTGCTATTTCATTCAATTTCAATTTACGGTCATTCAAAATCATTTTGTGGATTTTTTTAATGTTTTCGTCTTCGGTGCTCATTTTACCACGTCTAAACTTAACATACCAATCATTGACGGTTGATTTCCCAGGGGCAGTGTCCGGAAACTCGGCATCGAGGCAAGTTTTGTCTTCAATTGTATTTTTTCCTTTCAAAAAGCAACATTTTATCAACACGCGGAATTTTTTTTTATCCATTTTTTTCACAATAACAAAAGTTGCTTCACTTAAAATGCTATAATTTACAAACTAATGGTCCGAGAGCTGTCAAATTTATACACGCATCTTTTGAGGGTTGGGGCTAACGAAAAAGCATATGGATTTTATTCTAGTGTCAGGCCGGGGACTTTTCAACTGGTCTGTTATCTATTGGTCAGAAGGGAATGTTGTTGACAGGAAAAGAAGGAGCAGAGAGGAGCGTGAGACCGAACAAAGTATTCAAGAGTTTCCAGGTCAGTCAAACACAGACTTCCTCAATCATAAAAACAGTCTTCATAAAGTGTCCACAGGGCACACGGTCTTCGACAGCCTTCGCAGGTCTATCAAGATACAATACAGCTTCAACAACCATGTCAAGGAAGCGCACAGTTGGTGCCACTTGGCAGCGTAAACACAACCTTCACTGACCGGTCTATTCTTTCGTGAATTAATTTTATTTAAATAAAGCAGTTTTGAAGTTTTTCTCTGAAGATATTGGAGAGGAAATAATGCGCAACATGAAGGATTATATATAAGAAACTCTCTCTTATATTTCTTTGTTACTGACAATATCGAGCACTCTAAACAAACTAAACCTTGAGGCAACTAAACGACAAAAATTATTTTGCCAATCCCTTTCAGCGGGCTTCTCATATCATTTTCATGTACCTTTTGACAGAAAGTATTATAATACTTTCGCTACTTAATTATCGCTTGGGCGTTTATCGGGTTCGCAGTTATTTAATCGACCCCAAAAATATTTCAAAATAAACAAATTTCACTCTCGCCGATCGGTAGCCTAAAAACATCGTTTCGCGAATCGCTTTTCGCAGTTGGCCTGTTCATAAATTACTTCCAGCGTTCACCAAACGACATTATTACTTTACGGCGTCGCTAAATTAAAGGAAATTATAGGCGATTTTCTGCTTATTTACGACCTACACAGGTACGAAAGCTTTTTCTGATGTAACAGCTAAATAAATTTAACTCCAACCGGCGAATTCATAATGGACAAATTGAACTGTAATCTTTGTATGCATAATGATAAATATTAGCGTTGGGAACTATCGCAAAACAGCTGAACTAGTCGATAGTCAAAAAAGTAGTCGACTGAAAATAATAATTACTATTCCAGTCAAATACACGCTTCGATTGTTTTTTAATTCGTAATAACTGACGAAGATAGCAGATTATGCCATGACAGAACAATCAAACGAAACTGTCCATAGTAGCAAAATAGTCAGAAGATAACAATTATTTTTTCAGTCAATGCCACAAAATGGCGGAGATAATTTCTTGGATCTTTGTGCTGTAGAGATTCCTTCATTTTAACTAATTTTAAGTGTAAAATAAAATGTAAAATTCATTTTATACTTTAGTATTACTTTGACATTTACATATTTACACAAAAAAATAGAATAATGATCCCAAAAATATAATATAATTATAATTGGATTACTTCTATTTCATTCGAACGTGGGCTTACAAAGGTTTTTTGTTTTTTTCTATACAAGAAAGACGGAGATGTACGTACTCCTTTTCGTACTAATTTTGGGAAGGAAAAGGAAATATATATCTTATATTTTTTAAAAATTTTAATCGCATATATTGATTTTGTTATAAAGACGAAGGGAATAATTTTTATCGTATATTCTCAGTCAATCTTTTAACTATCGCACGCTTTTTAAATAAAGTAATAGTTTTCTTTATTGTTAAATAGGATTGGCTTAAAATTATTATCTGTATTAACTTCAATGAAAGGAAAGAAGTTTAACATTCAAAAGATTTCATTAAACGTCGAGAGACTTGGAGCATTGAAAAGTTAATCGAAGGGAGACCCAATAATATCCCAAATTAGATACATACAGTCAAAAGTATTTTATTGTTTGTCACTAAAAAATTTGTTGTTTTTACCATATTACAGTAATAAATAATATTGAAAGTTAGAGTTCTTATAGGCTGTTATGTTAATATACCTTGTTTTTGCAACCATATTACAAACATTAACATTAAAACATATGTTTACGTATAAGCATAAATTCGGCACATCACTTTGAAAATTAAGGGTAGTCAGCTAGTAACTATTAAGAAATAGTCGACTGAAACTAATCAACTAAAAGAAGTCGACTGAAACAGTCGATAGTAAAAAGTTATCAATTACTTAATACTCGATAGTTGTTTTCAGTCGATAGTTCCCATCGCTAATAAATAAATAAACGGTATTAATTAAATAAACGTATTGATACATTACCTAATACGGGGTGGCCTCAATAAACCGACCAAGCATTTCAATTACTTTGTTTATTCCATAATTAGAATTGGTGTTGTTATATGTCTATATCTTCAATTAAGGTAACTGAAATTGATCTTAAGGGATTCCCCTTCCCTGAGTTTTATGCCTCGATATATGTATATTTATATTTATTTAAATAGTATGTACTTTTGGTTCATGAAACGCCGCGTTTGAAGATTACTGAATTGTTGTTACAGATAATATAAAATAAATTGTTTATATTCATACCCACTCGAATGTATAGCATATCCGAGTATATAACAAAAATAAGGTTATCAAATATAATTTATTTTAAAATTATATAAATTATAGACTTCAAATACACTCCTTCTACACCCAAAACTATTGTTTGTAGTGTACGGTTGTTTTGTTATATGAGGTACAGTTCTAGGCACATATTTTTATGTAATGGTATCCCAATTAACAATTGTATATCTAAGTATTGTATTTAACTTTCATTAGTTTTTCCTTTGTCGCTGTATTTCCATTTTACCTTTGCCACAATACCACTATACTATATATATTTGCCTTTACAAACTATATTGGCCTTATAAACTCATTTTGATATCACTGTATTTCCTCATATTATTATTTAATCACTACTTGTGTACATTGTAAAAGTCTATACATTTGTTCGATATCATCTAATAAATCACTTCATTAACTCTTATGCGTTTTCCATTGTATCATAAGTTCACATACCGAACGTTTCATTAGTCACTGCTACTTCTGAGTGACTGTTCCAGTTAATCACTAATTGCTAATTTCCAATCTATCTAACACTTTGTCAATTTCTTCTTCCCTGTAACTGATGGAGTTCACACAGAGTTTTCCATATGTTTGTACATTCTTCTCGACCATATCCTTTGTAGTAGGGAGGAAGCTGTAATACTCTGTGGCCATATTGTACAGCCATCTGATCTACTACGTATCTTTTTTTGAAGCCTATTTCAAAACAACAGTAAATTACATAAATCACAATTATAAAGCACAATTTCAGTCATATTTACCGAGTAACAATTTTATAATAATAGATATATTATATATAATAATAGTATTAATGATAATAGTTATGGATAGAAATAGTTAATTCTTTAACATTGTATTTTCAAGACTTAATTTATATTTTACAAGCCATTCCTTCATCATGAAAATAGTGATACTAATATCCACCTTACCAAATTGAAAAACAATATAATTTTTCAAATCAGTAGCATAAAATGTAGGTTCAGGCGAAAAGTACTACCTAAAGTGTGACTAAACAAAAGTACTGTACTAAAGAATCACTAAATATATGTGTTAGCATTT
This sequence comes from Rhynchophorus ferrugineus, assembly GCF_030347505.1. NCBI lineage: Eukaryota > Metazoa > Arthropoda > Insecta > Coleoptera > Curculionidae > Rhynchophorus > Rhynchophorus ferrugineus. The sequence continues at coordinate 20,232,460 of NW_027472590.1, forward strand.
CTATTATAACAAATCTTATTGATAATATTAGCGCCATTTTAGATGACTTGGTCGTTAACACATTAACAATATTATACACAGCGCATTAGTTCTAATAAGCATTAACGTTAGAATAATGTTAAAGTTAGAATTAATGTTATTTGTTGTTTTGAAATTTCTCTCCCTCGATCATCAATAAAATTTTGCGAGGAAAATGAAGATTAGAGTGAAGAAGTATCGAGTGTTTTAAGAAGAATTATCGACATTTTTCTCCGGTACTTTTTTGGTCGATATTTTGGTATCGGTCGGTATTTTTTGTCTCGAAAACTTCGAAAAAGGAGAAACGTCTGTGTTCGGCTATATATATTTTTTTATATATTATTTATATATGTTCGCCGATCTCTCCGTCCATTATGCACCGATTTTCAGAATTCTTTTTTTGTTCGAAAGAGTGCGCTTCTGAGGGGGTCTCATTGGAACCAAGTAAGGATGTGATGCGGGGAAGAGGAGGAAACCGAGGGAAACGCTTAAACTTCAAAGGCACTTATAAATTTTTCACATATTTTTTATCTAAAATAATAAGATACTTGTGTATAATGTTATTGCTGAGCTGATATGACGGAAAATCGAGTCGTTCGGTGCAAAAGCCACTCAGTTTGCTTTTAAGCACTAAGTATAGCATATAAGATGTCGGAGAAATATTGTAGACAATTGCTTCTATGGTGTAATTTTTAAAACGTTTAGCTACTAGCCGGAGGTCGCGGGTTCGATTACCGGAATGGAAAATTAGTCTTTGTTGTTCTAGTTTAATTAGAATATTTGTCAAATCACCTAGTCTAGGTAGCGCACGCCGGGGACTGAAGCGCTCCTTATTTTCAATCATTGGTTTTTTATCCCTTTTTTTCTTCATATGCACCTTTACTTGGCCTAGCCATTGTAACATTAAATAAAATAACTGCGTAAATTATTGAGTAACTATCTAACACTAAAAAGAGAAAAATAAAATATTTTTAACAAAAAAATTGAACCGACTTCAAAAAATACAGAAGGAACTCACTAAAAATCTAAAAAAATGATCAAACTTAGATTTTTAACATAAAAAAAAAACGTTTTAAAATAAGATATGTACATAATAATCGTTTTTATAACTAAATAGAAATAAACAGAAACCTTTTAACCTATCTACTACATGTAATTTATATTCTACTATATACACACCATTTACCTTAATACCTGCTTAAGCCTATTTAGCTACTTACAATATTATTTTATCTACTACCAAATGATCAGTCTGAAGTCGATACCGAGCCCAAAAATTACAAAAAGGTAATATAATTTTGTGACAAAAATTTAAATTAAACAAATCTAATTTGTTGCTTCGTAGTGACTTATGTCCTGAATATATTTAGGTAAGTATTAAGCTAAATTGAGTGTATATAGTAGAATATAAAATACGTATAATGCATAGGTTAAATAAGGTTTTTGTTTTTTTTATTTAGTTATTACAACGATTATTACGTATTTTATTTTAAAATGTTTTTTTTGTGTTAAAAATCTAAGTTTCATTATTTTTTAATTTTTAGTTAGTTCCTTATTTATTTTTTGAAGTCGGTTAAATTTTTTTGTTAAAAATATTTTGTGAAAAGTACGATTGGACCGGAACAAGTTCGATACTAAAACCTAGGGATTTGTAAAGCGAATATCAAACCTTTGTGTTGAGATGTCTTAAAATATTTGTATCTTTAAAAATATTTCTTTGATATTTAGAAAATATATCGATAATATATAAAGACATATCGGAAATCTGTTTTTTTTTTAATTTTAATTTAAAAGGTTAATTGAAATTTTTTATCTAAATTAAATTTATTTAAATATGGAAAAATATCGGTCAACAAAAATAATGATATGCATTCTTAGTCACGACTGAATCTCTTCGAACAAAAGTTATTAATGGAAAATAGAATGAAACTGTCGATAGTAAAAATATTAAATTACTAAACAGTCGTTAGTTCTCAAGGCTAATTGTGACCGTTGACGTTTAGTCATATTAAAACTTTAGAAAAACACTTGTTTTTGAATTAAGAAATGAATTAATTATTTTATCAAAGAAAATTTCACTTTAGGCATATAAAATATGCACAATAAAACAAAAAAAATATCTCCATTAAATAAAGTTTACAACACCAGTTGGTTGTGAAAATTCGAACCGAGCCACTTCAAATGCCGGACAACATCGAGATCATTGTCTATAAACAGTATATAAAAATGTTTTAGTGGTTTGGACGTGATGATGCGAACATTCCCTCCGCCCGAATTAAACTAAATTGGGTTTATTTTCAGCTCTCAGTCGTCGTTAACTGTCGCCAATGTCTGCTTCCTAGCTTTGAGTGCCGTAAATATTCTTAACCAGTACGGGCATAAGGACCTTTGGTGCTATACGTGCAGTGTTTCCGATGCTTTTTAGATAGTCGTGCGTTATCTCGACGTTCATTAGGCGAGGGTAGTTCTCGAAATAGCACCTGATAAGATAAATAAAGTTAAAATTACTTGTATTGTGTCGTGCATTCTTCGCGTTTTGTTTATATAGTTACCAAAGTCTGACGTAACATGGGATACACATGTTTGTTATGTCTAGTAGTTCGATCAAAAGTGGTGTAATATTATTGCATGTAGTTTGGTGAAGTTGATTAACCGTAAGTTTTCATTTTATCTTACTGTACAATACATATTAAAATATGTAAACAATGATGTAGAATATCTTTTGTTCACTTATTAAATTGCCGTACTTTATTACATTAAAAAAAAATGATTGCCATTTTTTCACAATTGAACAATTCCTGCAGTGATTATTAATATTTTCTTTGTAGTTTAAGGCGTAATAAATTAATCGCTATATATAATTTAATAACATATTTTCTGCAAGATAATCTATCAACCAGCTTGTTTTTAGCATCTGCTTAAATAGTTCTAGCTTAGAAGCATATCGTTTTCAATAGGAATTATAAATTAATTTATAAATGAGTTTTGAAGGATTTTTTAAATTCAAATCTTTATTATGAAAAATGATTACAACGTATTTCATAAGAATGAACACATTGATAGCCTCTATTTTCCCACATCTTTCAGGTAATTTACAAATTCCATTTCGAAAGAACGAATAGACCTATTTGACACCTTCATAAGAAGTGAAGAAACAAGGCATGACTCGTATATCGGAACAAGTAGCAATAAGAAGGAGCAAGCTCTGGGGAATACGGCGGTTGGGGTAGCACTTCCCATTTTATTGTTTCAAATTGTTTTCACCGATTTTGTATCAAGACAATATGCGGTCGAGCGTTGTCATGCTGTAGAATAACATTGTCATGAATTGTGGCGGATCGCCATTGAGAGTTTCATTAGATTTTAACATCACCAAATACACCAAATCAGCTGATTCCACCAAATATAGAGCATTAGTTTGGAGCCATGGATATTAGGCTTTGCCGTTGATCTTGATGTATCACTAAGGGGACCCCATGATTTCTTTCGCTTTGGATTATCGTAATAGATCCACTTTTCATTACCAGTAACGATACGATGCAAGAAACCTTTCCGGTTTTGTTGTCGAAGCAATATGATTCGTTCAGTGTCCTTGGCATCAATTCGTATGGTACAAAATATCCAAACTTTTCATTCATTCCCCTATTCTTCAAGAGATCGGAAATAGTTTCTTGCATATTCTTCTCGTGTTTTAAACGAATCATCATCGAGTAATGCTTTGAAATCGTCCACTTAAAATATTTTGTCTGTCCAGAACGCTCTTTGCCTGTGGTGTCAGAATCTTCACTTAATACGTCAAAATCAGTATTCAGATATTGAAATCGATGAAACAGTAAAAAAGTAAAATATCCTGTAAATGCGATTTGCTCGGTACAAATTCAGTAATTTTCAACATACCGAAAAAAATGTTGTTCACACTTCGACGTAATGACTGAAACCGATGAAACTGAAAAGTGAAGCTTGAACACCAAGTTGGTTACAAAATGTACCGAATGCGATTTAATATATAGTCCACATCGTCTATTCTAAATTGTTTAAAATTAATTTATAGGCTTGATAGTTTTCAATATTTTTCAATAGATGAGAATTAAAATAGTTAAAAAAGATTGAAAACTGTTATTTCAATATAAAAAGTAAGATAATATGTATAATTGAATTTAAAACTAGAAACACCATAAAATCATCATCAGTCGGAGTTCTATGTGATTTCCCTCTGTTTGAATCCTGCTGAGGCATGTATGCTATTAGTTATGGATTTGTTTCCTAACAAAAGTTTTATTGGAGTTAGTCAATGTTGCTTTATTATAAATATATATATATTTCTTATATATAAACATTTTGGGTTTTTATTTGAATAAAAATATGATTCTTGTTAAAACAAATCAAAGCCATCCGCTGTTTATTTATCAATTTAAAAACAGCATTAAATGTCCTCAGCACTGTGTTTAGGTTTTTTTTGTAAATCGAAAAAGCTATTTTCGGCTAAAAAATAGCAAGATAAATATTGCGTAAAACGAAAAGATTTTAAAATTGTTTATATATGATAAATGTGTCGAAAGCTTTTTTATTTTTATTTTAGAGAAACAAAACTTACGTTACTTATTGAAACAATATGTTTTATTGTAAATCTGCTTCTATTCCTTATATACGTATTATTTATAGAGTGTTGTATATATAATATTTTATTTGTGCTCTTTTTATGCAACATTATAAAGTGTAACAAGTGGACCTGACAGATGTCCCATTCACACCTCATTTTTCATATCGAGTGATGTGTAATCAAATTTATAAACAATTTTAATTATTGTTTGAACGCACGTGTAGAAAAAAAACTAAATGCATCCGAGGATAGCACGTAAATGTTATGATCAGATCTGGTGGTGCACAAAAGTCTTGAATATATTCTCGCATATGACGCGGACTACCAGTATATGATGATGAAAGAATATATGCGGTAGTGCTGTCGATATCAGTTGCTCCGTCTACGTTGCTTGTGATAGTGATAGATATTGTGTAGATAGTCCCCAGAACGAACCTTTACGTGGTTAAATACACTTTAAGACATCAGACATTGAAATCAAAGAACCAATTTGTTGGTATACTACTGAGATGTGGCCCCGACTGCAATAGTGTTTATATTTCATGGTTCATTCTTCTTTCATTGGTTTATTTAATAATGGAATTGAAACTTTTTGATGCGCTGGAAAGACCGGCCTTTGTAATTCACCTTTGTATTTAAATGCATGACAGTGTTTACATTTTTTCCATATTGCAGACGATGACTTATGCATGTGGCAAATACTCTATTTCGGTGACATATTCGAACATAAGGTAGCTGTCATTGTCTCAGTCTATTAACTCGAAGTCGTTCATTGTGTTGCTCTTAAGTTTCATTTACACGTGTTTAACGGTCTCTTACATTAAAATTATCCGTCAAGTATTCTTCTATTGTTCTATTTAATAAATATTAACATTATGTGTACGTCGACCATTGAAACCAAGTCAAGATTTGTTGGAGGGAAGGAAATTTTAAGGCACGTACACAATTTTCACATATTTTTTATCTAAAATAATCAGATGTTTGTGTATAGTGTTATTGGTGAGCTGACGGAAAATCGGAAGTCTTTCAGTACAAAAGCCATTCAATTTGCTTTTAAAGCACTATAACTATTGTTTCTATAGTGTAACTGTTAAAACGTTTAGCTCTCAATCGGAGGTCGCGGGTTCGATTCTCGGCGCGGAAAATATTTTTTGTTCCAGTTTAGTTAGAACATCAATCTGTCAAATCACCTTGGCTAGGTAGCTGACCCCGGGGCCTGAAGCACTCCTTATTTTCAATCATTGTTTTTTTATCCCTATTTTTCCCCATACGGGCTGCACCTTTACTTGACTCACCCATTTTAATATTAAATAAAGTAACTGCGTAATTTATTGAGTAAATATCTAACACTAAAAAGAGAAAAATAAAATATTTTTAACAGAAAAATTGAACCGACTACAAAAAATAAATAAGGAGCTCACTAAAAATTAAATAATAATCAAACTTAGATTTTTAACACAAAAAAGAAACTTTAAAATAAAATATATACATAATAATCGTTGTAATAACTAAATAAAAATCAATAAAAGCCTTATTTAACCTATCTACTACACGTATTTTATATTCTATTATATATACGCAATTTAGCTTAATACCTATCTAAACCTATTTATCTATTTACAATATTATTTTAACTACTAACATCCAATCACTTTGAAGTCGGTGCCAAAAAATATTTTATTCCTTATCGCAGACGTGGCATTTTAATAAATAAAGAAAAAATAAATATAACTAACTCTCTAAGTTATTATTAACCTGTATGTGTACGAAATCTCACTAATATAACTAAATAAATTATTAAATAAATAAATTATTAAAAAATTAAATTATGGGAATTAAGTTCAGCTTAAGTAATCTGTCGAAGGCAGTACGTTTTACTTTTAATATTTCAAATAATATATCAATATAATATGATTGTCATGGAAATATCACTCTGATGGATATATTCCAGTTAAATTTTTATTTTAGGCAGTCATTCTCGAATCCTCATAAATACACACACACAACATTTCTTCAAAATTAGTCTAAAAGTTTATAGGGGCTCAATTACATACACACGGGCATATTATATAACATAATTTATATATAATAGCTGGAACATGTAGTTAGAAATATGAAAATTATGTTTATTTATCCTTAATCGATAACCCCAACATAATGTTGCCGATATTAACGCCATTAGTAGGTGGTAGTTTGATACAATTTAAAATTAGTGCTGAAATTAATTAAATATAAATGGTTTTCCCGTGTTCGTCATTTGAAAAGGGACGCCGCTTGATATTTTAGACAATTGCATTATCATCTATTAACATATGGCTTAAATAACTGTTCGTAAGGGTGGCTGTTGACCATATGCGTGTTACACAGTTTCCCGCAGAGATATTTTTACCTATTATTAAGACTGCGCAGATGTTCAAAATACGAGAATTACAACCATAAACGCTTTAAATTAACCAAAACTAAAGTAAACTTATTTATTATATATAATATTATCGGCATATAGTATTATAAAGATTACCATCCATATAAGAAATGAAACTAAAAGTGATCAGAAAATGTAGAAGAGAATTAATAGTCTGATAGCGTGGAGGTCATCGACCTGGTGTATCGGGGCTTGTGCCGTTTTAAAAGACGAAACGAAATAGAACTGTCAGATGAATCATTAGAGTCAGCTGATATCAATCGAATTAAAAATATGCTGTTTTGGAGCTTCTGTAATTTATTTAGACGTTATAACTTTTTAATGATTTATATATATACTAAAAAAACAATGTTAATTTTGGGTTTAATTATCTTATTTATTTTTTAGTTCTGTCGTTCTTATAGTTATATACGCCTTTTTGTACTTTTATAAATATTATCAAGAATGTAGCATATTCAGTAGAGCAGTATACTGGCGTCATTAATAACGTTAATATGTCGCAATGTTACCGCATCAATTTCTGAGCTCAGTTCATGTTCATAAGTAACGTAAATTAAATAATAAAACAAATATAATGTTATCAAATATAATGTATTTTAATATTATCATAGGTCTAATGTGTATATTATCCAAGGATTTAAACTACGGTTAATTATACAGCCACCATGGTTTGCAGGTTAGAGTTGTTTATTATATTTATACAAAACTCTTTTCCATACCACTGTGTTTCCATGTCAAGTCATTTTGATATCGCTGTATTTCTTCCTAGTTTCTTCTATAACTACCTGTGTATATTTTCCTTGATAAAATTAAATTTAATCACTGCATTCTTCCTAATACATTTACCATATGCCCCAAACAGTTGGCGTGCATTCTTCACTCATACATTCTAACGAAATGCTCATGTATTTTCTGGACATATCTATGTACACACATTTTTCACATTCTACAATACGATTTTCTACAGTTTACCTACATTAATTATATACTCACCTCGAGTTGTTTCCACTCTCATCACCTCCTCTCTTGTTAAATGTCAGCACTAGATTATAACCCACATGACGAAAGTTTCATTTAGCCACTGTCAAGTTCTGTATTAATTTCCAACATATCTAACACTTGTTCACGGTTTCATCATTTGTCAAGAGTTCATCCAGAATAAGGGAAGTACTGTAGACAATACTTCCTTCCACATATCCATACAGTTCTTGCTTCTGGATCTACATGTTAATTGTGGTAATGCTTTCTCACACAATCATATCATTCCTCATATCAATCTGTTCAGTTTCTGTACGAAGTAAATTATTAGAGACGCAAACTGTTTCTGACTATCGATTAGCTTCAATATTTTCAATCAGAGTAATCACATGTATTAAGCAGCGATTTGAAATATATCAAAGCAAACAAAGAGTATTTTCTGGACACATCTATGTACACAAATATTTCACATTCTACAATACGATTTTCTACAGTTTTCCTACAGTAATTATATACTCACCTCTAGTTGTTTCCACTCTCATCACCTCCTCTCTTGGTAAATGTCAGCACTGGATTATAACCCACATGACGAAAGTTTCATTTAGCCACTGTCAAGTTCTGTATTAATTTCCAACATATCTAACACTTGTTCACGGTTTCATCATTTGTCAAAGAGTTCATCCAGAATAAGGGAAGTACTGTAGACAATACTTCCTTCCACATATCCATACAGATCTTGCTTCTGGATCTGCATGTTGATTGTGGTAATGCTTTCTCACACCTCATATCTGTTCAGTTTCTGTACGAAGTAAATTATTAGAGACGCAAACTGTTTCTGACTATCGATTAGCTTCAATATTTTCAATCAGAGTAATCACATGTATTAAGCAGCGATTTGAAATATATCAAAGCAAACAAAGAGTATTTTCTGGACACATCTATGTACACAAATATTTCACATTCTACAATACGATTTTCTACAGTTTTCCTACATTAATTATATACTCACCTCTAGTTGTTTCCACTCTCATCACCTCCTCTCTTGGTAAATGTCAGCACTAGATTATAACCCATCTGACGAAAGTTTCATTTAGCCACTGTCAAGTTCTGTATTAATTTCCAACATATCTAATACTTGTTCACGGTTTCATCATTTGTCAAAGAGTTCATCCAGAATAAGGGAAGTACTGTAGACAATACTTCCTTCCACATATCCATACAGATCTTGCTTCTGGATCTGCATGTTGATTGTGGTAATGCTTTCTCACACCTCATATCTGTTCAGTTTCTGTACGAAGTAAATTATTAGAGACGCAAACTGTTTCTGACTCTGACTATCGATTAGCTTCAACATTTTCAATCAGAGTAATCACATGTATTAAGCAGCGATTTGAAATATATCAAAGCAAACAAAGTGTATTTTCTGGACACATCTATGTACACAAATATTTCACATTCTACAATACGATTTTCTACAGTTTTCCTACAGTAATTATATACTCACCTCTAGTTGTTTCCACTCTCATCACCTCCTTTATTGGTAAATGTCAGCATTAGATTATAATCCCACATGACGAAAGTTTCATTTAGCCACTGTCAAGTTCTGTATCACTGTTCAAGCCAACTAAATTGTTAATTTCCAACGTATCTAACATTTATTCACGGTTTCATCATTTGTCAAGAGTTCATCCAGATTAAGGGATATACTGTAGACAATACTTCCTTCCACATATCCATACAGTGCTTGCTTCTGGATCTGCATGTTAATTGTGCTAATTCGTTCTCACACCTCATATCAATCTGTTCAGTTTCTGTACGATGTAAATTATTAGAGACGCAAACTGTTTCAGAGTTTGCCAGCCAGTGAATTTTATAGGCTGATACATGTCCGGACGCACTAGACAGCATTGCATCTCTTTTTTGACTTGAACAAAATAGAAGTTTTCTATTCAGGAGATATTATTTTTAGGTCTTTTTTCAAGCGAATTAAAAAAAAACATAAAATTATTCTGGTTAAGTGCTGCTATAATATACAAAGTAAAAAGTCAAAAAAAAGTTACGGCCGTTCTAAAAACGAGAAATATTTTTATTTATAAAGTTATAGCGAAGGCTTACACCGAATTTCATGTAAATCGGTTTAGTAGAACTTGATATATCATGTCAACCGTCTCGAAACTACATTTTTCGAAAAAAAAAACAAGTCTAACGTTTCATTTTTAGAGGCTGCAGTTTGGATAGCGCGTCGCTAATGTTAGCTATCTCCGAAAATAATTTAACTGTTGAAAAGTCCTGTTAAGGGCGTATTTTTAAAGGATTAATCTTCGAAAAATAAAATTTCTAGACTAGAATACCCCCTTAATTAAAAATCTTATAATCATTTCAAGTTATGTGATATTAGTTATTTAAATAACGTTTTTATTGCTTATTTTTTATTGACAATAAAATGTAGAAAATTCATTCATTATTCGCATATTAAGAAGGTAATGTTAAAAAGCCGACGGTGATGAAAAGCCTAATTTTTTATAATGGAATTAGGTGATCCGGTAAACTTCGTATCACCTATATCTATATTACAATTTTTTACCGATAATAAGAATAGCCACTTCGTCGATTGTCGGTGAATTAAACCTACTAGCGTGCTCACCGGCAAGTGCTTTGTGAGGTCTGATAACGATATTATGATTGTCAGATGGCATCCGATCCAATGCTGTTTTGAACAATTTGAGTAAGTCGTTCTGATGAAGAATCGATTGTAGTTCCTCTGATAGAGATAACAACGCTCCTAGTAAGTGAAATTGTTTAAGATATTGTATCGTATAATACCTTAAAAGTGTGCAAGAAACTGTCAATATGCTTTGCGCCATACGACGTCATTTGGAAACCACTGCTATATTTTTGAATTATTTCCTATCTCAAAACTAATGAGCGTAGTGGATGTGGTGGTGGAACTAATTGAGGCAATTTTACTTTTCTGATGTGCTCAACATAAACCAGTGGATTCACCGCTGTATATTAATGCCTTACAATATTGATCAAGGATTGTTATTTCTCCAGTTGCAATTGATTTGTTGGCACCATAATCTATTTCCAGATAGTAGTGGAATGCTGCTCATTCCTGGATTAAAGGAGTACTATGTCGCTCAATGTCACTGTGTCGTACTCGCTGTTGTTATGTTTGATGTACACAAATTCGTTGCATTCTAAGCCCTATTCACTTCATTTCTGCATCATTTTCTGTTTCAATTACTAGTACCGTTGACACATGAGGTAGCTCGTTGCACATTTGGTTCGACAACCTAATTCAGGTCCTCTTAGCGTTGATAATAATAAAAATAAGTTCTCGCGCACTAAATTTGAGACTAAATAATAACAAATGTGAAATACATTTATAAAGTTTGCTTTATCATAAACAGTTACTTGGTATTGCAACTCTATCCTTGGTAAATGTTTACTCTACCGCAATTACAATTCGATATAACGTTTTTTATTTTACTATTTCACGTTAGCATCTTCAGATTATCGAATCGACGTATCTATCATATGAAAATACTTATATTTCTATGATATATAAATCCTTTTAGAGTGTTAAACGATCATTGCCGAGAAATTATCTTCAGTGTTTAGTGCATTATTATTATAATCGCAGTTTAATACTAGTGGCTGGTAGTTTTAATCAATGTTCAACATTTTTAGTTACAAAATCAATTCCTGAATTACCTATAAATATTTGACAATCAAGCAAAATGTCGATCCCTTATAACAGCGAAATTATTACTATAGCTAGGAAAAACAAAATTATTGTTTTTACTTTTTTCTCCCAATTATTCTATATTTTCTTACTTTAAACCTTCTTTAGACTTTCACAAATATTTCAAAAATAGTCAAATCGGTCTAGACGTTTTAGAGTCTAATGGAGAGCAATTCATTTTTAACCGATTCTTCGAAAAAGGAAAATGTTCGGCTGTATATTGTTCTAAGTGTATGTTCGCCGATTTCTTCGTCAATTGTGGACCGATTTTCAAAATTGGAAGTCATTCAGTGCAAAAGCCATTCAGTTTGCTTTTTAAGCATTAACTTATGCTATAGTCCTCGTAGAAACATTGTAGGCAACTGTTCCCATGGTGTAATGGTTAAAACGTTGAGCTCACACGAAGGTCGCGGATTCGATTGAACATTTAAATCACCTAGACTAGGTAGCGGACCCCAGGGCCTGAAAAATTCCTTATTTTCAACCATTGTTTATTCTTAATTTTCGTCATGCGGGCTGTACTTTTACTGGAGCTATCCATAGTAATACTTAACTACGTATTTTATTTAGAAAATGTCTAACATTAAAAAGAGAAAAATTAAATATTTGTAACCTAAGAATTGAACCGACTTCACAAAATAAACTTACTACAAAGTAAAAAATAATGAAACTTAGATTTTAAAAAAAAACCTTTTAAAATATAATATGTGTTGGTGCGATTAACCCGCGATTTCGGTTCACCAAATAATATACTGTATTTTGAACTGTTTATGGACTTTATTCACTTATTTTAATTTCTAAACACTAGACATGTTCTCTTAAACGTTTACATTCTTGTTCTTTCTTACAATGCTTACTGTTTCTCCACTTACATACTAACTTAACCTAATTTTTACAATTATCAAACACTACAACTAATTACACCGAGGACATCGGAACTATCTTACCCATCGAAGAAAGAACTATTGCCCATCGACGTGTAAATCATATATAATTAAATGAGTCTTTACATATAAAGACGCAACAATATGACTTCAAAGTGATGTATCCGTAGTAGTTAAAATAATATTGTAAATAGATTAACAGATTTAGGTAGGTATTAAGCTAAATTGTGTGTATATAGCAGAATATAAAATACGTGTAGTTGATATGTTAAATAAGTTTTTTGTTTATTTTTATATAATTATTACAAGGATTATTATGTATTATTATAATTACTATTATTAGTTCCTTATTTATTCTTTCAAGTCGGTTCAATTTTTTTTGTTAAAAATATTTCTTATTCTACTATACACACACAATTTAGCTTAATACCTACCTAAACCTATTTATCTATTTACAATATTATTTTAACTACTACCAACTTATCAGTTTGAAGTCGGTGCCGAGCCCCAAAAATACAAAAATTATAATATTATTTTGTGACATATACACAAAATTAAATTACGAGCAAAACTAAGTTGCTAAAATGCTAAGTTGTTGCTCGATTGTTGAATTCGGTTCAATTTTTTTGTTAAAAAGATTTTATTACATACACAAAGGATTAGAAAAGGAAGGAAAAAGAAGGAACAGTACAAGTTCTTGTTAATTTTTTTTTTCAATTCATAAAAAAAATTATATTTATATTTCGACTAGGTTTTTTTCATTGGTTTTATATTATCAAGTATATTTTCAAAGCCAGTCAATTATTAAGAAAAATATAATTAAGCATTGTTCTCGGATTATTAACTAGTACTAATAACTAAAATTTTTTAAATTACTCAATTTGAACACAGTCAACGTAATGGACTGACATTTATCAGTTGTTATTATGTGATCATACTTTACCACGACATATTGTTCCACAATAGCTTGCCCGATATCAAGGTTACCGCTTGTTAACTATATATTGATTATACCTTATCTAGGCAAATGCTTATGTTTGTTGCCTTGCATCAATCAGTGGTTGTTTTGGTGCTTTAAACATCAATATACAATTTGTTGTAGCGTGTTTTAAATATATTACACTTATTATAGTGATGAATTTAAGATGCAACTAAGGGTTGGTAAAGTTATTTATTTATATCATTTGTAACGTGTTATTTGTTAGAATTTTTACAAACAATTACGAGATTTCGTTAATAAACATCAATAAAAACTTAGATCATTAGTTTTTATAAAAACCAGCTGGGCTGAGCAAAATACGTGATTTAAAATCCGATTTAGAAAATAATTCATGTAAGAAGGTGGTCCGACAAGTATTTAGCCTACAAAAGAAAAGCGAAAATTTCACCGAGAACATTTTAATCTCTTTTAATTTGATAGACTTGACTCTTTAACTCTTTAACCGGTCCAGGTGTACAAAGTGGGCTTCCATGGCAGCGGTGACCTCCTCTTTGACTAAAATTTCTGCCCGCCGAATGACTTTTTCAAGTTCGGATTAAAAAGAAATTCGCACGGTGTCAATTCTGGACAATATGGTGGGCACGGGGCACCAGTTCGTCACCCATTTCGACCAATTTGGTCATAGCGAGTATGGAAGTGTGTATGGTGGTGGTTGTCATGATCGAAGAGTACCTTTTTCTTCGCTAAATGAGACTTTTTTTTCTGTACTTCGGAGTCAAATCGGTTCAATAATAGTGTAGCCCTGTGACCGTTTTACCCTTCTCCGTGTAGTAGGTCACACCTTGTGTACTCCAGAAAACGGTGTTCATCATCTTTCCGGTAGGACAGTCTTCGGAGCACGTTCTCCAGGCGAGGTACACTGTTCCAACTGTTTCTTGGTCTCTGCTGTATTCCAGTGGATCTATGCTTCGTGGACGGACAAGAAACGATGCAGAAACTCCGTAGATTGTGCTTAAACAGCGTCGAACACTGCTCTGAAATCGTCTCACGGTTGCGCTTGTTGTCCGGGGTGAGCAAACGGGGCGCCGACAGCTTTCTTATGCCCAAATTTCATGCAAGATATGGCCGATGCGGTCTTTTGATATGCCCACTGTCTCAATTATCTCTCGCACCTTCAATTGTGGATTCTTGTCATGGTATCCTCCGTGGTAGCTGTTATCGGCGCATCTGGGCGTGGCTCATTAATAACTTAAGTACCTATCGGGCCGCCCTCGTATTTGAAATATAAAATTCAAAATAGAGTATTTTAACTATTTTTATTTAACATCAAATCATCCTTTAACAATACAAAGTAGAATACAGTCAGATGTTAAGATATGTCAATAAAATAGAACAAATCCAGCTCAGCCTATTTTATGAATCACTAAAAGAAGAATTTCCTTTCATGAACACTATATTTTTAAAGGTAATATCAGACAAACAGACTTTAAGGAATAAATAAAATTTGCTAAAGAAAATAATCTTTCTGCAGGTCCTGATGAGCACAAACTTAGGTTATATCGTTATACGTCTGTTTTAAAGATTGGCATATTTAACTACGACTGGCTAATTTTCTTACGAAAGATATTGAACATTATTTTCTACAGAACGCACCCATTAACAAATATTTGAAATCCTAACTACAAAATACATTTTTCAGAAATAATCAGAAAGAAATACCAAATATGCTTTTGTATATCAACTACGTATTTTAGTTACAAACAATTCACACAGTTCCTAACCCTGAAAACCACAGCTACCAATGATCTTGGCCTCAACATAATCGATTCAAAAATTTGATGAAACATTATTAAAATGATTCCACGTCAACTATCATTACATTCCGTGTTCAGTTTGTTTCATTTAATGTTTATTGATATTTAGTTGCTATTCTCTACTGACAATGCGTTTTAATGATAGGTGAAGAGACAGTACTATATAAAAGACAGAATAAACTATCTTCACGGTGCATCTCTTGTCACAATGAAGTATTTGATCATTTGTTTCATTCACACTGTAACGAGTTAGCTGAATTCCTTGGCTGCAGATTCATTAGTCTTCGTCGTTTATTTATTATCTTGTTAACTTTGTTGTCATAAACTCAATTTGTCACGCGCCAATATCCTTTAAATTAAATTAAAGTATTTCATTAAGTTATATCCTCATGAATATCATTATTATCTTATAGATTTTATAAACTTTACATTAAGTTTTCAATTTAGGTATTTTTTCAAGTGAATTACAAACAATATATTTACTATCCACTTTTTTACTAGATATTTATTAATGTCAAAAAATACACAAAAGAAAAACTAAAATTCAAATAGTTACAGTTTGATGATTTGGAGGGTGGCCTAAAAAAATGACGCGCCCCCATTGACATGATTGCAACTTTTCTAGTAATCCTTTTTTATTATTTATTATAGCGATTTAGCAAATTAATACTAAATTGCTATAAACTTCATTGAATTAGGTCGAATGATTTTACTTTTTCTAATCTTCTGACTAAGCCATCATCATCTAGGAGCTGTAGAACTTCAACATTGATGTCCTGATAAAGTCTCTGTTAATAACATAATTAACACTCTGTTCATGTCTTTGGGTAGAGTCCATACCTTTTATACCTTAAGGTCTCATGCAGATTATCATTACGAATGCACTATGGAGCATCAACAATAGTTTTTGAAATCTTTGTATATATACTATTTATATTACATTGACTGTTAAAACAAAATAAAAATCGATTTTTTTTTCACATTTCTTTACTGAATACCCCCTTATCTAATCTGAATAATTTAGATTAACTAAAATTTTATTTCAATCTTTTAACTATATTAATATTAAATAATACAGGACATTTATTCTTCCGTTGTAAAGAAAAATGTTCCCTTCTTTTAAGATGTTAGACAATGTCAGTCTAAGATATCGTTGGCGTAGACATGACGCCCATCTCTTTGTAATTGAACGTTTCCGATGGCGCTCTTGTCCTTTTCCGAGATTATCTTCACTCCATTTCTTTCGGGATCGTTCAATTAGACAAAGAGAACGCCTTAATCATATGTGGACTATGTTAACAATCTATGAGTGGGCTGGGCAATGATAATAATGGTTCATTGGTTTTTTACTTTTTTTCAATTTGACATTCTACCTTATAACGACATTATATTTAAAGCAGGTCATTTAATCTTGTTTTTAACTATGATCCTGATAAAGTAAAAAAACTGTAAATTAGAAATAATTTGTTATAAGTTTTAAGTTTAGTGAATATAAGAATTGCATATTTAAATTCTGATTACCCAAAACTTTTTTTATTTATGCATATAATCGGACATTATCCATATTATATGTATCCATGCATTCTTTTTCCCATTATTACCCTTTACAATCATTTTCTAATTCATCAAAATAACATGTAATTATTATTTTTCTTATTATTTTACCTTGACCAGGATATTGGACACAATTAATAATTTTTAAAAAATAGCAGCATATTATAGCATAGACCTGAGAATGTTCATTAAATTTAGTTTTTTTCATAATTTTGAAAATGAATAAAAATGTCTATAGAGCTTTGCACACAATCAGTTGGTTCCGTTAAATAACACTTAGCTAATATAACAAAGGCCTATTAATAACAATATATGTAACAATTTGATATTCCCACATATACACTTAGTTCTTAGTATTTTTGGTGTTATACCGTCTGGTTCTCAGCTGCATGAAGTTGCAGGTACATATTTGTCTATTTCAAAAGGTCCTGGAAAACACGTGTTATATTTTCAGTTATCAAATCTCTCAATTCTATGAAGTAAATATTATATTTGTACTTAGTTCCAATTCTTTTTGAAGATTCTAATGTGGACTGAGTGACTACTAATTATAATATTTAACTTAGTTAAGATAAATATAACAGGTTAATTGAAAAGTCCCCGGCCTACCATAGTAAAACACCTTTTTTTTGGCATTTTTTTTTCTTCAACATAATTCCCTTTAAGTGTGATTATACTGATTATAGTGACACTGATTATAGCGACTCTCCAACTTTTCGATACCATTTTTGTAATACAACTTGTCCTTTGCTTCAAAATAGGCCTCAGTTTCGGCAATCACATCTTCATTCGACGAAAATTCTTTTGAGATCTGAGGAACAGGAAATAGTCGCTGGTGGCCAGATCTGGAGAATACGGTGTATGAGAAAGCAATTCGAAGCCGAATTCATATGGATTTTTGTCATCGTTTTCACCGACTTGTGACACAGTGCATTGTCTTGGTGAAGTAGCACTTTCTTTTTTTCCAAATGCGACCGTTTTTCGGCGATTTCGTCCTTCAAACGGTTCAATAACTCTATGTTATAGTCGCTATTGGTCCTTACTCTTTCAAGGTAGTCAATGAAAATTATTCCATGCGCATCCCAAAATACAGACGCCATAACCTTGCCAGCGGACTGTTGCGTTTTCCCACGCTTTGGAACGGATTCATCGTGTGCAGTCCACTGGGATGACTATTGATTGGACTTCAGAGTGAAACGATGGAGCCATGGTTTTTGATCATCTTCAAACACTGCTCCGAATCATCAACTGGTTGTTGTTTTTGGTCAAAAGTGAGCTCGCGCGGCACCCACTTTGCACAGAGCTTTCTCATACCCAAATATTCGTGAATGATATGATGTACATGTTCAGTTGATATCTTTAGAGTTTACTATTTCATTCAATTTCAATTTACGGTCATTCAAAATCATTTTGTCGTTTTTTTTAATGTTTTCGTCGGTAACAACCCCAAAAGAGGTCTTATACTGCGTTCACCGTCTTCGGTGCTTATTTCACCACGTCAAAACTTAGCATACCAATCCTTGATGGTTGATTTTCCTGGACAGTGTTCGGAAACTCAAGCCAAGAGTCATCAAGGCAAGTTTTTGCTTCAACTGTATTTTTTTCCTTCAAAGAACAATATTTTATCAACACGCGACATTCTTTTTTATCAATTTTTTAGACAATAACAAAAGTTGCTTCACTCAAAATGCAATAATTCACAAAGTAGTGATCCGACAGCGGTCAAATTTATACACGCATCTTTTGGGGGTTAGGGCTAACTAAAAGCATATAGGTTTAATTATAGTAAGGCCACCTATATGTCAGGCCGGGTACTTTTTAATGGACTTGTTACAAATATTATTTATTCCAATTCGATTGTCGTAGAAATTGCATATTGGTTAGGCAGTACTCTTCCACATCTGGTCTGAATTGCAAAAAGCACATCTTCCGGTCTAGTAACTTGATGTAGAGGGATCTAAGAGGTTGTCTAAATAAAAAATGATAAACTTATATCATTTTTTATTTTAAAAAAACGGTTCGTTAGAGCCGAATATTTGGAGAAGAGTTAATTCCTTTTCTAATATTGAAGTTTCAAAAAAATCGACTTAACAACAGTTTCCTTAAAATTAGTGCTATCGAATTTAATTTATTGACGTGATGAACTTTAACATAAAATTGTTATCTTTACCTTAATATACTAATTCAACTATATGTATTGATTGGTTTATCTCTTTATTACATATTCTTTTTAATCTTTACCATGTCCACTCGGGTTCTCTGTTTGTAAAATGTCACTTCTATTCATGAATTTTATCGTGTGAATAAATCGATAAAATATAGAATGGTTGGTGAATTTTGCAAATAGGATAGTACAATCCTTTCAAATTATTAATCACATACCATTCTATGTGTTTATTTTGCAAAACATTTCCATCTTCTATAAATATTGTTAAACATGCGAGGTTTGGTGTTGACATGTAACAAAATTCTAGTTAAAATAAAATAATGTGAAATAAAAATACTATCAAATATGTATAGTTTATTTTAACATTATAGTACATAATAATGCATATATTATAATTTAAATTACAGTTAATTATACGGGCACAATAATTTATAGGTTAGAGGTGTTTTATTATATTTACATTGAACTCTTTTCTAGACCACCCATGAGGTACAGTTCTATGCGCGTTTTTTTATGTAGTGGTATTACCCTGTAGGCCTAATCGACCTAATTAAGAATTGTATATCCAAGTAATGTATTTTACTTTCATTAGAGAGCATATTTACCTTTTTAGGTTTAGCTCTTTTTTCCTTCCATGATGTGTTTCCTAGTCAAGATCACTGTATTTTTCATTTCTTCTGCTACTACCTGTGACACCAATCTTGATAAAATTAATCACTGAATTCTGTCTAATGCATTTACCATATTTACAAAACAGTATTCATCCTCTTATCATACATTGTGACCTAATGCTCATGTATAATTCTGAACAATTACACACATATCTATGCACATAAATCGTTCACACTTTATAATAATACTTCCTACAGTTACCGCATATTAATTTTATACTCACCCCTACTTTCATCACCCGTTCTTGGAAATTAATAGCACATAATCCCACATTCAGAAAGTTTAATTCAAGTGAGTAAATAAGTTGTTAATTTCCAATCTATCTAACATTTGTTCACAATTTCTTCTTCAATGTGTTTGATCGGATTCATTCAAACCGAAGGTGTTATTGACAATTCCTGTTTCCAGCATGAAAAATATATTTGCAATGAACTTTTAATAAATGTTATAACTAATAAAACCTAATCAATTGTTTTCCAACGTTTACCTTTTTCCATTAACTTTTGTTGAACAAATTGACACAATTTTAAATAATAAGTCTTCCTTGATTTTACTATAGGCTTTTAGAAATTGTATTTAAAAAAATACAGAAGCAATGTCTGGAAGTTCCGTCTTTTCAAAACTAATAGTTTCTTCCGAAATAATTGTATTAAATTATGTCTATATTGAAGAAAGTACTCACTGTTTTTATACATTTCATATATTTGATCTCTGACAGAGCTAACATCGAAATGATCTTCATTCGCCACCCCCTTCGTTTGAGGACTGTTTCTTTTCGATGAATTCAAGAATATACTTTTAATTTTTTCAGATATTTCAGTGAATTTTACTGTCAACACAACCTGTTCTGTCTGGCTTCGGAATTGTCAATAGGAGTAATAATAAGCAGCGATTTGAAATGTTTCACAAGCAAAGCGTTAAAACAACGTTTGCTGGATTATAACCTGTAGTTGTTATTACTAATATATTGAAGAATTTTGCAGACGTTTGACAACCGAACGATTTTTGTAGGCTCATTCGTTTACGTGTTTGAACATATCAGGTAGCATTGTATCTCTTTTTAACTGAAAAACATTAAACATATTGATGACGTATGTTCACAGCAACTTTGGATATACTATATATACTTTATCAACATAATTTATAGTATAAAGTCACAGAAGACTCAAATCACCAAACATTCAAGATAACACGGCATAATAAAAAAAAAACAAATAAATCTAATTTTAAAGTCAATAAACAACCGGAGATAATGGTATTGATATTTCCATAAATTCGAATAGTTTTATCACGAATTCATACCACAATCAACACCCTGTAAATACACGTGATGTCTGTCGTTAGGGGATCGCTTCTAGCTCGGTAGTATCAAGAAAGAAACGCCTATACAGCGTTATCGATAGACCAAACAAAGACAGGGCAAGCGGTGACTTATCTGCATCAGTTCGACGACTAGCGTGGTGCATCGTCTAGCTTAATGCGTTTCATAGCCAGCCGCGATTATTATTAATAAACTCGGAAAGGCGCAGAGTGTTCGGGACAGATAAGTTTGGTGTTAACTGAGCGTTTTCAAGATAGTGACTTAATTCTGTGTCGGGCGATTATGTTGTGCAATAAATCGATTCTCTCTACGTTTTTGCCGATGGTATGCTGTGTTGACTGGTTAAAATTTGATGTGAATTATTGTTGAAGGTGACGCATAAAAATTGGATTTCGACTGGGTACGTATGTGGTATTTCAATATTATCTATTCAGTGTATGTAAAAATTGTTGCTGCTGTTTTTCTTGGAGAATATGGTATTACAATAGACGTTCGCTAATGTTAATTACTTCAAACCAGGTGTAGTTAATCATGCATTTTAATCATAAGTGTAGCAAATAAATAAGTTTTATTAAAATAAACTATTAATACATATATGTATAGTTATAACAAACCTAAAGGAATATTTCAACAGTGATACATATTTTGTTGGTTAGAAGTAAAATAATCTGCAATTGTAGTCTGCTGTTATGCTTTAATTGGCCTTTAGCAATATTTTCCAGTGGCTGCGTCCGTAATTTAGGAAGAACTAAAATACTATGTATAATAATACGTATCTGTCAGCCCAAATATGTCAATCAAAAGCGTGCTTTACTTTTATTGCTTGCGCGTCAGTCACTATATTTCTAACTTAATGGAAACGTCCTCATCGTCTTCATTTTTCATATCTTATCATTATCTGCTTATTGTTTTATTAATTAGTATCAGCTAAAGTACAAGCTGATGCTGATAAGCAACATTGGTTATTGTTAATAAATTAAATATTACAATAGTCCCTCGTTACACTGGCCCTCACCAACCGCGGTTTTGTGGAACAAGGAAGTACCTAGTTGAAATTTTGGAAAGCAATACAAATAATGAATCAAATGACGAAGATGATACTTCTCAAGCATTAGCTAGATAATCAACTACATCTTTAACTTTTGACATAATAAATAAGATTTTGTCATCTGCTCGTCAACTGCAGGATTTGATTTTGGACATGGATGCTTCACTGGAACAATTAAGTATGTACAAAGTAAGTTTAATAAGAGTTCAGTAAGATGAAACAGCCAACAATCCTTTCATTAAAAAAAAAACTTTGTTTTTATTTGTATTTTCTAACAGGTCAAGTACAAAAGCCCCGACCTGGCACATAGATGGCGCTACTAGAATTAAATCCATATGTTTTTCTTCAGTTAGCCCTAACTCTCAAAAGATGCGTGTATAAATTTGACAGCTGTCGGATCATTAGTTTGTGAGTTATAGCATTTTGAGTGAAGCAACGTTTGTTGTTGTGAAAAAAATGGATAAAAAGAAATTTCGCGTGTTAATAAAATATTGCTGTTTGAAGGAAAAAATACAGTTGATGCAAAAACTTGATTTGATGCCGAGTTTCCGGACACTGTCCCAGGAAAATCAACCATTAGTGTGCTATGTTTAGACGTGGTGAAATGAGCACCGAAGACTGTGAACGCAGTGGACGCCCGAAAGAGGTTGTTACCAACAAAAAGATTTAAGAAATCCACAATGATTTTGAATGACCGTAAATTGAAACTGAATGAAATAGCAGAGACTTTAAAGATATGAACTGATGAACGTGTACATCATATCATTCATGAATATTTGGGTATGAGAAAGCTTTGTGCACTTTTGACTAAAAACAACAAGTTGATGATTCGGAGTAGTGTTTGAAAGTGATCATGATTGACAATGGATGAAACATGGCTCCATCATCTCACTCAATCGACTGTCAACCGAGTGGACTGCACACGATGAACCCGCTCCAAAGTTTGGGAAAACGCAACAGTCGGCTGGCAAGGTTATGGCGTCTATATTTTAGGATGCGCATGGAATAATTTTCATTGATTACCTTGAAAAACGATAGCAAAAATCCATGAATTGGGCTTCGAATTGTTTCCTCATCTACCGTATTCTCCAGATTTGGCTCCCAGCGACTTTTTCCTGTTCTCAGATCTCAAAAGAATGCTCGCTAGAGAAAAAGTTTCGTCGAATGAAGAGGTGATCGCCGAAACTGAGGCCTATTTTGAAGCAAGGGACAAATCGTACTACACAAATGGTATCGAAAAGTTGGAGGGTGCCTATAATCAATGTATTACCCTTGAAGGGAATTATGTTGAGTAAAAAAACTAATTTTGCCAATAAAATGTGTTTTACTATGGTAGGCCGGGGACTTTTCAATTAACCTGTTAAGCACATATAACTTTTTGACTTACCTACTATAAGTGCTTTTTGTAATTTTATGTTTTTATCAGCAGCTAAAATATAAGTGAAAATAAATTTTATATTTACGTACATATGAACCTAGATTTTTCTTCATTAATGAATAGACAAATAAATTGAACTATGAAATAAAATTGCATGCGTTTCTTGTTTTAATACTGGATCCTAGATCAACTGCTGCTATTTTATCGGAACATAATCGCCGCGGATATCGAGGGATTACTGTATTACGTTTTGGTCCATTGGTTGAACCAAACTATACAATTTAGTCAAAAGATTCGGTGACAGATACGCCATCAGTACATAAGAGATTGTTCCAATATGTTTTAAAAGTTTTTTGGTTAAGAACATTCTAAGTCATATGCACATTTATAATAGCTTCTTTGAGTAAACAAATGACAGTAGAGACTTTTGGTAGTGTAGTTTGTTAAGTTTTGTTATGCTGCGGTCTACTGATTGGCCTAATTGAAACTAAAGCAGATTTTTTCTATTCTTTTCGCGATCCTTTCCTTCGTCAACATGCCGTAGCTCTATGAATTTTGTCACCGGTCTCTATTTGTCTGTCCGCGACTCATCTGGATTAGAATTAGGTATGGGCTGAAAAAATACAGAGATTCCTCGAATTTCTATGAGGAATCGATTTTCTCCATAGAATCTAGGCTATACTAGGTTTAGTGTTACTGACCAAATAACCATTGCTACTTCAGTATGGGTGCTGATATGTGCTGTCTGGACAGAACGTCTACTTCGTTATGGTTGTGCTTGTAATCCTGTATTTGTATTCATTTTTAAATTGTATATACATTATTTATACTTCCTATGTTTCCTAACAGTGTATGAAGAGATGACTCACATCCCTCAAATAGCTGCATATGCCACACTAAAAGCTTTCTTTGAAGTAAATGTGATGCCATCAATTCCTATGACTATGACTATTTAATGTCTTGGACATTTTCAATCAGAGTAACCACAATTGTTGAACACCACTTATAATTTTATTAAACGTCCATGCCAAATCATTTGCAGGTTTACAACCTCTAATTATTTTCATTAATATTTTGAATAATTTTGCAAATATATGACAACAATTGTCAACCAGTACCGATACAAATTGAATTTTATAGACCGACTCACTAAAATGTTACCGACGCATCATTCTACCTCATTCTAAAATGAGAATTTCAAACGAATTTTACGTTTTTACAAATTAAATTTGGCAATATATTCGACATCATCTATGAATCTGCAATAGATTTTATGACACAGGGATAGAATAATTAACATCATCAATTGTATGAACGAATATCAAATGAATCTTAAAATAATTAGATAAGAGCGGTTATGAAATCGATTCTACTTAATTATAACCACCCACAAACATCAAAGTTCGAGATCGAATATATATATATACACACACACACACATATATATATATATATATATATATATATATATATATATATATATATATATATATATATATATATATATATATATATAGATTCACTGTAGTTTAATGCTTTCGGAGATTAGACTACATCAGTATTACGTATTAGCAAGTCATTGGACACATATAAATAACTGCGCGAACAATAGACATATTTTATAGATGTGGTAATATGGATCTATATGCATGTAAAAAAGGAATGAATAAATAACAATCTGACAATATCAAGTAACAAAAAGTCATGTATTAAAATGCATTGGTATTGGTTTTAATGGGCATGGTATGTAAAGAAGCTTATAGGCACGCGGGGCAGTGTAAGAATAATAATTTCATCTCTTTAAAATTCACATATAAATGCCTGATATGCTTTGGAATTTTATGACACAATTGTATATAAATATGAATACTAGATGTTAACATATTACATACTGATGCATTAAGGACAGAAAATGCAATATAAGCACAGTAACATTTATTATATTGTTGTGTAGAGTTTTTAAGTTATCTGAATATAATAAAAAAATAATGAATATCTGTATAAAATAAAAATTATGTTTATATAAAACAATTTAACATCTCAAACAAATGAAACCAGAGAAAATTGAGAACATAAGTGATAGAACAGCTACTTACATAGTAAATGATCAACAAATAAATAAGGCGAATTCTAAGCGGGTGACATCTTGATATCGAGGTGATCGCAAAATAGTTCTGAAAACGTACGTGAGCAATTTATTTTCACTTACAAGGGTGAAATTAAAAATACATATGAAATATGGCAGATTAGGGTGGGCGAAAAAATATCAAAATATAGGTATATCGATACTTTTGGCCGATATACCGATATTTAAAAAAAATATATAATTTTTAATAAACCGTTAAAATTGCTTCTTGATTTTTAAAGTTTAGTACTTTTCAGTACTTAATTTTGAAGATTTATTAGAAATGACTACATTTTAAAGTACTTAGATAGATTTTTCTCTCTGATATATGGAATTTTTTTGGGGCCGACTCCCCTACGGCGATACCGTCAGGTAATTATAAAATATGATAGTATTACCAGTTAATATTACTGGCAGTTAACAGTACAGGTAATTAATTGTGCTGTTGGATAATAGTACTGATAAATAATAGTACCGAGTAGCAATGACGGAATAACCATGATGGAATAACAATTTTAGTCCATAGTAGTCAATAACCATTTTTTATTATTTAATTATGATATTGTTACTAGTGGTTTCCGACTAACCTACAATTTGTCCTTATGATAACTTAAATCTAGGTATATAACTAGGAGGACCCATCGGCCCTATCTCAGTCTCTGGTGAAATAATATTTATACATGTCACTGCTGTATTTTTTATTAAATGCGCCTCACTACACAATACTACATAAAATCAGATGGTTTGATTCTTTTGAGTCTGTGTCCTCTGGTGGTATCCAAAAGTTGCAATACTTCAATATTCTCATGACATTGGAGTCTTTCCTTACAATTCTCTTGATTTCTTGACATTGGGTATCTGAAGGTCTCGATGTAGGTAGTCAGTCTTATAGTATTTGGGTGCGTGCATAATACTTCTCAGGACTTTGTTCTAAAAAAATGTGTATTTTGTTTATGTTACTCTTTGCAGAACATCCCCATAATTGAACTCCGTATGTCCATATAGGTTTCAGTATTTGTTTATATAATAACAATTTATTATGTACTGATAATTGTGATTTTCTTCCAATTAGCCAATACATTTTTCTATATTTTCAATTTTAGTTCTTTTCTTCTTTATATGTTCCTTAGAGTTGTTTATTTATATATATTTAGCGTTGTTGCTATATGAAATGATATTATTAATGTATTATTTAGATTGTTATTTAATGTTATTGGTGTTTGTACGGTCTGATTGTAGGTGAACTGCACATACACAGATTTACTTTCGTTAATTTTTATTTTCCAAGCTTGTGTCCAATTATTTATATTGTCACTTGCCTGTTGTAATTTTCGCGTGGCTTCTTCACTATTGTCCTCGACAGCTATAATCGCAGTGTCATCAGCAAATGAAGCCATCGTAATATTCTCCATTTGTGGTAAATCACAAGTATGAAGTAGATAAAGCATTGGCCCCAGTACATTTCTCTGTGGTACACCTGCTTTAGCTTCTTTTATTGTAGAGTAAGCTTCTTATTGTTTAACTCTAAACATTCTGGCTGTAATGTATGATTTTAGTAGTTCGGTGTGTTGTTTTGTTAACATGTCAAACCTTATCGAAGGCTTATGCTACATCTAAGAATATGCTGAGCATACTTTTTTACTTTCATAGGCTTTTTCAATAATATCTGTTATTCTGTGGACCTGGTCAATTATTAAATGCTTGTAAATAAACCCAAAGTGGCGTGTTGGTATTAGGTTTTTTCTCTCTATGATGTCAATAACAATGATTGGCAATCATAACATATAATAGCGATAATTGATAACAACGATAAACACGCAGCATGAAGTATGACATGTATATATGGTACAAAGACAAGGTAACGGAGTGCCAGCTTATACCCTAATAGTAACAACAATGAATGTGCAATTAGATCAGTTCTAGCTACATCCTACTGTGATGAACGTGCAATGCGCCCAAGGGAAGAAAAGGCAAACACACTAGATACGTTGCCACCAAGAACCGAGAGGAACAACTTTCTGTGTTTCTGTAATAGGTAATAGGTAAATATCATTATTATTATTTTTGTGAAGTAGCAGCATAATATAGGCTTGCCAATTATGTAACGTCTTTTCTTATTCTGTCATTGTCCTTTAAAACGCGCGCTTTGCAGTATTGTTGTTATTTCTAACCGACTTTTGTATCTAAAACAATCAAAAGGTAAGTAATTCTCTGTAGAGAGGGTTAAATACCTGATTAATGTCATGATGTGGTTTGTTTTATTTTCTGTTCTATTCCACTCAAAAGCATGGGAAGTATATATATTGTAGACTTCACCAGACATGCATTCTATAGAAAACATGTGGGAATTCACCAAAGGGGCGATTGTAAATGAAGTGATTAACCAACATGGTACACCAAAAAGCAGTTAATTGAAACTCCCATCAGAGAAATGCATCACAACTCCAAGCTCCAGAAAGGTGCAGCAACGTGTATTGAAAGCATCACTAAATATTAGAAAAATTCTATTATTCTTTAGTAATATTAAAATTACTAAAACGAGTATTATAAAACTGTTTTGTATATTTTTTGTAGTTTTTATGATGCCGTTAGATTATAGATACAAATAAAAAATATATAAGAGACCCGCCAGCTAATTTGTTGAAGAAATCCAATTCAACTAGAAATTGAAATAATCTCCATATTGTTCTTAATAATGTGGCCACCCACTGTAATAACAAATTAAGGAAAAGCAAAATAGATAAAGATAAATGGATAAATAAATAAATATTGAAATAGAAGATAATAAATGGAATTAATAGAATGGAATAAAATTAATAAGATAAAGCTGGAATATTGTGTGAACAGATTCACAGAATAATAGAGTAAAAAATTAGTGACTGACAAATGAACTCTTACGAAGTTCTAACGTTCATTGGACATGTTAAAATATTATAACTGACAATAACGGTTCACAAAAGATTTTTAAAAAAGTTTCAAAAATGTCACTATTCGCGGTAATTGTTTCTGTTGCTGGGTATCCGTACAAAGGTGTTAAATCCCACCATTATCACGTATTAATGTCTAAATAGTTTAGAATGATTACAAGGAAGATATGGTAATGTTTATCGATAAATCCATAGAAAGGTATGGTTACAAAAGGTGAAAGCGTTGTTTTATGACAAGTTGATTTCAATAAATATCTTGAGTAAATTATGATATTATAACAAGAAATCATGAATATTTAATAGTGACGTCGAATTATGGTATAAATCAGTAAAGTATGAATTGCGTTAGGAACAAACATTACTATATTATTACATTGTGAGGCATACTTACTATTGTTAAGAATGACAAAGTTAATGGCCACTCACACTAATTATAATGAAGGAAGAAACAATTAAAAACACTTTAAGCATATTTTTATACTTTACCACAACATTAAAACTCTTTGTTTCCCACGACCTAACAACAGGACTCAGTCAGCACAGTTATTAAAAATGTGCATCCTCATTTTTTCAGGGTTGTTCAATTGCAACGGATCAATATGAGGGCTGCTATTTATGCTTTTGCTTAATAATGAATTGACGGTAATTTATTTACAAAAACCGCTTTATTATTTATTATTGTATTGAATACTTCCATTCTCCTGGATGATCAATACGTTTTTGCATGTGCTTGAACCAATCTTCCTAACACTTATTCCACTCTGAGGTAACTCCAAAACATGGCTTTTGAATTAATCAACGGCTTCGTCAGGCGCCGAAAAACGTTGGTCAAGAAATTTATTCTTGATATGCGAGATTACAAAAGCCATTTGGTGTCAAATCAAGGCGGCTGTACGGAAAACCGGTCCATTTCGACCGTTTAGCTAGGCATTTACCAAGTGTACCGAAAAGTTATTACCGTTTAAGTATACAATGTTATGATTTGATATATATATATATATATATATATATATATATATATATATATGTATATATATATATATATATATATATATATATATATATATATATATATTATTCTAGTGTCATCAAGCTTCAAAGCTATACATGTTATATTTTGTGAAAGAAACACCGTCATAGATTTATACCTCTTTGAAAATATAAGTTTCGTGCTTGAAAACGTGCATTTGTGACACGCATTACTTTTCTTCTTTTTGATTAAATAAGAAAAGAGCCACTGAAAAACATGTGAGGCGTGGTTTCGAAAATTCAAACTCAAAAGTGATTTCGATGTGCAAGGAAATAAATAATATAGATCCAACCCAATCTCAAATACAATTAGCAGAAGCTATATGCTGCTTAAAGCTATGATCGGAAGTCATTTCTACATCAAATTGTCACGCATGACGAAAGGTGGATTTATTTTGAAAACTCTAATCTCAATAGTTCATAGTTATCACATGGCGAAGACGGCGGATCTACCAAGTAGTTTTGGCCTTTAGGCAAAAGAATGTTGATAGATGGCATGGAACATACTATCGCTCCCGCTGTATTGTCCAGACGTTGTCCGGCCGCCGACTATCAACTTTTGACATCAATGAGACACGCCCTTATACAGTAGCACTTCGCCAATTTCGAAGAAGTTAGAAAATGGTTTAACTCAAAGGACAAACAGTTTTTTTTGGGATAACATCCATAAATTTCCTATTAAAAGATGGGTAAGATATGAAGAATCAATTGTCCAATATTTTGAATAAATACATTTTTCCATTTCCTTGACAATTATGTAGTTTTTTTCCGAAAAAAAAAATCGGTAATGACTTCGATACACCTGGCAGATGATTATTTCAGCCGATGTGTGAGAGCTTGTATTGTCACGATGAAGAATAATCCTTCGTTGTCGCGTCTTTTTCGAATTTCACGAAACATTTCTGGTAAACAAATGGTAGTGTCATTTATGTGTCGGATTTGCCTCGTCTTAAAAGACCATATACTGAATTGCAATTTTATTAGTACTCATACGCATAGATCCAAGATTCATTATCTGTATCGATGTTCTGATGATGGTGATGTTTTTCTAAAGCACAGCGATTGTATTTCTTGACCATTTCTTTACACTAATTAATATGATAATCTTTTAGAGCATTTTCCATATTATGCGGGATCCAATATTTTTCCTAGCTTATTAACGCTAATATCCAAGGGTGATTCAGCCTCACGGTGATATGATGATTTTGCAATCTAATTTCGCGCAGAATCAATGTTTTCTCACAACAACTGCTTTTGGACGATTCTCACTACTTTCGCTCCTGAGCGAACTGCGGCCACTGTTAAATTCGTCAGCAACATTTTACAGTGACCAAAGTTAGGGTTTCATCACCAAAAGTCAAAGTAAGTTGACCGAAGCATTTCAGTCTTGATAATCCACATCGAAAATTTTAAAAAATATCGAATAAAAATGTTAAAGAAAACTCTTTTTTTCTCTGAGACAAAATTTTCAAGTTACTGTAATCAACACAAACGTGTGCTGAAATCAAAAAACGTTCAGAAGAAGTTTATGGTTTTAAAGGTCAAACTTCCAATTGGAAACATGAGATGAAGCCCAACGACACTTGCTTTTACCAAAGCTCAAAATTTAAATAGCAGCCTCGTAAATTGATGTTACATAACGTTAATTGTAAAAGACTATATAGACAAATTATGCAAGTATACCCGGTGTCGAACCTGAGCAACCAGAAGCTGTTTATAAGCTAAATTAGAGCACTGAATTCAAATCAGCAGCCTGTTATTTTAAAATAGGTTCTAGTTATAAGTCAGAAATGAACAAATACTAAACTGAGTCATGCATTAGGGTCCAACAGTAATCGCTCATAATGCCTTCGTCGCAAAATTCTTATCGCCTTTCGATATATCTTGTACCGGCTCTCCTTGGTCGTCGCTCGAGTCACCCAAGTTTTGTGAGAAAAAATCAATATGTCAATGCAAAAAAAGAATATTTTGAAAGACATTCGAGCTGCAATCTTGTGGTAATTTTGCAACCAATTTTCGATTACATGCTTGTAATCTGGTAATTTGTGATTATCGAGAAAGTTGTGAAATACTTTGAAACGATGCCCATGCTGCATTTAGTAAATTTTGCTTCAGTTATTAGTCTTCGAATATCAGGCTCGACAAATATTTTTCTTTGATTTTATATGACAGTTTTTGAAACAACTTGGTTTGATAAAGTTCTTAATAAAGTCAAGTTTAAGGAGAAGAGGTGGTAATAAAACGACCTGTAGGTTCACACGTACAGAGAACACGTTTTGTTAGGTACAACTTGGCTACACCTTTCTCACATAATGATGGTCAACTGCAAGGCTATCCAACATAATGCAAAAAACAGCAAAATTTCACGAATCCAGTTTGCAACCCAACCAACAGACCAATAACCTGTAATTAATACGTAAACCAATAAGTATTTCAAAATTAATCTTTGATAAAATTGCAAAAAAACATGTATTTTTTTTTTGGAAAACGGCAAAATCAGGTGATTTCTATTTTGGTTAGTTTGGTTCTGTAAATAGTGACTTGTGTTTTAGGGTCAGGATGTTTTCATTTTTTTTTTATTGCTTTTTCTTTCGATACCTTCAAATCGCCAATCAAATTAGTCAGTTCATTTTGCGAAATTAAATGATTTTCTTCCATAATGAAATCGGTTTCATTGCTCGCCATTGACAAACACGGATGTTTTTAAGGCATTTTTTTTGCCTTTGTACCTTTACAAATTAGCAATGGATCATTGGCCTTAGGTTGTCCTTGAGACTGACGATACGTCAGGATATTTACACTGCGGTATTTTTTTGCATTTATACCGACGACATTTATCGAGCAAAAGTAGCACAGGAAATGAAAAATATTGTGACTACTACCAAAGTACTGGTTACTACTACCAAAGTACTGGTTAAAGTACCAAAGTAAACTGGTACCCATGGCTTGTCAATGTTTACAGCAGCAAAACCAAAGTACTACAAATACGCAGCTTTGAGTGCATTTGTTATGATTTGTACACAAATGTAACATAAACACTTACATTAACACTTAACATTGTCTCTGCATTTTCACACGTTTCAAGGCACAACATCTGAAAACAAAAAACCCAATTGATGTTAACCAACCCAAGTGCAACATTGTCAGCTGACGGCAGCAATGCTCCAATCCAACTAAAACCAATCTTGACACAGGCATTGAATATCTGACATTAGGGCATCGAATAACGTTAAGAATGGTCCTCATGTTCTCGGGTTCAGAAGTATGCCCGAATTTGTGTTATTAAAGATGATACAATGATACAAATATATGATACAATGGAGCAAAAATAAATTTAGGACTGGTTAGATATTATCCAATGTCTCTGATACTGTCAACATAATTTCAACATATTCAGTCCATAGTCATTTGAAAGGCTAAATTAAAGTAAATCAATTAAATTTAAGCTTAGGCTGTCTCTATTTTCGAACTGAGGCGTTAAAAATAACGAGTTTAAAGATAGATGGGGCGATTTTCGTCCCCTAAGAGAAATAAAGGTTTAGATAAATTAATTTTCAAGTCGATAAACTGAAGAAGAGAGCGGTTAACATCTTTCGTGCAGATACGGAAAGGTAATAGGGACCGGGGTTAAAAATAGAGCGAGAGATTAGGAGGGCGAAAAACAGTGCTAAACATGTTCTCCTAATGTGTGTATTTTGAAAACTGTAAACACATATTAACGGTCAATTGAAAAGTCCCCGGCCTACTTTTTATTCAACATAATTCTCTTCAAGGATGATACACTGATTATAGCGACCCTCCAACCAACTATTCGATACCATTTTTGTAGTACGATTTGTCCTTTGCTTCAAAATAAGCCTCAGTTTCGTTGATCACCTCTGCATTCGACGAAAATTTCTTCCCAGCGAGCATTCTTTTGAGATCTGATAACAGGAAATGGTCGCTGGGTACCAGATCTGGAGAATACGGTGGACGAGGAAGCAATTGAAGTGAAGCAACACTTTCTTTTTCTTCAAATGTGGCCGTTTTTTTGCCGATTTCGTCTTTCAAGCCGTCCAATAATGGTATGTATTAGTCGCTGTTGATGTTCCTTCCTTTTTCAAGGTAATCAATGAAAATGATTCCATGCGCATCCCAAAATACAAACGAAAAACAAAAAATGTAACCTTGCCAGTCGACTGTGGCGTTTTCCCTCGTTTTGGAGTGGTTTCATCGTTTGCAGTCCACTCGAATGACTGCCGATTGGACTTCGGAGTGAAATGATAGAGCCATGTTTCATCCATTGTCACATATCGACGCAAAAACTCGAGTTTATTACACTTGATCATCTTAAAATACTGCTCCGAATCTTCAACTCGTCGTTGTTTTTGGTCATTAGTGAGCTCGCGCGGCACCCACTTTGCACAGAGCTTTCTCATACCCAAATATTCGTGAATGATATGATACACACGTTCAGTTGATATCTTTAGAGTGTCTGCCGTTTCATTCAATTTCAATTTACGGTCATTCAAAATCATTTTGTGGATTTTTTAAATGTTTTCGTCGGTAACAAGCTCTTTTGGGTGTCCACTGCGTTCACCGTCTTCGGTACTTATTTCACGACGTCTTAACTTAGCATACCAATCCTTGATGGTTGATTTTCCTGGTTCATTGTCCGGAAACTTGGCATCAAGCTAAGTTTTTGCTTCAACTGTATTTTTTCACTTCAAAGAACAATATTTTATCCACACGCGAAATTCCTTTTTATCAAATTTTTTTCAATAACAAAAGTTGCTTCACTCAAAATGTTATAATTCAGGAACTAATGGTCCGACCGCTGTAAATTATATACACTTATACGAATCTTTTGGGTGTCATGACTAACTAAAAACATAAGGATTTAATTCTAGTAGCGCCATCTATGTGTCAGACCGGGAACTTTTCAATTGATATATTATTTGTGAAAATATATGTGTATGAGTCATTCTAAGTTAAGAGGTACGTACTTGTTAAGAAAAGCGTTAGGACATAAATGTTAGAATGTTGATCTAGTTATATAAAATTTTTATTTAAACAATTTATTTGTGCATATCTGCAAGTTAACGAGTCAGTTAATTAATTTTGTCTTGTTTTTTAAAATATCAGAGGAGATACTCAATACAGGGGATAGACTTGATATACAGTGTAGGATACTTTATGATTATTATAGATATTTTAAATTATTAATTACTATTTGATTTTCAAACAGCCGTTAGTAACTGTAATAATACTGTTAAACCCTAAAACTGACTTAATATTTAATAATTTCAAGATACCCAATTTAAAATTTCTACAATTATCATGGTCGCAGAAATATCTTGAGCTTTGCTTACCAAGCCATTGAGAAGAGAGATACGGTTCCGTTAACTTGATGAACGTCCGCCTGAAAATGTTTCTATATTTTCTGTTGATCCGAGTTTTGCTTCTTTGTTCGAAATGTATGCGCCATCAGTAGTCAAAACTATTATTTCCGGACACCTCATCTGAAGCATCTGAGATAAGTCTGCCAATGACGAAATATCCATGCTACTTACAACTAATCTATCCGCGGCCCTCTAACAAGTTCCACCAGCCCCATCTCGAGTTACTCTTCCATGGCCATCCTTGTGATAATTTCAAATGCAGTCAATAAGATTAAGGTAAACGCTTCTTGAAATTATTTTTGCCTAAACTGAGAAAACCAAGTTATAGTATTCATCTAATTGGCGATATTAAAATCGAATCAAAGAAGACTTACGTGACAATTCTTGATTCCAAAGAGACTATAAAAGACCTTGAAGGTTTGATATGGCTCAGTGAATGGAGGTAAAGCGAAATGAAACAGTTAAAAAGTATCGGCGCTGGGTTTACCATTTGACGAGGTTTGGGCAGTCGATGGTGGAATGTCTGAACTCAACGCTGGTCAGATACTCAGTGATCAAAGTACCCTTCAATAACATCCCAGATAAACATCTCGGGATTGCCAGATAATCGTTATCGTTTCATAGTTGGCGCTGCTAGCACCCCGCCCATGTTCAACATTTGGAATTATATTTCTGGGTATTTTGTGGACAGTTATTCCACGATGTAAAATTCGACATGACTCAAGGTCACCACAAAGGTGTTCATCATTTTAAAAAATAAAATGTTATGGAAGAAAAAGGGTCATCCTCACATTGAAGCCTATGAAGGTGATGCTAACTATTAATGGTGATGACTATCGCCAACAACTAATGTTATTGAAACTGGCGATTAAAAAGCTACCAGAATCGATCAATCCGAAATACGTTATATTCGATCACGACAACGCAGACCAAACACATCTTTCATAGTTCTGCAGAAACTGGAAGAAATTGGCTGGGAAGTTTTGCTGCATAACTTGGACCTCATGTGGCTGCCATTTGTTCTGGTTTCTCTAAAATCCTATCCAAGGCTGTTGAAGTATAGGAGAGGAATACACATTGGATTAAAAAATGTAAATGTATTTCTCTCTTCTTTGCGTATATTATTCCAAATAAAGCAAAACGTATTTAGTTTTAAAATGTTTTTTTATCACTCAACTTGAATTACACTTTACATTACAAATTACTATTACTATTTATTACATTGCTATCTTGGCCGATTATAACGATTGGGAGATTCTGTTTTTTTCACAGGGTACAGGGCTCGCTTCTTCGTGGTGCAGACTGTATGCCTCCTTGTAATACTTGTTGAAAGCTATCTTGGTACGCGTTGCTAATTACTTGCTTTGTTTAGACGACTTGGTTTATGCTGAGAAGACTTTGTGCTTGATTTTACTCTTTTTTTGTATATTCATGGTTCGGTCCCCTTTTCTAATCTACACTCCCCTTTTCTGGAGCACCAACTTCATAATCGCGAAAGTTTGCATGTTCTTTTCGCCCTACATGTCTTTCATCTTGTCCCATTTTCATTTCACAACTAATAAGTTTCTTAAAAATTTATTTGACTGATAAATTAGACTCGTAGATTGTCTACATACACCCAAAAATAGATACATATTCAGAACGAACTAAACACTGTAGAAAACGAAGTATATTTAAACTATTTTTGCGTCACAAACTGTCTTCAAAAATGGCTTGTGAAAATCATTCTATTCAATTTCCGCACAAAACACAAAAGTCTCTGTGTTAAGTTTTATAAAAGTGGCAAAAGGTACATATATATCATGCATCTGTTAACGAACCTGACCATGAGTCACCTTCCTTTAAATAAACTAATATTTTAACCTCCTTCACATTTTGTAGTCGATAAGATTCGGGGCAGATCATAAGGCTTCTCTCTTTTGAATCCATTCAATTAACCGGAATCATATTAAGTCTCAAGAAAAGTATACAGGTTGTTGTTGGATTGGCAATCGTTTCTCAGTTACTCGAAGCATTATTTGATTTAATTAAGAGCTGTTCGAACAAAAGCATTGCAGCTGAATCGGTAAGGTCACAAAGGGTGGAGTGAAGATGCCCAAAGACCCTTAGCCATAAACTAACAAGTAAGAACCATACTAGTTTTGAAAATCACCCTCAAGAACTTGCTGTAACCTATCATGGTTTACTGGAATTTTGACGGAAGCTTGCTCACGGTGAACAGCCACCAATTGTAGCCACGGATTGTAATAGCTCAGTTTTACAGCCCTACAGTATTGAAAGTTGGAATCACCAAAAAGGTATACCATTGTAATCTGAGTAGAAGCAGTGTAATTTAGAATATCAATGAAGACAAGCGTAGGAACTATAAGCTGTCCAAACCAGAAGATGATCACGTACATCCCCGAAGACGAGGCCTGAGTGTATATATGATTGAATGGTAGTGATGAGTGAGACGTCTGGACATAGGGTGTTTAATTTATGTTCGAATAGATTTAAATTGCCAATATCTTTCCTTAAAAGTCTCTTTCTTTTCTCAGTTCTTTTTTCCTTAAATAAAATAGCAGTTAAAGTAAATTAAACCATGGAGCTATGTTTTAAGTTTATATAAAAAATTTTGCCTTGAGTAACACCGAGGATAAAACGAATTTCCTTTTTATTCAACCTATTTTATATTTAATTTCTCTTATGGAGAACGTAACCGTTACATTTCGATATACGATTAAAATAAAAATAAGACAGATAAGTTTCGAGT
The DNA here is from genome assembly GCF_030347505.1 of Rhynchophorus ferrugineus. Lineage (NCBI taxonomy): Eukaryota > Metazoa > Arthropoda > Insecta > Coleoptera > Curculionidae > Rhynchophorus > Rhynchophorus ferrugineus. The sequence continues at coordinate 20,270,218 of NW_027472590.1, forward strand.
CTCGATGCCGGTTTTAAAATTGCATTATCACGTAATAGGATTATATAAAGGTCCGTATATGGATTGATTCAAATTCATCGCTCGTGCCATTTATGGAATGTGCTTATAAATACCATTACCTGTTTGAATACATCATAACAAAAATATATATATTTAGTTTTCGCGGCGCCAGTTCTTTTACGGTGGTATATTATATATGCTATGTTGAAAAAATAATTGATTCGACACTTATGTGTTTTCTTGGCCCAGAATAAGCAGGCTTGGTGGCGCAGTGGTAAAGGCGACAGGACGGTTCTTTTGCTGTTGCGATAGTCGCGAATTCGAATTCTACTGGGGCAACTCTGAGTTTCAGTTCAGTTTGGCTTTGACATACAACAAAATTCTAATTTAAATAAAATAACAAAACAAATATATTGTTTTCAAAGATAATTTATTTTTTAACATTACAGTAATTCTAATGCATTTTAATATTATCGAAAGACTTAAAACTACAATTAAGTACACAGTTGTAATAATTTGTAGGCTTGTTGTTGTGTTTGATTATATTTACATTCAACTATTTTTCATACCACCTAGGAAGTAAAGTTCTAGGCGCCTTTTTTTATGTAGTTGTGTCCCCTGAAGGCTTAATCCACCTAATTAATAATTGTATATCCAAGTAATATATTTTCCTTTCATTAGAGAGCACATTTAGCTTTTACGTTTAGTTCTTGCATCCATCGGTACAGTTTTTCTATGTAAAAACATTTTGATATAACTGTATTTCTCCTTCGTTTGTTCTGTCAATATCTTTCTTCGTAAAACTAGCTTTAATAACTGCATTATCCTTAATGCATTTGCCATATCTGCAAAATAATTACTATTTTTTCTCTCCTGGCACATTTTAATGAAATGCTGATGTATATTCTGAACAATTACATACATATCTGTGCACATAAATCTTTTACACTCTACAATAACATTTCCTACAGTTATCATATAACATAATAATTATATACTCGCCTTTACTTGTTTCCATTCTCATCATCCTGTCTTAGGAATTGGCAGCATTCAATAATTTATTCAGAAAGTTTCATTCAAGTGAATAACTAAGCTGTTAACTTTTATCTATCTAACATTTATTCACAATTCCATCATTTGTCAATTTCTTCTTCAATGTGTCTGATGAGATGTTATTAAACATTCCTGTTTTCAGCATGATGTACAATTTATCTGCAATGAACTATTAACACATGTAACTAATAAAACCTAATCAACTGTTATTCCAACGTTTAATTTTTTCTTCTTTTTTCTACTTTTTCCATCAACTTTTGTTGTCATAACCATTTTTATTATCATCTTGTCATGAGTGACCATTGGGTATTTAGGTCCTGAATTCTTCTTAAATATCTTCTTCTTTTTCATATAAGTCCTACCATAAGCATTTTTCCATAAGCCATACATATAAGTCTTCCTTCATTTTATTATATGCTTTTAAAAATGTTATTCTTTTAAAAGCAATATCTGGAAGTTCCATTAGGCCTCTTCGATACTTGCCGAACAAACAGTTTCCTTTGAAATAATTGTATTAAATTATATTTGTAGTGATAAATATCTTCAATAAAAATCGCAGCAAATTAATATTTAACAGTAAATATGCTTACCTTTCTAACGAATTTTACTGGAAGACGGTCTTCCAATATCTCAATCTGTTCAATCTAGCTTCGGAATTTTCAATCAGAGTAATAATATGCAGCGATTTGAAATTGACCAAAACAAGCAAAGCATTAAAATAACGTTGGCCAGTTTTAAACCTCTTATCACTATTGTTTTGAAAAATTTTGCATATGTTTGATAACCGGACGACTTTGGAACGCTATATTGATTATACGTTCGTACTTATCAGACAGCATTGTGTCTTTTTTTAACTGGAATAAAATGAAAAAATCTTATTCTAAAACGAATTTACAAATTGCGGCCGGCAATACATTAAAACATCCTGATGACGTATATACAAAATAACTGTAGATAAAATATATGTTTGTAGTTGTCCTCTGGCAAAAGTGCAAGAAAAAATGTTTATTCTTCATTTAAATTGATAGGGTAAGCCTACAAAGTAAGCCCATTAAGGAATAATTTGGATATACAAACAAATAATTTGGTTGTCAATGTATTTTCAAACCTATTTTTCAGAATTGACTTCAGTTCTCGCTACATATTTTTCTTTATGTCTCTGATCGATACAATGCCATGTCGGACTAATACGGTGTTTGCTCGATAGTATTTGTTGGCTTTTTAACCACAAACTCATTGGAAAATCAAAACTCAGGCAAAATCCGTAAATATTGTTCTTTCTAAAGATATTGTTTTTTTTTTCAAGCTTATATGGTGATTTTTTAAGTCAGCTCAATTTTTGTAAATTATTATTTTAAGTAAATGTTTCGAAAGTACATGAAAATATACTATATAACTTTATAATTATATATAAAAAACTAATATGAAAAATGCTTCATTACAACAGTTTATAGAATTTTCTATTTTTGAATTCTATTATTGAACATGAAAGAAAAAATTTCAATTTCTACAATAATAACATTTTATACGAAAACAAATATACCAATATTAGTGATAACTGTTTTCCAATTGTCACATTGTGAGTTTAAATATAAATACTACCTTTTAAGTACCACGAATATTTCAATTATTTTATTCCTAAATACTATCATGGCTGGGCCATGATCGTAAATTTATGTTTGTGATTGTTTAACATTTGTCATTGTCCTTAGGCAAGAATGCAAAATCCGATAAGCAAAATGATCCCAGTCACGCCAGTAACCAGGCCGGATAAGACCGGACATATTCTGGAATAATCCCCAAGTTGGTCCAAATAAACCCTAGTTAAATATATATAATAAATTAATAAAATTATAAAATATTATATATATATATATATATATATATATATATATATATATATATATATATATATATATATATAGATGTACTAATGAAAAATAATCCATATATCCTCTTTATAATTATATTTACCTCCCTAATCCACTAAAACAAACAGTTATATTATACCTAAAATGCAACATCTTGTTTAGGATACTCCACACAGTATTTTCTGCTATAAAATATTACAAAGGTGTATTCATACGTTAAGTCTTGTACCCAATTTTGGTACCAAATCAAGTCAAGTTGTTGTTTCGTTCACTAAGTAATTAAAATACCTCCCGAGCTTTTTTTTTACTAGGTGTTGAACTAACTCATATGTTCCTCAAAATAAGCTGTAATTAAATACATATTATATTGCCTCAGATCAATTTGGAAATCTTTTAAAAAATATGTTTCTACTGACCCTACGGTTCTTCTTACAGATTCGCATTTTACAGACAGATCTGTGAATAAATACATGTTATGTATTTAAAATCAATTATAGACAGTTGGCACAATGAAGGGCTTATTGTTTAATCTAATAAGTACGAACTGCATCTTTGTTATATCCATAAAGTATTCCACATTGGGCTTGATAGTCAGCCTGTCTGAAATGCAAACTACGAACCTATTATGTCTCATTTAAATATATAAGCTTCTTGTGATATAGAACAGGATACCTGAAAATAATGCATTCTATTCGAACTTATATACCCTAGATCACAAGACATAGGTGTATAACCAAAATTATAATAAATGCTACTGCTACAGAATATATTTAAACATTTTAGGAAATACTGCAAAATATATGTAATTACTTTTTAGTATCTTCAATCGAACAAACGGAAATGTGTTTACTTCAGCTTAATTTCTGATAATTTATTACATCAAATTTGTCATTGACATTGTTTTCATACTTACAGCCGGCTAGTGGCAAAATAACAAAGTCAAACTTGGTTTCACATGCGCCCATAATTTCGTCTATTTTATTTATTTCCCTTCTATATTAGTCTACATTCTCTATATTTTATGAGAACAATTAAGTACAATTTGCGATGCAAAATATTTTAGTACTTTCACATGTTGTGTAATAAATATATTAATAACTCTTTTCTATCTATAAAATAATGATATAAAATAATGGAAGCAAGTGTAATTTTATTGAATGATAAAACAATACAAATGCTATTGTTTTCTTTTTATCGACACATTATGTCAATTTATTTCCGTCACACGTTTTCTCAGTTGCCAATGAGTATGCAGTGCGCGCTGTCGAGCCCGATCAGAATTCACAGTACTTCCGAAGAACTAACTGGTAAAGGAATTATGCAGTTTCACATAAGTCAGTATTAGAGGTGACGTTAACCGAGCGGATAAGTCCTTCTATTTCTTATACGATCAATTAAGTTGATGTAAACAATATATAACTCGATATTTTTTTCTATATTCACTATTTTATGGTTATGGTTTTTTTTTGGCAGTTTGTGTGACAGATTTTTTTGGGAGGTCAATTGAAAAGTCCTCGGCCTGACACATAGATGGCGCTACCAGAATTAAATCCATATGTTTTTTAGTTAGTCCTAACCCTCAAAAGATGCGTGTATAAATTTGACAGCTGTCGGAACATTAGTTTGTGAATTATAGCATTTTGAGTGAGGCAACTTTTGTTATTGTGAAAAAATGTATAAAAAGGAATTTCGCGTGTTGATAAAATATTGCTTTTTGAAGGGAAAATCTCCACCTGCAAACGATGACTTGATGGGAAAAAATACAGTTCAAGCAAAAACTTAGCTTGATGCCGAGTTTCCGGACGCTCCCCACGAAAATCAACCATCAAGGATTGGTATGCTAAGTTTAGACGTTGTGAAATGAGTGGACGTCCAAAAGAGGTTGTTACCGACGAAAACATCTAAAAAATCCACAGAATTATTTTGAATATAAATTGAAATTTAATGAAATAGCAGACACTCTAAAGACATCAACTGAACGTGTACATTATATCATTCACGAATATTTGGGTATGAGAAAGCGCTGTGCGAAGAGGGTGCCACGCGAGCTCACTTTTGACCAAAAACGACGAGTTGATGATTCGGAGCAGTGTTTGAAGATGATCAAGCGTAATAAAGCAGAGTTTTTACGTCGATATGTGACAATGGATGAAACATGACTCCATCATTTCAATCCGAAGTCCAATCGATAGTCATTCGAGTGGAATGCACACGGTGAACCCTCTTCAAAGAGTGAGAAAACAGGCGGCTGGCAAGGTTATGGCGTCTGTATTTTGTTATGCGCATGGAATAATTTTCATTGACTACCTTGAAAATGGAAGGACCATCAACAGCGTCTATTACATTCCGTTTGATGGACGAAATCGCCGAAAACGGCCGCATCTGAAGAAAAAGACAGGGCTGCTTCAACAACACAGTGCACCGTGTCACAAGTCAGTGAAAACGATGACAAAAATTCATGAATTTGGATTCGAATTGCTTTCTCATCGTGAAATATTGTCCAGATCGGACCCCCAGTGACTATTTCCTTTTCTCAGATCTCACAAGAATGCTCGCTAAGAAGAAATTTTCTTCGAATAAAAAGGTGATCGCCGAAATTGAGGCCTATTTTGAAGCAAAGGACAAATCGTACTACAAATATAATAACGAAAAATTGGAGGTTCACTATAATGAGTGTATCACCCTTGGAGGGAATTATGTTGAATAAAAAAAAATCTTGCCAAAAATATGTCTTACTATGGTAGACTTTTCGATTGACCTGTTATAATGTACGATAGTCTAATGCGCGCATTCTTCCTGGTTCTATTTCATAATTCCTGGCTGTCAGTCAAAAAGTTTAACCGTTTCTATCGGGGAACTTCGGTATTAGTCGGCTCAGGAATTTTGTGCATTTTTCAGTGTCACGGAGCCTGGCCGAAATAGATGGGAAAGTCCGACTGCCATTGAAATTGTACTTTGAACTTTTTTTTTGAAAAATGTAATTAATGACGTTTCGGGAGTAGAATTAATGGAAACGTTTCTCGGTTAGATAACAGAATTGTGGATGGTTGTTTCCGTCCGAATAATCCTTTGTCGGATCCTTTAAGAAACGATATTTCATTTTGCGGTTTGACTATTTTTATTTCGATTGATTTTTTTATAAATTTTAGACTTTTTACCTTATATATACTCGCTATTAAGCATTGGAATTATCGTTTTTTTTAGTCCTGCTCTGTTTTCGACTGCTTACACTGGTTCTCATGTTGAACAACTTTGAAAGCTGAACATGTTCTCCTAAAAGCTATTCACCTTCTTCAGGCCTCTTACGACAGTTTTATTAGCTCTATATGAGCGGAAAATGATTACAAGTGTGTATTTCTGGGGAATCCCCGCATGCGCACAAAGATTTGAATGTGCAGCGTTGCCAGTTGTTGAAAATTATACGTATATTAGAAGAATATAATAAAAATAGAATAAATTATCTTGAATTCATAAGTTAACCTAATATTTCTGTTGAGATCCAAGTAAAATTGTTTTAGTAATTTCGTCTCCTACAATATAAAAAAACTAATATGAAGAACCTTGTATTAATATCTTTAATTTTAAAATAATTAAAAAAAGTAGAAAATGAAACAATATGTAACGATTTATCAATATATAGACACTCCAATAACAAACCGAAGTTATATTTCTCGTAAATTATTGATATACTTGAAGATTATATTACAGAATTCACAAATTAGTCCAAATTCTCACTTGAAACTCAAGTTAAAATTTAAATAAGTTTATTATTCATTATTTTATGTTTATATATTAATTTTAAGTTATTTAACCATTTATAAACATATTTAATTTTAAAAGGAGAACGATAACATAGAACAACATGTAAGGTAACAGATATAATTTATTTATCAATATATGAAAACACAAGCATCCATAATATATCTTGTTTGCATGGTACTAAAAGATACCTTCATTGGTTCCTCATCGATATGCAAAAACAATATGGAAGCCCCTGTCAATTCATTCAATTAAAACAATAAATTCAATTGAAATCGATATATATTAGGCCTGTGTATAGAATATACAAGTATACAATCATGGCTATATTCTTTTAATATTTCATTTTGTCCTTTATTTATTATGATTAACATAACATCTTTATTTCAAATAGGGTAGGTGCCCAGTAACTAAGATTGTGGCTTATATAACACACATCCTGTATTCTTTACCTTATTTACCCATGTTTCAACACTCGTAGCATCACTTTTATGTTTTGTACCTGTGGAATTCAATTCAATTGGTTTGCTTGCTGAATATTATATAAATCTTTGTGAGTCAATAAATGTTGTCTTTACAAATTGCCATTACTTAGCTCATGTTTCATCCAATATAGAGGAATTTTAGCAGCCAGATTGGCTGCATTCATATTTTTATCTGTTTTTAATAACTCTCACCTCTCATCCTTTGATATACTCTTATGAATTCCTATTTGATTATGCTCAAATTTAAAAGTAGTAATATTTTCAAGTGATTTATCGGTACTTTTACTTCCGCAAGATCAACTAAGCCGAAAATATAATAAATCTGGATATGCACCTGAATGATATGTCTTCATATATGTGTTCAGATTAAAAGTGTTATAATAGTTTTTTTAACATTCACAAATCGATGATTTATCATCCATCACTGTCTACAGTACAACTATAAACAAAAAAATGTATTAACCTTAAAAAAACATAGCTCTTGCCAACGCTAGAGTCAAATTCATAATTGCTGTAGTAGTACGTTGGATTCTACCTCTCGATTGGTTGTAAATGGCAACGTCACAAAATCAGAGGGACACTACCGAAATAACGCCTTAACCGATCTGATGTTCGCTGATGATGGCGCTATATTCGCTAATACACATATTTAGGCTTCTAGCATTCTTCATAATATAGTTCGCACCGCAGAACCATATATGGCTTGAAAATTAATGAAGAAAACACCAGACCTCATAACTGATGAATCGCCCGCTATTGTAAATCTCAACGGGATCCAATTGGGACAAATTCTGAAGTTCAAGTACGTGCGATCAGTAACACAAAAGAAAGAAGCGGCATCTACCATCAAGGTTATAAGCCGAATTGACCAGGGCAAGACCAAATTTTTTTTTGTGAACGTAGAGGAGAAGAGGTATTACAATCAACACTAAAATCAGAAAAAATCTTCCAAATGTTTGTCTTGCCAAATCTTCTGTATAACTTTGAGACTTGAACTCTATGTTATTACAGTCAAACATATGTAAGCTTGAGGTGTTTCAAGTGCGATACTTGAGACAAATCCTACATTTTTTTCTCCTAGATCATATTAGAAACCAAGTCATTCGTCTAAGAGGCGAAAAATCAGCTGTGAGAAACAGCATTTAGGTCCTAAATGGATATCCACCTGTATAATTTCATTACAGATGTAATAGGAAGTACGAACAATGACACACAACACTTTATTTTGGAACCATTGAATGATGGTTACACTACACTTGCTCGTAGTACCCCATAGTTACACCCTGTTATCTAATGATAATTTAGATTAACCAATAATTTTGATACAGTGTAAGTCCAAGCTATTTTCATTTTACTTCTTCCAATACCCAGATATTAAGTATCCTCTGCCTGGGTCAGTGGACAATTATAAATATTCACAGGTGGGCATGCTCTTAATTTGAGTTATTGAGGTTCTTTGATGCTGTTATAGGATGTTTGTGTGATTCTCAGACTACCGTGACAACTGCATATGTTACCACAGTAATAGATTTTGTGATCGACAGATGAGCTGTACATAAGAGATACAACATAAAACCCAATACACTGCCTTGTTAAAGTCCTGAATCTACTATATTTAATTAAATTATGTAATTATACTCAGGAATGCAGCTAAACCATATCTCTTAGCGTTTAAGTCTAGCTTTATTTTGTTTACTAGTCTATGCACTTGTTTATGGTTCCGTACTTATAATGAAATCCAAATTGATGTTCTGGAATAATATTTGTTGTTCTATTATATTATTAAGCTTTATTACATATTACTTCTCAAAAACTTTGGACTTTATTGGTAATGAGCTTATATGAGACATTTTCCGGTATTTCCCAGGTTTTATAATAGTTATTATTTTAGCTACTTTTCAAAGGCTAGGAAATCTAAAATATTGCGTTAAATATAAATATTATCAATTTTACACCTTTCTCTGATAGCTCCTGTAAAATTGTTGTTGGATCGTATTCAGGAGATTTTTTGAAGTTAACCTCTCAGATGATTGTTTGTGTAGCTTAACGCGGGATACAGTTTTTGTTATAGTTTCGCCGTTACAATTCACACATTTTACTTTATCCTCATAAACTTTGTGAGTGCAATCTATGGTTGCAAGTTTTCCTGTGCATCTTACGTTTCTAGGCGATTTTTGAGAGTGTGTCCATGCTCTTGGCACATTATGTATAGTGGTTTTATTATTTTTGTGTAAGACGGTTCACGTTCAATAATATTATTTTCTAAATTATAAAAGTCATACGTCGTCTTCTTAAGGTCTTTTATCTTTAGGTCGATATAGGCTGTTGGCAAACGTGTTTGTTATTGTGTTGTTTTTGATGTTGATATTCACTATGTGTATGATCTTTTTTAGTTAGGGTAATTTACTTGAACTAAGTTTAGTGTCCTAATCTGCGACTATGCAACTGAGCTACAACTGTAGTGGTCAAATTCCAGTAGATTATGATAGTCAACGGCCATTTCAGCCTTACAGTCTGAACTACGACGTTCATTTTGTCCGAGCTACATAGGACTATCGGTCCAATCCTATTTTAGTATATGGGTCCATTCTAAGTTAAGAGGTACACTCGCTTGTTAAGAACGGCATAAATGTTAGAATTTTTATTAAATTACATCACATTTTTATTGAAATAACTCATTTGTGTTTATATGCAAGGTAGCCAATCAATTTATGAATTTTATTTTGTTTTATAAGATCAGGGGGGATAATCAATAGAGGGAAGAGACTAGATATATTATGTAGGATACTTTATGAACAGGGAATGAATTTTAACATTGCTTTCAGATTATTTTAAATCAACTTTATTTATTCATTATATAATTATTAATTATCACGTTATCATCATTTATTTATTATTTTATTTATATTTTATTTTAATTTTCAAACGATCTTTAGCAATACGATAATAATATAACTTTAAAACAAACAAATTTAAGTTTAATAATAATCTTAATATTTTCTCTCTTTACAAAATGTGGAAATTCTTATGTTTTGTGTATTTTAGATATTAGTGACGCTAGTGGGTCATCATCAGAATCACACGTGGATTCATATCTATCTTTCAATATATGAACGAAGTTCGGGATTTATTTTTAAATGATCCAAGATGCTTATTCTAAAATAACTGCAGTTATTGAGGTCGCAGAAACAGCTTAAACTTTTCACTACCAAACGATTGGGAAGAAATACACTTGCGTTTACTTGGTCAATCTTTAATGTGCCTGAAAATGTTTTATATATTCTGCTGCTCCGAGTTCTGCTTCTTTATCTGAAATGTATTTTGTTATAAATGTACTTTCTCTGTACTATCGATGTACTATCAATCATCAAAACTATGATTTTCGGACAACTCCTCAAAAGTTTCTGGAATAAGTCTTCCAACGACGAAATATCGGTCCAATTTGCAACTAATCAATCTATGTTCCTTTTGCAAGTTGCGCCCGCCCTATCAGGAGTTTCCCTCTCCGTAGCCGGCCTCGTATTAATTCCACGTGAAATTAATCAGATAGGTCTAAAACTGTTGTAACATTGTTGTCAATACTTTAAACATAATTTTATTACGGTATTCGGGTAAACCGGACCATCGCTTAAGAAAGGTAAATTAATAACGGTAACTAGCAAATTGTCAAGTATTGGTTATAAAAGGGCCCAAGTCCTAAGGTGTATGAGGTAAATTGTTGGTTAAAGTCCAGACATTTTAGTTAAAGTATTGAATTGTATTAATCCTAAAAAACACTTAAAGACTCAATAATATAAACTCAATAATTTTCAGATTTTCCTTGTTTCAGTGTGCTAACGGCGCATATGAAATGTTTTTCCCGTAATCATATATCCAATTCTAAATCGTGTCGGTTTTTTATTGGGACTTTGGCAATAAGTCAATATGGGCCGATATATCATGTATAATACGATTAAAAAGACGATTTTATGGCTGAAACTGTTTTTTAAAGTTTCATTTCCTCTAATTTTTGTTATTTATTACTAATTACTTATAATTTTCTTATAATGGATACAGATACAGTCTAATGTGCATCAAGAGTGTGAGGTTGCCTAATGTGATTATAACAGGTTAATTGAAAAGTGCCCGGCCTATTATAGTAAAAAACATTTTTTTGGCAAACTAATTTTTTTTTCAACATAATTCCCTTCAAGGGTGATACACTGATTATAGCGACCCTCCAACTTTTCGATATCATTTTTGTAGTACGATTTATCCTTTGCTTCAAAATAAGCCTCAGTTTCGGCGATCACCTCTTCATTCGACGAATATTTCTTCCCAATGAGCATTCTTTTGAGATCTGAGAACAGGAAGTAGTCTCTGGGGGCCAAGTCTGGAAAATGCGGTGGTTGGGGAAGCAGTTTGAAGCTCAATTCATGGATTTTTGGCATCGTTTTCACTGACTTGTGACACGGTGTATTGTCTTGGTGAAGCAGCACTTTCTTTTTCTTCAAATGCGGCCGTTTTAACATAACGTTGCCAGCTGACTGTTGCGTTTTGCCACGCTTTGGAGCGGGTTCATCCTGTGAAGTCCACTCGGATGACTATCGATTGGAATTCGGAGTAAAATGATGGAGCCATGTTTCATCCATTGTCACATATCGACGCAAAAACTCGGGTTTATTACGCTTGATCATCTTCAAACCCTGCTCCGAATCATCAACTCGTCGTTGTTTTTGGTCAAAAGTGAGCTCGTGCGGCACCCACTTTGCACAGAGATTTGTCATACCCAAATATTCGTGAGTGATATGATGTACACGTTCAGTTGATATCTTTAGAGTGTCTGCCGTTTCATTCAATTTCAATTTACGGTCATTCAAAATCATTTTGTGGATTTTTTAAGTGTTTTCGTCTGTAACAACTTGTTTTGGGCGTACACCACGTTCACCGTTTTCGGTGCTCATTTCACCACGTCTAAAATTAGTATACCAATCCTTGATGGTTGATTTTCCTGGGGCAGTGTCCGGAAACTCGGCATCAAGCTAAGTTTTTGCTTCAACTGTAGTTTTCCCTTCAAAAAGCAATATTTTATCAACACGCGAAATTCCTTTTTATCCATTTTGTTTCACAATAACCAAAGTTGCTTCACTCAAAATGCTATAATTTACAAACTAATGATCCGACAGCTGTTAAATTTATACAAGCATCTTTTGAGGATTAGGGCTAATTCTAGTGTCAGGCCGGGGACTTTCCAATTGAACTGTTATATTATTATTATAAATCAATATTTTGTGTGAGTCTTTATTGTAGTTATCGTGCCTATTAGCCACTATTTGTTTATTTTAAATATTTATGTATGTGATTCAAATAAAATATTTCTTAAAGGATCTTTCACTAGAACTTCATATTTATTATTACCTTTAGTACAGACTGAAATAGTTAAATTAAGTTATGACAATGGCATTTAAGGGCATGACAGTCACTGATATTATTTCGACGAATTTTCTTAATATTGAAGTTTCGTTTTTTAACCGTTTAATTTTTATTTTGTGTAAATAAGTATTGATTAATGTCTTAATTAAATAATGAATTAATAAATTTGTAACCTAAAATGCTATTAACTATTTCTGGTATAACTATAAATAACTATCAGACTATATATTATTTCATTCCAATTACATGTTAAAGTCCATGCTCCAAGACAAGACATTTTATTACACAAAGATACACATTTGGAATAAATTAATTGTCTTGGCGTTTTCCCAACACAATCTGAATGAGTATGCAGCTTGCAAAATCAGGTGCGATCAATATTCAGGTGGAATGGTAAAGGGATTACTTAGAATATACATAATTCAATATAGTTGAAATATCGAACATTTTCTGTCAAAAAGTTAGATGACTATCGAAATAGAGAGATACATTAAATTAAATACAGTTGCAGATTAAATGTTTATTACATTTTATATGGCTTTCTCACTCTCTCTCTAAAGAAAAGTAGCGACAGAGACAAAGAATCACAAAATATTTACTTATGATAATAATATCAGATTAAGAGATTCTAAAGAAACATTTATTTTTATGTTACAACTCTAATGATAGATATTTTAGTAGAAATAAAAGGACAACTTTTGAAAAGTCATTGTCATATGAGCAAAACAACAATCAAGAAGTCTTACTAATAATTAACGTCACTTAACGTTTCCTAGCCATCATTTCCGCGTTACATCATTTGAATCTGTGTAATTTTTTAGCACGCCTCTTTTTGTTTAAGTATCTTAATTCCATAGTTTAAAATCAGGTGTGTGCCATCAGTAGTGTTTAATGATTAGGATATGTGGGATTAAATAACGTATGTTATCTTTATTAAGCAATTATACATAAACTTATAATATATAATGAAAGAAAGTGTTACTTTATATCCTCGCAGCCACCATATGTCCATAATTTATTTAACTTAATTTAGTTAGTAAATAATAATTAAATAAAATAGAGCTCATATTCGGTAACATATAACAGAAGAGGGAGTATTTCAGATACACTAGTCACGAAATGTGATACGAAATATTGGAGAAGATTAAATACATAGTACTATTAGTACAATTCGCAAAAAAATTAATAAATTTAGGCGTATACTGTTTTAGGCATATCAGTTGGAAACTATGAAAATATTATTATTGAAACAAAATGCCGTTTTATTTATTTTAAGATACAGATGCAAATTGACGGTGCTACCAAATGGTTAATTTTTCATGGCTGATAGTAACTACAACACACCAAAGTTTAAATTATTTATATTTGATGATATACATTTCTTAAACTTGGAAATAATTAATATATAACCATTAAAATGCACCAATTCATAATTTTGTATATTATATTATATTTTTGTGGAAGGAATTCGCATGGAAACAGAAAAACTGATTTATTGAAAACTGTTTATTGCCGTATTTGAATACATGTGATCGACGGGAGGATGGACAGGACAGGATAGGTTAAGGATATGGAAGTAGTACTGTTACAAGGGGCAGAGAAAAGAGACCGAGACGTCGTCGTGGTGGTCTTTTATAGCCGGAAACCGCATAGTACCAATCCACCAGCATTGCCAACCTTTAAACTTAATGTAGTGTATGTGGTGACCTAAAGGGTCGCGGACGCTACACATTTACTGATTTTTCAGTTAAACGATCACAAGAAAGCTGTTAAAATTTCATGATATTCTACTCATATACTATATAAATTTATAAGTTATAGTGCTATGAGTGACACAACTTTTGTTATTTTCAAAACATATTATCAAAGACAATTTCGTGCTTTAATTTTACACTGCTTCTTGATGGGAAAAAATACCGTTCAAGCGAAGCAATGGCTTGAAAAGTGTTATAAGGACTCCGCTCCATCAGAAACAGAAATAAGACGTTGGTCTGCTGAATTCAAACGTGGTCGTAGAGACACCGATGATACAGAACCCAGTGGACGTCCAAATGAGGTGGTAACACTAGAGAACAAAAAAGACACAAAATCGTTTTGAATCGGATAGTGAAGTTGCGCGAGCTAGTTAACATCGTAAAGATATCAAATGAACGTATTTTTTTATATTACATGGACATTTGAGTATGAGAAAGCTTTGTTCAAAGTCGATGTCGCATTTGCTCACTGTTGACCAAAAACAAGAACGTGTTGATGATTCTGATCAGTGTTTGGCCATGTGTAACCGTAGCAGACCGGAATTTTTGCGTCGATTTGTGACAACGGATGAAACATGGATCCATCACATCACTCCAGAATCAAAACGAACGTCATCTGGCTGGGGCGCAATTGGTGACTGGTCTATTTTAAGGCCAAAACATAAATCGTTTTAAAACAGTGGTATTGAAGTGTTAGAACTTCGGCGCTGGGTGTCCGTGTGGCTCTTAATGAAGATTATGTTGGCGAGTAAAACCAACTTTGAACCAAAAAAATAAACGCCTTTTGTTACGCCCGAGACTGTTCAGTTCATGTGCTATATTAATATATTTTTCTGTTTTTCTTCTTTATAGTCTGCATTCCATTATTGTAACGGACTACGTGCACACTCATAAAACTAAACCTGTAACGTAAAGGTAAATGTATTACTCATATAAATAATAGACAAAACAAATAATACATAACCTCAAATTGTATCGACATTGTTATTTAACTTTAATAAGCGTTAAATATTGTAATTGTAGTGAAAATATTAAATACTTACATGAAAATGCTCCTTTACCACCCGATAGATCTTGTAGTCTTCAGTCATTCTTAATTACGAATATTTTCGTAGAAACAAAAACACACATTTTGAAAAATCACCATATTAAGAAACGTTACGAAATATTGACGTCATTTAGCGTTTTCTAGCCATCATTTTCACGTTACGTCATTTGAATATGTGTAAACTTTTTTTTTTCGTTTTTGAAAATTTTCGTTTTTCTTTTGTAGGCTAAGTACTTATCGGACCACCCTCGTATGTCTTCTGGTTTTCTCTTTGCAAGATTTACCCACATTTAATTAACCACAACTTTTTTCTGTAACATTAACATTAAAATGTCTAACTAAAACACAAAATTATTAAAATAATGTTATTTTGTACAAAATTAAAAAAGATTTGTAACCACATACACAGTCACGTGCGTATTTGGAGCGTTTTACTCAAACACCTGTTTGTCTTTCAAACCGATATATTTTGGAGATAACATTTATTTCCAGTAAAGTAAATATGTAGAACCGTGGTAAATTATTTTTTTTAAATTAGCCGTCATGCTTGTTCAGTTCATAAAATTTTTGTTAGTATCATAAAATATGGCGTCTAATTAATATTTTTGCTGAATAGGATATTAGAGTTATTGAACAATTTTAAAAAACAACTTATTTTCAATCTCCATTCAAACAGAACTGCACCATAAGTGCATCCCTCTGTTCGATGCACACAGCAAGCACGCTTAACTGTAAAAAGAGCTTTACAACCCTTGTATCGCCGGTGTCTCCCCCATCATGACGGTACTATCGCTTGGAAAATTAGAAACTCTTTCATTTCCACGGATAAATCATAATCAGGAAGGGTTAAAAGTGGCGAACAAACGCAGAGGGACTGAAAGAAGCAAAAAAATTACAAGAGGTTCTCTCGTCCATATCGTATTCTGTCTATATTGGGGCTATATAACGGAATTTTTTAAATAATATTCTAACGTTAGGTTTAAATGAGTTCTTTCTATAATAAAATGTATACTGCGCAAAACATTATTTTCAATTTAAAAATAATAACTATTTTGCTT
This sequence comes from Rhynchophorus ferrugineus, assembly GCF_030347505.1. Lineage (NCBI taxonomy): Eukaryota > Metazoa > Arthropoda > Insecta > Coleoptera > Curculionidae > Rhynchophorus > Rhynchophorus ferrugineus. The sequence goes on from NW_027472590.1 coordinate 20,286,658, forward strand.
TGCTTTGATAAAACAATTTTAATTTAAATAAAGTCAGTAGGAAATAGTTGTACTGTTGTATACATTAAAAGTATACAACATTGTTTTGTTTAATGTATTGCATATCCGGTTTTTTGGGATTGTTAATTTCCTGAATCTTACAAATGTTAGATGTTGCCGTTCGTTAATGCACTCGCTCGTTAAGAAATTTTATATATTTTTTAACGAATATATTGTAAGAATGTTCGGTCGGTCGGTCGAAATGTATGGCTGTCGAAGCGTTGGCTTATCCGAACACTCACTACTATTTTTGGAAGGAATTTGCACGAGAACTAAAAACACTGCTTGGAGAAATACTTGTTTATTTCGTTATTGAATGATACATGTGGTCGACGGGAGAATTGACAGGATATTAGGTGTAGGTGAAGGAAGTACGGTAGCGCTGTGGAAGTGGTACTGTTACAAGGGGTGGAGAAAAGAAAAGAAAACGAGACGTCGTCGTGATAGTCATTTATAGCCTGGAACTGCATGGTACCAATCCACCGGCGTTGCCAACCTTTGGACTTGTTGTAGCTGAATGCCTGGTGGCCTAAAGGGTCGTGGCGGTCGCCACATGATTCCCCTTCAAGTGGCACTACCGTGGAACGTACTTCTATGTGGTGCAAGTTCCGGAGTGTACCCGTAATCACTCAAACAAACGCACAGGGAGTGCTGATGTGATGGGGATCCCAACATGAGCTAGGACGTCGTTCGTCTTAGGGCGTTTCGATTTGTTTGAGGGTACCTATAAGTGTGGTGTCTTACGTGTCCCGTTTCGTGATGCAAGGGTGTTCATGTGTTGATGTTATACATGATGGGCTTCTGTGGTTTTCGTCCATCAGGCTAGTATAATGGGATGTCGTCGACCATGTGTTGTTGATGGGTTCCGTTCCTCGTGCTGTCCTTCCATGCACGTGTCAAGTATCTGTTAGGCACTTTGATCATCACGTCGGGGTCACCAATTGTAGGAATGTTCGTCAGGTCGATCGGTCGGTCGGTCGGTCGGAATGTGTGGCTGTCGATGAGATCGTTTGTTCGAACACTCACTATTATTTTTGGAATGAAGCACGAGAACTAAAAACACTGCTTGGATAAATACTTGTTTATTTTGTTATTAAATGATACATGTGGTCGACGGGAGTATTGACAGGATATTAGGTGTAGGTGAAGGAAGTAGGGTAGCGCTTAGGAAGTGGTACTGTTTACAAGGGGGTGGAGAAAAGAAAAGAGAACGAGACGTCGTCGTCATCGTCTTTTATAGCCTGGAACTGCATGGTACCAATTCACCGGCGTTGCCAACCTTTAAACTTGTTGTAGCTGAATGCGTGGTGGCCTAAAGGGTCGTGGCGGTCGGTATATATATATATATATATATATATATATATATATATATATATATATATATATATATATATATTTTTTTTTTTTTTGGGCCGATATATCAAAATATTACATTTTAATTTTTTCTTATAAATATCGATATATATTTAGCAAATTATCGATATTTTCCCGGAATATTGCAAGAATAAAATCGACATTTGTTTGTCTCTGATATATCGATATTTTTGAAAATATCGAAATATCGATATTTTTCTCCTCTGCCGATATCCCTACTCTAGACGTCCAACTCATCAAGATGGCAGTAAAAGGACCCCAGCGGGCTAATTTGTTCTAAAATAAGTTTACAGATTTCGCATCTACGCTTTGTTGTTTACAAGAGTTGTGATTAGGTAGTAATTTTTAAGTTAATTTTATTTTTACAAAAGTTTGTTAAATATCGAGAAAACTGAAAATATCGACACGAAATATCGAAAATATGGATGCAACAATATATCGAATAACCGATAAGTAATAATTTCATATATTTAATTCTCTATAGTGTTCATAATCAAGCAAGTAATGAGCGTTTTGTCAGGTAAAAATAAACGTTCTCGAAACGTGGCAATAAATGCAAGTTGTATGTCCTAATCTGTTTTTGCCACTCATCAATTATGGCCATGAATGTGTCGTCCGAACGTTTTCTTTCAAATATAAGGGCCACTATAACTCCAAGCAGAAACCGACTACATGGAATTAGACTATCAAAGTTGCTATGTTTGAGTTCGATAGACTGTACAAAATAATGGCCTTAAAAGGCTTTTTTTAAATAATTTTGTGATACAACAATAGAAAACATATTTTTAATGTTATAGTTCTATTTACTGATCTTTTACGGATAGGAAAGTATATAACCGATGAACACTTGATACAACTAAAATGAATTTTTAGAATTACTTACTCATAATAAAAATACTAGGAATATCGATATATCGATCTTCTAGTCCGATATATCAATATATCGATATCGACTTAATTAGCAATATATCGTTATTGATATATCGATATATCGATAATATGTTGTTACTTTGCATTCCAGGTTTAGACACAGTTTTACAAAGGTAGTAATGGATAGTAATTAGGTACAAAAGTAATAAGTATAAGGCCATGTTTTTTTTAGAGAGAGAGAGAGAGAGAGAATTTTGTCTGATGCAACATGTACTTGAATCCTATAAAATTCGACTGGGGTGGATACTAGTAGACCAAATATCTGCAAAATTATTTAAAACATTAGTGACCAGCAAACGTTATAAACCAAAACACCAAGTTAAGTTGTGATTAGGTATTAATTTTTAGGTTAATTTTATTTTTACAAAAGTTTGTTAAAGCTCATATAATGATTTATTATTTAATAGAGAAAAACAAACAATATGAAAATAACTGTATAAAGTAAGTAGTAAAAAGTTATGTTTTAGTGAAATTGTAGTCTAAGCTAGATAGAAGTTATGGGAACAAGACCGCAAAGGGTCTTCATGGCATGTTATAAAGAACATTCGAGCCAAAAGTAAAATAAAAAATCTTACAGTACTTATGTCTACAATACAAAATTACAAGAGCTGGCGAAGTTGAATTTTTAAATTATTTGTAGAGGCTACTGCCTGAACGATTACTTTATCATTATATTATTGTTGCAGGTACTACTTATAAGATAAGGACAGAATAATAATGTAGGCTCATCGCTTCCGAAAAAAATACACTCGAATCAACACAACATATGACAATAAAGTCCTTGAACAATTTCCTAAAAACAAATACCCTAAAAAGGAATGCTAGGATAACAGTTGAAAACTATTAGATTCATTAGATGATCTGATGAAGTATGGAGAAGCATTTTGGATACTGGAAGGCTAATAATTATCAAAATAGAATAATTATCATAGCCAAAAATGTATTCCATTTATTGCAATAAAACATGTTATATGATAAATTATTTCAATTTTCTGCATTATATATCTGCTCCGTAGGCTTATATAAACCGACAAAAATAATAAATCACAACACTTCAAATTTTATCAATTTATTTCATACTATCTACTTTCGTATGAACAAAAATTACTTCCTAACTATAACTCTCATAAAAAAACAACGCGTGGATGCGCAGTCTGTGAATCTAGTTTAGAATAAATGCGCATGGGCAGTTCTGGACAATCAACAGAAACGCTGTCGTCCTTTTACCGTCACCTCACTCATCACACCATTAAGTAAAGCATAATCACACAATCTTCGTAGCCAGCGCCATATCAGTTGCACGTACAACACTCCATCTTAAAGAAGTCGCCATAGGTATGTGTATAACAGATCAATTGAAAAATCCTCGGCCTACCATAGTAAAACACATTTTTTTTACCTATAGCGACCCTCCAACTTTTCAATACCATTTTTGTAGTACGATTTGTCCTTTGCTTCAAAATAGGCCTCAGTCTAGTTGATCACCTCTTCATTCCACGAACATTTCTTCCCAGCGAGCATTATTTTGATATCTGAGAACAGGAAATAGTCGCTGTGAGCCGAATCTGGAGAATACGGTGGATGAGGAAGCAATTCGAATCCCAATTCATGGAGATTTGTCATCGTTTTCACCGACTTGTGACACGGTGCATAGCCTTGGTGAAGCAACACTTTCTTTTTCTTCAAATGCGACCGTTTTGCGGCGATTTCGTTCTTCAAACGATCCAATAACGCTATGTAATAGTTGCTGATGATGGTCCTTCCTTTTTCAAGGTAGTCAATGAAAATTATTCCATGCGCATCGCAAAATGCAGACGCCATAACCTTGCCAGCCGACTGTTGCGTTTTGCCACGCTTTGGAGCGGGTTCATCCTGTGAAGTCCACTCGGATGACTATCGATTGGACTTCGGAATGAAATGATGGAGCCATGTTTCATCAATTGTCACATATCGACGCAAGAACTCGGGTTCATTACGCTTGATCATCTTCAAACACTACTCCGAGTCATCAACTCATTGTTGTTTTTGGTCAAAAGTGAGCTCGTGCGGCACCCACTTTGCACAGAGATTTCTCATACCCAAATATTCGTGAGTGATATGATGTACACGTTCAGTTGAGATCTTTAGAGTGTCTGCCGTTTCATTCAATTTCAATTTACGGTCCTTCAAAATCATTTTGTGGATTCTTTTAATGTTTTCGTCGGTAACAACCTCTTTTGGGCGTCCACTGCGTTCACCGTCTTCGGTGCTCATTTCACCACTTCTGTCTTCAACTGTATTTTTTCTCTTCAAAAAGCAATATTTTATCAACACGCGAAATTCCTTTTTATCCATTTTTTTCACAATAACAAAAGTTGCTTCACTCAAAAAGCTATAATTCACAAACTAATTATCCGACAGTTGTCAGATTTATTCACGCATCTTTTGAGGGTTAGGGCTAACTGAAAAACAGATTGATTTAATTCTAGTAGCGCCATCTATTTATCAGGCCGGAAACTTTGCAATTGACCTGTTATATGTTATATGTAATTGCGACTGTTACTATATTTGAAGTGTAAAACAATGAGATATCTAAAGCGAGACGAGAGATAGGGGCTTGGTTTGTTTGTAATAAACCCTGACCCTGTATATATATATATATATATATATATATATATATATATACATATATATATACATATATATATACATATATATATATATATATATATACAAATAAAAATTGGGAAACATTTGAAAATAAAAAGTTTCTATTAGAAAATTTTATTACAAATCTTTTTGAAAAATGGAGTGAAAACTATATATATATATATATACTACTAAAATAAAGTTGTTATAATCTTAAACCTTTCACATTTCATATCTTGTGTATATATATTAAATTAATATGTTCAAGCTTTAAGCGTAATGATGCATAAAAGATAGCAGGAATAACAATAATCGTGCCAAGGCTACTTTAAAAAGACCCGGCTTATGTTCAACAGATTTATTGAGGAATAAAATGTTTTTATCAAACGTCAGGACCCAGATAAAAGGGCTATCCTGTTTATTCCAGCCGCTTATAATATATGGTGATATCATCAGAAAGGCCGAAAAGCGTGTTAAAGCTGGGTAGTCTATACGTAATATCATGGTGGTTATGATGCATACAATATTCCGTTAATATGTCCAGGCTTCCGTCCACAAATTCTGTGGAAATTAAAATTATAATTATTAATTCAAATTTTCAATATCCCTAGGGCATGAGAAATATCGGTAAAGCAACTTTAGGATAAATGGTTTGGCTCGGTGAAAGGAGGTAAAACGAAATGAAACAGTAGTGTTTACATTATGTGACCGTTATTTATTGAAGTAAGATAAAAATGTGAAAAATACAAATGATAAAAACGGATGGCAGCGGTGTTACCTGGAGACGAGGCTTGGGCGGTCGATGCTGGCACGTCCAAACCAAACGAGGGTTCAGCACTAAATGACCGAAATACCCTTCAATAACATCCCATATAAACGTCCCGTGGTTGCCGCCAGCTATTCGTTGGCGGGTTCTAGTTGGCGCCGCTGGCACCCCGCCCGTGTTCAACATCTGGGATTACATTTCTGGATATTTTATAGACCGTTATTCCACGATGTAAAATTCGACATGCCTCAACGTCGCTACACAACGGTATATTTTACAAACCGATCCTTTTTTTTTTTAATGAGTTAGCAGATAATTATCAATCTATATCTATGGATAATATCGACAAAAAAATTAAAATATCCATACAATATATCCAATATAGGGATGCAACGATGTATCGATGACTAAAAATATCGAAAGTATGGATGCAACAATACATCGGATAACCAATAATTCCCGATATATTGATGGCCAACAGAATCGATACAATATATCGAAAGTAGTGATGCAACGATATATCAACAACCAAAATATCGATATTTATAAATATCGAGAAAACTCAAAACATCCGAACTAGTGATGCAACAATATATTAGATAACCGGTAAGTCGACGGCCAAAATATGAACTCGCTGAGTGCTAAGCCTATCCACTTCATTTCCAGTCACTCTTGGATACCATTGTAACATATTAGTACGACTAGAGAATTATTTATTGGTACCATTCACCGAGCTTTTACCTCCACGGTAAGACACAAATAAAATTGTGATGGTTACATGATGTGACCATTATTTATTGATATTATATAAAATGTAAGGAGATAAAATATTTTAAACAAAAAAAATTAACCGACTTCAAAAAATATATAAGGAACTAACTAAAAATTAAAAAATAATCAAACTAGATTTTTATCACAAATTAAAAACATTTTAAAATAAAATATGTACATAATAATTGTTGTAACAACTAAATAAAAATAAACAAAAACCTTATTTAATCTATCTCCTACACTTATTTTATATTCTACTATATACACACAATTTAGCTTAATACCTACCTAAAGCTATTTATCTATTTACAATATTATTTTAATTACTACCAACTGATTACTTTGAAATTGGTGCCGAACCCAAACTGCTATATTAATGTAGATTTGTTTTGTTGATAATTTAACTTTTTGTATATATCACAAAATTATATTATTATTTTTGTATTCGTTATCGTTTACTGTCGTTACTGACACCCCGCGCGTTTTCAACATCTGTAAAATGTAAAATTGGACATGCCTCAAGTTCGCCACATGACTATTATCATTTTCTGTATTTCGCTGGTTATCTGTGCAGTTAGCACGTGAGGTAGCTCGTCTCACATTTGATTGACTTCGACCACCTTCGAGTCAGATCGTGTCTCCTCGGCGTTGTTAACAATAAAGTAAGGAAAATTCTCGGGCACCGAATTTGTGACTAAGTACTAACAAATGTGAAATATTTTTACAATATATGCTTTACCATAAACAGTCATTACATGTATCAACTCTGTTCTTGGTAAATCTGTACAGAACCACAATTAGTATAAGATTTGAAATTACCGTTAGTACATAGTTATTTTATATTTGACATGTATGTCTTTATTTTTCATCATCATATCATTAAATGCATATCAGAATATGCATTTCTGTGAAATACAAATGCTAAAGTATTAAACAAAGCGCCAAGAAATTATCCTCAATCTTTAATACATTATATATTCTAATCATGGATTTCATAATAGTAACCGGTAGTTTTAATCATTATTCTAAATATTTACCCGTTTCGTCCATTGTCGGTGAATTAAATTTCCTCGCGTGCTCACCAGCAGGTGTTACGTCAGGTTTTATAGTTTTGCTGTAAAATGTCATCCGATCCAATGCTATTTAAATAATATCTGTATCGTTGTTCTGATGAGGAAACGTTTTGTAATTCTTGTTCAATAGTTCACGTTACTATTGGATTGTGAGCACAATGCCTTCACTCTTTCGCACATCGATTCCTGGATCGGGATTGCCCATAAAGTAAAAGGGTAAGAATTGATCATTAATTATCTTTATCTGTTGTTGCAATAACGCTTCTAATAAGTGATATATTTGTCCTTGTATCTGATATTTTTTAAGATTTTGTTTACCCATACAAATTTGAATATTACCAAAAAATGTCTGTAGTCTATTCAAAGTTATTTTAATATGTATGACGTATGTAGATCTAAATTTATGACGTCAAAACGTCACAATGTTACCATATCAACTCTGAGTTTTAGTTCAGTTTGACTTTGACATACAACAAAATACTATAAAAACTACAGTTAATTATCCAGTCACTATAGCTTATGGATTGGAGTTATAACCTCTTATCACTATTGCTTTTAAGAAGTTTGCATACGTCTGACAACTGGACGACTTGGACAGACTCATTCGTTTACGTGTTCGAGCTAATCAAACAGCATTGTGTCTCTTTTTAACTAGAATAAAATGGGAAGCAAAAAATTGTCTGATTCTAAATCGTATTTACAAATTGCGACAGGCAATACCTTAAACATCTTGATGACGTATGTATAAGAAAACTTTGAACGTCGACTATATCAATGCAGTTTATAAAAATGTAATATTGTTTGTTTTTGATTGTCATTTGTTGGCACCCTGGTTCGTTCCTAGATCACAGGAATACTGTGTCTGCGGAATCGGTTAATTTCATTGTGTCATACTAGCTGTTATTGTATTTGATGTGCACGAACTCATGACACTCTAATGCGAATATTAACATGCCTGCTTCTTTATAGCTGCCTATGAAGTTAGCACATGGAATAGCTCATCGCACATTTAATTGTCTTCACCACCTGGTGGCCTCTCCTTGGCATTGTTAACAACAAAGTAAAGAAAATTCTCGCGTGCTAAATTTGTGACTGACTAATAACCAATATGAAATAATTTTACAATGTATGCTTTACCATAAACAGTCATTACATGTATCAACTCCCTATATATTACAAAATAAATTTTCGAAAATTCCCATAAATATTTGACAATCAATAAAAATATCAATCTTTTGTGAGAGTAAAAATATTGGTGAAATTATCATTTGATAAAATTGTTATTCTTACTATTTTATTCGCAATTATTTTCTAACCATATAAACCTTCCCAGAGCTTATAAAGAACTTATTTTAAAACCAAAATTAGCCAAATCGATCCAGCCGCTCTCGAGTTTAACGAGACTAACGAACAGCAATTCATTTTTATATATACGTGGATGATTACTTACAGCAAGTAAGTTTCTGATATAAAAATATATACTACAGAATCTCCCCATGTAAACAATGCATTGATTTCATCCAAACGAATAGTTCACAATTAAGCAGACAATGTCGGTCGTTACGCAATCGACCAGTAAATTCGATAGAGTAAAAATTAGTGTTGGGAACTATCGACTGTCTAGTAATCTACTATTTTTTAATATCGACTATTTCAGTCCGACTAATTTTACTACTTTTACTATCGACTACTTTGAGTTACTATTTTCGGTTCTATTAGTTTCATTCCACTGATTTTTTAACGTTCGGACTTTGCCGTCCTAGCCGCGACGTTGAAAATAATGTGTAGAATTTATGCTTACATATATTTATGTAGTATATATAGTTTTATGATTTGCTTGCAATAATTTTTGTCTCCGTTGTAAATAACAACATATTGTACATTAATATAGCAGCATTCTGGAACTCTATAATACAGCACATTTTTTTTGTCAAAATTAGTTTTTTTTATTCAACTTAATTCCCTTCAAGGGTGATACACTGATTATAGCGACCCTCCAACTTTTCGATGCCATTTTTGTAGTACGATTTGTCCTTTGCTTCAAAATAGGCCTCATTCGACGAAAATGTCTTCCCAGCGAGCATTCTTTTGAGATCTGACAACAGGAAATAGTCGCTGGGGCCCAGATCTGGAGAATCCGGTGGATGAGGAAGTAATTCGAAGTCAAATTCATTGATTTTTGCCATCGTTTTCACTGACTTGTAACACAGTGCATTTTCTTGCTGAAGCAGCCCTTTCTTTTTCTTCAAATGCGGCCGTTTTTCGGCGATTTCGTCCTTCAAACGGTCCAATAACGTTATGTGATAGTCGCTGTTGATGCGCCTTCCTTTTTCAAGGTAGCCAATGAAAATTATTCCATGCGTATCCCAAAATACAGACGCCATAACCTTGCCAGCCGACTGTTGCGTTTCCCCACGCTTTGGAGCGGGTTCACCGTGTGGAGTCCACTCAGATGACTGACTGACTGTCGATTGGACTTCGTAGTGAAATGATGCCATGTTTCATCCATTGTCACATAACGACGCAAAAACTCGGGTTTATTTTATCTTCAAACACTGCTCCGAATCATCAACTCGTCGTTGTTTTTGGTCAAAAGTGAGCTATGTTGAATAGGAAAAAAACTAATTTTGTTAAAAAATATGTTTTACTATAGTAGGCCGGAGACTTTTCATTTGACCTGTTATTTGGTATCATTATTATATTCCTTTCTTTACACTACCACTTGCCAATTTAAAATTATTTAATATGAACTGATCTTGTAGCACAGAGAATCGAGCAATTATCTCCGTCCTTTTCTCTTTTAAAATTAAAACGGGAAGGAATTCGTACATCTCCGTCTGTTATCACGAATATAAAAACAGTCGAAGCGTGCATTTGACTGAAATAATAATTACTATTTTCAGTCGCTGGTTTTTTTACTATCGATTAGTTCGACTGTTGCTATTATTTTAAGTCGATAGTTCCCAACGCTAAAAAATATGTACTACAGAATTGCACTGTGTAACCAATACATTGGTTTTATCCAAACGAATAATTCACAATTAATCACACCGTGTCGGTCGTTACGCAATCGGCTTGTAAATTCGAGATAGTAAAAATGTTTCTTTTCTTTTCCAGATAGAACAGCCATCGGCCAGAGATCGAAAATAAACAATCGCATCTATTATTAAGTATGCGTGAGGTGTGCAAAAGTGGAGCGGTCGTGGCCGCCGTGGTGGCCGTACTCGAGAAGCAGTCCCGTCAGTTCAGTCCGCCGCCCAAGTTGCTGAAACCGCTCAAATCTCAAGATTATCGGGGCGAATTACCATCCGCCGACGAAAATAGCTCGAGTGGGAAACGGGACCCCATCGCAACCATAATAAACACCAACAAGAGTGTTTCTAAATATAGAGCGGACTGTCCGGAAAGTGCGGGCGTCGCGAACAACTTCGAACTGGCGGTGAAAGATTTCGATTCGGTGGTGGCGGACGTGGAGCGTACCTTTTCCGACGACCAGACGCGGAAAAACTCGTTGCCGAAGAGAGTGGATCGCGAGGAGGGTGGTGGTGCCGTCGACGGAGCGACGATAAAAGGTCACGGTGCGTTCGCTGTTCAAGATGGCAGATCGAACGTTGAAGCGGGTGGTGTTGTTCTAGACCGATGCGAGAAGGGTACTAGCGGAGAGTCGGCCGTTAACCCTCCGCAGGGGGCGGCGAGAAACGGGGGCATCAGGAAAAACTGTGTGACCATCGATTATAAGAGCGAGGATGGTGATTACGACGACGATGTTTACGCACGCCAAGGAGTTGAAAGCAGAAGGTAAATATTTATTAGATTTTTTTTTTAATTTACTAATACGAGGGTCACGAAATATTAATTTCGGGAATAGGGAAAAAATAGTTAAGCTGCGAATAGATTTTTGTTGTTTTTCAAAGTAGTTCGCCACCATGATCGATACACTTTTGCATACGCTGAAACCAATTTTCAAAACATTTATTCCATTCCGAATGAGGCATCTTCAAAACATTATTTTTTAACGCTTTAATAGATTCTTCGGGCGATGAAAATCATTGACCCCAGACAGTTTATTCTTCACGGATGGGAACAAAAATAAGTCATTGGTCAATAAGTGCCAAATCAGGGCTGTACGGCGGATGACCCATCAATTCGATGTTTTGCGTGCTCAAGTTTGAGAACTCGCATTGTCATGCTGAATACCAATCCGGCGTCTCTTGTTTGTCTTCCTTATTTCACCGAAGACTTCTGGCAAACAAATGGTTGTGTACCAATCAGAATTTACTGAGCTACGATCCTCTAGAAGCACTGTTGCAATATGACCAGTTTTCTCGAAGAAACAGGCCACCATTTTGTTTGAAGTGCTTCCTGCGCGAACAACTTTTGTTGGATTTGGTTCATCTTGAAACACCCATACAGTCGACTGCAGCTTACTTTCGGGCTCATACGAATATATCCATGATTCGTCACCTGTGGCGATTGTATAAACGTCTTTCGAAGCACCGCGATTGAATTTCTTAAGCGTTTCTTTGCACCAATCGACACGAGCCTTTTTCTGAGCGATTGGCAAATTGTGTGGGATCCAACGCGAACATAACTTTCGCATAGTTAAGTGTTCATGTAAAATCGCATATTTGCTGATGGAACTAATGCTTAGGGATGCGTCATTATCACAATAGATGACATAACGGTCTTGCTTAATCATTTCGCACACAGCATCGATGTTTTCTGGCACAACAGCCAATTTTGGACGACATTCACGAAACTCGTCTACTGCAACTGCAAAAACTTCAAATCTTTTGGAATCGATACAATTTCTGAAACCTTTGGAACCTAATTTTAGTTTTCAATATTTTAGGAAAAAAGTTTTGACAAACAAGAGGCTTGAACAAAACTCGTGATCGTTTATCAAAAAACTATTACCTATTATACCAGTCCAAAGTATTACCTATTATGCCAGTCAAAAGTATCTTACTACTTATTATTTACAATTTTATTTTTTTGCCCTAGCTAAAAACTAGCTTTCCAAAATGCTGCTATTTTAATTTACAATATATAGTTATTCAGAAGCAAACTACACAAAAAAACATAAAACCACATATATTACATATAAATCTATATAAATATAAATTCGGCGCATTACTTTCAAGGTCGCGGCTGGGACGGAAGGCCAAACTGTTAAAAATCAGTCGATAGTAAATAGTAATAAAATCAGTCGGACCTAAAATAGCGACTGAAAACAGTTACTAGTAAAAACAGTCGAACCAAAAATAGCAACAGAAATAGTCGATAGTAAAAAGTAGTCAATTACTGAACAGTCGATAGTCACTACACTAATATTAACATTATCTGATGCGGAACAGCATTCCCTGAGCGCCGTCTGTAGACTGATGATGATGGTAATGCATGAAATGCGAACAAGGACAGTTGTTGATCTTTAAAATATTAGTTCTAATTAAAAACAGGTATTAAGATGAAGTAGTCAATGTTCTTTAAGTCAATAATTTTTTTCCATGTTAGGCTAAAATTCCACAAAACATTTTTTTAAACAAACTATATACACAAATATATTTCTAATCATGCTTTATATTTTCGACTCTTCAATATCATGAATAATTAATAATTATTCCTGATTATATTCGAATATTTGTTAAAAAATATTTTAGTAATATATTTGTTTAAACTGTTGGAAAAGTTCAAAAATGTGTATTCGTACAAATTTTAATATATAATATATTTGGATTTGATTTAAAATAAATTGAAACACAACGAAAATTAATACATCGAGCCAATTTTTCAAATCTAATTTATTTTGTTTCATGAAATATGCCCGTGTACTATAAGTTAACTTCTGTGTATTGCAAAAGTGATTTTTATATTTAGATTTATGTTTATTTAATTTATCGATTCTTGTTCGAGATCTAAATTTATTCCAGCATTTTACCAATATCCAGAACAGTACCTGGATATTTTTCACGTTGCAACTCTGTTTTAAAAATAATTAAACTTATAATGTTGAATATGTGTATAAGTGGATGAAGTGGGTAAAAGGACGAACACGTCAGGTAATCGAAATAGCGAAGTCATATCGTCATCTAAATCATGATTAAAATTAACGGAAATTGAAAAGAAGTCCAAAATATCACGCTTGTTGATGGTTCTTATGATGACGATGTTTTTTTGAATTTTGAATTGAACCGACGTTGTTATTGACAATTTGCTTCATCAACGGTTCATATCAACAAAAAAACTCGATGTAAAAATTGTTGTGATCAGATGTCATTTTTAGGTTAATTTTGTATTTACATTTTGTTGAAGATATATAATTATTTCATAGGCAAAATTAGCAGCAGATAATGCGAAAATAAGTGTATAAGGTATGAATTATTAATAAAATATTATCATTTTATAACACTAATCTTGTAAATTATTATGGAAAAAAGGATATATTTTTATGTTAATTAATATTAAAACAGAACTTATCTGAAGATTATAGTAAAGGTAAGAATGAAATATGGTCATGTTTGTATACGTTTTCTGTCTATTTGTTGTATTAAACTTATATATTTCTGATTTTACAGATATTTCAAAATAAGGAAAAAACTATAACGAAGCTAAAAGCTAACGAAGTGTCATGAATTTTCAGCATAGTATAAATATAAGGTGTATTTAATAGAAAGTGGTTGGAATAAATTGATAACATAGTATTTGAAGCTTTGTGATTTATTATTTCTTTCGGTTTATATAACTCCTCGGGGCAGATAAATAATTATAAAATGTTACAAAAGGAAGAATATATATTAAAGGAACCATAACAAAAAAGACAGCAGGTTATTCGCTTGTATACTTCTTTATTATATTTAGATTGAACTCTTCTCCACACCTCCTATGAGGTAGAATTCCAGGCGCCTTTTTTTTATTTTGTGGTGATGTCCCCCTGTAGGCCTAATCCACCTAAGTATTTCCTAAGTATTCATTAATATTCCTAACTGCTAAAAGTAAGAAAAACAATGAAATAATACATTGCACTTTTAGTAAAACATATTTACTTTTTTACGTTTGGCTATTGTTGTATTTCTATCTTTCGTTTTCCTTTTAAATTACTTTTCTGTTGAAATCTCTCAAGCATAACCTCTATGTTCTTAAATATTTGGCTTTGTAATTGTTGATCGATTGATTTCAAAGTGTCAATTATATTGAAAACTCTGTTGGCAAAGTCATTTTCTGTCGTTGGTTCTTCCGCTTCTCCCTGTTTATATTTTTCTTGCAAGATTAATTTTCTAGTTTCTTTGTCCTGCGATTTAATCACTGAATGCTCTCCTAGAGCACTTGCTACATTATCTGCAAAAGAATTAGTGCCCATTTTCTCCTCATATATACATACCAAATGCACATGCTTGCACAGAGTATTCTTTATCGTATACTCTGGACAGCTATAGGCATACCTATGCATTTCAATTTTTCTTCCATTATTCTATTCATAAAACCCACAGTAAAATCTTTTTTTTTTAGAATACTATGCATTTCACCTATAACAAAAACCATACTCACATAAAGCACAATTATTAGGCAAATGTATATTAATATTACCTTCGCATTTATAAAAGAATGCAAAATTTTTCCCATGTGCATTCCATTCTTTTATTTTTAAATCAACAGCGATCATTTCATTAGGACTTCTAACTGAATTGATGTGTTTTTTATTAAATAGGATAGATCATCTTTATTAATGATATTTATCCTCTGCATTTGTGGGGTATCTATTTGTCTTACGTCTGAGAAAATTCTATCTGTTGTTACACCAGATTTCAATTTTTCAAAATATTTTTCTCAGATTTAAGAAGATACTTATAAATAATACTTAGAATAATCTTCAATTAAGCTCTGTTTCCATATTATTTAACATATCCTTTGTGCCATAAGAATCTACAAAATGTGTTTTATAAAATGATAATATTTTACTAATAATTCATATCTTATACCAATATTTTCGCATTATCTGCCGCTAATTTTTTGTATGAAATAATTATTTGATCTCAACAAAAAATATAAATACAAAATTAACCTAAAAATTACCATAAATATCCTCTGGTCCTCGTCAATAGAAACTTGTATGGCCATGGATGGCAAGGTCTTTTACTGTCGTCTTAAACGGCGGCCAGAAAACAATACTAAGCATTTAAAGCTATTTGAACGTAAATCAAGTCTTTATGTCTAGACGTCTCACTCATCACCACTATTTGAACTTAACATAAATACGCCGCCTCATCATCGAATACACAATTAACGTAGCCGTAGTCAGTATAACACCCCCCTCCCCAAGACATAGTCAGAGGGATGTCCCTGATCGTTGTCCCATTTGAACATCTTATAGTTGTAAAATTATTTTTGGGTATCACCTGCACCTCCGTCTGTCAGTTTGCCTTTGTTGATCTTCTGGATAACACTATTTTCAGAATTTCCAGGATAGAATAGGATATATAGAATACCCTATATAGAATGGTTTCCCAAATTTTAGTGACTCCTGATGTTTTCTAATTGTAATAGTTTATGACTAGCAGTCTTGGAGCACCTTCAATCTGCCTTTTATGACCATACAGCTTCCACTAAAAGCGGTAATTAATTTGATTCCTGTTAATCGAATGACTGCGCTAGTTACGAAATGTGAAATGTTAAATAACAAAAACTTTTATTTTATTTCTAAAACTGTTTTGTTTCACGGAAATAAGATACAAAACGACACTGAGGGTTTAAATTTATTCTAATATAAACCAAACTCCTATCTCTAGGAGTCTTACGTATCACAATGTTCAGTCTTAACATAAGTACAATATCTCATTCCTTCGAATACTATACTGTCTTTGTAACTAGGACTATATGTATAGTCTATATGGATTTAGTCACGTTACTTCTTGAATATTTTAGTGGCTGGACCTATAGCTTAACGTGATCATAGACCAAATTAGAGATCATCCTAGAAGACATCCAGTCTTACCCAGGTTTAATCACTGGCGTGACTGTAATGGTTACTTCTTATCAGATTTTGCACTGTGTAGGGCTAAATTTTGCACCCAGGGCGTAAAACAAAAATTATATTTAAATAAAACAATTTAACATCTTAAATAAATAAAAACGGAAATCAAAATAGAGTATATAACAGTTACTTACACAATAAATATCAAAATAAATAAAATAAGAAAATAAAAAAAATTCTTAACATACGAAATCTTGATCTGCTGAGCCACCAATTTTCAGAGACAAGGGTGTAATTAAAGATACACTTGAAATATAACAAGTGTATTTTATATAGTAGGGAAATATAAAGAAACTGACATTTAATATTAGTGAATGCTAATAGTACGGTTAATTAATTATGCTGAAGGATCATAATACCGATAAATAATAGTATGGATAAATAAATGTACCGACAAGTAATTGAACTGATAATGGATGGTAATGATAATATCAGTAACTCGTAGTGACAATGGTAATCAGTAGCAATAACGGAATAAACATGGTGGTTAACAACAATCTTAATCCATAATAGTCTATAACAATGACAGACAATTGTAACAGACAATAGAAATAGACAAAAAATAACATACAACCAATAATAGCAACAATTTAGAGCAATGATAAACATGATAACTCTCTACCCTAATACGATACATACAAATACAATACAATAATAATGGACATGCGATGAGACCAGCTGAAGCAGACACACGAAATCCCATCACTAGGGTTAGTACGCCTCTCTAGGATAAAGCCAAATTCTCAAATTAAAAATAAGCAACTTCGACTATGCTGAAGGAAATAAGGAAAAAAGTCAAAGACAAACACGCTAGCTACGTTGTCGCTAAGAGCCGACAAGAACCACATTTGGTGGCCTTTATGTATGCTTCAGATTGTCAATCAATCATACCACACATCAGTTAGTTTAGCATCAGTTTCTGTCTTATACAGTAGTTACAACGTATACTTTATAGTTGCAACCACAAAACTATTATCTTTAATCTGTACCAATTTAAAAATTACAGGAAAGGTAGGAATAATTAATAAAATAGCGGAATATAAAACAGATCAAGATAATTGGATAAATATATGGAAATTAAAAAGAGGAAACTCGAATACTCACACAATCACTACACTACACATTAACTCACCATTTAATAATATCAGCTTGGGTAGTACAAAACCGTAAAATTAAAGTAATGACATGCTTCACAGATGAATTCTTATCAAGTTCTAATGTCTGTTGGACATGCTAAGATATTATATCTGGCAAATACAACCCGAGAATAAAGGACTAAATATATTGTCATTCATGGCAATTTTTTCTATTGCTGGGCAAAGGTGACAGGTCCTATAAAAAAAGTAAATAATTACTCCATAATAGAAAGCTACATTAAAAAAATCAAATTACTTAGGCGTTTTAAATATTTTGCAGATGCCGTAAACTTTCTAATAACCGATTCTGGGGGTTCTAATTTATTTCGAACCACATGTATTTTTATGTTCTCTTTCTAGATAAAAATGTTTAAAATATTAGGCTAAAATAACTCACTTTTACTAATCTTGTCTAGAGACATTTACAACTACAAGCGCAAATCACAAAGTGCATCCATACCCTATTTGGTTCGAACCTATCGAAGCTGTAGGACCATCCTGTCGACTTAATAAACTACCAAAACTACCTTTTAAAATTAAAGGAGCATGGATCATTTTCCAAAATAGCATCATTAAAATATCTACAAGATATTTGTTTATACTGACAGTTTAACGATTTTATGGTATAAACAGTTAAGTAAAAAAAAATACAAAAAAATTAAACCGACTCCAGAAAATAAATAAGGACCTCACTAAAAGGTAATAAATAATCAAACTTAGATTTTTAACATAATAAAAACGTTTTAAAGTAAAATATGTAAATAATAATCATTGTAATAACTAAATAAAAATAAACAAAAACCTTTTGTAACATATCTACTACACGTATTTTATATTCTACTATATACACACAATTTAGCTAAATACCTACCTAAACCTATTTATCTATTTACAATGTTATTTTAACTACTACCCATTGATCACTTTGAAGTCGGTGCCGAGCAACAAATTAGATTTGTTGTTCGTATAATTTAATTATGCCAGAAACTTATATTATTATTTTTATATTGTTTGGGCTCAACGCCGACTTCAAACGATCACTAGCTTTGACTAGTAGATTTGACAAATGTTCTAACCAAACCAGAACAACAAAAAGTTGTTGCTCCGGTCGGGTTTTACACTGAACTACTTCCGTTTTTCCGTTACATCAGTTCAGAAATAACATTATACACAAATATCTGATTATTTTAAATAAAAAAATATGTGAAAATTTTGTACATGCCTTTGAAATTTGAGGGTTTCCCTTCATTTCTCCCCTTCCCCCCATCTGCTCCTAACTTGGTTCCAATGAGACCACCTCGGAAGTGCACTCTTTCGAATAAAAAAAGAATGTTCAAAATCGGTCAATATATGACGAAGAAATCGCGAATATACATTTTGAAAACTATACAGCCGAACATAGAACGCCACCTGCTTTTTTGAAATCGGTTAAATAGCACAACCAAATATAGAAGAATCTTGGAAAGAACAATTTAAGGTAGGGATATTGGTTACCGAGAAAACAAGTACACAGGTTTTTGCAATAGGTACATTTTTTGTAAGTATCGATATTTTTAAGAAAAAATTAAAATAGAATTATGTTGAATTGTTCGGCTGTCGATGAGATTGTTTGTCCGAACACTCACTCTATTTTTGGAAGGAATTTGCACGAGAACTAAAAACACTGATTGAAGAAATACTGATTTATTTCGATATTAAATGATACATGTGGTCGACGGAAGAAATGATAGGATATTAGATTAAGGTGATGGAAGTACGGTAGCGCTGTGGAAGTGTTACTGTTACAAGGGGGTAGAGAAAAGAAAAGAGAGCGAGACGTCGTCGTGGTGGTCTTTTATAGCCGGGAACCACATGGTACCAATCCACCGGTGTTGCCAACCTTTGCACTTGATGTAGGTGAATGCGTGGTGGCCTAAAGGGTCATAGCAGTCGCTCCAAGGTTATTATAGGAAATTCATTAAGAATGTTACTAAAGTCACCAAACCATTGACTAAATGTTTAAAAAAGAACGCCAAAATCACGATCGACAAGGAATACATAACAGAATTCGACAAATTTAAGAAGAATAGAGTTCAACACAACTCTTCGCGAGGAATCAACGTGGATTGCCTCTGCATACAAGTATGAAAACATTGAGTATCCGATAACTTTAGTTAAGATTAAAGGACAATACTCAATTGATATCATCACACCACGCTTACGTTTACCACCACATAATTATAGTGAAATATTAGCCTAAAAAATATATATTTTTTCTAAATATCTTAAAGATTGCCAATTTTAAAGGCTTATTAATAATTATATTTCAGCTAAAAAATATCGATATATCGATATTTTTTTGCACTCCCACTCTAAGGTGTATTTTTGTGTCTATAAGAAATAAAATTTAATTTTTTTAATTAATTCGATTTGAAAGTGAATGTTAAAAAATATTACACCAATATTAATATCTTAAGATTTGAAAAGGAATATAGTATAACTGTTCAAGTGGTTTGAACGATGCATATCCAGGAAACAGTCGGTTACCTATTTACTTTAAACAGACGCCCACATACAACGCTATTTTTAATGGACGCTATTAGTTTTTAGTATATATTTAGACGGCTGAATTATTTTCATCGCGCATCACTCCGATTTTTCAATGTACGATGACAAAATGTGTCAAACAACGTAACAAGGAAGATTTGTTGTTTCTTCGGTCACTTCCGCAAGCTATTGTAGTCGTCTAAACTGGATATGTCTGGATAGGAATATTTTTGACTTGATACACCACACACTGTATAAGAATTGATGGATTTTTTTATGTAAAATCATCTTAATTTTCTAGCTTGAAAATAGCGTTCGATTATAGTTAGAAGATTCTTGATTTTTTTTTTTGTTTGAGCGAACTTCATTTTCACATATTTACATATTATAAAAATCAGCTTCCACATATTTGTGTCCCCAAAATTAAGAAAACAGTTAATAACTGACTAAATGAAATTAACTGAGTGGGTATTTTTACAAAAAAATGCATTTTAATAGAAACATTTTTATATATATTTTATTCCAAAGTTCTAACTAAAGTTCGCTTTCGCTTTACGTTATTTACATTGTGTAATTAAAATGTATTTATTCGTACTATCATTAGTCATTTGATTTTATACATTTTGCCCATCTCTCATGCAATTTATGAATGCCATTCCAAGAGAACAGTTCCTTCTTTGAGCTATATAATTCATCCAGCTACTTTTTAACTTCTTCGAAATCGGCGAAGTGCTGCTCGGTAAGCTTGTGTTATATCGATACAAAAAAGTTTATATTCGGATAGAGCCATGTCTGGAGAGTACGGCGGGTGCTGTAAATCTTCATATCCAAGCGATTTGAACTCTTCTTTAACTGGTTTTACTGTATGGCATGCTGCAAAATTAGCTTATCATATCTTTGAACATACAAACACTCGATATTTTCAGAAAATATAAATCTATAAGGCTGTTATCAAATCATAACATCGCATACATAGCTAGTGAAATCTGTTAAAACTAAAAAGTAATTACCGACTATGAATATTTCACAATGATGTGAATGAGAAAACCAGCTGAATATCATGATATTGCCGCCCAAATCAGAATGGAACCATGCATTAATGTAACAATGTTAACGATAATTCGTCGAACCATACCACATCATCATGTATCCAGAGTTTATCCATGAATCCATGAATGTTAGCTCTGTGGATCTCCCGCTATACTGTTTTTGTCAAAAGAGTTTACACAAGTAAGTTTTGAGTTCTGCTGTCGCTCTTGCCACGCTAGTTTCATATTGTCTGACAACAATCATTTTTAATGTTCGTCGGTTCTGTCAATTAACTTTGAGTTTCGCTCACTATTCATCTTCACTGATAACGTTAAACAATTCAACTGTTTTGATTACAGATAATCCCAACGATTCCCAACTCTTTCGTTTTAACCGCCGCAGAACAAAGAGTATGAATACACTCAAATATCACTTATAAGACTTGGCATGTAAACTCAGCAATAGATGCGCGTCGCATTATTTACACGGTAGCAGTGTTGCCAACATGCAGCAAGATGTACTATATGTTGTTCTTTTCTTATTTTGTCTCTCATAATGTAATTATTTTCAATGAATGTTGACATTTTACTGTAAATTTTAATATTAGCTTATTCTTTTCTTGTATTTTCAGGATAACGTCGAATTCGAATAACGGGAAATTGAATTTGGATCGGTACAGTTGCGATTCTGAGGAACTGGTTGTTGTGCTTGGCTATGAAGACGACGAGATCGACAGTGATAGCCTGGAGGGAAGCAGTGATAGTGACGGGGATTGTTTTATCAATCACGGATTAGCTACTATCGCTGAAGAGGAACGGATTAGCGGCAGCAGTGTACATTCCTCTAAAGGTTAGTTTGGGTGATATTTTAATCTTTTAAAGTAGTTTATTTGTCGATTTTAATTCCACCGTAGTTATTTTGATTTGAATGTCGCGATCATTTAATTCTAAATAATAAAAAAATATCTTATGCATATATTATAACACAAGTATACACAATAATTGGTATCACCTTTCAATTTTCGCTTGGTGTAGCTGCTGTCCTTGCTCATCGCTCTTATCGTCCAAATCTTGTGGGAAAAAATCAAGATGTGAAAGCAAAAAAAATTTTTGAGAGACATTTGAGCTCCAATCCTGCCGTAATATTGCAATCCGGTGATTTGTGATTACTAAGAAAGTTATGAACGACACTTTGAAACAATGGCCATGCTGCTGCTTCATCAGGCATTAAACATTTTGTAAACTTTGCGCCAGTGATTAGTTTTCGAATCTGAAGTCCGAGAAATATTCCTTCTTTGATTTTTGCGTACTGGAAAGCTACTCCTTTGCGATAGATGCTTTGACGAAGTTCTTAATAAGACCAAGTTTAATTTTAAAAGGTAACAATAAAACGTATTGGGGTTTACAACTGTAGGGTGTAGGTGGTACAAATGTTGTAGTAACAAACGTTTACACGTTGTCCTGGCTCATAATGGATAATACTCGACCACCTTTTCTAAAATATATATTCTGTATTCTGCGAAGGGGGATCAAATATAAACGGTAATTTTGTAAAATAAATTTATTGACCAATGGTATACGCAAACTAAACACTTAGCATTTCAATATAGTCTGAATTCTCTGACCCACATACACACTCGATTCGGACTGAGACAGTGTAGCATCCCAAACGAGTGAAAATTTCCGATGGTTTAACGCCTTCATTAGTAAAAACTTTATGATGATGCGTTGTGTAACAGACGAAGGTAGCTTGCGCTCAGTTATGACTGTACTAGGCATGTCGAAATTTTTTTGACCGATATATCTATATTTTATCATAAAAATTAATTATATTTCTTAAACATTATAAAGAATTATTTAATTATTTTTTATCAACTGTTTAAAGGTTTCGTGTATTTCGATACTTCATTTAAAAGGTTTATATATATATATATATATATATATATATATATATATATATAAAATATTAATTTTATTTTATTTATTTTATTATTGATTTTATTTGCAATATATATATATATATATATATATATATATATATATATATATATTGCAAATAAAATCAATATTTTTTTTCTCCGATATATCGATATTTTTCTGGCTTACCGAAACCCCTAGGCTGTAGTGCGGACAGAATACAGCGCAGCTGCTACCCACACCGGTTTTCCCCCTCCTCATAAACCAAAGAACACTCGAGCATCGAATCCTTTAGATCAGAATTACGTGCTAAGCTAAATAGTAAAATTACAGTTTATATTTGATTCCCCCTCGTAACTATCTATCTATTCTATCTATTCCATTCTTTTCAATCTATTTCAAATATTTTGTAAAATATCGATTTTTTCCTGGTTGTTGCAGCAAACAAAATTTTTCTCCGATATATCAATATTTAAAAAAATAGAAGTTAAAAAAATTATTTTTAAAGAAGTCGAAATATTGATACTTTTCTCAAGGAAGCAGTATAGATACGTTTTCATTTTTATAAAAAAAATTTAATCCACATTTCAAGTATTTGTTTAAAATATATCTTAAACAATTAATGTTGTGGTTTTTCAATTTAATCAACCAGGTCATCTAACCTAAAACATCGGTACTTCCTGAGAGAGTCACCAAAGAACTTCAGCTCAAGAAATTACCTTCTTCTTTATGTTGATGGTTTCGTTAATCATCAATACTATTTCATTTGAGGTTCAAGAATTAGCAGACGCTTGGTAGGAATTTTCAACTGTGTATCGTTATCGACAAACGTGAAATTCGACATGTACCAAGGTCGTCACAAGTTCGAAACTAAATATATATTTTGTGGAAACATGCCTGACAAATTATTAGGTTTGGCGATTTTCTACTAATAAAACACCGAGTGCTTATTATTTATCCACATTGTACAATCTTCAACATAGGCGTACGTAAGAAATAATACACCTAAAACAACGAATAATAAAATTATCAAAATATTTTTTAAAAGCTTTCTCTGGAAACGATATCAGTTTTCGCTACAAATTATCTTTTATAGCTTCTGTCGACTGAAAACGGATGCTTCAAAATAGTAATTTGAGTTTTGGAAAGAGAAAAGTTCTATATCAGTTTTTGTTCACTGGTAACCAGAAATTCGTTCACAACCATAGATCCAATTTTGGCGTCCGTCGATTTTATTTGTATTATTTATCTTATATTTCTTAGTAAAAAAATCGGTTTTATACTACTAACAGGGAGGAACTATAGTCGAAAAAATTGAACTACGATTTATCAAAGAAAATACCCTAAATTTGGCCAGAATCTATTCATCGGTGGTGATTGTACTGTGTGACTATAACTATAAAAAAACTAGAACTTTTGTATAATTGAGTGAGTGAGTATAATAGGCACACTAGCAATGAAATGTTCAATACAATATTGAAGAAAAAAAATTAATAAGTACAAATAATAAATCAAAAGTGTGTCCCATATTTACTAAGACAAATCACACTTGTATCGATCGCAAATCTACTAAAAAATTATATAATAATTCATCAAATAATTTACAAAAACCGTTTAAATGTGCTTTAACATATCACACACATACCAATCTAAAATCAAAATGTTCCACCAAATGCGTATACCTTACCCTCAATCTGGTGAAATATAACTCATAGAACTATTTGGTGTACAAGAAACCAGATATTTAATATTGGCTTATTGTAATCTGACCATGACTGGATTTAATTGACATTTATTGAAGGCGTGTATTTAATTGTTATTTTAAGAGTTTATGATTGAATAAGAGTAAACTTGGAAAACTAAGTCTGTCACATTATATATGTTATTTGGTAACTAAAAAAAAGAACAAAATTATTAGGGACTCATACACAATAAACAAAGCAATAAAATATTTTTAACAAAAAAATTGAACCGACCTCAAAAAATAAATAAAGAACTCACTAAAAATTAAAAAATAATTAAACTTAAATAAAACTTGTACATAATAATCCTTGTAATAATTATCTACTACACCTATTTTATATTCAAGGTCCTTATTAATTTTTGAAGTCAATTAAATTTTGTTAAAAAGATTTTATTTTTATTTTTTTGGTGTTAGATTTACTCAATAAATTACGCAGTTATTTTGTTTAATGTTACAATGGGTAGGCCAAGTAAAGGTGCAGCCTGTATGAAGAAAAATAGTAATAAAGAAACAATGTTTGAATATAGGAAGCGCTTCAGGCCCCGGGATCCGCTAGGCCTAGGTGATTTGACAAATGTTCTAACTAAACTACAACAAAAGTTCTTTATTCTTCAAAATTGTTCTCGCCGGGAATCGAACCCGCGACCTCCGTTTAAACCTCTGGAAACTATACGTTTTAACCATTACACCATAGAAACAGTTGTCTACAATATTTTTACGTAGTGTGATATGCTATAGTTAGTGCTTAAAAAGTAAACTGAATGGCTTTTGCATTGAACTACTTCCGATTTTCCATCATATCAGCTCAGAAATAATATTATGAACAAATATCTGATTATTTTAGTACGTAACTTTGAAATTTGAGTGTTTTCCACGACTTAACCTCCTCCCCCCTCTTCCTCCAAACAGATCTTGATTTGGTTTCAATGGGACCACCTCGGAAGTGCACTCTTTGAAAATCGAACTACAATTTACGTAGAAAGCGGCGAACATACATTAATATTATTAAACCTCCTCCTTTTTCGAAGTCCGTTAAACGTGATGTCTAACTTTTTCAACTAACATTTTATCAACAGCATTATTCAATATTTCATTTGCAAAACATTTTACACAATCAAAGGTAGTTGAAATAATAGTCTTCATCATTTTTTCCGTAACTTCTAAATATTTGTCATAACTTTTTTTTTCTTGGAACGAATATTCACAATTTTTTTTGTATATGTTCTAAAGTTTCCTTTTACCAACTATGGGTTGATCTGAACTGGGTCTAAAGTTTAACGTGGGCTCCGAACCACGGTTCTCAGTATTAAGCCTGCCGACTGGCGAGTGACCAACTTTATAAATCATCCCAGAACACATCCGGTCTTACCCAGCCTGGTTACTGGCGTGACTGGGATCATTTTCCTTGTCGGATTTTACACTCTCGCCTAGAACTTTCACAAATTTTAAACAATCACAAACATAAATTTACGACCATGCCCCAGAAGGGTTCGAACCCATGGCTATCGCAACAGTAGGACGACCGTCCCATCACCTTTACCACTGCGCCACCAAGCTGGCAATATTCACAAATTGTTTTGAATTTTTACCGATGTATAAATGCATTAGAGCAAATGCATTTAATACTATCGATACACATTGTCTAATTATAACAACAAAAAATTAAAATATAATCATACAAACCATCCAGTGCGACCAAAAAACTACGTCACGCGCACATTTAGAACGTTTTAGTGCGCATTTAAAATTAACACTGTGAAACGTCAATTTTTCTTTCAAATATATTTGTTTGCAGAACTTTTAGTCGGGGTAAAGTAAATACGTAGAATTAAAATCATAAAATAGGTTTTCAAAGTTAGTCATCGTGCCTATTTAGTGTTAAAAGGAATGTTGAAGATCTTTTTAAACAAGCTTTTAAAATTATCAATTCTCGATACTTTCTCGACAGAATTATTATTAGCTTACGATGTTACAATTTTTCAAATCGTTAATCCTCCTCTAATTTTGGATCTTAATTTTCGATTTTATTACAATCCAGTTTACATAATAAAAATTCACTCGGTATAAATATAAAATCCAGACCGCCCGCTCGGGAGCCGACCGAATTTTCAATTAGAGATTACGCATTTCTGGGAGTGGCCACGAGCGGGAATAAAAACCAGAACCATTTCGAAGGCCCGCAATGAAAAGATGCGAAACACATGCTCTCTCGGCCCGAATCATCTCGTTCTGCGAGAAATTTTCATTAGTTTTGTTGTTTTCGGACAGGTCCGTATTTAGATGTTTTTTTAATGTGTTAATAATTACTAACAT
The DNA here is from genome assembly GCF_030347505.1 of Rhynchophorus ferrugineus. Lineage (NCBI taxonomy): Eukaryota > Metazoa > Arthropoda > Insecta > Coleoptera > Curculionidae > Rhynchophorus > Rhynchophorus ferrugineus. The sequence continues at coordinate 20,313,931 of NW_027472590.1, forward strand.
TAAGCCTTTAATTCATTTTTGAAGGCGATGTTCATTGAAACCACGTTTAATCGATCGGAACTAATTATAATCTAAAGGAGCGATGTTTGGTGAATTTAACAAAAGATAATATCGTAAATTTAAGTTTTTATCATATTATAAAGTTGCGTTGCGTTGTTCTATAGTATCAACAGTATTTTTTTTCATCATACGTCATACAAAATTACAATAATCAGAGCTGAGTACACGAGGTAGCTTGTTGTACGACGACCTAAGTATTTTCTTTGTCGTCATGGAGAAAAAGCACAAGCGCGGTCATTTTAGATCTAACAAAAGCGTTCGACAAAGATTGGCACATAAAGGCTAATATACAAAGTCATCGAAGCAGGTTTACCCGAAGACCTGATAATTTTACTAGGTTCCTTTTTGTCGGGGGGTCCTTTCAAGTAAATATCGGTAATACACTCTCCAGTCCTAAATCAGTCAAAGCAGGAGTCCCCCAAGGTTCCCCATTAGCCCCAGTATTATTCAACCTCTTTATGTTAGACATTCTGTAGATGCCATTCAGAGAAAATTTCTAGAGGTCGCAAATCAATCCCCAAAAAACCCAGGCCGTAATTTTTCACAATCAGAGAGACATCCGCGCCTGCCAGCTGAGAGTGGAAAAAGTCTCAATCCCGTTGCTAGGAAAAGCCATATATCTCGGCTTCATCTTTGACCGTAGATTCCTATGGTCAACACAGATAAATAAAGCGATCCCCAAAGGCTAGGGTGTCGCCTAACCCTCTCATCTGCAGAAAAAGTAAATTGTCTCCAATGATTAAAGTTTTGCTTTACAAGTTGCTTATCAAATCCGCCAGGTTATATGGATCTAACACTTGGTATTGGTTTGTCGGGCCAAAACTAGTGAGAAAGCTTCAGATAATCCACAATAAACTTGTCATGCAAATTCTGAACGGGCTATGAGCAGTATAAGCCACGTTTTGTCAGAAATACCCAAATTCATCGGGAAGCTAACACAGCAGAAATCAGACGGTTCGTTTTCTTCTTATACAAGAATGTCCATGCAACCTCGGCTCTCTCCAAAGATTCCCACATCAGATCCCTGTCAGAGCCATTCCCAATCCGGTAACCCCGAAGACTAACCCCCCAAAAGCGGCTACCCAAGCCGTCTAAGGTTCTCACGCTTCAATTAAAGCGCCTTCACGGGCATTCCTCAAGTATTTTCTTTGGCGTTGTTAATAATAAAAATAATGCAATGCCGATCCTTTGTGATAGTGAAACCGTTGATAACAGCAACATTGACACTTTATTTATATGGGAAGACAAAATTATTGTGTTTCCTATTTTCCTCTGAATTATTTGATATTATTTCACAATATAAACCAAATCGGTCAAGCCGTTTTTTAGTTTTAATTAGAAAAACGAACAGAAATTAATCTTCTTCTTTAATGTTATTTTTTTCTTTACTTAATATATAAAACAAAGTCGGGTTTGTTTGAACTGTTGTAACTCGAGAACGGCTGGACCGATTTTCATGGTTTTTGTTGGATTTGTCTTCGTCCCGAATAGCAGAATATCTATTAAAAACATTGGAAAATTGACGTCAAAATAAAATAAAATAAAAGAGAAAACATTTTTCCATACAAAATGTTTGTGGATTTCATATCTGTTCATCCCGTCGATACGGTAAACTCTCCCCTCATGTTAAAGGACGTATTTATATAAAAGTATAGAATAGTGTCAGTTGAAAAAGCATTGAGATATTTATTGGTTGTCAAAGATATATGTACAAATGACTTAATTATAAAAAACAATAACTGTCAAATCGATTGGTCTCACTTCTGATGAAGAACGACAAATTGCACGACAACGGAGTTGGTAATGCACGAAGTAGGGCCCTAATTCGTGAGGATACTGTAAACTGGAGGAGATTTCAGTTTACCACATGCGCATTTTCATTTATTTGAATTAATAGTCTGAGTGAGCAAGCGCTCTCGTGGCAAGCTCTAGGCAAGTCCATATACTTTGTTTTGTAACGGGTGTTTAAAATTTTACTCTAATATATTTTCGGAGTAATTTAGCCCTATAAAATTAAAAAGCAATAATCAAACATGTTACAATAGTAAAGGAACTGCTTTAAACTCATTTAAAAACTAGTAAAGACAGTAATACGAAAATTATCATTAATTTTTCATGAAATATTTAAAGTTAAATGCTAATTAAAATGCACATTTGTGTGTTGTAATTTTGTTTACTCAGTAAATAAAAATTGGGAAACATTTGAAAATAAAAAGTAATGTTCTATTAGAACATTTTATTACAAATCTTTTGAAAAATGGAGTGAAAACCACCATATATATAGAGATTATATTGATATGATATTATATATATGAGTGATATGTTTACATCAAGTCCATGCGCCATATTTACATAAAGACATCATATTGAAACATTTTAGACCAAGTCCATAAACCATATTAACCATAGAGACTTGATATTATCTAATATTATTTAATATTATTAATCTAATGTTATTTACAAAAATGTCCAGAAACCATATGTCTATATGTAATTCATCTTTCTCAAAGAAAATCTTCATCTTTCACACCATCGCACTTTTCACATGAAAGAAGTCACCAGGCGATATATCATTATTTTCATAACAATTTATTTACCTATGGTCTTTTATAAAAATATATTCTTTTTCCTTGTTTGTTTCACTCCTCCACCTTCAGAATAGTAGTCGTTATATCGTTAGTGTTTTATTGATGTTATATGTTTTGTTCACTCGATTCAGATCAACTCATACTGGTAAATTTGATTAAATCGTCAGGGTGTCATTCATTGGTAAATTTGATCTTTTTAAAATATAGTTCTCCACCATTCTTGCATCTAGCAACTTCATCTATAAAAGAAAAATTAAATCGATATATCATGATTGAAGGAAATGTCTCATTTTTATCAGTTATGTTAATTTTTGCTACTATTGTGATGGATAAACCCCAGTGAATGAATCGATTACTGATCTGATTATCTTTTAATTAACGTATTGTACATTTACTAACCTAAAACGCATGGATGATTAATTGCAACAAAATTTGTATAAAAGTTATAATTACCTTTATTATTACTTCTAGTACAATTGTATATTATTTCTCTCATACCCCTTGCAACGTTTTTATTTAAACAAAAAAAAAAATTGTATTCTTTGCTTCTTGTTATCGTTTTCAAATCTGCTGCTATATCGGAGTGAAATGTTGACATATAATGACTTCTCACTATAAACAAAACTAATGCTGTTTGGATATTTTAACATTATAAAACTTAACCTTACATTCCGTACTTATGTTTGTTCTTCCATATTTTAAAACCAATGTATGTTACAATACTAAGAATAAGACAACAATTTAATTATTGTTGTTATAAACTTGTTAATGCATCCCAAAATGTAAATATTCTGGATTATTTGTTTTCACTAGATCAACGGTTAGTTTTAAAATGGCCGATTATACACTGTAGGTGGTGAAAGAGAGAGCGCAATATAGCCGATTGTGCGCATACGTCAATACCATCAATCCCTGTAGTTTAGCGTATTCTTACTTCGTGCTTCTCAAGCACAAGAGTATATAAAGACTAGATTAGAAACGAGAAATCGTAGAGCTTATCGAACGAATCAACAACTAGATAATCTTTAAGAAGAAATACTTTAAGAAGTGTTGATTTGAATCACAGCCGTATCATCTCCTTTGCATTGGTCTAATAGACGTAGTTTCTGAGCATTGTAGGCCGTTTAAGTTTGTTGGAGAGATGCCTGAATGGTGCTGAATTATTGGCAAAGGGAAATTGCCATTATTGGTTCCACCACCAGAGCCATTACATTTCTTGCTTCGTGGCGACACACCATAATCACGACTTTTTCTAGCGAACAATCAAAAATATAATGGCTGTTCTCAAATTACTTCATTTGTAGCGGAAATTCCAGAAGAACACACATTTAATCTAATATTCAAGGTAATATACGTTGAAGAGATAAAACATGATAAAACATTCGCTAAAATATAGAATAAAATAGTATCATTTACACATGATATTTTGAATTAATAATACCTACCGATTCTGCATAATATATTAATTGTGTAAAGGGGGGGACGTGTAAAGTTCTTATATATTTTTGATCTAAAACAATCAGATATTTTTGTATAATGTAATTGCTGGGCTGATGTGACGGAAAATCGGAAGTTGTTGAGTGCAAAAGGCGTTGTTTGCTTTTTAAGCACGAGCCATATCATATGAGACGCCGTAGAAATATTATATGCAACCACTTCTACGATGTAATGGTTAGAGCATTTAGATCACACGCGGAAGTCGCAGGTTCGATTCCCGGCGGGGACAACAACTTTTTGCTTTGGTTAGCAACTTTGGTTAGAACATTTCTTAAATCTCTTAGGCTAAGTAGTGGACCCCGGGGTCTGAAGCGTTCCTTATTTTCAATTATTGTTTATTCCTATTTTTCCTCATACGCGCTGCACCTTTACTTGGCCTACCCATTGTAATATTTAATAAAATAACTGCGTAAGTTATTGAGTAAATATTTAACACTAGAAAGAGAAAAATTAAATGTTTTAAACAAAAAAAAATGAACCGACTTCCGAATATTGTAAATAGTTTAATAGCTTTAGGTAGATATTAATCTAAATTGCATGTATAGTAGAATATAAAATACGTATAATAGATAGGTTAAATAAGGTTTCTGTTTATTTTTATGTTATTTTGTTTTTGTTTATATTAAGGTTCATTATTTTTTACCTTTTAGTGAGTTTATTTATTTTTTGAAATCGGTTCAATTTTTATGTTAAAAATATTTTTTTATTTGTAATAATCCATGAGTTTTTATCTTTTAAACTCGACTGGCGATTGTATGGCTTCATTAAGTAAATATTACCAAAGGTGCCATCTTTAGGAAAAAAAAGGAAATTATTTTTCCCCCCAGTGTCATATATAATTTTTACTTATATTGATCTTGACAACCTTATATAGATAATGTATGTTATTAATTAATGAATAAAACTTAATTCTTATATCGAATTTAAATTTTTATATTTATGTTTTACCCTCTATCTAGAGGACATGTTAAATACAACAAAAATACATTCTAAAGCGTACTATTTCAATCCAGAGCAAGGTATTGTTCAGAATGCTGAATAAAAGCTTTTCAGTAAAGATTATTTAATGCTGTTAACAACTTTGAGCTTTTATACTGATTATCTGTAAGCCAGCATACGATGTATATAATGGATCGAAAACGAGAAGTTCTTTAATATTTCACATTGTCTGTAACATCGTGTAGACATTAGGATTTAATTTTTTAAATATAACATCGTTATTTTTAAATGTAGTATCAGATGGATTTATCAAGTTATACAAGATTTCGACATGAAATAAGATGACGCGACGTAGGATGCGGACAATGCGCAGGAAATCAAAATGTTGAACCAAACAGAAACTATGTAAAAGGTGTTACTCTTTAAATTAAGTAGTCTAATTTAATTTTTGCTAATTGGGAAAATACATGCTGATTTGGGAAATGATACTAGTTATACTGCACTTGTCTTGCTTGTGTATTGAGACGAGTACAACAGAACAATAGTAATAATTTAATATGTATAGTCTATTCAAAGTGTTTTTGTACATACGCCATAAAGATGTTTGCTGTATTCCCTACCGCAATTTGTAAATTCTTTTTAGAATCAGACAATATTTTTCTTCTCATTTTATTCTAGTTAAAAAGAGACACAATGCTGTCTGATTAGTTCCAACAGGTAAACGAACGAGCCTGTCAAAGTCGTCCGGTTGTCAGACGTATGCAAAATTCTTGAAAGCAATAGTGATAATAGGTTATAACTGTAACTTATAAAATATTGTGGCTGTATAATTAACTGCAGTTATTGGATGTACTATAATGTTAAAATAAATTATATTAGATAACATTTTTGTTTATTTATTTTATTTAGATTAGAATTTTGTTGTATGTTAAAGCCAAACTGAACTGACTGTAAAACTCATGTGTTAACGCTGTTATTAAATATTTGTGGTTAGTATTAAGAATTATAACAGTTGCCTATAAAAGGAATAATAAGGTCATTTCGTAGAGTTGATGCGGCAATATTGCGATATTTTCAAAAATATAAATAAATAAATAAATATATATATATATATATATATATATATATATATATATATATATATATATATATATATATAAACTCAGTTTCCATGGGCTGCGTTGTTTACATGTTTACGTAATATGGTGTTTCACTAGAGTTTTGTAGTTTTTATATTCTATTTATTTCAATATTCCAATGGAAATGAAATGTTTTAAGGTTTTCACGTTGATTTTGCAATTTGTTTAGCTACGTTGCTAGGACCTCCGCTCCTACTTATAGAAGAAATCGTAAATATGATTGCATTTGATTAATTTAAGAGCACATTAGAGGAAGGCAGTGGGTTTAGATTACTGTTTACTGATATATCTTTTGGATTGACTATAGGAATATGTGTTTTCAAACTTTCTGAATATTAGTTCAACGGTAGTCCATAGTTCATTGGGAGTTCCGAATCAAGTGGGCACGAAATGATTTGATTAACGATGGATGTTTTTACCGGAAGGAGTGATATACAGTGGGATCGAAAAAGGTTGCACACATCAAAACTTAATCACAAATACGCGATGAGTGTAATAAAAAATCACAAAAACATTGATTTATAATAGTAAGATTTATTTTTAAACTAGCGACCCGCCCCGGCTTCGCACGGGTGCAATGCTGATACTAAATTAAATACACTACAGAAAAAATATGAACGTTGTATATAAAAACATAGCGGCCCGCTCCGACTTTGCACGGGCATAAAATATATATGCCTATGTCACCCAATGAAAACATGATTAAAATCGATCCAGTATTTTTGGTTCATTCATTACTGCTCTTGGCCTGCACGCATTAAATTTGGAGTAAAACAATTCCTCTTCCCCTATACTTACTATGAAGATTTCCTGCTATCTTTGGAATATCTAAATTCATACAATTTTTATTACATTACACATTTTTAAACGCAAATTTTAAATTTGTAATATCTCCGAAAATATTTGTTTAATTTACATGCTGTAAGGAACCATATTGATCTATATTAATTGCACACTGTATTTAAGGTACTTAATTCGATAAGGATTAATGCCGTATTGCTTAAAATAGCTTCGTAGATAAGCCATTTTCTCACGTAAAAAGTAAACAATAAAAATGGTTAATGTGGGTTATCCCTAAAAGATAAACATATACCATCGCGGACTTTTTTGTAGACCTTTTTATGGTGTACAATACTGTAGTACATTAATTTGATCTAACTCGTAGGGTTAGGCAGCGTTTTTGCTAATTGCTAAATAAGCCTAAAAAAATAGGTTAATTTACGACATCACGTTAGAAACCTCTAAAATTAGCAATGTTGCCTTAGTATATTATGCATGTATTATACATATAAACCTTCCTCTTGAATCACTCTATCTATTGAAAAAACCGCATCAAAATCCGTTGCGTAGTTTTAAAGATTTAAGCGCACATAGGGATATAGGGACAGAAAAGGCGACTTTGTTTTATACTATGTAGTGATTACAAGTGTGATTACTAAGATTTTAGTAGAAAGATACAAATTAGAAATTAGTAGAACGAAGAAATTGAATTAAATCGTCGATGGTGACTAAATAAAATAATAATTTTAAAAAGAGTAACTGAATTTTTATAGAATTTAACTGAGTAACTATTCCAGTCACACTAGTCATGAGATTTGGCAGACTATTGAAAAATATGTTTTATTATAACACTTTTTTTTATTAATCTCTTAGAACTTCAACAGTCAGTCGGTGAGCAATAAATATTTTTTATGATTTCCTTTATACAATATAATTATACTGACATATAGAAAATCTCTTCAGTAAGTGATGTGTTGTACAAACTTATAAATCTTATTCTAGGGACTACTCTAACTTATTCTAGAGTTCTAATCAGTTCGTATGGTTGTTTACGTTTCAGCCTAGACACTTCACTGTCATAGCGCACATTTATCTATTTGGGGAGCGCATTGAGATGCACTAACAGTCTTTCAGGGTACTTTTCACTAACACTTTAAATCACATTCGTTATGGGTTCTAAGAGGATGAATTAGCTGAATTAGTTTGTTGGAGACGTAATATGAATGATAACTATGTTAGATTTGCTATTAGTACGCCACAGTTCAAGGGGGTTGAAGTCCCCACAATACAACAAGGTTCTGCTAAATTATCTACGGATAGTTTAGATTTACGCCATATCAGCCAATAGATTTGATTACTATAGCACTCGACAAACAAATTATTCTAAAAAGTATCCAATACCAGTACGGTCGTCAATTGGGAACTGTAAGAACAGTATTAATGAATGATGTCCATATAGTGTGAATGAATTATTGAATCATATAGTTGCTAATTCCATATTTGCTAATGCAAATCAAAATTATATCGGTAGCCAAACCGTCCTCCAGTGCGACCAAAACAACTACGTCACGTACGGATTTAGAGCGCTGTAGCACGCATTTTCAATTACACTATTTCGAATTTCTTTCAAATCAATTTTTTTCAGGAATAACTTTTTTTCCGTTTGGAATATGTAGAATGGTATGTAAAATAGTTTTTCAAAAATAATAATCATGCTCATTATATGCAAAAAGCCCGAATACTAAAATAACTATTGAATTTATTATTTTTTAAGTCGAACGAACATTTTTATAAAATTTAGAAAGGTCTGCTGACAGACAAAATTATCCAAAAAGTTTTCAAAACAAAATATTTTTGTTTGAACACGCCATATGGTTTGTGCAATACGTTCCTGCTACTGCGGCTAAAATATGTGACGCTAAATAAAAACCTAACATTATCTCGTTGTGAAGGCAGGATTTTCTCTTGAATAAAATTTGAATTCTCTGAAATAAAAGCCTTCATTGTTCAAAGCAAAATGCTATAATATTTAAACCAGTTCTGATTCGAGATAAGTTTAAATTAAGCAATTGTTTAAAATTTGTCGATTTTTATTGGATTCGTATACACGCTTAAATCAACTGAATGGAAACGTATACAAAGCAGCTGTAAAAATCATTAAGTAATTTTATTTGTGAATAATGAAGCTCGCATTCTATTTATATACATGAGTGATATAAATGAAAATTAAGAATGTCTTGAAATTCACATTTCCAAAATGTATGAAAATATTTTAATGAGGCTTTAAATTATATCAGGCAAATGAAATTAAAAAAAGGATGAAAATACTATTTTTATTATACAACTTTATCCTTTTATCCTGACCTAATCTTGCAATTGTATTAATTATAATCAGTCTTGTATCAGAATTAAAATTCTATTACATATTACAAAATCGCAAAATAAAAAGTATGTAATATTTCAAATACAGTAAGGAGTAACAATGTGTTAATTCTTTATAAATTTTTTATATCTTTTTTTATTAAATCTTAAACTTAAAATAATCAGTCTCTTATGAAAATATCATAAATAATAATATATAAATAAAGAAAAAAAACTTATAAAAGTATTAATATTAACAAGTTATTGTCCGTAATCTTGTAATTCTTCTCTATTGTAATTTGTGTAGTATATTATTTTTACTTTATTTAAAAATACATTGTAACTCGACCGTAAATAGCCGAAGAGGCTGATGGGCTTTTAAAATAATAAATAAATAAATAAATTAGAGCGGATGTTTCCTTTTCATTTTACAGTAATTAAAAAGAGAAAGAATGATGAATGCGTCCGAACTTGTAACCGAATTACCGTCTGGTACTTAATGGTAACAAAATCGTTTAACAACAAACTAACAATCAAACTTCTACTAAATATTCAGTGGTAGGTTTTGGGAATAAAAGATGAACAGAATTTTTTGACTAAGTAGAGGAATGTCATCTTCTCCTTCTATGATTGGTTTGTTCTGCGCATGCGCATTATGGTCATCTGCATCTAGTTTTGTTTATTATTTGAAATTATATGATTATGTTTTCATTTACTTGTTAATTTAACAAGACTTACAGACAGATGTAAAAATTTAATGAAATTGAGATAACATAACAGGACTAGTATTGGTAATCATTAATAAATTTTTATTGGTAATCGAAGAAATTAACAAATCATAACGACGACGAGGATTATAAGCTTAGACGACAAATTGAATTTATGAATATATACGTATATTAATAACACTTAGTATCTGTATACTGAACAATATATTATTGAAAAAAAAATTTGAAAGCGTTTCTAAAATTAAACTGTGAATAAAAATTATTATCGTCTGAATGTGACAATATCAATGAAATTACCAAGATAGGATAATTTTCAAATCTCATATAATGACCGATAATGTAAAATGTAAGTAGTTATTCAACACAGTTTGGTAGGGTATGTTAGATTTGTTTATCAATATTAATTAATATCATGGTTTCTAGTGGTTATTAAAAAATATGATATGTAAACATGAACATTTGATAATAATTTATAAGAAACAGATGCTAATACTGTTACAGACTAATACAGAAGATGTTATACATGCTTAAAGCATATAAGAGACATAGATGCTACCAGATGTAAAGTTGGGGGAGAAGAATCAAAGACGTCAACTTTGTTTTGTTTCTTTCATTTTCGTTAATGTTTTAAATACCCTAGTTAAAAGCCATTATCTATATTATTTTAAGTGCAAAGAAAAACATATTACTAAATTTGAGAAACATAACAAAGATCTATTGATAGAAGTTTGATTTTCTTTGATGATAATTGTAATAGCATTATAATGAATTGTTTTTCAAGGATAACTAATATCGTTAAATTTACTTCTTAACGAAATATTTTTCTGTAAACAATGAAATCGTCATACATAACCAAACTAATTTGAAATACTATTTATTTTATTTAAGTGCGCATGTGCTTTTCCTGATAATGTACTATAGTATATCCAATTACACAGTCAATGTACATCATCAAAATTTATGACTTCAGTAGGTCGCAATACTGCCGCATCAAATTAAACTTGTGGTTTACAATATTTGCCGGTTTAAAACTAGTGTTGGGAACAATCGACTGAAATCGACTATCGACTGTTAAGTAATTGACTACTTTTTACTATCGACTGTTTCAGTCGCTCGACTGATTCGACTGTTTTTACTAGTAACTGTTTTCATTCGCTATTTTCGGTCCGACTGATTTTATTACTATTTACTATCGACTGTTTCAATCGTGTACTTTTAGTTACTATTTTTGGTTCTACTAGTTCATTCGACTGATTTTTAATGTTCTGGCCTTGTCGTCCTAGCCGCGACCTTGAAAGTAATGCGCCGAATTTATGCTTATATAGATTTGTAATTTACATGTAATATATGCGGTTTTATGTTTTTTTTTGTAGTTTGGTTGTGAATAACCATATATTGTAAATTAATATAGCAGCATTTTGGAATGCTAGTTTTCGAGAAAAATTAAATTGTAAATGATAAATAGTAAGATACTTTTGACTGGCATAATAGGTAATATTTTGGACTGGTATAATAGGTAATACTTTTTTGATAAACTTTCACGATTTTTGTCCAAGCTTCTTGTTTGTCAAAACTTTTTTCCTAAAATCTTGAAAGCTAAAATTAGGTTCCAAAGGTTTCAGAAATTGTATCGATCCAAAAGATTTGAAGAATTTTTTACAGTAGCAGCAGTAGTAAAAAGGTGAATAAAGTATATTAAATATTTCTAATAAATACATTTTCTGATAGGACAACTTTACTTTAATATTCAACAATTTATTTTGTTGGCTATTAAGAAGAGCACCACTTTGCTAACGAACGGACTGTCTTAACAGAATGTGTACAACTTTTAAAGCTCATTGAGATAATGACCACCGAGTTATCTGGTGAAAGATATCCCAACGATGTCTTTAATTATACCTTTAATAAGAGGACTGCAACATTCCATCAAATCCAGGATTTTAACAAGTGAATGGGGAAAAATGAGAAAATTGTCTATTAGATGTCATCAATAAAATAATAGCAATTTTACAAATGAACACGATAAGCGGGAAATCAACATTTTTAGATAGTAGATTTAAAAAAGCAGGATTTGGTATTGCAAATAATGCTGAGGCGATACAAAAAGTTATCACAAAAGAGGTATCTTCCTTTCTAACTTAAACGTAACAAAAAATACAAATATAGCTCCACAACTCGAAATTCAAGACACAACTACTGACCAAGAATATATTGACATCTGGAGATATTTTGATAAAAAAAAGGCTAGAATGAAAGAAATAATTACTCCAAGTACTGCAGCAACTTTACAGATTTAGCAGTATTTGGAAATTCTATTTATTGGGCGTTTAGAAAACCCATTGGATTTTTGGCAAGCCCATAAAATGAAACTACCTGAATTATATCAGTTACATGTAAAATATTCCTCTATACCCGCAACATCTGTCCCCTGGGAACGAGTTTTTTCAAAATCTGGGCAAATAACGATCAAAGAAATCGCCTCACGGGAGAAAAGTTGAACATGATACTATTCACAGTAATTTAAAAATATTTCCGTTCAAAAATAAATAAAATTTATTTAAAAAGGGTCTGGTAGTTATTGTACGATTATTTTTAGGTTCATCATGGATTAGATTTTTCAATGATTTTCAATATTTAGTAGTTATGGTTATTGAAAATCTTTAGTTTTTAGGTTTTGTTTAAGTTGTATTGTACTATTTATATTAATTATACTATGTTATTTAAAAATAGCAATTAATATATTAAAACACGATAAAATATTTATGGTATTATTATTCCATTCATTTTTACACATCCACGGAACATTCAATGTAAAAGTAATCCTACTTACTTTATTAATTATATTATTTATTGCATGTTAATAGAAATTAGTATTTTTTTTCCTTTTGCTCCAAGCATTTATCTCTGTCCTTTCCTATCTCACATTTTATACAGACAAGAATTCGTACATCCTCGTCTGACATCACGAATGGAAAAAAACAGTCGAACCGTGCATTTGACTGAAAATATTAATTTTTTTGTTTTGTTGTTTTGCGACTATCGACTGTTTCGACTGTTTTCAGTCGATAGTTCCCAACGCTATTTAAAACATCTAATTATTATCACTAACATTTTGAATGAATTTGTACCTACACAAATCGAATTTTATAACTAGCGTTGTGAACTAGAGACTGAAAACGACTATCGACTATTTAGTAATAGACTACTTTTTACTATCGACTGTTTCAGTAACTATTTTTGGTTCGGCTGATTTTACTAGGTTTTACCAGTGACTGTTTTAGTCGACTCTTTTCAGTCGCTATTTTCGGTCCGACTGATTTTGTTACTATTTAGTATCGACTATTTTTCGTTCTACTAGTTTCATTCGACTGATTTTTAACGTTCTGGCTCTGTCGTCCTAGCCGCAACCTTAACAAGAATGTTCCCAATTTATGCTTACGTAGATTTACAGGACTTGTAGTTTGTTTGTAAATAACAATATATTGTATTATTAATATAATAGTATTTTGGAACGATATTTTTCAAAATTGTTAATGTCTAAAAAGATTAAAATTGTGAATGTTAAATAGTAAAATATTTTTGACTCTTTTTATAGTAATAATAGGTATCAGTTCCGTTACTCTCTCAATTTTTGTTAAAAAATATTTCCGTTCAATAATAAATAAAGCATTTACTTTATTTTAAAAAGCTCTAGTAGTTATTGCGCGATCATTTTTAATTATGTCGTGGATTAGTTTTTTTTTCTAAGATTAGGTATATATTTAATTTTTATTTAGTATCTATGGTTATTCTACATTTAGTTTTTAGGGTTTATTTGAGTTCTATTGAATTATCTATATTTATTAATTAGTTAATTATTTAAACATAGCAATTAGCATATTAAAATAGGTTACACATTTGTAGAGAATTATTCCACTCCACAGATCCACAGAACATTCAAATATAAAAGTAATTCTACTTCGTTTAAAATGAAATTATTAATTGCATGTTAATAATATTCAGTAATTTTTTTTCCTTTTCTTTTTTAAAGTTTGTACGTGAACATCATGAATTTAAAAAACAGCCGAACCGTGCATTTAACAGAAAATAGTAATTATTATTTTCAGTCACTAGTTTTTTGACTATCGACTGTTTCGATTGTTTTCAGTCGATAGTTCCCAACGCTACTTATAACCTATGTTAGATCGATTCGGTTACATATTCTGACGCATCAGACACCACTCTGTCACTGGGGTAAAATGTGAAGGAAAAATCTGCTCTGACTTTAAAACGAATTTTACATTTTTACAAAATGCATTTGGCGGAATATTCGACGTCATCTATAACGTGCATTGGCTGTTTTATTGAAAGGACCATACATTGTGTTCACTTTTTTGTAATACGGATATCGGCCGCGGAAAAAAATATTGATGTATCGACGAACAAAAAATATCGATACTTATTTTTAATATTATCGATATTTCTTCATCCAACCTTAATTTTTCACGCAAAATTCACTTCGTCGGAAAGAGGAGAAATCTCATAGCAAAAGTTCGATACACTCCTTCAAAAACTCTAGGCCGCTAATATCGATATTTTATTTTGCAATTCAAAAGCATAAAATCATATAATATAAACACTCGTTCCAATACTAATGGAGTTTTGTGATAATATAAACAGCCCATCACCGATAATTACCTTTTACTAATATTTATTAACATGTATGCATGTTTATTTGGCTAAATCATCTAAGATGATGCTAAAAATATCAAGATGATTTATTATATTATAAGCAACTTAGTGCTAACAGATACTTTTTTTTAAATATCGAAAAATATCGTCCATCAAGATATCGATATATCGATCAAAAATAATATCGCCGAAAAATATCAATATATTGATATTTTTTCAATTTCAATAGACTACCCTGTTGTAGTCTCTTATATCCATCAGTAATGTCATCGAGCCTCCCAAAGGTGCACGTTTATTGTTTACGGGGCGATTACAAAAGGAGTGCTTTCGTTAATTGGCGCCACTTTTAAAACTCTATATTCTTCAACTAAAACCTATATCTCTCTTAATTGATGAATAGATACGTTGCTATCATGTAATGTCAAATGTATCTTTGGGATTCAGTTATAATATAATGTCCTATTTTTTATTTTCCATGAACTCGTTTTAGCACCTTTTAATAAAAATATTGGGAACTATCGAAAACGACTATCGATCGTTTAGTAAATGACTACTTGTCATTTTGTAGTTCTCAACTTTTACTTAACTCCCACTTAAAACTACTTAATTCCTTAAATAATAATTTGTGAATATATTAATAATCAATTGAAAAT
Organism: Rhynchophorus ferrugineus; assembly: GCF_030347505.1. Classification (NCBI taxonomy): domain Eukaryota; kingdom Metazoa; phylum Arthropoda; class Insecta; order Coleoptera; family Curculionidae; genus Rhynchophorus; species Rhynchophorus ferrugineus. The sequence continues at coordinate 20,329,347 of NW_027472590.1, forward strand.
TATAAAAATTACGCCATAAGATTTCTGAATTAGGAACCACCAAAAATATTTAGTCAGAACAAACAAAAAGAAAATTTCTTTATACTATACTATTAGACTGTGCAGAAAATATTCTTAATTAACTAAAATTAGTCAATACAAAGGCGACTCTTCTTTCTTTCAATAAAACCGCGTTTAAACTTTCACTTGTATATTTTATATTTTATGAATTTGACTGAAATAGTAAGTAATACATCTTATTTTCAGTCGATAGTTCTCAACTCAACAAGTTTTTATTGATTAATATTATACAAATCCTAATCCATACTAATTTTAAATACATAAAAAGGAAAACCATCTAACAATAAATCAGAACAAAGCTAAAAACCTTGAAGGATACGGTTGGTGTGTCGCAACAGGTCTCTATCTTCTCTCTCGTACGCATCCATCGGCATGATCCATAATAAATAGGCCAAACTATACGGTCCGGATTTCTGGCCTTCGTCCAAGCGAAAGCAAATCGAAAATAACTCCTTACACTCCGAATTCGTCGCCCGCAAAGAATGTTCATTGCGTAGTGTACGCTTCCGTTTGGGTGTTCATCGTTTTTTAAGTCGCGTGTGCACTTGTTTCTTATTTCTGTACCGTTGAAAGAGGTGGATTGCTATGGCGGATCATCACCTTGATAGCTCCAACGGTACGTCTATTAAATATAGTTCATTTTAAACCGCCAAAACAATATCTAGGGGTGTCTAGTTCGAATGTGTTGAACCAAGCAATTTGTGTTTACTCTCTTAAAAAATTTTGTTTGTTAAAAATAAAATATATAACAATAATGACTTATTGGAATTCAGATGACATTATCAACAATAAAAAACGACGAATTATGTTTAATTGGACCAACATTATTGATTTTTTAAAAATTTGATTTCTTAAAAATTTATTACGAGTTGTTGCCCACTAACTTACAATCTGTTTCTACAGTAGCTTATCTTAAAACTACGCACTTATATAGGAAGACCCAATGGACCTTATTTAGTATCTAATAAGATAAAAGGTAGTAGCAATTTTCAGCGTTTTTACCATTTAGTACACTTCGCTACACAACTACACAAGATCATACAAGGTTTGATTCTCTTGAGTCTGCGTCCTAGTACATTGCTGTCCAAGATCTGAAGAACTTTACTCGTGTTTTGTTGCGAATCTTTTGAAACTTCCTTAATACATGACATTTGTGTTGTAAATAATTGTTTCTGTAGTATATGGGTGCATCCGCAGTACCTCTCAGGACTTTGTCCTGATATACTTGTGTTATGTTAATATTACTTCTCGCAAAACATCTTCATAACTAAATTCCATATAGGTCTTAGTATCTCCTTATACAGCAGCAACTTATTATGTACGGATAATATAGATTTCCTTCCTAATAATCAGTAGAGCTTCATCCTAAGATATTTAGCATTGTTACTGTATGGGATGATAATATTATTCATATTTATTGGTATATGAACAGTTTCGTTGTAGCACTGGTGTACTTTTATTCTCCATGTCTGGCACCGGTTATTTATATTATTATTTGCGTGTTGCAGTTTTCTAATTATTTCTCCGCTATTGTCTCCAAGTATCGTAGTGTCCTCAGCAAATGTAACTGTATAACATAAACACTTGTTTCAGTACTAATGGGGTTTTGTGAAAATATATCGCACATCACTGATAATTACCTTTTACTAGTATGTATTGACATATATACATATTTATTTGACTATGACTATGTCATCTAAGATGACGCTAACAGTATCAATATGATTTTTTATATTATAATCAAATTCGCGCTAACAGATATTTTAAAAATATATTTGAAAATATCGGCCACAAAAATACAGATTTATCGGTCAAAAAAAAATATAGAAAAAATATCTATATTTCGATTTTTCCAGCATCCCTACCTTGTAGTCTCTTATGTTTCTTATGTCATCGAGCCTTCCAAACGTACATGTTTATTGTTTACGGGACAATTACAAAATGTGTGCCTTCTATTTACACTACAAGTTAACTGTCAAAATCCAGTCCTCAGTAAATGGCGCCAATTTTTAAAACTGTATATTCGTTAACCAAATTATATATATATATATATATATATATATATATATATATCTTAATTGATAAATTGCTATGAAACATTGCTATGATGTAATGTCAAATGTATCTGAGATAATGTTATAATGTGACATCCTATTTTTTATTTTTCATGAACTCGTTTTAACACTTTGTAATAAAAGCGTTGGGAACTATCGACTGAAAACGACTATCGATCATTTAGTAATTGACTACTGGTTGTCAATTGTTTACTGTGTTAAAAAATTTGTTTGTTAAAAATAAAATATATAAAAATAATGACACTCGAATTCAGGTGACATTAATCAGCAATAAACAAGACGAATCTTTTTAACTGGACCAACATTTTTGATGTTTTAAAAATGTATTAATATGTTATTACGAGTCGTTGCCGACTAACTTATAATTTCTCTCTACAGTGGTTTATCTTAAAACTAGGTACTTATATAGGAAGGCCCAATGGTCCTTATTTAGTCTCTAATAAGATAAAACTTAGTAATTATTTTCAGTGGTTTTACCATTTAGTGCACTTGGCTACACAACCTAGTCCTAGTGCAGTGTTATCCAAGAGCTGAAGTACTTCAGTATTTGCACTGTGGTATAGTCTTTACTCCTGTCTTATTGCGAATCTCTTGAAACTTCCACTATGACAGTTGAAATCCTTGGTGTAAATAATTATTTCTGTGGTATATGGGTGCATCCGCAGTACCTCTCAGGACTTTGTTCTGAAATACTTGTGTTATGTTAATGTTACTTCTCGGCGAACATCTCCATAACTGAATTCTATATAGGTTTTAATATCTGCTTATACAACAGCAACTGATTATGTACGTATAATATAGATTTACTTCCTAATAACCAGTACATTTTTTGTCAAGTTTCATCCTAAGATATTGAGCATTGTTACTGTATCGGATGATGATGTTATTCATATTTATTGATATATGAACGGTTTAGTTGTAGGTGAATTCAATCTGCACCGGTGTACTTTTATTCTCCATGTCTGGCACTAGTTATTTATATTATAAGTTGCGTGTTGCAGTTTTCTGGTTACTTCACTGGTTTCTGGTCACTGGTCATCACCAAAGGTAACTGTAGTAGCATTTAGAATAAATAAAAAACAGAACCCAAAACATTGCCTTGTAGTAACCTATTTCTTCAATTTTTGAGTAAACTTCTTCTTGTTTAACTCTAAACATCCTGACTGAAATGTAAGAGTAAGAGTTCAACGTACTGCAGTGGTAACATTTTATGGAATTTGTACATGAGCCTCTTATACCAGTCTTTATCGAAGGCTTACGCTACGTCCAACAGTATAGCTAAGAAAACGTATCTTTTCGTATACTTTTTCAGTAAAGTCACCAATTCTATTCTATGTCAATTGGTGAATGTTTGCTCATAAAACCAAACTGATATGCAGGTATTAGATTTTTTCTACCTATGATTAAGTGTAACAGAATTTCATATTCATATTTGGATATTACTGGATTTTACTTCATTTGGTGGTTTTCCAGGTTTCGGAATCATAATAACTTCAACCATTTTCCAAATACCCAGAACATATTTGAATCGGAATAATTAAGTTATGAGTTTTAATAATTAACAATTTATTTATTAAAAATTTACTTAACATTTTATTAATTATAACAATTATTAATTTAACAATTGATTACATTAATCAAATTGATGAGTTTTATAATGGCCTTTCTTGTTAAATTATTTAGCACTTGTCCGGTAATTAAATCATAGCCGTTATAATTTTGGATACATCTTTTGGTGTAACAAAGTTAATCGGAACTCGCACTAGCTGATCAGTAAATTATGTTCAAACTCGGTGTCATTTGGTTTAAAGATTTGCCGAATGCCTCAGCTTATTGTGGGTTGATGCGTGCCCAATTTTCCTCTAGTTCTCTTATGGGCGTACTGTGTAAATTTGGTCGCTTTAGGATTTTAGTGGCCTTCCAAAATGTGATGATGGTTGATTTACTTGTTATCTGTTGGATTTAATGGATAGTTATTTATGGGTTCATTTTTTATTTCAAATATTTCCATTTTTAATCTTTGTTTTATATTGTTTAACATATTTTTATTTTCAAATATTCTATTTTGTCGCTATTTTTTTACTTTTCGTTTTTCAACTACCATTTTCTTAATTTCTTTGGGGTAATCGATTTTTTTCAAGCAGCTTACTGGATATTTACAACAAGTTTTTCTGTTTCAAGTTTAATTATTCGGTTGTCTTAAGTTATACATTTACATGAATCATTCCTAGCCTTTTCGCTTATTTATTACTGTAGGATTTTGTTCCGTTTTATTATGTTTGCACTTATGGTCAGAATCACTGGTGATTGATCTGAGCTTAGGTCAACATATTCTTCTTCTATTTGTAGATATGTTTCTAGAATGAAAATTTATACAACTCATTACCTTTAACTGTTCATTCTAGATCGCCATGTTGTATTGAAGTTTAGTACGTTGAGGTAATTTTTCTTTTTTTGATTTTATCTTTATGGACAGTAAATTGCAGCTAGTCTAATTCTATACCTGTATTAATTACTACCACCGTTACTTGATATTCTGTTAATCTGAGTCCTATTTCTCCACAGTGGGAAATATTGTTTCTAATTATTATTGCACGTCCTCCTCTTGCAGTTTTAGCTGGATGTGTCGTATGGTAAAACTTATATTGTCTCGGTCACGGTCCACGGTCCTCGGCATTAAGTCTACCGACTGGTCAGCAACCAAGTTAGGGACCATCCCAGAAGACATCCTGTCTTACCCAGCCTGGTTACTGGCGTAACTGGGATGGTTATTCTTTGTAGGATTTTCCACTGTTGTCTATAAGAACATCTATAGTTACAATCACAAACATAAAGTACATCCATACCCCAACAGGATCCGAACCCGCGACTATCGCAACAGTAGCCTTAACCACTGCGCCACCAAGCCGGCCTTGTCTCATTTTATATTCACTCTTTTATTGTACTCACCTTAGATATCGCTTTAATTTTTTAACTTTAGCATTATAACATTAACACTGTCATTATTATAAATAATTAATACAAATAATTGACTTTAATTTTCAACCTTTGCGGTTTTTTACCTTTTCGTGCGGGGGGAAACGGCATCTTACTGTACACTTTTTTCAGGTAAAAAAATAATTCAAATAAAATCAATCTTAGAACTTATTTTAATTGTAGGATGCGATGACGACTCGAGTCTCGAAGATGATTCAACTTTAAAAGATCGAAACCAGGTGTGGTCCGGCAGTCTGTCGAATCAAGGTTCCACATCTGACTTGTCCAGTAGTTCGTCGGAACCGAATGGACACATAGGAGGTAATTGCTGGCATGTTTTTTTATTCAGTGTAAGTCATCGTGTGTTTTCAGTTAAGGGACTAACATAGCATTGCAATTAACTTAATATTGTTATTTAATAAGCATTTTTTTAAACTAAAATCCATTAATACGTTAACATATCGCACATCGACAAGAATAACGTAGCAACTTAAAATATCTAATTTTTGAGATAATACTATATCATGAAGTACACTTCCTCGCTCTACAAGTCTGGAATAATGACACATCTGTAGTTGCATCCGATTTGATCAACGACAACATTCAAACGATCAAAGTCACATAATCATAACCCGCAACAGAGTTTAGCACAATTCCTCCAGCAATTTACATTCCGGACTGGAGATCGCAGAGAGTACCGTCAGCTTGGAAGAAAGGGATCATTGTACCTACCCTGAAGGAAGGTAAGGTAAGCAGTGTAAAAAATATCGAGGTGCAAGAAGCCTCTTATCAATTGTCGGAAAGGTGTTTACAAAGATCACACAAATGAGACGACAAAGCGAGGAGAACAAGCGGGTTTTAGACATAATCGATGATGCGTAGATAAGAATTTCGCGCAGGTCAGCTGATGAAGTAAGGCGTGTGATTGTCGTTTTTATTGACTTTTTGCTCTGCTTTTGAGTCTTTACATTGGCCTTCACTCTGCGCAGCTTAGTAGATGTTCTACTCAAAGGTTATTAAACTTATTCAGGTCTCTTACGATTTCAATAGTTTCAATAGTTATATGCGAAAATTATTTGTCAAATCTATTTGAGGTCCAAGCCGGCATTCACCAAGGAGATGTCGTCTAGAATAACATATTAACAATAACATGTTATTCTTCTAACTAAGGCTAACTTCTAAGGCTTGAAAATTAATGAAGAAAGACCAAATTCCTGACAACTGGCAGATCGCCTACTATTGCAAAGTTAAGCGGTATCCAGTTAGAGCAAAGGCAGGTCTAAAGCAATTGGGATCAATGATACAGAAGAAAAAACTAAGAGTAATAAGCTGAATCGCCCAAGCTGCAGTAGCTCTTGGTTCTCTAAGATTGTGCGTGTGGAAGAGAAAAAGTATTATAAGTATATAGGAAGTATCCTCCTCTTTCGAATTCTTATCTTGCCAGTTCTTCTATTTGGCTCCGAGACTTGGATTATTACAGTGCGACATATGTAAGCTTAAGATCTTTGAGATGCGATGCTTAATGCAAATTCTGCATGCTTCTCTCTAAAATCATATTAGAAACGAATGTATCCCTTTTAATATATGATAATCAATATACAATAGAGGAATGAAAGGAGAATTTCTGTGGAATGAAAGCTGAACGAATTCTTCAGAAACTTCTATGACAAAATTGACCTTTTAAGTAGAAAGCGCAGCAGAGAGATTCGAAAAAGATACGAACCAAGATCATGGAAAACGATCTGAAAAATTGCAGACTGATACCGTTCGAGGCCAGAACAAATGTGGCGGAATTTAGTGGAGAATATTCGAAGCCCTGCATTATTACCAACAGCAGGGTATTGGTTGAGAAATGGACACTTTCCCCTAGTGCCCATTATCGATTGATGATGATGATGATCTGCTGCATAATTAAGCACTACGGTGCAGAAATGCCGTTATACTACGCAGTCGTTTTCACTCTAATAATTCTATAATAATGTCACTTTTTAAATTATGGTTCGCTTCACGATTGAAGCTAACAATATACGATATTTTTACACATTTCATTATTAGGCTTGTTTTTATTTGGTACTACAATAGGCAATTATGTCGAATTGCGACTCATTATGCTAACAGTTATGGTAATGCCAAGTGCCCGTTGTAATTTTAATAGTGGGTTGCGACTCCACTAGTCACACGTGTATTTATGAAGAAAAAAAAGTAGAGATAAGAAGTACACAGAAATCAATAAAAGCTTCATTGTAACATTGTACGATTTACGAGAGAAGTCCTGTCTTCTATTACATCCAAGTCCAAGATTAATAAAAGTAAATTAAAATTTTTCACACTGATGGAAATAAGGATGCTATTAAAATAGGTTCCTCCTTTTATGCAAGTACCTGAAAGAAACTGCAGAAAGAAATAATAATGAATAAAATAATAACAAACGTTGATCAAAATGTGAGGAAGACAATGAAGGCAAATACGAAATGAGTATGAACATGGTACTAGCAAAATAAAATTAATTAAATACTGATAAAGAAGAAAAATTAAACCAAAATGAACGGAAAAATAACAGTGACATCAAGGTAATCAAGGTTGCAAAAAGGGAGCCAAGATTAATTTTTGTAAAAATATCGTTCAAAGATGAGAAATTTCTAATAAAGACACAACAGTGTTATTCTTCAGCATGACAACGCTCGACCGAATGTTTCAAAACCTTTGAAACATGCTTGGGAACATTAAAATGAGAAGTGCTACCCCACCCTCCGTATTTTCCAGAGCTTGCATCCTCTGATCACTACTTATTCCGATACATGAATCGTGGACCTGTCTGAGCAGCGCTTCAGTTCTTATGAAGACACCAAAAATGGGTCGATTCGTGGATAGCCTCAAAAGAACCATCGTTCGAACAAACGTCGTTCTTTCGACATAGAATTCGTAAATTGCCTGAGAGATGGGAAAATGTAACGACTATCGATCGACAATACTTTGAATAAAATACATTGTACCAATTTTACACAATAAAAGTTCAAATTAAAAAAATTCTTTAAAACTAATTTTTAGGCCTAATAAAATATTACCTTTACGTCTGTGTGGTTAGCTAGTTGCTTAATAACAAAAACTACTCCAGTGTAATTATTATTAATTTATCATACCTATAACCATCTGGAAATATTTTCACCATTTTTTCCTGTGGATTTTACAAATTATCTTTTCATGAATATGCATAATTTTATTTCACAGAAATTGTAAAGTTTGTTTTTGCTGTATTGAAAAGTTAGCTTTTTTGAATTGTGACATTATTGATCCCGAGTGTGATATTGTTATAAATGATGAAGCTTATATAATATAATGATAAGTTGCGTATCTACTAAAATACAATTGTCTTAATGCATACAATACAGACAATAATGAATGTTTGTTTAATATATAGATTCTGGTTCGACACGTTGTACTAACGACTTTCAATGGATCCGTAAAGAGCCACCTACTTTATCACCCCCCAGAGCGTCGCCTCAACGTTTATCGCCAATCAGGATGGAGGAGGAATCACAACACGAACCGACTCCCTTGTGTAAACCGCCTATATCCAGGTCCCTGAAGGAGAAAATATCCAGGAGGGGTAGCGATAGATCGGGCAAGTTATCAACCGAAATTGTTTTCTTATCAGTATTGCATTAGTTCTATGGAATTAAGATTTTGTGAACCATATTTAATTATTAACTGATTAGTGATGATTATTGTTAAACAATTGTATCAACTACTATGATATTAATATCCTTGTATCTGTTTCATTATCCGGCGTTATTAGTTTTCAATATCTGAGTTAGATTAAAGCAAGAGCCATCAAAGTCATATTTCCTCAAGTATATGTTTTAACTATGAGCTCAGTACAAACAAGCTCTTAAAGCTTTCAACCAAAAACTTCATTGTATTTTATTTAAAACATGTCTCGGATGTTTCGAGAATGACTGTAATGAAGTTATTATGATTTCTAACACCACAAAATAATGTAAAAACTTATCGACCAATTTCACTACTGCCAGTAAAATTCAAAGTATTTGAAAAATCCCTGTTAAAAAAGTTTTAAAAAAAACATCTTAATCTTAATACCTGCACTTCACTTTGATTTGACCATTGACCAGGTAATCACAGATATTATTGAAAAAGCTTACGAAGAAAAACAAATTTACTCAGCTTTATTGTTAGGCATAGCGCAAGCCTGCGATAAAATATTACCGAAGTAACAGTTGTCCCTACAGTCCCTATAGTAAGTCCCTACATCTCAGCCAGTATGTTTAGAGTTAAACAAGAAGAAGCCTACTGAACAATAAAAAAGCAGATGTACCTCAAGACAATGTTTTGGATTCTGTTTCAATACTGTAATATTTGGAAATATTAGCGAAGAAGAAACCAGAAAACTGCAAAAAGCAAGCAACAATATTAATAAGTAGACTTACATAGAGGACATCTAAACAAAAAAAGAACTCGAATTAAAATTTAAAAAATGTATTGGTTATTTCGAAGAACATCTAAATTATCCGTACATAATAAGTTGCTGATGCACAAGAAATCTGTGTAGGCCTATGGAATTCAATTATGAGAATGTTCTGCAAGAAGTAATATCAACATTATACGAGTATTAGAGATATAGAGCCCTAAGGAGCACTATGGATGCATCCAGATATTATATGAACAATTACTTACACCGATACTTTCGGATTGCTACTGTCATAGCGGAAATTGCGACAAAACATGAGGAAAGTTTCCACTCCCATGTTAACACTGAAGTGCTGCAACTCTTGGATAACACTGAACTAGAACACAGGCTCAAGAGAACCAAACCGTGTGATCTTGTATAGTTGTGTAATGAAGTACACTAAATGGTAAAAATACTGAAAAGATCTATTAGCTTTTATTTTAGTAAAGACTAAGTAAGGACCAACTGGCCTTCTTAGATAAGTACCTAGTTTTAAGTATCTATAGAGACAAGTTATAAGTGATTAATAAATAAAAAATCATGTTTAATCTACAGATAACTTAAAGTTCTTGTTTGTGACAAGTTGGCACACTTTGGTTTAAATAAAGTATATATCAATGTTTAATAACATTTTTATTACTGCAGGTTCGTCCATGGGTGCTTCGGCACCAGGTAGTTTGGACCGAAGAAGACAAAATATGAAAAGAGAAGAACGCGATCAGAAATCCAGATCTTCGCACGTTAAAAGTCCTCCAAGGCTAGAGGACTTTCAACATAATCTCACCACGAGTTGCCAGAACGGTGGGTTTTACTACCCCAATTGCGGACCTTACGATAATTATCTGGAAAATTTCAACAGGCGCCATGAAAGGTATCGCGATTACAATAAAGTGTCATTAATATTTTTTGTACATCATTGTTTGCTTCTCGTTACATGTAGATCTGATCCACAGAGATACGGTAGCAGTCCGATGTTAATGGATCACAGGGAACACAGACTATTTCCCGAACGAGGTAGTCATCCCGACATCTATAGTGACTGTTCACGATACCGTCACGAGATGTCGTGCTGTTCGTACCATATGGGCCCGCCCCCCTGCTGTTTTTATGGCGGGGAAAGAGGATATCATTGGACGCCGCCACCTTACCCCAAGGTTAAAAGCCAGGATTATCTTAGTTTCCATTTTGTATGCGTCTATTAGTTATTAGGCATCAGGAGAAATCATATATCTACAAGGCTAAATTATCTTCAAACTCATTTACATATTTTTTATTTAGCCCGGAGAGCAAGATGAGAAGTTCAGGAAGATACAGTACGAACGGGACAATTTACAACTACAAGTTCAGGTCCTGACCGAGCAAATCGAAGCGCAATCGGACAAAATTACCGATTTGGAAAAGATGTTACAAGAAAAGAAACAACAATTGTCTGACGCTGAGGAAAAACTCCAGAGGGTAAGGACAAAACATTCATCAATCTCAAAAAAAAAATAGATGTTTGTGACATATTAATGCGAGGATATAAGACTACAGGGAAGTAAACATAATGTAACAGGTCAACAGGACATATTTGTCTATTTCAAAAGGTCGTAGAAAACACGTGTTATAATTTTCAGTTATCAAACCTCCCAATTTACATTCTATGAAGTAAATATTATATTTGTACTTAGTTCCAATTGTTTTTGAAGATTCTAATGTGGACTGAGTGACTGCTAATTCTAATATTTAACTTAGTTAAGATAAATATAACAGGTTAATTGAAAAGTCCCCGGCCTACCGTAGTAAAACACATTTTTTGGCAAAATTACTTTTTTTATTCAACATAATTCCCTTCAAGGGTGATACACTGATTATAGCGACTCTCCAACTTTTTGATACTATTTTTGTAGTACAATTGGTCCTTTTCTTCAAAATAGGCTTCACTTTCGGCGATCACCTCTTCATTCGACGAAAATTTCTTCCCAGCGAGCATTCTTTTGAGATCTGATCTCTTTTGAGAGAGAACAGGAAATAGTCGCTGGCGAGAATACGATGGATGAGGAAGCAATTCGAAGCCCAATTCATGGACTTTTGACACGGTGCATTGTCTTGGTCAAGCAGCACTTTCTTTTTCTTCAAATTCGGCCGTTTTTTTCGGCGATTTCGTCCTTCAAACGGTCCAATAACGCTATGTAATAGTCGCTGTTGATGGTCCTTCCTTTTTCAAGGTAGTCAATGAAAATTATTCCATGCGCATCCCAAAATACAGACGCCATAACCTTGGCAGCCGACTGTGTGCAGTCCACTCGGATGACTGTTGATTGGATTTCCGAGTAAAATGATGGAGCCATGTTTCATCCATTGTCACATATCGACGCAAAAACTCGGGTTTATTACGCTTGATCAACACCAAACACTGCTCCGAATCATCAACTCGTCGTTGTTTTTGGTCAAGAGTGAGCTCGCGCGGTTAGTTAGGGCTAACTAAAAAACATATGGATTTAATTCTAGTAGCGCCATCTATGTGTCAGGCCGGGGACTTTTCAGTTGACCTGTTACTATATAATTGGCTCGTTCGTGCGTTTCTGCGATTATGTATATACAGACTTATTAATTCCTTATGTATATTTGTGTATTTTAACTGGTATTTTTAACTGATGATAAAGGAAATAGCGAAACTGAGGTGATAAATTGAGTTTAATTAATTATTTAATAATAGAAGTGAATATATTAGCCTCAGTAAGTATCTGTTACTCTACTATACATTTTTGATTATCGAACTTAATTCAGAAACGTTAATAATCAGAAACTAAAATTAAAAATATAAATAACAATTATAAAATATTCCAGATATCACAATATCAACAAAATTACCAGAATAGGGTAATGTTAAAAGGTCATATAATAGCAGAGAATCTAAAATATAACTAGCTATCTAACACTATTTCGCAGAGTATGTTTTATATAACAATATTAGTGCAATTATTCCTAGTGGTTGTTAAAATATATGAAGTGTAAATATGTACATTTAATAAGAATATGGAATGAGTACTGACACGGTTGTCGATACTATTGGACATGTTTGGAATATGTATTACAGTGCTAGATGTATAAATGCTACTAGATGAAAAATATAAAATTAAAAGAGAAGAACCAAACATGCCAGAAATATTTAGGGTACTTTGGTGGTGTGAAAAAGACAAATGCAAAGGAAATACATTAATATCTGAATATACATAATTGAATACAGGGATGCTGTTAATTCGATACTGAAATATACCATATTTGGCATAAACTTTATTTTGTTTCAAGCGGATTATTGAAAACGAAAGAAATAAAACAAAATTGACGTCAAATATGGCGTATTTCAACATCGAAGTAACAGCATCTACATATTCAAATATGTATATTCACATTTTGGTTTGGTTGGTTTATATTTGGATTTTTCCCGCCATCTATGTGTTCTAAATGTACCTCATAGTCTGGATTCTTCTCTCATAACTTTGTATTTTTCATCTAGTAACATCTATGTACTTTATATACTCCAAACGTGTACAATATTATCTACAGCAATGTCAGTAGCCATTTCATATTCTTATCAAGCGTTCATGCATTCAATAAAACAGAACTCACGTCATCTGAATTATAGGCATTTGTGTCATTTTGTTAGTCATTTTGGCATTGACATATAACAAAATTCTAATCTAAATAAAATAATGAAACAACGTTTGCCGGTTTATAACTTAATTAAGTTTGTTTCTTAATTATTATCACTAATGTTTTGACGAATTTTGCAGACGTTTGACAACCAGACGAATTTGGAGGCTGATTCATTTAAATGTTCGATCGTATCAAACAGCATTGTATCTCGTTTCAACTAGAATATAATAAGAAGGAACATATTGTCTGATTTTACATTTTTAAAAAAATTTACAAATTGCGATAGGCAAAACATTCGATATCATGATGACGTGAGTTCACTGTTATATTGAATACACTATACGAATTTAACATACCATACCAAACAGTATTAGATAACGAAATATTTCTGTCTGCTCAGTATGCTTGTCGTCTCAGCTTCGCTATAATTTGTTCATTTCTTCGATTACCAGTAAACAACTATTGTTTTGTTTTCACAGACATTACTTGTATACACTTGTATTATCAACAAGTAATTGAAAACCTAACCCTCCAATTATCAAATAATAAACTTAACCTAAATGTAAATTATTGTAGTGCACATTCGCAGAACGACCCAATCATATACCGTATCTTATTCAGTTCCCTGTTGTCTGATGAATGTTTGAATCACTATAGTAAGTGTTGGATATAATCAATAACATTTAAAATCATGGAATTATAGTTCGCTTATTTTGGTTATATTGAATAATATAAATCTAACGGCCAAGGAAAAGTAATTGACATATGTGACAATTAACTCATAATCGAACAACACTAGTTAGAACCACCATTAGAAATATTTCGAATAGTGAATAATGAAGAATAGTGATGTATATTTTCGTCTCTATACATATCAATGCTTGTAGGCGTTATCGTATAATCAGCATACTTCTCTCTTAACAAAATATATCTGCTGAAGGCTTTACTTTATTATATCATATCATACTAAGTACAAAGTCGATAGTTATTTTACATATCAGCGCTCAATCACCGTTAGTAACCAGTCGTTAACGTTCATGATTATTGATATCACATAGTCAAACTGAGTAGCCCCGAAACACCTACAAATATTCGCAAAGAAATAAAAAGTATACTAACGCGATAAACAACAATTAAAAATGTGACAACACATTTTAAAAATAAATACTTCATTAATTTCTTAAAATTATTTAACTCAATGATATATATTGAATAATACAAATCTAACGGCCAAGGAAAAGTAATTGACATATGTGACAATTAACTCATAATCGAACAACACTAGTTGGAACCACCATTAGAAATATTTCGAATAGTGAATAGTGAAGAATAGTGATGTATATTTTCGTCTCTATACATATCAATGCTTGTAAGCGTTATCGTATAATCAGCATACTTCTCTCTTAACAAAATATATCTGCTGAAGGCTTTGCTTTATTATATCATATCATACTAAGTACAAAGTCGATAGTTATTTTACATATCAGCGCTCAATCACCGTTAGTAACCAGTCGTTAACGTTCATGATTATTGATATCACATAGTCAAACTGAGTAGCCCCGAAACACCTACAAATATTCGCAAAGAAATAAAAAGTATACTAACGCGATAAACAACAATTAAAAATGTGACAACACATTTTAAAAATAAATACTTCATTAATTTCTTAAAATTATTTAACTCAATGATATATATTGAATAATACAAATCTAACGGCCAAGGAAAAGTAATTGACATATGTGACATTTAACTCATAATCGAACAACACTAGTTGGAACCACCATTAGAAATATTTCGAATAGTGAATAGTGAAGAATAGTGATGTATATTTTCGTCTCTATACATATCAATGCTTGTAAGCGTTATCGTATAATCAGCATACTTCTCTCTTAACAAAATATATCTGCTGAAGGCTTTGCTTTATTATATCATATCATACTAAGTACAAAGTCGATAGTTATTTTACATATCAGCGCTCAATCACCGTTAGTAACCAGTCGTTAACGTTCATGATTATTGATATCACATAGTCAAACTGAGTAGCCCCGAAACACCTACAAATATTCGCAAAGAAATAAAAAGTATACTAACGCGATAAACAACAATTAAAAATGTGACAACACATTTTAAAAATAAATACTTCATTAATTTCTTAAAATTATTTAACTCAATGATATATATTGAATAATACAAATCTAACGGCCAAGGAAAAGTAATTGACATATGTGACATTTAACTCATAATCGAACAACACTAGTTGGAACCACCATTAGAAATATTTCGAATAGTGAATAGTGAAGAATAGTGATGTATATTTTCGTCTCTATACATATCAATGCTTGTAAGCGTTATCGTATAATCAGCATACTTCTCTCTTAACAAAATATATCTGCTGAAGGCTTTGCTTTATTATATCATATCATACTAAGTACAAAGTCGATAGTTATTTTACATATCAGCGCTCAATCACCGTTAGTAACCAGTCGTTAACGTTCATGATTATTGATATCATATAGTCAAACTGAGTTGCCCCGAAACACCTACAAATATTCGCAAAGAAATAAAAAGTATACTAACGCGATAAACAACAATAAAAAAAATACTTCATTAATTTCTTAACATTTCTTCTCAATGATATATATATATATATATATATATATATATATATATATATATATATATATATATATATATATATATATATATATATATATATATATACGAATACATATTATTACAGGAGGTTTTGTCAAGATCGTCCTTGGAAACACAAAAGCTGGAACTGATGTCGATCATGAGTGAACTAAAATTAAACGCTGCAGCCCTCGAAAGAGAAAATATTGAGTTGCGGAACAGTCAGTACAACAATAACAGTGACGTGAAGAAGCCACCCTTAGTGCCTAGAATGGTATCATCATCACAACCACAGTTAACATCAACACCTCAACATTCAAATCAAGTACGATTTTATATATAATTTTTTTAAATTAAATGTTTACATTAGATATGCTTAGTACAATATTAATTTACAAATTGATTTATTACTACTCTTCTGTTGTACTTGCATTAATATACAAGCAAGGCTAGTGTTGGATTAAATTTATCTTAGATTTATTCTCAAATTAAAATAAAACTACTTTAGCTAAAGTAAAGAATACACTTATACAAGCTCGTGTCGTTTGATTCGCTTCAATCTTTTGATTTCCTACATGTTGACCAGCTTATTGCTTCCACGTTACGGTGATTTAGCAACCTTATTTCATTTTTAAGGCGAAATCTTGGATCACTTGGTATATTCATTTGGTTTGGAGCTCATTGTGCAACTGTTTGTTGATTACGTTGCGATAAGCATTGGTAATTAAAAGTATAACTTAGCACATCATAGCTCCAAATTGACTGTATGATTGACTGATAAACCAATCTCTTTGATTTTAGGTCAAGCTGAGGGTATCTTCCGACTAACCAGTACAGTTGCTTGCTCTGCTTTTTGTCTAACATAATGTTTCTAGTTTAACCTACCATTCAGATGTATTCCGACGTATTTAGCTGATTCTGTTTGAGGAATTGGCATCCGGTTTTGTCATTTCTCCGCAACGCAAAATTAACGTGGACAGATTTGGAGCTATTAAGCTGTATTTTCCAGTCTCTAGTCCATTTGTATATCTTGTTGACCGCTACTTGTACTTTTTCTACAGTCTTAGAGAGAGATACAGCTTTTGTATGATAACCGTGTCATCGGCAAATGTTCCAAGTACTGTTTCTTTTGTTAAGATATCAGCAGTATAGAGCAGATACCAGAATGATCCCAAGACACTACCCTGTGGAACTCGAGCCGAAATAGGTTTAAGTGTTGAGAATGCCCCTTTATGCGAGACTTTACATTTTCTTTCGAAAAGATATGATTCCAGCAGTCGACAGTAATTCCACGGTAGCAATTTGCTCAGGTTGTAGATTAATCTCAAATGACATACCCGGTCGAAAGCTTGTGAGACGTCCATGAATATTGCAGGGAAGTGTTTCTTTTCTTTGAATGCCTTTTCAACAACCGCTGTTACTCTGTGCACTTGGTCGAAATCCAAATTGGAAATCTGGTATTTCTATAAATGGTTTTATATGTTTTAACAGCAGTTTCTCAAATAATTTTGATATCGTTGGCAGCAGCGAAATAAGTCTGTAAGATCCAACTTGTTCTGCCAGTTTGTCAGGGTCTTTAAGCATAATTATTCGAGCAGCCTTAAGACTTCTGGAACATGCTTCAGTCTCACACACTATATGTCAACATAATTGTTGCTTTTCGAGGCAGCTCTTTCAATAACCCAGGTGAAATATCAATTTCAGGAGGCTTTTTAGGAATGGTGTTGTCAATATCTGTGGCAACTTCCATTGGAAAAATAAGATTTACAGCTACATCGGGCTGATTTATAACAGGATTTATATCTGTTGTAGATTCTATATCATTCGGTTGGAATACGTTAGCTAAATGTTCTGCGAATAATTCAGCTTTTTGATCGTTCATCGTTTTAATAGGCGGTGCGGAATAATTCACTTACATATTTTGCGAAGCAACTTTGTTTATATTCTTTAATCTTTTGATTTGTCTGATTACTTATTCTATTAAATATTGTTTTGTCTACAGCATTTCTGGTTCTGTGCCATGCTCTTCTAGCTCTTAGTCTTTCTTTTATCAACTCCCTAATATCAAGGGGGTACTTTAACTCTTATTCGGATTGCTCTCTTGATGTTGGGGTAGCTTCTTTTGCAGCAGACCTAAATTATTTAATTATATTTCGTGTTTGCTGCTCAAGATCGTCTATAGTTTTGAGTCTTACGTTTAAACTGATTTGATCCTGCGTTATAAGCCTAAACGTGTCCCAGTTTGTAAATTTGTTAGTAAAATTAATCGATTAAGATTAGTCGCGCCTAGTGTTAACAATACTGGAGTGTAATCAGACGTTAGTTCGCACAAGCTCTCAGTTTGTATTTGATTTCATGAGATGCTTTTCGAAATGTAAAAGTCTAGTAGGCCTGGCACTTTATTACTATTGGTGGACCAGTAAGTGGGTTCACGCCCTGAACGATAGTTACAATTTGTAGTATTAATTCCTGCGAGTAATTCGTTTCCTTTTCCAGATGTTATTAATGGTGAACGCCAAACTTTATTGTTGTATTATTTTGTATCTTGGTGGACAGTCCTATGGTTATTTTAGCGCCGTTCTTTTCAATGCTAATTATCGTAGCTTGTATTTCTTCTTTCTTGATCTCATCTTGTTGGAAATCGTATATATTTTGTTTTATAATTAGAGCTGTTCCACCTCGGGCACGTTCGCCGGGTGTACTGTCCATTATGCATAATAGCACCGCATTTTAATGTATTTTTTAAGTACGATTATATATAATATTCATTTTAAAAAAGAAAACAACGAAGGCCTCTGATTTATATTTCAGGCCATAAGAGTATCTCCATCACCTAGTCCGGTTGTTTTATCATCTGGCAGTTCCCGAAATGTAGAACAAACCTATAATGATCCTCACAGACCAAAGGTATGCTATTAGTTTTTATCAAGTTACTTCATCTATATATTATGCATTATTTCAGACACCACCAGCAGCATACAAAGGACAAATCGATATACAGTATGGAAGTTTGCCTCGGCCTCAGTTCTTAACTAACGGCTCCGGTGCCCAGTTCTCCGCGGTGGACTCGAACGCGAATCCTCAAAAACGTGGCGTGGCATTCGGTAGGAACGGCAGCTTACAGTACCTACCGTTGGTGATGGGGGGAAGCAGAATGAGGGGCTTCTCTGTTCCGAATTTAGGTGATATAGCTCCAGTCCCAAATATTGATGTCGCAGCTGGTTGGCTTCTTTGACGATATTTCTTTTACACACCATGCAACGCTAACGAAGGCTTCAGTTTATTTAAATTATCTCAAAATTTCAACAGAGACCACCATACAGGAATGGTTTATTTCTTTTCACTTTTAACATTGAACCCATTTTGTTTCATTGTTGTTAAAATAATATTAATATAGAGAGTGTTAAAATATATAATTTTGGAAAATGGTTTGTTTTGGTAAAATAGAACATCAGAAATTCATTGTTTACTCAGTCATTCAACTAGAAACATAAATCCAGTGGCGGCTGCTGCATAAGTGCTGCAGTGTTGCAGGGCCCCAAAAAAACTATAGGAGCTCCTAAAAAATAATCATGTAATCTCACTAAAATACTAAAATATTTTCTATTATTTGCCAAAAAGCAAATCCCACTTATAATTCGCGAATTCTTGTCGTAATAAATGATATAAAAAATTCTTATTGTCATAAAGCATAATAACTGCAGTGGAAGTGCGAGCTACGGAAGTAACGTGAATCCGTAGAATAACCTACCATCGCTACCGACTCACGGAAATAAAGATCCCCGATCTAGAGCACTTAAGTTTGGAAATAAAAAGGCATGAAAACTCTAAAATCCATCTTCATAATCGTATGGAATTTGCATTACTAGGGTTGGCTGATGGCTCAATTAGATTCGGTGTATTGGAGAAATATACAGAGACATAATGAAAAGGTGTCAAAGAATAGATATGTTTTATCAGAAGTTGTAATTGCATTAAATGTTTTCAGAATCCGACGATATTTCGTGGACTTCGAAATTTTCGGCTGAACTAGACGGATCTCTAAGTGAGCATCTATCAGTATTTAAAGGCAGCTTCAAAGAAATACAGAACTATACGAAATACGATCTGTTATAGTGTATGCTTGAAGTTTGTCATGTCCAAATAATTGAGGAAATTAATAATTCTTCATTTTTGGCGATCATGGCGGACGAAACAACTGATGTTGCTGCAAATGTCAACTGGTAGTTATTTTTAGATATGTTCGCGATGGTGAACCAATTGACCTTTTTTGGGACTACTTAGTTCCTAAAAAATGTGATGCAGAAACGCTTAATAAAACAATTGTTAACGTTATAGATCTTTTAATTTAAAATTCATCCAACAAACTGATCGCACAAAGCTATGATGGAGCATCATTATGATCAAGCATTAATTAAAAGAAAGCATCCTTTTACTCACTATGTACACTGTTATACCCACCAATTAAATTTGATTATGTCCAAAGCTGCTTCTAGAAATAAGCAAGTACGTGCATTTTTGGAAATCTACAAGCCATTCGTGACTTTTTTAATAATTCACCACAAAGAGTAGCAAGTGTTGAATAAAATTGTGAACATAAGGATCCCCCATGGCGCTCCAACCCGTTGGAACTTTAATATACGAATTATTAATATTGTATACGAAAATAGAAACTATCTCATTGAGCGTATGGATGAAATAGAACATCTATTCATTGTACATTAAATGATAGATATGTCCCATGTAGATACGCTTTTTAATCAACTGAAACAGAAAAATCGAACCTACTGGAATAAGAAACGCTATCGATAATTTTGAACGCAGTATTATTCAATATTATTTCGGATATTGATAACATCATTAGCGAAGCATCATATATAATAAGTCATGATCCACAGGAAAATAAACGCAACCGTCTAGGCAACAGTAAATTTGATCACCAAATTTCTACTTTAGAGGTGTGTGATATAATAAATTGTGCAAAAGATCGATTTCATTTTAAAAGCATAGTTACGTACTTTACTTCTCGAAATACTTTGGAGAGTATTGCGGTGAATTTCCTGAGGACAAACTCACTTCCGTATGTTCCCTTTATCTCACACTTGAACGATTATGAATTGAACTGTCAGTTATTTATTCAAGAAATGATTGCAGAACATTAAATGGTACACTACTTGTTCTAAATTTTTTAATAGCAAGCAATCTAGAAGACACGTTGAAGGAGACTAAACAATTATTAGAATTCGTCGTAACCACTCTCATGACATCAGAGGCCAAAAGGTTCTCAACACTAAAGCGCATCAAAAAGTTTCTCAAGAATTCAATGGCCGAAGATCGTTTAACAGCACTTTCCATGCTCTCTATTGAGAAACAGTTTATCTCCAAAATAGACAATTAATGACAAAGTGATCAACAAATTTGCGAATTGAAAAAGACGTAGGATGGAATTGATTTATAAAAAATAAGCTTTATTTGCAAAAATTGCAGATCACCTTAAATCAGGAGCCGCCACTACTTAAATCATTTCAATCGATATTTGGTTGTTTGTATTATATTTATTGTTATTAGTGTTTAACACTCTATATATAACCTTAACCCCTTAATTTGATGTAAAACATTTTATTAATATAAATATTACCTATTTATTTTAACATGTCACAAATTATATGTTAAATTACGAATTTAAATGTTTTACTAATCGCTTCTTTTAGCTTTTTTAAGTCTATATTTTCCCCAGTTCCGTTACTTGAAAATCATTTTCGTATTTAAATTTAGGCGACTTGAGCTATTCACTGATAAC
Organism: Rhynchophorus ferrugineus; assembly: GCF_030347505.1. Classification (NCBI taxonomy): domain Eukaryota; kingdom Metazoa; phylum Arthropoda; class Insecta; order Coleoptera; family Curculionidae; genus Rhynchophorus; species Rhynchophorus ferrugineus. The sequence continues at coordinate 20,350,996 of NW_027472590.1, forward strand.
CCATAATTATTTTGATTCACACACATCATTCATTTACACGAGGTCTTTTTAGTGGATTTTCCAAAAATTCATTAAAAATGCCCCATCATTTCATTCCTTTCCATTTACAATTGATGAAAAGCTGTATTATAATTATTTTCGCTTTTTAATACTTATGGTAGAATCTATTATTAAACTTTTCGATAAATTTACTGGAATATATTGTAAATATTGGATATTAACAAATTATATATTAATAATAGATTTAATTTTATGCTATTAATTCAGCTATCTTTATTATTTAATATATACTTACCTATTTAATATTTAAGCTGAAACAGATAAGGTGTCCTCCGAGGACAGTATAGCCAAAGAAGAGTCGCCCGGCTCACCAACTCTGTCGTTCAATAAAAACAAAGGCATCAAGAAGTTGTTTGGAAAAATAAAAAGATCGGGTTCAGGGAACTTGGAAGATTTACCAGCTGGAATTGGGGAATTCCAGAGAGGCGGTGTCAGGGCCACAGCTGCAGCCAGGTTGGGATGGAGCGAACCGCATTTAACGCCAAAGTACGTTTGCATGAATAACGCAAAAACCGTTCAATAAATCCTTAGAAAATTATAGAAAAACACGTTATCATTTCCATTGGAAATCTCGAACGACGTTTGTGTTTTGTTGTACCGCCACAATTAAATTAACTAACTGAATTGTAAACACAAGGGTGCTATGAGCAACTCATATTTGACGTCGGAATTAATTATTTTCATTTTCCTGCTTCACTCCATAAATAAAACCATGTGACGGATGTTATTAGGATTACAGTGTATATATCCATTTTCAATAGTTTACAGTAAAGCATTTTTCTCTCAAAATTATTTATCATTATTAGTATATTTTAGGATTTTTTAGCTTTATTTGACATTGACAAATCAATGACATATAGACAATAATTGTCTTGTGATTTGTTTTTGTAATTGCCATTTCCAAGGAAATGAGCCAGTTATCTTCGTTAAACTCGAACCTTTTCATAAATAATTAAAACTCAATGAAAAATTATAAAATAAAACTATATTAATAGTTTCGAAACAGACCTATTAAGAATATTTTTCTATGTTTGAACGCCATCTGGTGGTTGTTATTGCCCTAGTTATTGAAAATAATTTTTATTAAATCATACCCTTTTTATTTACCCTATTTATTAAATACTCATAACGCCATAATTTTATAGGCCCGATAAACCGTTTGCTGAATGGGATACCGAAAATATATGTGACTGGTTGCAAGATCTTAGTTTAGACAATTACATAGCCGAAGCCAAACGTTGGGTGAAGAATGGTTTGCAGCTTCAGGAAAGTTCGATTACCGAAATTGAAAAGGAGCTTAATATTAAAAACCCGTTGCACAAAAAGAAACTCCAACTAGCATTAATTGATACTTCAGAGAATTCTTCAAGCGATCCTTACTTGTCACAAGCGGGTAAATTGGATACTGCTTGGGTTTTAAGGTACGTTCCCGATATATCTGTTCGATGGATAAAGGATGTTTTTCGGTTTTAGGTGGTTGGATGATGCCGGATTGCCTCAACACAAAGAAACATTTTTGATAAACCGTGTTGACGGCAGGGTACTACATCGGTTGACTATAGATGATTTGGCGTTACTTCACGTTACGTCACTTTTACACGTCGCTAGTATTAAGAGAGGCATTCAAGTTCTGAGAGAGAATAATTATGACCCGGCCTCCCTACAAAGAAGATCACTACCGGATGATCCGCAAAAACCTAGTCCAAAACAAATATCGTTATGGACAACGCATAGGTACAGTCACATAATAATAATATTTAGTTAATTGCTAGTTATATTTACCTTTTAGAGTAATGGAATGGTTAAGAGCGGTTGATTTAGCTGAATATGCACCTAATCTACGAGGTGCTGGTGTTCACGGGGGACTGATGGTTTTAGAACCGAAATTCAACGCAGACTTATTGGCATCACTACTGTCCATTCCTCCCGGAAAAACTTTGTTACGGAGGCATTTAAATACGCATTTTAAGGAATTGTTAGGAAAGGATATTATACAGGAAAAGCGGGAGCTTGAAGCAACTATGGGTTACATTCCACTGACCCCAAGTTCAAAATTAAAAGTAAGTTAAGCCGTATATAATGTCTTTTACAAAACGGATTTGTTTATATAAATTTCAAACACTAATTTCGTTTTGTCTTGTTTTATTCACCTTCTGAAGATTTCTAGCCACAAAACTCACCCAACTGATATTTTTTAAAATTTATTTTGAAGACAGCTTTACACCTTTAAGAAGCTTTGAGACAAAGGAACAAGTACTTGCTTCGGTAGTGCATATACTAAATTGGACCGATATAAAAAGATTAGCATGGCCTCTGCGCAAGGATGACACGTATAATCGCAAAGCATTCCATATTTTAAGCATTTTTAAGATTGCAAAGGAATCTCCCTGGGAGTGAGACTAAATTGTATCTACAATTTACCTCCTTTATTTCCTCCTGCCATTAGTTTTATCTCAGTCTAAAACAAAATGTTAGATGTAGCTTCTTTAAAAAAATGGCACGTGATAGTGACAATATTCTTTATTTTATTAAAATCTTTTTAACCACATCAAGGTCCGTTTAGACAACTGCTTCTCTTTCATGTATACACAAGATCCTACTCCTAGATATATATTCGAGATCCTATTCGATCTCAGCCCTACACTATTCAGCATTGTTATAAATTCCATAATCCATGATCTGTTTTGTTGTTCGCCAAGTTTGAACTCATACAATGCAAAATTGTCTTAATAAAATCACTCAGTGGTTTACCACTTTCAATACCATAATAATTTCATACCAGCAAAACCATCTACTAAAGTATTGGGCTACTACTGTATCAAAATGGACTACTATATCTCCTAGAGAGAACACATTGAAGAACTTAAATCAGCTAAGAATCTTAATATTATTATCTTATAACTTATATTATCATATTATCTTATTATCTATATTACAACTTATCTTGCAAAAAAAACTAGGCATTGATCAATCTTGAATATTAAGGATCTATAAATATATCGTCAGGTCAAACTAGATTCCCCTTATATAATTCAGCATCTACCACTTATTTCAGATGTGAAGACTAGAGATAATACAAAACACT